>NC_088814.1:13087424-13774924 GCF_011386835.1 Chrysemys picta bellii | reverse complement strand
GAAGGTTCTGCAGAAGAGGAAGAAGAGGAGGAGGAGGAGAACCTGTCTACAGAAGAGAAAGAAGAGGAGGAGGAGAATTTGTCAGCAGAAGAGGAGGAGGAGGAGCTCTCCATAGACAAGGAAGAGGACTTGACCGCAGAGAAGGAGGAGGAAGAAGAAGGTAAAGGAAGAGGAAGAGAAGGACGTGGCCCTGGTGGAGGAACATCTGATCATGGAGCAAAAGGAAGAAGAGAAGGATCTGGCCATGGAGCAGGAAGAGGAGCACCTGCCTATGGAGGAAGAGGAGAAGGCCCAGGCCACAGAGGAGGACAAGGAGGACCTGGACCAGAAGGAGGAGAAGGAAGAGGACCCAGTAATGGAGGACGACGAGGATGTGGCCATGCAGGAGAAGGAAGAGAAGGAAGAGGAGGTACTGGCTATGGAGGAAAAGGAAGTGGAAGAGGATTAGGACTTGGCCACGGAGAAGGAGCAGGAGGAAGAGGACTTGGCCACAGAGGAGGAGGAGGAGGATGTGGCCATACAGGGGGAAGAAGAAGAGGCGTAAGAGGAGGTAGAGGACCTGGCTATAGACTAGGAGGACCCAGGAATGGAGCAGGATGCGGATGTGCCGATGCAGGGGGAAGAAGAGAAGGAGGTGGACCTGGCCATTGAAGAGGAGGAGCAAGAGGACCTGGCCAGAGAGGACAAGGAGGAGGAAAAGGAGGAGGAGAACCTGGCCACGGAGAAGGAGAGGGAGGACCTGGCTATAGAGGAGGAAGTGGAAGAGGGGGACTACCTGGCCAGAGAGGACAAGAAGGAGGAAAAGGACGAGGAGAGGAGGGAGGACCTGGCCACGGAGAAGGAGAGGGAGGACCTGGCTATAGAGGAGGAAGTGGAAGAGGGGGACTACCTGGCCAGAGAGGACAAGAAGGAGGAAAAGGACGAGGAGAGGAGGGAGGACCTGGCCACGGAGAAGGAGCAGGAGGAAGAGGACCTGGCCACAGAGGAGGAGGAGGAGGAGGATGTGGCCATGCAGGGGGAAGAAGAAGAGGCAGAAGAGGAGGTAGAGGACCTGGCTATAGACTAGGAGGACCCAGGAATGGAGCAGGATGCGGATGTGCCGATGCAGGGGGAAGAAGAGAAGGAGGTGGACCTGGCCATTGAAGAGGAGGAGCAAGAGGACCTGGCCAGAGAGGACAAGGAGGAGGAAAAGGAGGAGGAGAACCTGGCCACGGAGAAGGAGAGGGAGGACCTGGCTATAGAGGAGGAAGTGGAAGAGGGGGACTACCTGGCCAGAGAGGACAAGAAGGAGGAAAAGGACGAGGAGAGGAGGGAGGACCTGGCCACGGAGAAGGAGCAGGAGGAAGAGGACCTGGCCACAGAGGAGGAGGAGGAGGAGGATGTGCTGATGCAGGGGGAAGAAGAAGAGGAGGGGGAGGACCTGGCCATAGGAATGGAGCACGTGGTCATGGACAAGAAAGCAGAAGAGGATGACTTGGATGAGGAGGAGGGCAAGGCCAAGTCCTCTTCCATCTCCATGGCCAGGTCCCCCTTGCCCAGATGTGTAAATAGGGCAGTAATGAGTAGGAGCAGGGGGGGAATCTTACCTCTCTCTAGAGCATTGGTGAGAGAGATAATAGAATAGTGACAGCCAGTTCTGGTGTCCGTGTTTTAAAAGGATGGTGTTAAATTGGAGAGGGTGCAGAAAAGAGTCACACAAATGATCTGAGAGCTGGAGAAAATGACCTACAGTGAGAGACTCAGATTGTAGGTGGGTGAAATTTAATGGCCTGGAACATTCAGGAGGTCAGATGAGATGATCCAATGGTGCCTTCTGGCCTTAAGCTCTATGAAGCTCTATGAAGCATCGCCTCCCTCCACCCCTCCACGCCCCGCTCCGATGTGCTTCACCGCACAGAAGGGTGGCCGGACAGCCTAGAATGACCCTGCTCCAAAGCGGCCCTGGTGGAGAAGACAGCGGTGAGTGAGAGACGGCTGTGGGGACCTGGCGGGAGGGCAGGAGACCTCGGACAAGGAGGGGGCTCCCCTGGGCAGGGCACTGGAGGGGACAGCAGAGAGCAGGGATTCCTGGGGCTGAGGTCTGGGCACCGCCAAGAGGAAATTCTGGGCGTCAGCGCTGGGGGCAGGTGGGGAATCGTGGGACTGGAGGGTAAGCTGAGGCTGGGGGTGGAAAGGTAAGGGGCAGCTGCGAGAGGCTGGGCAAGGGCCAAGTTGGAAGGGAAGGAAGGAATCGGGAGGACAGGGCCCAGCTGTGTTGCCAGAGGATCCTGCTGGCTGTGTCTGGGCAGCCTCTCTGGGAAGTGCCCAGGGGTCAGTGGGGCCTGAATCTGACCTTCTCCTTTGGGTCTTACAGGAACTAACTGAGGAGCTGCCCCAGGACTCTGGGCCCAGCTCTGTCCTCTCCAGCTCCATGGACCTCACATGAAACCTCCCGTACCAGAAGCTCCCGTCCGGCTCCCCCAGCTCCTGTGCTGCTCGCACCCAGAGACGTTGCCTCCTCCATGGCCAGGTTCTCCTCCACCTCCTGCACAGCCTGCAGTGATGGGTAAGTGAACCCGTGGCCACAGAGACCCCATGGGCACGGGTGGGGATTGAATCTGGGCCCTTCACCACGGGCACAAGATCTGTCAGGCTCCCATTCAGAAAGCCATGGAAGGCTCTGCCTGCAGACACCCCCTCTCCATTCCCACTGCCAGACTCTTGCCCGTGGTGACAATGAAGAAGCAGGAGAACTTCTGCCAGAGAACCCCCGGGCTGCACAGTCGGGTGTCACTGGGACGTCTCTGGGAGCCATTTCCAGTGTGTTCTGGTGGGGTCATTTTCCTTCTTGAATCCAGGGTGTCTCTGCTCCCAGAATCTCAGCCGGGGAGGCCACCCTGCAGAGTATGGCCCCGCAGTTTGGCGATGGGCTGCAGGAGTCACCACGTAGGTGTGCAGCAGCCGTAGCGCCTGCACTGACCATGGGCCAAAACCTGCAGCCCTGACAGCCCAGGATACCCCCACGGATGGCAATGGGAAGGTAGCCTGGGTAACTAGCTGCTGGGCCAGGGCATATAGAGAGAGGACTCAGAGATGCAGCAAACCAATGGCCAGAGAAGTGAAGGATGTAAGGAAAAGAGAAGAGCTAGGACATCTGGGGAGCTGCGGCAGTCAAGGGATCCCAGCCGGAAGAGAGAAGATGGGTGGGTTAGAGACACAAAGTCCTGCATCTTGGTAGGGGTTAGACTAGATGAACCTTGCCAAGGGCAGTGAGTTATATGGGCCCGTGGTGCCCCGGATCCAGCTAATTCAGGGCCCGGGGGGGTCTGGCTTCACCAATGTTCAGAGCAGGGTTTCTCCCGCAGTCCCACCTGCCACCCCCACGCACCTCCCCCTTGCGTCTCTTCCTGCCCCCTGCAGCTCCGCCCTGCGCTCCCTGGCTGGCTGCTGCCACTGCAGGGTACAAGGGAGTGGCGCCGGGGGCAGGCTGAGGCGGCTGACGCGCCTGCGGAGGGAGGAGGCACATAGAATCATAGAATATCAGGGTTGGAAGGGACCTCAAGAGGTCATCTAGTCCAACCCCCTGCTCAAAGCAGGACCGATTCCCAACTAAATCATCCCAGCCGGGGCTCTGTCAAACCAGGCCTTAAAAACCTCCAAGGAAGGAGACTCCACCACCTCCCTAGGTAACGCATTCCAGTGCTTCACCACCCTCCTAGTGAAATAGTGTTTCCTAATATCCAACCTGGACCTCCCCCACTGCAACTTGAGACCATTGCTCCTTGTTCTGTCATCTGCCACCACTGAGAAAAGCCGAGCTCCATCCTCTTTGGAACCCCCCTTCAGGTAGTTGAAGGCTGCTATCAAATCCCGCCTCATTCTTCTCTTCTGGAGACTAAACAATCCCAGTTCCCTCAGCCTCTCCTCGTAAGTCATGTGCTCCAGACCCCTAATCATTTTTGTTGCCCTCCGCTGGACTCTTTCCAGTTTTTCCACATCCTTGTAGTGTGGGGCCCAAAACTGGACACAGTACTCCAGATGAGGCCTCACCAATGTCGAATAGAGGGGAACAATCACGTCCCTCGATCTGCTGGCAGTGCCCCTACTTATACATCCCAAAATGCCATTAGCCTTCTTGGCAACAAGAGCACACTGTTGACTCATATCCAGCTTCTCGTCCACTGTGACCCCTAGATCCTTTTCTGCAGAACTGCTACCTAGCCATTCGGTCCCTAGTCTGTAGCAGTGCATGGGATTCTTCTGTCCTAAGTGCAGGACTCTGCACTTGTCCTTGTTGAACCTCACCAGGTTTTTTTTGGCCCAATCCTCTAATTTGTCTAGGTCCCTCTGTATCCGATCCCTACCCTCTAGTGTATCTACCAGATACACATGGCAGCCTGCCCTCCCCCACCCCCCCCGGCAGGTGACTCCGAGTCGAATCCGAGGGAGCCGGGGGCTTATCCTGGCAGGACCTCCTGAGCAGCAGCGTGGCGGGGCTTGGGTGAGTGTCTTGTCCCTGGGGGGATCCTCCCCTCTGGCCCCCCACCTCAGCCCCAGGGCAGCCTGCCTGCTGCACCCCAAACTCCTCATCCCTGGCCCAGCCCCACACCCTACACCCCACTCCCAGACCCCAACGCCCTGTCCCAGCCCAGAGCCTGCACCCAGCCCCCAAACTCCATCCTAGAGCCTGCCCCTCCTTCTGCCCCCCAACCCCCTGCCCCAGCCCAGAGCCTGCACCCAGCCCCCAAACCCCCTCCTGCACCCCAACCCCCTGCCCCAGCCCAGAGCCTGCACCCAGCACCCAAATCCCCCTCTCACACCCAGCCCCCAAACCCCCTCCCATACGCCCTCCAGCACCCCAACCCCCTGCCCCAGCCCAGAGCCTGCACCCAGCACCCAAATTCCCCTCTCACACCCAGCCCCCAAACCCCTTCCCACAACCCCTCCTGCACCCCAACCCCCTGTCCGAGTCCAGAGTCTGCACCCAGAACCCAAACTCCATCCCAGAGCCTGCACCCCAACCCCAACCCCCTGCCCCAGCCCAGAGCCTTCACCCAGCCCCCAAACTCCATCCTGCACCCCAACCCCCAGTCCCAGCCCGGAGCCTGCACCCAGCACTCAACCCCTGTCACATCCAGCCCCCAAACCCCGTCCCGTACCCCCTCCTGCACCCCAACCCTCTGTCCCAGCCCAGAGCCTGCACCCAGCCCCCAAACCCCCTCTCACACCCAGCCCCCAAACCCGCTCCCGTGCCCCCAAACCCCTCCCGTACCCCCTCCTGCACCCCAACCCCCTGTCCCAGCCCAGAGCCTGCACCCAGCACCCAAACCCCCTCTCACACCCAGCCCCCAAACCCCCTCCCATATCCGCTCCTGCACCCCAACCCCATGCTCCAGCCCAGAGCCTGCACCCCCTTCTGCACCCCAACCCCCGTCCCAGTCCAGAGCCTGCACCCAAACTCCATCCCAAACCCCCTCCTGCACCCAAACGCCCTCCCTGAACCTTGCAGTCCCTTCTAACCCGATGGGTCTATAATTCTTTGATTCTAGCATCTGTCACCTAAAAAGCAGGGCTGGCGCGTATGGATTTCCTCCGCATCCTCTGCACTGAAGACAGAAGTTTCTCCGCAATGGCCTGGTCTTCCTGGAGTGCTCCTTTAGCGCCTTGATCGCCTAGTGGCTTTGCTGACTGTTTGGCAGACTTCCTGCATCCCATGTACTTAACCAGTACTTTGCTGTTAGTTGTTGTGCCTTAGCTAGTTGCTCTTCACGTTCTTTTTTGGCCATATTATACTTTTCATTTGACTTTCCAGAGTTTATGCGTCTTTGTATTTTCCTCACTAGGATTTGACTTCCAAAGTGCCTCTTTTACTCGGCTGTTTAGCCCTGGGGGCATTTTTTTTATCCTCGCACTGGTTTGTTTTTTATTTGCGGATACATGTAGTGGGAGCCTCTAGCATGGTGTTTTTAAACAGTCTCCATGCTCTTTGCTGGCATTTCACCCTGGCGTGTTGCTTTTAATTTCCATTTAACGAGCCTCCTCACATCTGTGCAGTTCCCCTTTCTGAGTTGAATGCTTCCTGAGAGTAACTACTCCAGCGTGGAGGCTGCGCGGTGAGAGCTCACACCATGCACTGTCCTAAGCAGAGAACGTCTCCAAGGGCCGGCACTGCGGTACCGCTCCTCGCCAACGCCGCCCGGCTCCGCTGCATGTGCCCTGTCTGCCAGCAGGGGTTTGTTCTCGATTGTCACAAACGGGGGATAAAAGGACTCTCCTGATCTGTGTGAGGGGGACGTTACCAGCATTCAGCCAGTATTCGCAGAGGCGCTGGGCGTCATCTGGCCCCTTGGCAGCTCGGAGCATAGGGCAGAAAGTGAAGTCACAGCCTGCGCTGATTCAATGTACTGCCCACACGTTGCTCCCCTCCCCCACATGGCCTATTCCCTTTCCCCTCCCTCACCTTCCCCCCCCAAACGGGGCCTGTTTGCAACAGCAGCAGGTGCGGGCCCAGGGGTAGGAACAACATTGACCCACGTATGTCAAGGGTTGGATAAGCTCAGATGAAATCACATGGCCCCATTACTCTCTGGGAGGGGCCGGCAGGGATAGGACAGTGGCAGCGGGGGCGGGGGGGCACAGGGTCTCCTTCGCTCAGCTCAGGGCACTGTGCGGTTAACAGGACACTTGTTTTCCTTGGCGACGACGTCATCTAGCTGTTCCTCCGTGATACTCCCAGTGCAGCAGGGCTCTACCCCTGCACCAATGAACTACGCCAGGCCGCGCTGCAGGGACGGCGCGAGGAGAGGTGGCCGGGCAGCTTCCCCTCAGCAATCAGCCCCACGGCCATCGAGATGCTCTTTTAAAGTCACTTTCCCAGTCAGGAAGCTGCAGAGGGGCCGGAGTGTGAGACAGAGCAGCCCACCTGCCCCCACAGGCCAGCCCATGCCATGCCGGCAGCTCAGTGCAGGGCACGTTCCTGGTCACCGAGCTCAACGCCCATGGGCTCACCTGGATGGCGTTTCCCTCTGCCTAGTATGGCAGATCAGCCCCTTAGCATGGGGCTCTGGAGACCCTGCCCGTGAGAGGGGTCCCGCAGGACAGAGAGCGGATCATGCTAGTGCAGGGGCATCAGCTAGCAACCAGAGGGGAGCACGGAGATGAAATGTCCAGCCGTCTCTGTGGTGGAAAGGGTCTCTGAGGCTCAGGGCAGGAGGCTACCAACCCTCAGGGACCCGCTCTGACTCCTGTGCTCACCGCCCTCCAGGGGCTAGTGCAGACGGGAGCGGGGCACAATCGGGGGGGGGAGGGCACACTAGTGACCAGGCACCTGTGAGGTCAGAGATGCAGAGCACCCCCGCCATCCGGAGACCTGAACTGCCCTCCACACCAACCACATCACTCCTCCAAAATCCCAACCCGGCCTGGCCTCTCCCCGCTCCTCTCTGGGACACTCAGTGCTGGGCTAGAGTGCTGGGAGCCACCGTGGGAGGAGATCGTCTGCACATGGGGATCTCTCTCACCGTCCTCCCTCACCCTCAGGAGGGGACACAGCACAGACCCGCCGAACCCCATCGCCCCTCGGAAGGGGGCTCAGGCCCAGCCAGATGTTCAACAAGGACAAGTGCAGAGTCCTGCACTTCGGACGGAAGAATCCCATCCACTGCTACAGGCTGGAGACCGACTGGCTAAGCGGCAGTTCTGCAGAAAAGGACCTGGGGATTACAGCGGATGAGAAGCTGGATACGCGTCAGCAGTGTGCCCTCGTTGCCAAGAAGGCTAACGGCATTTTGGGCTGTATAAGTAGGGGCATTGCCAGCAGATTGAGGGACATGATCATTCCCCTCTATTCGGCATTGGTGAGGCCTCATCTGGAGTACTGTGTCCAGTTTTGGGCCCCACACTACAAGAAGGATGTGGAAAAATTGGAAAGAGTCCAGGGGAGGGCAACAAAAATGAATAGGGGGCTGGGGCACATGACTTATGAAGAGAGGCTGAGGGAACTGGGATTGTTTAGTCTGCAGAAGAGAAGAATGAGGGGGGATTTGATAGCTGCTTTCAACTACCTGAAGGGGGGATCCAAAGAGGATGGATCTAGACTGTTCTCAGTGGTGGCAGATGACAGAACAAGGAGCAATGGTCTCAAGTTGCAGTGGGGGAGGTTTAGGTTGGATATTAGGAAAAACTTTTTCACTAGGAGGGTGGTGAAGCACTGGAATGGGTTCCCTAGGGAGGTGGTGGAATCTCCTTCCTTAGAGGTTTTTAAGGTCAGGCTTGACAAAGCCCTGGCTGGGATGATTTAGTTGGTGTTGGTCCTGCTTTGAGCAGGGGATTAGACTAGATACCTCCTGAGGTCCCTTCCAACCCTGAGATTCTATGATTGGGGGAGGTCCCGGACGATTGGAAAGAAGGCAAATATAATGCCCATCTTTCAAAAAGGGAAGAAAGAGAACCTGGGGAACTACAGACCGGTCCGCCTCACTCGGTCCCTGGCAAAATGATAGAGCAGGTCCTCAAGGAATCCATTTTGAAGCACTTGGAGGAGAGGAAAGTGATCAGGAACAGTCAACATGGATTCACCAAGAGCAAGTCATGCCTGACCAACCTGATTGCCCTGCGACAACATCCCTATCACCCTCATGTCCCATTGAACCAGCTAATGTCCCTGTTTGGGCTAAACTTTCTTTCATCTAGGCGATATTGACTGCCCAGAGGCACTAGCTCACCCCCTCTGGTGCCTGGGCCACGGGCAGGGAAACAGCTACTGCTCTCGGTTACGCTGCAGCTCAAGGGGCAGAGGTCTGCGCCTGGTGGATCAAAGGGCCTTGGTCTGAGGATGAGTCGGGTGGGGGGGGGTCGGTTTGGCTCCCCAGGATGTTGAGGTTGGGAGCTGTACAAATATAGGAAATGACACAAAAATTGCCCAGCCGCCTTGTCTGTGCGTGATCCTGGGGGCAGGAGGACAAGGCCGCTGTCTCTGAGCAAGACCCAGCAGCACCAGGGGTCGGTGCCGGATGTGCAATGGGCACAAACACGCCTGACACAGGCTCACTTGTGCAGCAATCCCTCTGCACTGCTCCTCCCTGGTCCAGCCAGCCCCAGACGAGCCTGTCCCAGAGACACGGGCTGTCCCGTCGCCCCCGTGACCCCAGCCGGATCTGGAGCGGCTCCTCTCTCAGAGGACAGCCCGGCAGAGCTGGGTCACAGCTGTGGCCTATGGAGGGTCCCTGGTTTTGAACACGTAACATCACACAAGGGGCTTCCCGAACTGTCTGGGCGATGCTGCTCCACACGCTCCCCAGGACATTAGGAACCAGGCGGTTGTTAGGGTTCAAACGCCCCTCACCAGGCGTCTTCGCAGCCAGAGGCTGGCAATAGGGGGTAGGGTGGGCTGGCAATGGGGGGCAGGGGGGGCAGGGAGCAGCTGGCAATGGGGGGCAGGGGGGTGCAGCCAGAGGGTGGCAATGGGGGGCAGGGAGAGGCTGGCAATGGGTGGCGGGGGGTGCGTCCAGAGGCTGGCAATGGAGGGGCAGGAGGGACAGGGAGAGGCTGGCAATGGGGGGCAGGGAGAGGCTGGCAATGGGCGGCGGGGGGTGAGTCCAGAGGCTGGCAATGGAGGGGCAGGGGGGACAGGGAGAGGCTGGCAATGGGGGGCAGGGGGCTGTGGGTCACGCCCCTTCCCCAGCTCCCCCCCGACCGGAGATCTGCCCGGGATGCTCCATCTCCCAGCGATCCTGGGGCAGGCGCTGGCTGCAGCCCGGCCGGACACACAGGAAGGGGCCGGGCTCGGGAGTGGTGCGGGGGAAGTCGGGCGGACAGCCCCAGAGATCAGACATGGGGTAACCCCTGGGGCCGGGAGGAGACCCCGGGGAAAGTGACTCCGCACAAGGGCTCCTGGGGGGGGGTCCCCTGTGGGGTGGTGTCGGGGAGGGGGGAGCCGGAGTTGCGGGGGAGGGGGTTGAACTGTCTGTGCAGCCGGGAGATGCAGGGGGGCTGAGAGCCACTGACCAGAACGGTGAACACGTGTCTCTGCCAGCCCCTGCTCTGCCCCTTCCCCTGGGGCTGGGGCAGGGGTGGGGGTGCAGGAGGGGGGAGGGAGTTTGGGTGCGGGATGGAGGAGGGGCGCAGGCCCCGGGAGGGAGTTTGGCTGCAGGAGCGGGGAGGGGCACAGGCCCCGGGAGGAAGTTTGGGTGAGGGGGCGGGCCTGCAGGCTCTGGGAGGAAATGAGGGTGTCGGAGGGGATGCTGGGTGCAGGCTCAGCTGGGGCAGTGGTGGGGGTGCAGGAGGGGTGAGGGGTGCAGGTTCCGGGAGGGAGTTTGGGTGAGGGGGTGGGTGTGCAGGCTCTGGGAGGAAATGAGGGTGGGAGGGGATGCTGGGTGCAGGCTCAGCTGGGGCAGTGGTGGGGGTGCAGGAGGGGTGAGGGGTGCAGGCCCCGGGAGGAAGTTTGGGTGAGGGGGCGGGCCTGCAGGCTCTGGGAGGAAATGAGGGTGTCGGAGGGGATGCTGGGTGCAGGCTCAGCTGGGGCAGTGGTGGGGGTGCAGGAGGGGTGAGGGGTGCAGGTTCTGGGAGGGAGTTTGGGTGCAGGAGGGGTGCAGGGTGCAGGCTCTGGGGGGGGAGGTTGGGTGCAGGGGGTGAGGGGGTGGGCGTGCAGGCTCTGGGAGGAAATGGGGGTGTGGGGTGCCAGCTCTGGGATAGAGTGTGGGTGCTGGATGCAGGCTCTGGGCTGGGACAGGGGTTGGGTGCAGGAGGGGTGAGAGGGTACAGGGCCTGGGAGGGAGTTTGGGTTGGCGAGGAGGGAGTTTGGGGGCAGGAAGGGATGTGGGGGTAGGCGGTGGGGTGCAGGCTCTTGGAGCGGGTGGAGGATACAGCATTTACCTGGGGCAGCAGCTCCTAGGCGGCATAGGACAGGGCGTCTCCACACGCTGCTGCCCCCCTCCCTCCCCCAGGGGCCGCAACACAGGGATGGGCCTTTTAAAATCGCCTGGGGGAGGCAGGTGGGACCGGGGGCCGCATGGCGGAGGGGGGGAGTGTGCAGGGGCGGCAGGTGGGGGGGGGAAGGAGGGTGCGGGGGTGGCAGGAGGAACTGGGGGATGCATGGGGGCGGCAGGCAGGGTCGCGGGAGAGACCCGGCCCCGAACATTTGTGGAGCTGGGCCCCAGCCCAGGAATATTCCTGGTGCCCAGGCACCACGAGCCCCTACAACTCGCCGCCTGTACCTCCTCATCCCGCCCCCCACCTGCCAGGTTCTTCCTCGCCACCCCCTCCCTGCCAGTCATCTCCCTGCCTCTCCGCTCCCCCCTTACCCCTCTGTGCTATGGGGAGGGGGTGGAGGAGAGACCCTGGGGAGCAGCAGGAGGGGGCGAGCGGGGGGCGGAGTGTGGGCAGAGTCTCGGGCTGCAGAGGCAGGGCAGAGAGCTACTACCAGGGAAGATTCATCCCCCGCCCGCGCTTTCCCTGTCTGTAGAAATTCCCTCCAGTTCATCCCCTTTTCTCTCCTTGTCACATATCGCCCAGCGTGGCAGAATCTCGGGGTCAGTCTGCAGGGAAAGAACCTGGGGAATCGTGATGGGAACGTACCTAAAGCCTGTTCTCCCACCTCCACAACTGCCCTTCTCGCCCTGCCAGGCTGCAGAACGACGTCCACGCTTCGCTCCAGCCCTTGGCACAGGGCAGAGAAATGGCTGCAGCGGAGCCAGTTCAGGTTCTTGGGGGGTGGCTGGTGGGTTGCTGCAGGAGGGAGGGGGCAGCAATACACAGGGGGTGGGAAGGTTTGGGTCTGGTTTGGAGGTGGGAGCGGGGCAGGAAATTCCCAGGGTGGAGTAAGGGAGGAGGCCAGGCAGGGCCGGCTTTAGGAAGTGCGGGGCCCGATTCCAACAGTTTCGACGGGGCCCCGACAGGGATGACTAAAAAAAAACGTGAAAAAACCACGTGGGGCTTGTACTCACCGGGCCGTGCTCCTAATCTTTGGCGGCGGGTCCTTCGCTTGCTCCAGGTCTTCGGCGGCACTGAAGGACCCGCCGTCAAAGTGCTGCTAAAGACCCAGAGCACTGCCGGGTGAGTAAAATTTAAAAAGGCGCCTCTAGCCAGGGAAGGGATTCTCTGCCACTTGTCCCCCACTCTGGGCAGCCCTGCCACTGGGCGTGGGGCCCTCTTAGGCGCGGGGCCCGATTCGGGGGAATTGGTGGAATTGGCCTAAAGCCGGCCCTGAGGCCAGGGTGTGGCAAACCTGCTGGGAGTTGTTTAATAAGTGCCCTGGATTCTAGGATCAGAGCCATGCGGTTCAGAGGGGAAATGTCCTAATTTGTGGGAGAGGAAACAACCCACCTAGGTGAGGTTAGGAAACACTGACCAGGCTCCCAGTGCTGGAGCCTGACCCGACTGACCAACGGCAGCTGCGAAATATGAAAGGGGCAGCTTAGGGGCCCTGCCCCTCCCTTCATATCCAGCTCCTCACAATGAGGAGGGTGTTGGTATCTACCAGAGAATTGTCCCTGGACCTGCCAGGGCTCCATCTCCTGTATCAGCCCCTGGCTAGTAGTTGTGTGATGGATCTGCTGGGAGAGACCAGGGGCTCTCTCTTCGTCCCCTCACCTGGGTGTTTCCTGGATGTTCTGGTACCAGATAGATTCATGGAGGGCAGGTCCATCGATGGCTATTAGCAGGGATGGGCAGGGACGGTGTCCCTGGTCTCTGTTTGCCAGAAACTGGGAATAGGCGACGGGTGAATCACTTGATGATTCCCTGTTCTGTTCATTCCCTCTGAGGCGTCTGGCACTGGCCACTGTCGGCAGACAGGATACTGGGCTAGATGGACCTTTGGTCTGATTCAGGCTGGCCGTTCTTATGAGTGGTTTGGGGGTTGGCCTCTGACTGCGAGCCCCTCAGAGCTTCCATTTGATTGGCTCCTTTCCCCCATGAATAGTGGAGTTGTGGCTGGGGCAGCAGGCACTGAGTGGGGGGCACCTGTTGTTTCAGGGGCCGGTGAGCTTCCAGGAAGTGGCTGTGTATTTCACCGCGGGGCAGGGGGCTCTGCTGGACCCCGCTCAGAGAGCCCTCTACAGAGACGTCATGCAGGAGAACTATGAGAACGTGACCTCGCTGGGTAAGGGTTCCTGTCCCCTCGGTTCTTAGGAGGGGAAATGCAGAGTTAAGGCTTATGGCATCCCCACAATGCAACCTCTACTCTGCCCTGTTTCAGCAACACCCCAACAAGCCAGTGACACACACCCTAGCGCTCTGCCCTCCCCTGCTACAGGACGCTCTGGGAACAGCGCACAGGGGCAGCACAGCACGAAGTCTGACATCTTCTCTTTGCTAGGGCAAAACTTGGATTCCAATGTGACAAACAGAAACTTCTGACCCCTGGCCGGCACTCACACACTGCTCCCACTCCACACAAACCAGCTCGGACCTGCAAAGTGAGATCACCCCTTTCCCCTCGCCCCGAGGTCACAGACTTCGCTTAGCTCTCACTGAGCCCTGAGGATCACTAGCACATGTGTCACCAGGCTGCTGACAATCTCGGTGACAAGACCTCACCCCTGTGCACCTTCATGGACCCAGCCTCCAGCCCTTAGCACGGGCATGAGGCAGACTAGGCCCCCAAGTTTTACATGCAGCTCTCTTCATATCACAGTCACATCTCTGCCAAGCTGCTCCCAGTCATCCACAGCTGACACACATGCAGGAAAATGCTGGTATTCCGATCCGTGGAACACAACACAAACGGTGGCATGTTCTTCTTAGTCGTTCTTCATAGCTGTAGCTTTCTATGGCCAGAAAGGACTATCTACAATACAGGCCAGCCTTTCCCTGCTGTAAAATGGGCTGGGGTTAAAGTAATAGAAACGTCCCATGAATTCCCTGATCTCCCTTGTTTTCTTTCCCCTGAGTAGAGTGTCCAGTTTCCACACCTGATGTGAACTCCCAGCTGGAACGAGGGGAGGAGCCGTGGGTCCCGGATCTCCAGGGCTGTGAGGAAGGAGAGATCCCCAGAGGTGCCTGCGCAGGTGAGGGATCATTAAACCAACTCAAAGCTCTCAGTGCCCGAAGGAAACAGCTGGGAGTCCCTAAAAGCCTTGTGAGCTCTCGGGGTTCAGGAGTATCCCCAGGAGGCCATGTATCCTCACGGCAGCTGTCGCTCATGGCTTCCTGCGCATCCTGACTGACACCTGGCAGAGCTCCCTCCCTCAGGGGATGTGGAGGCAGAATTGTTCCCCTCCTCTCTCCCCTATGGGGAAGAGTTGTGGAGAATCCAGCTACTAGGTTTCTTTTCTGTTTCTCCAGCTCTAATTTTGGTTGTTTTCCCCTTTCCATCCCTGTGTCTGAGGTTTCTCTCTCTGTCCCAGCAGGTGCTGGGATGGTGAGTGAGGAGAAGAAGCAGAATCCTCAGCAGGAAGATTCTGAGCAAGTGGCACCACCTGGGGGATTATCGCACGGCTCCAGAGGGAATGTGTCCCGGCATCGTGTGCAGGGCAAAGCCTGTGGGAGTCAGCACAGGCCAGAGAGGGAGCAGAGAAACCAGCCAGTGGAGAAAGTGGGTAACTCCATTAATTGTCAGGGAACTCACCAGGACCTCCTGGAAACCACAGCCCAGCCGAGAATACCCACAGGAGAGAGAAAAAACACATGCACTGAGTGTGGAAAACATTTCACTAACCACTCAGGCCTTTTAAAACATCAGAGAATCCACACAGGAGAGAGAGCCCATGAATGCAGTGAGTGCAAGAAAACCTTCACTCTGACCTCTACCCTTAGTAACCATCAGAGGATCCACACAGGGGAGAAACCCTACGAATGCTGTGAGTGCGGGAAAAGCTTCACTGTCAGCTCAGACCTTATTGGACATCAGAATATCCACAAGGGAAAGATACCTCATCAGTGCTCTGAGTGTGGAAAAATGTTCACACAGAGTTCAGCTCCTATTACACATCAGAGGATCCACACTGGAGTGAGACCCTATGAGTGCCATGAATGCGGGGAAAAATTCACTGTCAAGAAAGCCCTCAATACACATCAGAGGATCCACACGGGAGAGCGCCCCTATGAGTGCTGTGAGTGTGAGAAACTGTTCAGGCAGAAATCAACCCTAATTACACATCAGGCAAGGCATACAGGAGAGAGACCCTATCAGTGCTGTGAGTGCGGGAAAGGCTTCAGTGTGAGCTCAGACCTCATTGTACATCAGAGAATTCACATGGGAGAGAGACCTTATAGATGCTGTGAGTGCGGGAAAAGTTTCACTCAGGGCCCACACCTTACAAGACATCAGGGTGTTCACAGGACAGCGACGCAGTGTAGAAATGTTGTGTAGGGCAGAGAAAAGACTTTTTTAAAAAACACATTTGCTAATTCCCACATAGTGACCTTGTGGTTTGTTTGCACCATTTGTGTCCCTCTGTTCTCTCAACTGCCTCGTGTGTTGCCCACTTGTGCCTTTTACAGGTCGCCCTTTTCTGGGGTGAGTCCCGTGCTCCTTTCTCCTGTGAGTCACTGGAGTGTGTGTCCTTCCAGCAAGGAGTTTCCATCAGCCCCAGTTGGGGGAAATAGGGGTGACCACAAGTCGCCTCACTGAGTGAAAATGGACATGGGGTTTGTCTTCTGCTCTAGGATTTCCCTGGGCATCGGCGTGCTGGAGGTAGCTATCCTGATGTAAACACGCCGCTCTGTTTGCAGTGCTGACATCGCCCGGGCACAGGGTTTGGGGTTAGCTGGCATCTTCCCCTTTGGCCTGTCCTAATGGACACCCATTTTCCTGGTCTGGACAATCCCTGAGCATCACATTTATACTGTCACCCCAGTAGCAGAGCGATTGTTAGTCACCAAGTTCCCCCTTTGCTGACAAAATGTCTCCTTCCCAGTTGTGCTCACGCTGGTCCAGGTGGTGCTGGGCAGCAGGTATTTAGTTTTTTACCATTTTCCTTATTTCAAATACATTTCCATGTAACAAGGAGGAGCAGGAGTGGGACAGATGGATCATTTCAGCCTCTGCGAGGCCGGAAGGCAATGGGGCGAGTCGGAGGGATTCCCTCCTTCCCCATCACCGTCACTGTATCTGCTGACTCCAGCAGCGCTGGCCTGTGTCTGAGGCACAGTGGAGTTTATCCACCTGTATTTTGTCCCCCCCCTGCAGAGAGTCTCCGCACTTAGGATCAGTTTGATCCTGTATCCAACTCATTAGAGCTGGAGATGAGTGTCCCAGGCCTGGGTGGGGAATTCCAATGGTGCAGGCGGGTGATCCAGCCGGGAGAGAGGCCTCTTCCCAGCTGTCTCTCCCTGCAGCAGCACCTAGGCTTGGGGGGGGGGGAAGGCGACCCCCTGCCCCCCGTATCAGCTGCAGGGCCGGGCCCACAGGATAGGCGCCTCTCCCTGGCAAGGCCAGGGCTGGGGTCAGGCCTGGGCAAGGGCAGCTCAGGCTCAGCTGGGTTGGTGCAGGTTGGAGGCCGGGATAGATTGGGGCTCAGGGAACGGTGCCCCTCCCCTGGCCATGGCAGCCCCCAGGGTGGGTTGTCTGAGGGCCCATGCGGCACTAAGGAGGCTGCTGGATGGCTGCGCGGCTGTGCAGCTTCCAGGGAACTCGGGCTACTTGTCCTGTACTGTAAGTGTAAGTGCTGTTATTTGGAGGAAGAAAAATCTGTTGTTGTTTTTTCACATATATTAGAAGTTGAAAACTTGGTTTACAAGCCTGGCCGTAATCACGGAGACGCTCCTGACACCCACACACTCCTCCTTGCTTCTGCTTTGTACAGTTAGACTTGAAGCTCCTTCCCCTACGAGCTGCCTCTCACAATGTGTGTGTCTAATACGACACCGAGCGCAATAGAGCCTCAGTCTTGGGTGCAGCCCCTCAGGGCCGTCCTTACCCATACGCAAAGTGTGCAGCTGTGTGGGGCACCAGCCCCTGCTCCGCCCCCACTCCCTTGAGGACTCCAGAAGAGGTTGGGCCTGCCCTCACCCATAAGTAGAGCGACCCGGCCTCCTGCCTGCTCCGCTCCCCGACTCCCAGCCGCATCTGAGCTACATCCTGTCAAACTAAGCTAATATCAAAGTATGTGACCAAACAGCCTTCACCAGGAGAGAAAACCCACAATTCAGGAGGGGCAATAAAACACTTGCACATTCAAAAATTGAAATCTCAGAAAATCTTTTAAGACTCAAAATCGGAAATAAATTTACCCATTTTCTTATGAAGTAGCTAAACCTGCTTCACTATTCATCTCATTATTTGGCTGTATTAGTTACAGAAGTTTTAGCATCACTATACTAAAAGAAAGAGGCGGGGGGGTGGGGGGAGAAATAACCCAAACGACACATCTACAAATGATCTGAACTAGCCTAGAAAAAGCCCAGAAGCAATTTTCTCAATAGCTGGAACCAGGGCTATAAGATTGGACAGGTCACTCTGTGCTTTGAGGTTCAGTGGGAATTCCCTGCCCACTCCCACGTCTGACCCTTTCTTTTCCAACCCTCAGGAGACTGACTTGGGATCATAGAAGATCAGGGTTGGAAGGGACCTCAGGAGGTGTCTAGTCCAAGCCCCTGCTCAAAGCAGGACCAACCCCAACTAAATGATCTCAGCCAGGGCTTTGTTAAGCCTGACCTTAAAATCCTCTAAGGAAGGAGATTCCACTACCTCCCTAGGGAACCCATTCCAGTGCTTCACCACCCTCCTAGTGAAATAGTGTTTCCTAATATCCAACCCAGAGCCTCCCCACTGCAACTTGAGACCATTGCTCCTTGTTCTGTCATCTGCCACCACTGAGAACAGCCGAGCTCCATCCTCTTTGGAACCCCCCTTCAGGTAGTTGAAGGCTGCTAGCCAATTCCCCCCCCCGCCCCTTCTCTTCTGCAGACTAAATAAGCCCAGTTCCCTCAGCCTCTCCTCATAGGTCATGTGCTCCAGTCCCCCCACCCCCCAAACATTTTTGTTTCCTTCCCCCGGACTCTCCAATTTGTCCATATCCATTCTGTAGTGTGGGGCCCAAAACTGGACGCAATACTCCAAGTGTGGCCTCACTAGTGCCGAATAGAGGGGAATAATCACTCCCTGAATCTGCTGGCAGTGTGCCTACTAATGGAGCCCAATATGCCATTGGCCTTCTTGGCAACAAGGGCACACTGCTGACTCATATCCAGCTTCTCGTCCACTGTAACCCCTAGGTCAGGGGTCGGCAACCTTTCAGGAGTGGTGTGCCGAGTCTTCATTTATTCACTCTAATTTCAGGTTTCGCGTGCCAGTCATACATTTTAACATTTTTAGAAGGTCTCTTTCTGTAAGTTTATAATATAGAACTAAACTATTGTTGTATGTAAAGTAAATAAGGTTTTTAAAATGTTTAAGACGCTTCATTTAAAATTAAAATAAAACGCAGCACCCCTCGGACCGGTGGCCAGGACCCGGGCAGTGGCAGTACCACTGAATATCAGCTCTTTTGGCCCAGTCCTTCTTGAGAGTGGGATGCGGCTTGGACACCAGCTTAAAGCCACATCTGCCCAGGACAGCACAGCACAGTGTGCAACGCAGGGGTCACATTTCAGTTATTTTCACTTTGTGCAACTTAACCCTGAGGTTCTCAGCCCTGGGATGAGACTGTGGAATTCCCCAGCCCATGGGAAAGATCATGAGTGTAAAATATCCCCCAGGGTCATTACATCCCTGAGGGATCATCTGTCTCTGGGTGCTGGGGATAGAATCAGGACCTTTCACTGCCAGGCCTCTGTTTACGACCAGGACCAGGTCAGCCGTGATCAAGTATAAACAGTGACTAACAATGAGCCTTAGCCCACCTACTGTTGTTAATGGGCAAGGCGGTAAAGCCTAAATGTACAACAATGGCCTCATTTTGGTTACCCGCATTTATCTCTTTGAACTGCAGGGACCTTGTTCCAACTGCATCTGAGTCCATGGGCAGTGCAGGGGTCCAGCCCCTCAGAGAACCAGCACCTACGCACTTCAAGGCAGTATCCCGGGTTCGGACCCTACATCAAGAGACATTCTTGAAGTCTGGACCCAGCCCACCACAGTGCTCTGGCTCCCATGCTGGCTAGCGCGGGCCAAAGGGGCTGTAGGGAAGGTGTAAAGCCCTCCCCCACCCTGGGAAATTCCTCCAACAGAGGTGCCACTTGTGCCTCCCCCCAGCAGCTGCAGGCCCAAGGAGTGTTCCGGGGGGTGGGGGGGGGGCATGGACAGGCTGGAGGAGGAGGGAGTGGAGCAGGGGTAGAGGGGAGTGGCCAGGATGAAGCTGCACCTCAGTCGTATAGCCTGGCAAAGCCCCTAACACCATTAAAACGGGTGCAGCACTTTACTCAGCTGAGCTGCAACCTCTGTATTAACCATGTAGTTAAAGTGCTGCGACATCGCACCCAGGGAACTAGCTGCATCTGCAGCAGCATCTCTGCTCAGCACAGCTTCCCCAGCACAGCTGAATTCCCTCCTTCTCCCCGATGGCTGCGTCCCAGACTCCTGCCCCAGGCCCCCTCGCTCTGGTCCCAGATCCCCTCCTGCCGTGGAATGGACACATGGCCGGAGAGCCCTGGACACTGGAGTTCTCTGTTTATCCCACACCATGGACCCTGCAGGAGCGCTAGTGCCAGCTCCCCTCACCCGCTGCCCTTGGCCATTGGCCTGCAGCCCCCAGCTGGGGTAGAGGAGCCCATTCTCCATGGACCAATGAGTCCCTGGTCTCTCTGCTGGGACTCACAAACAGGGAGAAAATCGGAGCAGGCCTTGCTGGGTGTGGTTGTGTGTGACAGGTCACCTACCTCACTAGGGCCCAGGCTGAGATCCCAGCCCATTCCACGCCAGCCCCTGACCTGCCATCAGATGGACTTTCAGCCTCTGTCCCTGTGGTTAGGGGGAGGCATTGGGTCATTGCCCTGGGGGCGCTGCTGGGCGAGGGAGGCGATTTACCTGCTCACACACCCAATGGACTAGCTTTACTTTAGTTATTATCTTTGAAAAGTCATGGAAGATGGGAGAGATTCCAGAAGTCTGGAAAAGGGCAAATGTAGTTCCCATCTATGAAAAGGGAAATAAGGACAAGCCAGGCAATTACAGACCAGCCAGCTTAACTTCTGTACCAGGAGAGAGAATGGAGCAAATAATTAAGGAGTCCATCTGAAAACATCTCGAAGATAATAAGGTGATAAGCAATAGCCAGCATGGATTTATCAAGGACAAATCGTGTCAAACCAACCCCTGGTAGCTTTCTTTGACTGGGTAACAAACCTTGTGGATGGGGGGAAGCGGTAGATATGCTATATCTAGACGTTAGTAAGGCTTTTGATACAGTCTCACATGACCTTCTCAAAAACAAACTAGGGAAATACAACCTAGATGGAGCTACTATAAGGTGGGTGCATAACTGATTGGAAAACTGTTCCCAGAGAGTAGTTATCAGTGGTTCACAGTCAGGCCGGAAGGGCATAACGAGTGGGGTCCTGCAGGGATCAGTTCTGGGTCCGGTTCTGTTCAATATCTTCATCAATGATTTAGATCGTGGCATAGAGAGTACCCTTACAAAGTTTGCAGATGATACCAAGCTGGAAGGGGTTGCAAGTGCTTTGGAGGATAGGATGAACATTCAAAATGATCTGGACAAACTGGAGAAATGGTCTGAGGTAAATAGGATGAAATTTAATAAGGACAAATGCAAAGTACTCCACTTAGGAAGGAACAATCAGTTGCACTCATACAGAATGGGAAATGACTGCCTAGGAAGGAGTACTGCGGAAAAGGATCCAAGGGTCATAGTGGACCACAAGCTAAATAAGAGTCAACAATGTAACCTGTTGCAAAAAAGCCAACATCAGTCTGGGATGTATTAGTAGGAGTGTTGAAATCAAGACACGAGAAGTAATTCTTCCACTCTACTCCACGCTGATTAGGCCTCAACTGGATTATCGTATACAGTTTTGGGCACCACATTTCTGGAAAGATGCGGACAAATTGGAGAAAGTCCAAAGAAGAGCAACAAAAATGATGAAAGGTCTAGAAAACATGACCTATGAGGGAAGATTGAAAGAACTGGGTTTGTTTAGTCTGGAGAAGAGCAGACTGAGAGGGGACATGAGAACAGTTTTCAAGTACCTAAAACATTGTTACAAGGAGGAGGGAGGAAAATTTTTCTCCTTAACCTCTGAGGTAGCACAAGAAGCAATGGGCTTAAATTGCAGCAAGGGAGGTTTAGGTTGGACATTAGGAAAAACTTCCTAACTGTCAGGGTGGTTAAGCACTGGAATAAATTGCCTAGGGAGGTTGTGGAATCTCCATCATTGGAGATTTGTAAGAGCACGTTAGACAAACACCTGTCAGAGATGATCTATATAGTACTTAGTCTTGCCTTGAGTGCAGGTGACTGGACTCGATGACCTCCCTTCCAGTCCTATGATTCCATGATTGGATGATCCAAAGGTCTCTTCTTGCCTTAACGTCTCCAAATCTCTGCAAAACTGAGTGTGGCATATTGAGCAGCCGCTGATGTTTCCATGTGTCGCCTGCTTGATCCCAGAACTAACATTGAATGATTGGGGGTGGGGGTGTAACACAGCGGGAGCAGCTCAAACATGCAAAGGGACTGGCCAGGGCAGTGACATCACAATAGCCTTTTGCAGGACCTCAGCTGATTGGTCACAGGAAGTTGGGAGGCGGTGACCTCACAGAGAGTCTATGACAACGGGCAGGTAAAAGAGGCTGCAGGGTGGGGGCAATGGCTTTGCTGCAGGGAGTCTCCTCCTCAAGGTCTCCCCTCGAGGACTGAGAGAGAATTCTGGGTCATGTCCGTGAGTGCGAGGGGAGCCTCGCTGGAGTTTTCCCCTTTCCCACTGCTAATTTAGCGAGAAGACAGACATCCCCGTGGAGCAGGTAAGAGCCCCAGAGAGGTTTGGTACCTAGGCAGCCTGATCCACCTGGTGCTGGCCAAATTCAAGGCATGGAAAACTCTAGGTTAAGGTGCGAGAATTTCCCCTGCACACCTTAGGCCATTGTCCCTCAGAATTACTGGGGACATTGGGGTTCGTCATTTTTGGTTTCTCTTTTCCCTGCTTCCCTCCCTCCACTGCTCTCTAGCCCTCGTTGTGTTCTGGGAAGCCCTCCCAAAGAGATGGGGCAGGAAGGCTGCTCAGAGAGTGATCCCCACAGATGACCTGAGCCATCCCTGGGCCATCTGGGGGGAAATATCAGTTTCCCACCCCTCAGAGTCTCAGTGCTGATTAGCTGAGCTTGCGGCTAAAGCTCTCCCCTTTTGACACCTTCAGCTTCCCTGACAGCTTAGGGAGTTTAACAGGCTGTGGGTCTCCGTCTCCTTCAGCAACAGAGAGCTCCTGTCCCCAAGCGCCCCTCCTGACCACTGAGTCCTGATGGCCTGAGCAGGGCAGGCCACCCTTTCTGTCGTGGGGCACCCCAAACTGGGCCATCTAGAGCCATCTAGCAGCCACAGGAGAAATCGCCAGCTTCTGGACCCGTGTGCACCAGCTGGTTGGTTAATATGGAAAGCTGCATCCTGGAGACTGGCCAAGATCCTGCTCCTTATTTTCAGCTTCTAGACTTCCTCGTCCCTCCAGTGGGAGAGGACGGCTTTCAAGGGCCTAGCTTGGAGCCTTGCTAATGGGCCATCCACTGCTCCATGGCATGAAAAGACTCCCCAGGGGGGGTGAGTTACTGCAGGATTTTGTCTCTGGAGACCTCGCTCCTGTCCCTGTCTCCCTGGCTGGCCCAGGAGAGTCTGAGGGGGGAGCCGGGCAGGACACACCCAGCGATTGCCTGAGCAGATCCTTGTTGGAGTCCCAGAAAGGGGGTGCGGTTTGCCCATTGCCATCACAAGTCGGGGAGCAGATGCCCCATCCTCTTCCAGGGACCTATTGGGTGAGGCCACATTGTCCTTGTTGTGCTGCAGTTTGACTTCCCCTTGGAACAAACCCACGGGCTGCAGCCGCCAGATCCAGTTATTAGAGACATCCCTGAGGGGAGGGGAAGAGACCTTTGGTCTGTCAGCTCCAAACGCCCCAGGCCCTAAGCCATAGGTGGCGAGTTAGATGGGCGCGTGGTGCTGGGCACCAGGAATATTCCTGGCCCAGGGGCCTGGCTCCAGCAAAGTTTGGGGCTGGGTCTCTCCCCTGGCCCCGCCTGCCGCCCCTGCGCATCACCCAGCCCCACCTGCTGCCCCACCTGCTGCCCCTGGGCGATTTAAAATGGCCCCACTGCCACCACCGGCAGTACAGCAGGCCTGAGCGGCTTCCTGCGCGCTCGCTCCACGTGTCTGCCAACATGTCCCTGTGGCGGGGTGGGGGGGGGGCTTTGTCTCCGCACGCTGCCCCTGCCCCGAATGCCCCTGCAGCCAATGGGACGCTGCGGGGGCGATGGGGACAGGAGCGCATGGAGACCTCCTGGCCCGCCCCGCCTAGGAACCGCTGCCGGAGGGGTGCCCCAGGTAAGCACCGAAGCCCCCGCCCCCTTCAGAGCCTGCACCCCCCCTCCCGACACCCCCCTCCTGTCCCCAAATTCCCTCCTGCACACCCACCCACTCTAGCCCCCAAACTCCCTCCCAGAGCCTGCACCCCAGACATCCTCCCCCACCCAAACTCCCTCCCACAGCCTGCACCCCTCACCCCTCCTGCACCCCAATCCCCTGCCCAGCCTAGAGCCTGCACCCAAACTCCCTCCCAGAGCCTGCACCCCAGACCCTCACCCAAACGCAAACCCAAACCCTAACCCTTAGGGAGGTGTGTGAAGGAGGGTATTTGGAGGGGCAGGTTCTGGGCACAACCAACATTTCTACAAACCTGCCATCCTAGAGTGTTATTAGCACCACGCTCTCACCAGTTGAGCTAGCCGGCCCACAGAAACCAGCCTGAGAAGCGGCCCTTTCGGAAAGGAGCCGTGGGCAGCCGCAGGGTGGTTGTGGTCTCTGGAATGAGAGGGGGGCTGAGGACAGCTGCTTGTGTCCAGTGGAATTAGCGCAAGTGGTTGAGCGCTCGTGTCGCATGTGAGAGGCAGTGGGATCAATGGCCACATTCTCCAGTGGCAGGGGGGTTCCCATCCCCTTCCTTCCTTTTAAAAGCACTGCCAGGCAGGGGGCTAAGCGCCTCCAGTAGGCCCCTCCCTCTCTCTACCTGACCTGCCATAACAGTCCAGAGAATTTCACCCAGTGAGTCCTACATGGACCCCAGCACCGTACAGTTGAACTAGGACAGATCACTCAGAAAGTCCTCGAGTTTGGCTGTCAAGATGTGAAATGCTATGGGGGCAGGGGAGGGAACTGGCCTGTCTTTCAAGCTTCAATTCTGCAATTTTTACATCTAAGCATAAAACTCAGGTCTACACTGGCCATGAATTAAGCCCGGCCTGCTGTATGGGAGACAAGAATTCTCCCACAGACCCAGCAAGTGTGCAAACTAGAACAAAGTGTGCACTATGGGCCCTGCCCCTGCCAGAGCCCCTCTACTCCAGGGCACAGGGGTGTGGCCGACACTCCCAGGAGCTCTCTGCTTCTGGTCAGAAGGGAATTCTTTGGGAATTCAGTCATGAATGATATAGAGATTAAGGGGTTTGAGTTACATGATGTGCCCTGTGGCTTTAAGGCATTGGAGAAATGCTGAAGAGCTTAAAGGCCGCAGAGCTGGGTGTGGGTCCTCCAAAGTTGTGCTCTGGTGAGACTGAGCAGTTGTGGGGATTGTGCAAGCTGTGTGTTTACATGCAGATAGAAAATGTAATGAAACCCCATTTTTAAAACCACCCATGTCTGGGAATGTAAGAGAAGCTCTTTGAAATAAGTGTCTCCTTCACACTCTTCAAGATCACTGGCTCTAATACTCTACCGCCTCATAGAGCCCCGTGGTAGCACATTTGACAACAGATAAGGTGGTTGCTGATTCAAGTCTAGGTGCTCTCTTAAATGTGTTCTTTTTTAATTGAAATATATTTTCATATCCATCTCCTGTATGTTCAGGAGTTCCACTGAATGGGGATGTGAAATGAATTTAATCGTTCAACATTTTCCCTGTTGAAATGGACAGGGAAACGCCGAGCAAACCTGTCCATCGTCTAAAATCAGTTCCGGTCCTCTGAGGCTCTAGTTTGCTTTCATTGATTAAACAAAGATAAGTTTCCGAGGGGGAGCTGTGTTAGTCTGTTTCAGCAAAAACAAGGAGGAGTCCTGTGGCACCTTAAAGACTAACAAATCTGATGAAGTATCAGAGGGGGAGCCGTGTTAGTCTGAATCTGTAAAAAGCAACAGAGGGTCCTGTGTCACCTTTAAGACTAATAGAAGTATTGGGAGCATAAGCTTTCGTGAGTAAGAACCTCACTTCTTCAGATGCAAGTAATGGAAATCTCCAGAGGCAAGTATAAATCAGTATGGAGATAACGAGGTTAGTTCAATCAGGGAGGGTGAGGTGCTCTGCTAGCAGTTGAGGTGTGAACACCAAGGGAGGAGAAACTGCTTCTGTAGTTGGAAAGCCATTCACAGTCTTTGTTTAATCCTGATCTGATGGTGTCAAATTTGCAAATGAACTGGAGCTCAGCAGTTTCTCTTTGGAGTCTGGTCCTGAAGTTTTTTTGCTGTAAGATGGCTACCTTTACATCTGCTATTGTGTGGCCAGGGAGGTTGAAGTGTTCTCCTACAGGTTTTTGTATATTGCCATTCCTGATATCTGACTTGTGTCCATTTATCCTCTTGCGTAGTGACTGTCCAGTTTGGCCAATGTACATAGCAGAGGGGCATTGCTGGCATATGATGGCATATATAACATTGGTGGACGTGCAGGTGAATGAGCCGGTGATGTTGTAGCTGATCTGGTTAGGTCCTGTGATGGTGTTGCTGGTGTAGATATGTGGGCAGAGTTGGCATCGAGGTTTGTTGCATGGGTTGGTTCCTGAGTTAGAGTTGTTATGGTGCGGTGCGTGGTTGCTGGTGAGAATATGCTTAAGGTTGGCGGGTTGTCTGTGGGCGAGGACTGGCCTGCCTCCCAAGGTCTGTGAACGCGAGGGATCATTGTCCAGGATGGGTTGTAGATCACTGATGATGCGTTGGAGAGGTTTAAGCTGAGGACTGTAGGTGATGGCCAGTGGAATTCTGTTGGTTTCTTTTTTGGGCCTGTCTTGTAGCAGGAGGCTTCTGGGTACACGTCTGGCTCTGGATTTGTTTATTTCCTTGTGTGGGTATCGTAGTTTTGAGAATGCTTGGTGAAGATCTTGTAGGTGTTGGTCTCTGTCTGAGGGGTTGGAGCAGATGCGATTGTACCTCAGTGCTTGGCTGCAGACGATGGATCGTGTGGTGTGACCGGGGTGGAAGCTGGAGGCATGAAGGTAGGCATAGCGGTCGGTGGGTTTTCGGTATAGGGTGGCGTTAACGTGGCCATCGCTTATTTGTACGGTGGTGTCTAGGAAGTGGACCTCCCGTGTAGATTGGTCCAGGCTGAGCTTGATAGTGGGGTGGAAGCTGTTGAAATCATGGTGGAATTCTTCCAGGGTCTCCTTCCCGTGGGTCCAGATGATGAAGATGTCATCAATGTAGCGTAGGTAGAGAAGGGGCATGAGTGGACGAGAGCTGAGGAAGCGTTGTTCCAGGTCAGCCATAAAAATGTTGGCATATTGTGGGGCCATGTGGGTGCCCATAGCGGTGCCACTGGTCTGGAGGTATAGATTGTCACCAAATTTGAAATAATTGTGCGTGAGGATAAAGTCACAGAGCTCAGCAATAAGTTGTGCTGTGTCATCATCAAGGATACTGCTCCTGACAGCTTGTATTCCACGTGTGTATGGGATGTTTGTGTAGAAAGCCTCGACATCCATGGTGGCTAGGATGGTGTTTTCTGGGAGGTCACCAATGCATTGTAGTTTTCTCAGGAAATCTGTGGTGTCACGGAGATAGCTGGGAGTGCCATAAATCTGATGAAGTGGGTTCCAGCCCATGAAAGCGTATGCCCAAATCAATGTGTTAGTCTTTAGTGTGCCACAGGACTCCTCCTTGTTCAAACAATGATAGAATATGAATGCACATTTGCAGGTCCTTGTTCTCCACGAGCGATGCTGTGCAGAAGAACAAGAACCACATCCAGTTGGGGCTCGGGTTAGCAGAGATCACCAGCACCTTGGCTCCTTCACAGTCAGCCAGCAGTAGTTGGGCCCCAGGACAAGCCACAAGAACCAGCCAGTGGCTCTCAGCAGGAAAATAGCCACCAAGAAGCTGGCTAGAGCTGCCGGGATCTCCAGAAAGGCCACCGAGAAGTGCTGCAGTTCCACCATTTGCCCAACAGACACTGTGGTGGCGCCAGCAAAGCCAGCAGTATGAACTTTACTCCTGGGGGAATTCTGCGCCACTGCACATCTCAGTTCCCTCTAAGCTGCGCGGCCGCAGCCTATTTAGCGCCGCGCAGCCGCTCCCATTGAAATAAGAGGGGATTGGGCTGTTAGAAAGGCGATTCTGTCCCGATAGTGCCCATCACCGCCAGGTAAAGAGACAAATCTTAAGATGGTTAAAGAAAATTTAATTTCACAGCATCCTGTCTGGCAAGAACTCACCTATCAATAGTTGTGATTGTGAAACCCCCACTTCTTGTTATTTTGTCTTTATGTCCCCACTTCTCCATTGTTAAACTGTATGGAATCTGTCTGGTTCTTTGATTGTTTCTGTCTGCTGTAGAATTAATTTTGCTGGGTGTAAACCAATTAAGGTGCTGGGATATAATTGGTTAGATAATCATGTTACAATATGTTAGGATTGGTTAGTTAAATTTCCATAAAATGATTGGTTAAGGTATAGTTGAGACTATTACTATACAAATTGGGGGCAAACAGGAAGTAGGTCGAGGGAAAAAGACAAAAGGAAACTGGACTCATTGCTTGCTGGAATCTAAGCCCAATAAACATCAAATTGTCTGCACCTTCGGACTTCTAGTTTTGCAGCTCTCTGTTTACGTGAGAAGAACCAGGGAGTGGAGGGTGAAGGGATAAACCCTCGAAAATCTTGGTGCCATGACTCCCATGCATTGCGTCGGACAGGTGGGTGGCAGCCTGTAAGTCCCTCTCCCCAACAGTGCGCACAGCTGCTTGGAGGGGGTTATTATGGCGGACTCTCGTGATGGTAGTTGTGGGTTCTGGCAAGCAGGGGTAATGGATTTTTTGGATTAAGGGATACGGAAAAATCAGGGCCCATTCCAGTTAAAGGGTCAATCTGGGATGAGATTAAGAAGAAAATGGGGGCAGCATTAGGGCACCCAGAGGGATGCGGGGTGGCTGAGTTGGCGGCAGTTAAAGATAACTGGGTACAACAGGGTTTGGAGGCAGAAGCAGTTAACAGGCCTCCTTAAGAGACAGGTTCTGGGGCTTGCTCCTAGGAGAGCGGAGAAACAAAAGTTTCAAACTGAAAAGCTGCCAGGTTTGCAGGAGCAGGTAACAACCCCGACTCTTCTCCCAGAGACAGGATAAATGACCTGGGGGTCAGGGTTTCAACCCTCCTGCTTCAGGGCATAAGCCAAGCACTAACTGCCAGGTGTAGGAAGAGATATCGGAAGAGAGCCCACCAGGGACGGCTCCAGGTACCAGCTTAACAAGCAGGTGCTTGGGGCGGCCAAGGGAGAGGGGCGGCACCTGCGGCAATTCGGGGGCGGCAGGTCCCTCACTTCATCCAGGAGCGAAGGACCTGCCGCTGAACTGCCACTGTCGATCACAGCTTTTTTTTTTTGGTTTGGGGCGGCAGAAATGCTGGAGCCGGCCCTGGAGCCCACTGAGGCTTCCATTTTACAGGCTTCTCTGAGTAGTCCCTGCAACAGCTGAGGAAGCTCTTAGAAGGAAGGTGATATGGATGGTGAGCGCTCAGCTCTTGTGACCTGCACAGGATGTGCCATGTTTGTTTTCTTCCACAGGACAGAAGCGCCTTTGTCTGTACAATGTGACCTGCTGCTCACAAAGTGGGAAGAATTAGTAGGGGAAGCAAAAGTGGATGGGAGGCAGTGACCATGAGATGATCGAGTTCAGGATCCTGACACAAGGAAGTAAGGAGAGCAGCAGAATACAGACCCTGGACTTCAGAAAAGCAGAGTTTTGGCTCCCTCATGGAACTGATGGGCAGGATCCCCTGGGAGAATAACATGAGGGGGAAAGGAGTCCAGGAGAGCTGGCTGTATTTTAAAGAATCCTTATTGAGGTTGCAGGAACAAACCATGCCGCTGTGTAGAAAAAATAGTAAATATGGCAGGCGACCAGCTTGGCTTAGCAGTGAAATCCTTGCTGATCTTAAACACAAAAAAGAAGTTTACAAGAAGTGGAAGATTGGACAAATGACCATGGAGGAGTATAAAAATATTGCTCAGGCATGCAGGAGTGAAATCAGGAAGGCCAAATCACACTTGGAGTCGCAGCTAGCAAGGGATGTTAAGAGGAACAAGAAGGGTTTCTACAGGTATGTTAGCAACAAGAAGGTGGTCAGGGAAAGTGTGGGCCCCTTACTGAACGGGGAAGGCAACCAAGCGATAGAAGATGTGGAAAAAGCTAATGTACTCAATGCTTTTTTTGCCTCTTCACAAACAAGGTCCGCTCCCAGACCACTGCACTGGTCAGCACGGTATGGGGAGGAGATGACCAGCCCTCTGTGGAGAAAGAAGTGGTTCAGGACTACACCTCTACCCCAATATAACGTGACCCGATATAACATGAATTTGGATGCAACGCGGTAAAGCAGCGCTCTGGGGACGGGGCTGCGCACTCCGGCGGATCAAAGCATCAAAGCAAGTTCGATATAATGCGGTTTCATCTATAACGCAGTAAGATTTTTTTGGCTCCCGAGGACAGCATTATATTGGGGTAAAGGTGTATTTAGAAAAGCTGGACGAGCACAAGTCCATGGGGCCGAATGCACTGCATCCAAGGGTGCTAAACGAGTTGGTGGCTGATTTGATTGCAGAGCCGTTGGCCATTATCTTTGAAAACTCAAGGCGATCAGGGAAGGTCCCGGATGACTGGAAAAAGGCTAATGTAGTGCCCATCTTTAAAAAAGGGAAGGAGGAGGATCTGGGGAACTACAGGCTAGTCAGCCTCACCTCAGTCCCTGGAAAAATCATGGAGCAGGTCCTCAAGGAATCAATTCTGAAGCACGTACAGGAAAGAAAAGTGATCAGGAACAGTCAGCATGGATTCACCAAGGGCTTGCCTGACTAGCCGAATTGCCTTCTATGACGAGATAACTGGCTCTGTGGATGAGGGGAAAGCAGTGGAGGTCTTATTCCTTGACTTTACCAAAGCTTTTGATACGATCTCCCATAGTATTCTTGCCAGCAAGTTAAAGAACTATGTGCTGGATGAATGGACTATAAGGTGGATAGAAAGCTGTCTAGATCGGCGGGCTCAACGGGTAGAGATCAATGGGTCCATGTCTAGTTGGCAGCCGGTATCAAGCGGAGTGCCCCAAGGGTTGGTACAGGGGCCGATTTTGTTCAATATCTTCATTAATGATCTGGATGATGGGATGGATTGCACTCTCAGCAAGTTTGCCGATGACACTAAACTGGGAGGAGTGGTAGATAGGCTAGAGAGTAGGGATAGGATACAGAGGGACCTAGACAAATTAGAGGATTGGGCCAAAAGTAAAGGAAGGAATTGCCTTCTATGACGAGATAACTGGCTCTGTGGATGAGGGGAAAGCAGTGGATGTGTTATACCTTGACAGGTCTGGAATGATGGAATCTCTGCCTTTCCCTACCTTTTGCCAGCAGTAAGCATGAGCAGGATGGAAATGGTTTCCCTTCCCAAGAATTGGGCATTTTATCCCTTTTCACAGGAGTAAACATTATCATCAATTCACGCGTTGCAAAAGAGCATTCACAAGGATTGATGGCATCCCGTGCCGTTTGTTTAGATCCTCGGCCTTTGAAGTTGGTTTGGACAATCCCCATTGTGACGTTTACCTCGTTCCTGAACCTTTGTCTGTCTTCAGTTATTGGCTCTTCTTTTCCCTCCGGGGTCCCTTCAGCACAGATCCTGCATCTAGTCACAGTCTTGGGGCTGTGGTGTCACCAGGGCTGTCCTTAGAATTTATGGCGCCCTACGCAACCTCCCTGCCCCTACCACATTCCCCCCACGTGACTTGTTTCCGCTGCAGCTCGGCCCCCCCACACTCTCCCCCTGCCCTCCCCTCCCCATGGTATGCTACCTGGCACAGTGCAGCAGGGAGGCGGTTAAATGCCTGGCTGCTGTGGAGTGGGGAGCAGGGAGCCGTGGCTAGGAGGCACTGGCGGTGGCCCCGGGCCCTGCGCCTTGGGGGGCCTCGCGCTTCAGGGGGATGCAGAAGCGTGGGGCCCAGGACAACCCAGAGGGTTATCAGGGGCCTGGCACCAGCAGCAGGGGTTGGGCCCGACCCCACACTCACCGTCAGGAAGCAGAGCGCCCCGGCCCCAGCCTGCTCCACTCTGCGGCTCCTCGCATCGCTCACAGAAGGGGGCTTGGGGGAAGGGTTGCAGTGGTGGTGAAGCAGGGGCAGGAAGAGTTGGGGGTGGGGCCTGGCATGGACGGGGGGTTGTCCCAGGCCCGGCACCCCCTAGCGATGGCCCTGGCAGTAGTAACCAGGTAACCTCCCGCCCCGCCAGCGTTTGCATGTTCACGTCACCATAATTTGGGGGACCACGGGGACAGCAGGTAAGGGACAGCCCTGGGGGTTGCAGACTCTGGTGAGGGGAAGATGCAGGGTGCTCCTGCACGTTGGGAGGCCCTGTCTGGAGCTATCTCCCAACCCCAGGGCTGCACATCTGCAAGAAGCACATCTCCCCTCTTGGGGTCAACCTGACGCCCTCACCCCCAGGACTGAGTCCTTCTCCAGCCCCCTTTCCTGAAGGGCTGTGACGTGGGCTCTGGGGGTTAAGAAAATCCTCCCTCTGTCCAGGTGTCCCTGACACCAGCAGCGTTCTTTCCGCTGCTTCCTTTGTGCTGCCAGGCAAGGGGAAGTCACCCCCGCCCCCAGCCAGCCGGGTCATTTCCATCTTCACACACAGGCATGTTCAGCCTGAAGGCTCCTTGGATTCAAACCCTTGGCAGAGGCTGAATTTTGCCTTAAAGGGATATCGTCCTTTCCTTTAAGTATGTCAAAATGGATGTCCTGGTGAATCCCAACTCCCGCTCCCCCTGGGGATCAGATGTGCCTGAGCGCAGCAGCGTAAAACCGGACATATGCCCTGGGGCCTGGAGGGAGAGCCCATCTGCCACCACCCCATGTCCTCGAGGGGTTAGCTGTGTGACTGCTTTCCTCTGAAAGGTCAGCTCCACAGTTCATGCTCTGAGGCTGAGTTCCAGGCTGGTGGCCTGGGGGAGTGTTGGGGGCAGGTAGAGGTTTAGTCAGACCCTCTGTGTGGGGTGTCCATCCCCAGGTGACCAGCATGAGGACATTCCTGTGCTAACAACATGACTTCCCCAGGGTCCTGGCTGGGCACACACACCTGCTGAGAGGGTTGGTCAGGGCTTTCGTTCTCTCCCACTGAAGCTTTCCTAGACATTTTCCCATCTTCTTCAAAAGGCCTTTCCCTGTTTTCCTTTCCTGGCGCCCCCTGTAAGCCACCATCCGTGGTGCTCTCTAGGGCCAGGTCTATGCTTTCCTCAACTGCAGAACTCTGGCTGTGAACAATTGGAACAGCTTGGACCCCTTTGTCTCTGAGGGCACTGCTGCAGGAGTTCATCTCGGCACCTCCCTTTGCTGCTGGAGACACGCTGCTTCTCCCTACTGCCGGGGTGTCAAAGAGACTTTCTCTGTCTCTCTTAGCTTCTGGGATTTCCCCCTCCTCCCTGGGATCTCAACACAAAGATGCATTTCTGCTGTGGGTGACCACATCCACACCCTTAGCCACATGAAAAATTATACTCTGTCCTTGATTTACCAGCCGTTAATAGGCTTCATCTCTAGCTCTGCAGACCCAACCCTCGCAAAACCTTTCAAGTTTCAGAGTAGAAGCCGTGTTAGTCTGTATCCGCAAAAAGAACAGGAGTACTTGTGGCACCTTAGAGACTAACAAATTTATTAGAGCATAAGCTTTCGTGGACTACAGCCCACTTCTTCGGATGCATCCACGAAAGCTTATGCTCTAATAAATTTGTTAGTCTATAAAACCTTTCAAGTAATCCTCAGGTGCTTCAGGGGTTTCTGTGCTGAGGACAGTGAATTAACGTGAACTGGCTGAGGCTTGTTGTTTCTCAGCTCAGGGCCCTGATTTCTCTGGTGCTCCGGGTAGTTCCACTGATCGCACTTCCTCAGGCTCTTCCTTGACAGGAGATTTGTAATGGGAATTACTAGGAGAGGAATGATCCTGGGGAAGTCAGTGCCCAGCCTCCTAACCCTGCTCCTTTGTCTTTGTTTAATGAACAGATTAAAGATAAAAGTATGTACTCAATACGTTCAGTGTCCATACAGTCTCTGTGCACATTGGATTTGAATGTTGTCCTTCATCTGTACACCACAAGTGTCCATTTGAAATCAAAAGATTCCTAATGCCCCATGGGCTACCTCCCTATGATACACAGGGTCACAAACATCGTGGTGAGTAGGACAGATTACTAAGTAATCACAGTGGGTTTCAGCCCTGTAGGATCACCTGTAAGGATTTTTCCTTCCTTTAAAGAGGGCAGAACCCAAACCCCATTCAGTAGATGCAGGGAAATCTTACAGTAAATTCTTCCCACATGGTCCCCTTTGTAAAGCTCGTCTATCAGAGCTTGCCTTAGCACAAGAAAATAAGGCCACGCAGTGGTAACCACACAAACCAGACATCATTTACTACGGGGAAAAGGGTTAGGATAGGATAGAGAAGAGTCGGATTAACAAAACTTTAACTCTGGAACTGCTCCACTCTCACAAACAATTAGACCCATGAGGTAATGTTGATGTTCTCTCTACTTTCTCTTGCAGTGACAGCGATGGACGGACGCTGTTCTCTTGACATTGGACATTAGGGATGAACTTCTATGCTGGACGCAGGAACGGGCGAGTATAGACCTAACTAAAACCCTTCCCTATCCCTCTTTGCGTCGTCTCTGCCTGGATGTTAGACCCTATCTACGCGGATTCAATCCGTGCGTGGGAGTGTGCTTCCCAACCCAAAATAATATAGCAAATGGCAAAAGGTCACAACATTTTTTCCAAAGTCCAAGATGGCCACCTTATATATAACCCAAAAGATCCATGCCTTTCGTCCCTTCTTTTACTAAAATTTGGCAGGGGCAACCAGCATTTTACACACCGGGAGACTGGATTTGACCAATCGGGGGATATTCCAGGACAGGGTGACCCATCCAGAAGGGGGTTGTATATCTCCTCTGATATCTCCTCCCTTTGTCCTCTATCAATTGAAGTGGGCGTCAGCCCTGTAGAACCACCCCGAGAGGGGATTTGACCAAACAAGGAAGTGCTGTAGTGGAGTGACCTGCCCGCAAAAGGATCCCGTGATCCCTCTAAGAAGTCCCCCCACCACCCTTTACCAATTGGTGAGGGTTTCACTCCTACCTTAGGCCATCTCAGAAGGGAAACATGTACAAATCAGAACAGGTATAGCCCGAAGTCTAGGCCGTGATTTCTGCAAAAGACACCCTTGGAACGAGACGGCCTCTTCCACACAGCGTTGTGTTGCGACTTCCAGGGCGATGCTGCCAGCCACGCAAACATGAAGCTCCAGAGATCGGCGGCTTCTTGCCTAGACCTTCGGACACTACCTATTCTGATCGATACATTTCCCTTCTGGGATGGCCTAAAGGGTGTGTGTGAAACCCTGACCGATTAGTAGAGGACAGTGGGGGGATTTCATGGAGGGGTAATGGGCCCCTCTCGCGGGCAGGTCTCCCCACCATGGCACTAACCCTATTTGGTGAAATTCCCTCTCTGGTTGGTCCTAAGGGGATGAGGCCCACCCCAACTGGGAGGAGTTCTCGGAGGGGTCACATGACCCACTTCCGAATGGGTCACTCTCCCTCAGAACTTTCCCTCATTGTTCAAATCCATTCCTGAGGCAGATCGATGGAGATAAAACACCCCCAGATTGGTAGAGGAGTGGGAGGAGCTCTTAGAGGGGTCACATGCCACTCCTTGCTTCCGCTCATGTTTCCATCTTGACCCCAAAAGTCTTATGTCATGGGGTCAGTCTCATGGTGACAGATGAGCGATGCCTTAGGGGTCACGGGCGAGGTCCTATGGCTGAAAACAAATAACTGCCCTTAGCCTCAGGGTGGTTTGGCCTAATGGCCAGAGTCAAAATGGCTGCCCTCCCACGTAGGTCCATGTAGCCTAACGACCAGAGTCCATGCGGCCGCCCTCTCCGTCAGGGCTGTGTGGCCCAACGACCAGAGTCCATGCGGCCGCCCTCTCCGTCGGGGCGGTGTGGCCCAACGACCACAGTCCGTGCGGCCGCCCTCTCCGTTGCGGCTGTGTGGTCCAACGACCACAGTCCGTGCGGCCGCCCTCTCCGTCAGGGCTGTAGGGCCCAATGACCAGAGTCCGTGCGGTCGCCCTCTCCGTCGGGGCTGTGGGGCCCAATGAACAGAGTCCGAGCGGCCGCCCTCTCCGTCGGGGCGGTGTGGCCCAACGACCAGAGTCCGTGCGGCCGCCCTCTCCATTGCGGCTGTGTGGTCCAACGACCACAGTCCGTGCGTCCGCCCTCTCCGTCGGGGCTGTGTGGCCCAACGACCACAGTCCATACGGCCGCCCGCTCCGTCGGGGCCGTCTGGCCCAATGACCAGAGTCCGTGCGGCCGCCCTCTCCGTCGGGGCTGTGGGGTCCAATGACCAGAGTCCGAGCGGCTGCCCTCTCCATCGGGGCTGTGTGGCCCAACAACCAGAGTCCGTGCGGCCGCCATCTCCGTCGGGGCTGTGTGGCCCAACGACCAGAGTCCGTGTGGCTGCCCTCTCCGTCGGGGCTGTGTGGCCCAGAGACCAGAGTCCGTGCCGCTATCCTGTCTCTCATGCCTGTGTGGCCCGATGGCTCCAGACAATATGACTGCTCTCTCCCTCAGTGCTGTGTGGTCCAGAGACTAGAGTCAATATCACTGCCCTTCAGAACAGGGCTGTTTAGCTGAGAGTTCAGAGACAAGATGGCTGCCCCTCCTCTTGGGGCTGTGCAGTCTAGTGGCATACTGGGGAGGTGGGCTGCCACCCAAGGATGGATGGCAGCCAGGGCAGGAGGACCCAGGCCCTTGTTACTCCACCGGGTCCTAGCCCAAGGCCTTGTCCATGGCAAATGTGTTTGCCATTGATTCAGTGGGGATCCAACCAGAACATCTGACGTCACTCAGCATGACAATGGCTGGTTCACCCAGTTTACTTCCTACAAGATGTCTCTAGGCCATGGGCTGGGGGTCTCTGGGCTCCCGGCGTAGGAAACTCCCAGAGACTCCGATCTCCCCTGCACGTCTGCAGGGCCCTGGGGATGCGGCTGGGTCTTGGCTCCTCGCGGCTCTGCATTCAGGAGCTTCAGCTGCTTCTGGACTGGAGCCCACAATGTGCATCCTCCATTTTCGGCGCTCTGCCTAGACTGAGCTGAGCTGCTCCCTTTCACACGGGTGCTCCAGCTGTAGCATGTCCGGCAGGGCTGGGGAGGGGCTTGGCTTCCTCCGCCTAGACTATGGGGTTCTGTGTGGCTGGTGCACCCGGCACATCCTGCTCTGCCTCTTCTGTCTCCTCCTTCCCAGGCAACAGCTGCTTTGGCGTCTCACAAGAGATGTGATCGGCGGTGGGCTCAGTTGGCTCCTGTTAGCCTCTAGATGTCTGTAGGAGGGAGAAAGGGCAGGAACACAAATCAGAAGAATAAAACCTTCAAGCAGGGGAGTTTTCCATGGCACAAACCCCCCCCACACACACACTTTGCTAAAGCTCATTTGCAACTTCCCTGAGAGCTGGCATTGCTTAAAGAGAGCCCCCACCCCCGCAAGCTCCGCTGCCCTGTGGGCTGGCAATGGTTGAAGGGAGTCTGGGAGAATTTCTCCTCTCTCCGCCTGGCTCTGATGACTGAGGGAATCACATGCGAGAAGATCTGGGAATGTCGGGCTCGGTGCAGTGGGGTGAGATGTCCGACATGGAGCCCAAAGGTGGGGTTGTCCTGACTCTGCAGTAACTTCATTCCAGTCAGAGAGATTTCAGAGCTCAGCTATGGGGTTCTGCCCTGTAACTGTGTGTGGGGATGGGGCAGAAGTGGGGCAGTGATGCACTCATGAAAGGAGTAGGGCTAAGGGGGGGCCCGTGCTGTAGCCACTAAAGCCCCTGTGTGCTGCGTTCCGGTCGCGCCGGCTCTGCCTGGCTGGGATGGGGGCGAGGCGGCTCCACGCGCTGCCGTTTCCCGCCCTGAGCCGCGTTGCCACGACGAGCACCACACCGGGAACCTCTGTCCCTGGTGCTGGTCTTGTCTGTAGGCTCCGCTCCCTGCAGCTCTCATTGGCCGGGAATCGTTAATCCCGCCCTGGCCCTACTCCCCAGCCCGTTCCAATCCTTCTCTTGACTCCTGACTCCGGCTCCAACCCTTGGCTCCCCTAGGCTCGACCTCCACCACCCTGACCACTAGGCCCCACCGCCTCTGCTCCAACCCAGGGCCCAACCATCCGTGCTTTGGTGTCCGACACCAGCGATATGTAGGAGTCGTTCACCTCACTGCTTTCCATGCGTATGGCCCTGCCTTTGTCAGCACTGGTTTTCATCTGCCATTGTTCTGCCCAGTCACGTGGCTTCATTAGATCCCTTTCAGCTGCTTCAAAGTCTTCTCTATGCCTGACTAACCTACATAATTTTGGTGTCAAGTATCAGGGGGTAGCCGTGTTAGTCTGTATCTACAAAAGCAACAAGGAGTCTGGTGGCACCTTAAAGACTAACAGATTTATTTGGGCATAAGCTTTCGTGAGTAAAAACCTCACTGAGGTTTTTACTCACGAAAGCTTATGCCCAAATAAATCTGTTAGTCTTTAAGGTGCCACCAAGACTCCTTGTTGTTTTTCTACATAATTTTGTGTCATCTGCCAATATCCACCTCATTGTTCAGTCCCGGTTCCAAATATAAGAACATAAGAAAGACCAGACTGGGTCAGACCAAAGGTCCATCTAGCCCAGTATCCTGTCTTCTGACAGTGGCCAATGCCAGGTGCCCCAGAGCGAATGAACAGACAGGTAATCATGTAGTGATCAATCCCCTGTCACCCATTCCCAGCTTCTGGCAAACAGAGGCTCGGGACACCAAAAAGTTGATAAGCGTCTGTTGTACGTACCATAGAAGGACAAAGAGGTCTTCTGTGTCGGTCACAGTTCCCTAGTCGAATGCAGAACCTGACACAAGATTTCCAAGCTTCTGCAGCCATTTGTAATGTCTCCTGAGGATGCACCCTGTGGTCCTGTCAGATGTCAAAGGCACTTCCTGAAAAGCTGAAACAAAGAGGAAACGGGTTGAAAGCCCCATGGTGCTGATGTGACTGGTGCCTAGGAAATCTCCCCTTCAGATGGCCGTTGCCACATGCTATTAACTACCCAAGAGTCTGGGGGCACAGAAACAACAACTCTGCTACTCCCAAAATAGCCCTGGACAGAGAGGAGACCCCATTCTGTGCGTAACTTCCCCCTCCCCCAGGATACACACGTCCACACACATGTCCACACACTAAAACACAGGCAGGTGGGGGCAATTGTTCCTGGGATGTAACAAAAAAGTGTCAACAGCAGAGGTGTTAAATCATCAAACATTTATGCACAGATCCGCAAAGGAATTTAGACTGAAATCCTTTGTGGCCCTGTGCCTTCATTCCTTAAGAGGTCACAGGGAAAGATGTTTCCCATGTGCACTCAGGGGATTTCCTATGAGCTGATAACCAACCTCTGAGTGGTTCCCTGGCCTGCAATCACTCCATTACAGAGAGGGCAGGTGATGAATTTTTCCCTACAGAGGGTAATTGTCATCATCATCATCATGCTTAACAATAACAACAGCCCTTTTCAATTCTGTCCGGCCTTCCTTTAGAGACTTTCTGACCTTTCTGAAGACAGTCTCCCCACACAGCTCTAAGGCTACCTCTATGCTAGGAGCTAGGGATGGTTATCCCCTGCTCCCGTACACATCTTGTGGGACCTCAATGAAAGCTCGTGTGACCATCCTTCTTCTTTAAACGCTGTCCTTAGCCAGAGAGGGACACATTCAAACCTGTGTTCAGGCCTTGTGCTGCACCCCTGTACTTCCCACAGAGGCACAAACACACAGAGCTATTTCCTTACCTTCATACAGGCGGGAGATGCCATCTTCAGTCACGGTTTCAGACAACAAGTCGCAGTAATGGCGGATAGTATTTCCTAGACATACAATGGATCTCATTACTTTTCAAATCCTTCGCTGAAAACTGCTAAAGGTGCAGCCATTCCCCCAAGACAGCCCTTGGGAAATTCAATACATTCCTTCCATCTGCTCACAAAGCACATAAAAGCATCTGATGCACAGAAGTTACTGAGAGGCTGATTTCCAAAGGAGATTGAATTCACATCATGCGGGTTTCCACTAGGCGCAGCCAAAGAGTTGTTGTGGGCAGGGGAAGTTGGTGCAATCAATACAGCTAAATTGCTCCCTTAATCTTGGAATACATGTTAATTCTGTCTCTCTCTCTCTCTCTCACACACACACACCAGAAGTCTAGAAAAGGGCTTTGAAGGAAGCAGTTCAAAAAAGATCAAGTGAATTTCTCTGCTTACCAATGAACAGGGCTGCAGAATGTCTTATTGTTGTCTGTGAGCTTTCCAGGTACTCTAAGGCCTGGAACAGGAATTTGGGGATGTGGCTCTCGTTGTTCTGCATCTAGGAGGGAAGAAGGAAGAAATGCACAATATACAAATGACATGTTCTTCCCACAGCGAAGGGGCCAGGAAAGCCAAAGCACACAGCCAGGGCAAAGCAACAGCCAGTATGAGCCCATACACCATAGCAGCACCTCTCTGGAGTTACTAGTGTGTTCTCCAGAACCTCAGCTTTCATTTTAAAAGACACAAGTTTGGAGGTCTGACAGTTGTGGAGAAAAATTTCAAAAATGTGAAGGGATTGTAACTCATGCAGAAATGAACCAGCAGAGAGCCTGGAATAGAGTCCTGCCGCCCGACCGAAGCGGATGGGTACTCAGGGTGTGGGGTTAGAAAGGTCTCCCTCAAGTCACCATTCACCACTCTCAAGGCACAAGGAATCCACCTACCAAGCACTTCCAGACACACTTCAGGAGCTGTGAGGAGCCATCCCAGGCCATGCTGTGGAACAGCCTCTTCAAATGAGCCCACCTGAGAAACACTGCGCAGCGGAAGAGCGTCAGTTTACATCTCTGCAAGAGAAGGTGAGACCAAGAGGGTTCTCACTGAGAGAGGGATTGTCTGGGGGACATCGAACCTTCCCCTGTCCCTTTTCTCTCGCTTTTCCTGCTAGTGGAGATTCCTGTTATTTCTTCTACACAGGACTGTGCTCAGGAGAGGGAACTGAGACTTGGCTGGAGACAGCCAGAGCCGTCCTGTCTTTGGATGGTTTGGGACGGTTGCCCAGGGCCCTCTGCTTTGGGGGGCCCCGCACTTCAGGGGGACGCAGGACCTGGGCTGTGCTGGGGCCAGCAGCAGTAGTTCCGGCCCGACTAAGTTATACCCCACCTCGCCAGCACCCAACGTCGCTCGGGAGAGGAGAGGGCAGGGGCTTGGGAGGAGGGGAGAAATAGGGGTGGGATGGGGGAGGAGCAGGGGTGGGAAAAGGTGGAGTGGGGGCTTGGGGGAAGGGGTGGAGTGGGGGTGGGAGGTGGACGGGGGGGAGGGGGGTTGTCCCAGGCCCAGTGCCCCCCTATGGGTGGCCCTGGAAAGAGTCATAAGAGATCTCCACAACTCAATCCTTCTATGCAAAGAAACTGTATGAGAGCGTGAGTCAGCTTTGGGATCCCAAAGAGTCGGACCAAAGAGGCACACGGATCAGGCTTCCCTCCACATCCCAGTTGGCCCAACGAAAGAAGGCAACGTCCGGTGAATGTTGGGAAGTGAGGACCTGCTGGAGAAGGTCTCTCAGGAGCTCCAGGGAAGAAGGCAGGGCAGCTGCACCCACTTTCCATAAGGCTGTGGGCAGATACCAGCTCCCTGAACCGAAGGGCACTTACAGATTTATGCTCCCTTTTCTTTTGCTGCCTCTTGTTGGGAACCTTTGGATGCAGCAGCCCAAAGGCCTGAGGCCTGTCTTTGCAGTAGAGGGTCAGGACTCTTTCCCAGAAGAAGGCTTTTCTTCCAAATTGTGCTATGTGCTGTGGGGATGGATGAGGCCCTAGACTCCAGCATGGAGTGAAGCAGGGAGGAGAAGACTCTGCTTGGGCAAGAGGCTCTGGCCATTAATGGAGTGGGGGCCCCAGGGGATTCTGGCTCTTTGTTTATAAGGAAATAAGGACGGTGGCACTTACCAGTGTCACACGCTCCTCCTGGTCTTCGAGATGCAGCAGCAGCGGGAGCAAGCAGTTGATCATTTCCTGCTGCACCATGCCTTTGTCCGGGTCCTTCACCCTGCTCACCACCTTGCCAAGCAGTAAAATGGCAGCGGAGCGCACACTGCCCCTCTCCTGGCAATGACACACAGGGAGTGGGGAAGCCCGGTTAAACCCAGGCAGTATCAGAGCATAACGCGACAGAGTCATAATCCGCCCGCTGCTCCGGTTCCCCCTGTGTTAACTGACTTGGCTGGCGGGAGCAGTGAGGCCACCAGGCTAGCGCCATAGACAACTTGTGCAGAACAGGGCCTGAGACACTGTGCAGGGCAGTGCAGCCCCTTGGTGTCCCAGACGCAATTTCTGTCTGGAGAGCACCGAACCCTAGACCCCTAGAAAATTAGGGGAGGGGGTGGGAAGGCTGCTGGAGACTGGTCTGGGGAAGGGGAGAAGCAGCTGCTGGAGCCTTGCAGGGATGTGCTGCTACAAAACACAGCAGTTCTTTTGCTCTTCAGTTCCCCTGAGAGCCGGGCCATTCCCGACCCACCTCTTTCCTGCTGGGAATCTCCACCTCTTTGGGGGCTGGTGTTCTCCAGACAGCTGGTCATCTGCCCAGTGCCAGCCCCTCTCCCCCAGGCCAGGCTGCAGCAGGGGCTGAGAGCAGGGCGCTGAGGCTGAGGTTTGCCGAGAAGAGCTCTGACAGGGAGGTGGCGGAGCAGGAGATTCCCCACCCATGGTGGGGGCACTCCTAGGAGGCTCCATGGCAGGGCTGAGGGGCGGGAGGCAAGGGGATGGGGAGAGAGACACAAGGGCATCAGAGGCAGGTGGAGGGGGGGGGGGAAATGGGCTTCTCCTGCGGTTCCAAGCCTTACGTCATCAATGAAGGGGCGAAGGCTGACTGAAATGTCCTGGGAGATGGAGCCAAGCCCCTCCCCGTCGAGGAGGTAGATGATGTCTCCAGCTTTATGCATGGCCTCCATGACACACACTCCATTCCTGTCACCGAACGTGTCCATGATCGCTGGCAGCTGGGCCCGTAACAATTGCACCTGCAGGAATGAAGAAGGCAGCTCATTACTATCCTGGGTGACAGCCTGGAGCACATGCTGGACCATCCCACTCCCACCTATGAGAAACCACGGCTGGCACAGCCCCCCAACGGGGCAGAAAGTCATTCTCCTCTCACTCAGTGCCAACTGCTCACTGTAACCTTTGTCTTTGCTCACCCCGCCTCCCCCATTGCATCACATCTGCAATCAGGGGTCAGCTCACGGGAGCAGGGACCATGTCATGCCTTGATTCGCTCAGTAACGCACCTCCAACATTTGAGTGCCGTGCGTTAAACAACAAGGCTTGTGTGGGGATCTCGCTCTCATTTCTGAGCTATTCGATAGACATCGGCTTCCTCGGTCCCCGGGCAATCCACGACTCTCACCTTTGCTGGCTGGAGCACAACACTGCCAAGGCCTCGCAGACTGAGCCTACGTATGATGGGATTTTTGTCCTGGGTCCATTCCATGAGCTGCGCCTTGAGCTCTGATTTTGTCACTATCGTCTCAATGGAAGGACTCTGGAGCAACTGGAAAGAACCAAATCAACATCCGGTTGAGGAGCAGAGGTCTTCCTGTGGGGTCTGTTCCCTGGACAGTCATCTTTACCAAATGGCCACTTACTCCCGTACAAAGTCTCTGGTCTGTAGGGAGCCAGTTGCTGCTCTTTCAGTTGGTTCATTCCCAGAAGTTAGACTAATGTATAAGTCACAAATAAACCCGCAGGAAAAGGGGAATCTCCAGGCCCCATTGAGTGCCATGGAACAACCCCTGGGGCAGAAGAAAAGCAGACCCCAAGAAAAGGTGAGGAGAGAAGCATGGCCTTGGGGCAGTGGTGAAACATCTCCTCTTGTCATATGATCCCATCTAGGCACATCCAGCCAGGGGCGATCTCACCCTGTCTCTCCCTCCCTCTCTCTGCCGTGCCCCACAGCCATCCATGTGTGGAGAGGAGCTAGCTGGCTGTAGGCTGCTGAGCTCCTGACAATGTGCCCAAGAGCTTACTGGCCTGAGCTGCTCTGCAGAAAGCCCACTTGTGCCTGTCAATTAATGAATCTCACCTCAGTGCAGAAAGTCATGGCGATATGTCTCTGCTCATCCTCCTTCTGACTCTGGACAATGGTGACGGCCTCTCTGAAAACTGCAGGGAGCTGAGGGTTCTCAAACTCGATCATGGCTCTGGAACATGGAACAGAAAGTCCCTTGTGGTTATCAAGGGGGAGAGAGAGTTCCTCACTAGTTGCTGGGCTGAGATGGCAGCTGGAACAGAGGAATATTTCACACGGAAATCCCATTGCCAAGAGAGACCCAATGAAGAGGAAACTTTGGGCTCCTACCTTGCAATTAGGCCAACACCCTGCGAGTAGTAATATCGGGAGGATATCATGTCCCAACCCTGCTGTAACTGGATGCCGGCAAATTCCTTCCAGTATCCGGGCATGGAAAAAAGAGTCTTCACAGCCTCCACTGACGTGCTAAAGACAAAAAAATCCCAGTGTCAGGCAACGAGATCACCCCCAAGCATGGCAAATCTGCACAAGCCCTGGGACACACAGCATGGTCAGCAGTAGCTAGCGACCCCGAGGATAGATCCAGTGTGATATCATGGTGCTTCCCTTCCCAAGGGGCCCTGTCTACACTGCAGATTCATTGAGTTTGTAACCAGTTACTGACACTAGCTTCTTAAGATGGTTGGTGTCATCACTCAATACGGTTGAATACTTGATTCTTTACTGTGGCAGGTAACAGGACACAAGCGGGCATGTGCGGCCAGATCCTTAGTTGGTGTAAGCGAGCAAAGCTGTGTCAGTTTACAGCACCTGAGGTGGCCTCTGGCGCTCTGTGTTTCCACTGACGCTTTGGCAGGTGGCACATGGGGATGGATGCACAAACATGACTGCTGCCTGACTGTGTAGTGAAAGCAGCTGGCCTGTGGACGGAGTCAGATGAGCGAGTGTGACTCACAAGAACACACGGCTCTCAACCCTTTCCCCTCAAGAGAGACCTGCACCGAACTGAGCCTGGGCGAACTACAGCACCCGAACAAATGATGGCCATGAACAGAGCACACGTGTTTAGCAGAACAAATCTGTTCTTCCTTTTCCTTTCAGTCATTACCTTAGGGGGCTGAGGCAGCTGGACCCCTCCTCGGGGCTGGATGTCTCGCTGGCCCTGTAGGTCCCTGGCAAGCGCAGCTCCATCACATACTGCACTTGCCTGACGCAGAGGATGAGCATCTGGGGATACATTTCCAGGATGGCTTCTCGGTATCCCCACAGGAAAAGGACCTCGTAAATGGTCCTCATTGCCTGGAGGGGGGAAAGAATTTCAGTCAACTATCCCAATCTGCCACCTGCCCCCATTGCCATTCGCTATTGTCCTTTTCTCATGTCTCATTTCCTCCACAGGGTATTAGAAAAGAGGATTGGCTCCTGAGAGGGGAGGAGACATTTTGAGGCTCCTGAACCATCACCCATTCCTGGAACGAAAGCAGGATGGAGCCCTATGGAAAGATCAGAAGAGTCTGGATGACGTTATTCTCCGTTGTTTCTCTTAATGGTGCAGACCCTGTGCTTTGGCTTTCCAGCCATGACTGGATGGGCTGAAACTATCCTGAGGAGATCCGTTCGCATAGGCCCAGTGTTTCTGGCCCAGTCAAAAGTACTGGACATCTCATGATCCCATGCTGGGAAGCTCTCTAGTCACAGTTTACAGAGCCAAGAGACACCGAAACTGCAGCTGCTCACTAAAGGGCCATCTAGAGCAGAAGACAACTGAGCCAGGGTACCAGCAGATAAACCACTTCAGATCTGTAACTTTTACCTGGGGGAAACTTTCTTTACACGTCTTTGGTTTGCTAGGAGGTGGCCAGGACACACTAAGGCCTGGTCTGCACTACAGAGTTAGGTCAACGCAAGGCCGCTCACCCAGCATCACCCTAACTATGGAATTTCCTTCCCGTCGGCAGAACTGCCCCTCGGTTCCAAATTAATAACAATAATAATTAAAAATCTCTCCACGAGTGGCAGAGAGTCCAGGTTGATGCAGTTAGGTCGATGCAGTGTCAGTGTAGACACCGCGTCGCTTACGTCAACTGGCTTTCAGGAGCCTCCCCACCCTGACCGTACAATGAAGACGAGCGCTTCTGGCAAGGACGTGCACTGCCGACACAAGCAGCAAAGTGCAGACACACACAAGGGATGGAATTGCTGTGGCGGCTGTATGCCGAGGTAAGTTAGGTCGACTTCATTGTGTAGTGGAGCCATGGCCTGAAGCTAAGAAGGGGTGAAGCTCCCGCGCACACACAGATGCACCATCCTCCCTGCAGTGGCGGGTTGGCAAAGTGACATCTCAAATCTTACAGCCAGAGACACATTGCCGCTCTTCTCCTCCCGGCGTCTCTGCTGGAGCTTGTCCAGCAGCTGCTGCAGCACCTCCCTGGTGAGCTGTGGTTCTTCACCCAAGGCCTTCCACAGCTCAATGGCACATCTGCAAATTCAGAAACAGAAGTCTGACCTTCCCTGCTTGGCCACCTCTTGCCCTCCCCAGGGAGAGACTTGGCGTGTAGGCAGGAAAGGCATCTCTCAGAGGACACACCGATTGGTGCAGAGAGGCTGAGGCAGGGCAAGTCCCTTCAGAGAACGTTGTATTTATTCCTTTCCCCTAATGGGCTATTGTTCCTGAAGCTACAACCGCTGTTTCCAAGACAGTGACCATGTACTGACCACAGAGTGACCACCAAACTGTGACCCCCAGACTGTGCAAAATTCTGCTCTGTTACGCTAGGGTCAGTCCCGAGGAACTTGCCTGACCTCACTGGAGTTACTCTGGCTATTTGGGGGTGTAACTGAGACCCAGCGTTTGGCCAAGTGTCTCTTAACAGCTCAATCCTACTGCAGTGTGGTGGGCGGGGTCAGACACTGAATCAGAACATGCCCTGATAGGAGAGGACTCAGGAGTTTGGAAGGGGAGATTGTACTGCCCAGTGGGACAGAGATGGAAGGAAACTAGTACTGAAATCCCCCTCCTCTCTTCTCTCCATTCTTGCTGATCTAAGCACTGCTGGTCCTCGCAGGCATCTGCAGAGGAAGACTGCAGATGGATCCAAAAGACTCCAGTCATTGGACTTCCAAGTTTGGTGAGGAAGGTCGGACATGGTGGTCAAGCCCTGGGGACATTGAGAATTAGGTTGGACAAATCAAGAGTAAATGGCCTGGATTTGAGATCTTCAGGAAGCTTGGCTGAAATTCTGTGCCAACGCTGCCGAGTTTCTATAGCTTCTGAGCACAGACCCTGGAAAGCACTGTGGCTGTTTCAAGGAATTCAAACCTGAAAGGTTTACAAATCAAACATTCAAATCAATATGAAAACCAGCACTGTATTCCTCTGGTAACTGCATTGGGTAAGAAAGTCAATTTCTTTCGTGCTGCTCTTCAATTTGCTCTCCCATGTGACACAGATTTGTCTGTGGTCAGTGCAGAACTGCACTGCAGAGGATGCCGAGGAAAGCCGGCGTTTTGACCTCTGGCTAGGGTCCAGTTGGGTTTCACGGCCCCTAGGCACATGGGGATTGTGTTATAAACACCTCAGCTGGATGACTCTGCAAAGTGATCGGCAATAACCAGCAGGACTCAGATGAAAAGAGGCACTCACCCCGCTCAGAGCCATTATTCCCGGCTGTCTGCAGACTCAGGCAGGCTGCACTGCATTTACGCTCAGGTCATGTGTGGATGATTTTTTTTTTGTTGCAACAATAAGGGCTGGAAATTTGTGTCTTAAGAGATTTATCTCTGCTGTACAGCTCCATAAGGATGAGTGCATTTTCTCAGCACTTCCTCAGCCATGGAATAACTAGGGATCTGACTACAGGTAACAATCCTGCACTGGTCCCCAGGGGACAGACAGATGGGCCTCATGGGCCTTTTCCATCTCTGCCCTCTCTCACGCAATAGGGAGCAGCCAGACCTCATGACCCAGGGATGTGGAGTGAGCCCCAAAGTCATTTATTGGCCCTGTACTGGATCAGAGAGCAAGTGGAGTGACCCATCGAAATCAGGACAATGCTGGAATTCTCCAGAAAACTGGCACGTCTCCATCCCGGGGAGTGCAGGAGGAGGGGTTGGCTCCTCAGTGGCTGTGCCTGGGCATGTCCTCTTAGTGAGAATGGACAGCTCTCTTCACCGCAGGAAACTCCCTCCAACTGTGTGAGCCTGACAGACCCTTCCCGGACGGATACAGACTAACACGGCTGCTACTCTGAAACCTTCCCGGACGGTGGCCTGTCAGTAGGAGCAGGAAGAGAAATAATGGCCCGAGGTGATAACAGAGCAGCTCCCTACCTGTCCGATGACAGCGTGTGCGCCACACAGCTCAGAACCACATCCTGGGGGTGGGAGCGAGCCAGCAAGGCTGTGGCCCTCAGCGCTGCTTTTCCGGCTCTGGGATCACAGACGTCGTCTAGCCACATTAAGATCCTTCCAACAACGTCTCCAACCTGGAAGAAAGCCAGAAAGTTGAGGGATGGATTTATCAATGAGTGACCTCCTCCCAGGTAACCCCATCTGGCAGCCCTGCAAACTGCCTCTCACCTCACTTTCCCATCTCTACTCCTCCATAATCTCAAGAAAGAGGCTTTGACAAGTACAGGAACCCCAGTCTTCCTGAGGTCTGGTTTAGCACCTTAGGCTCAGAAACACACACAAAAGCCTTCCCCAAAACCTGACCGTGGGCACAGCTCAAACTCCCCTGATGTCCCAGGGCCTTCCCTGCCTTAGCAAACTGCTCGCAGCCCTGCTCTCAAGGGCTTCCCTGCAGGAGCCTTTCCTCCATCTCTGCAACTTCCTGTTGCTCTTTCTACCACGATCAGTTCCTCCAGACCAGTGGTTATCAACCTAGTTTCCGTGTGGGCCACATCCAATACTATCTCTTTGCCTCTGAGGATGTCCCAGGTAGAGAAGCACTGCTCCAAACCCAGCTGGTTCTACGGATGTACCCCAGAGCCCATCCCAGCGATGGCAGGCAGGGCTACGTGGATGGGACTAGCCAGCTCCAGGCCCCAGCCCTATGGAGAAACTCTACACTGTGGGATTTTAAAACCTGCCGTAACAAATCTTAAAGCGGGGTCTCTAACCTCGGGCTCAGGCTGTGGCACTCAGAACAGCAGTGCAGACATGGTGACTTGGGCTGGAGCCCAGGCTCTGAAGCCCCCTCCTCCCCTGGCTTCAGAGCTCAAGTTCCAGCCCAAGCCCAGAAGAGGCTGCATTGCTGTTTGGCCCCACAGTGCCAGCCCTGGGAGCCCAAGTCCATAGGGCCAGGCTTTACGGCTCCTGCTGCAGAGTTTGCAGCACAGGGTAGACAGACCCGAAAGGGACAAGCCACCCCCTAGGGCTCTTCCATGAGGAATCGATCATTGCTCTTTCCTCTCCTGAACAAGGAGCAGGAGCTACAACCCGGGTGGCTGGATTCTGTTGACCTGTTCTGCTAGCAGGAGGTAGAGCCCGGCACAAATCAATCTGCTGATCGAGGGGCCATTTGTTAACTTCCCGCCGGGACCTGCTGGAAACAGGGAACTTGGCCAGAGACAGGGACGACCTGCAGGGAACCCGAGGAACAGGCAGGTTTGGGGAGGAAGCTCAGGCTGAGGATTCGGTTCGTTTATGAGTCTCCGAGTTTCCAGGAAAGCCAAAGCCCAGGAAGGGAATAAGTCTGCACTGACTCGCCACGGGCAGGCGGTATTTGGAGAAGGGCGGGAATGTCACCTATTTCCAGGCTGAGTGATAAAAGGCAACGTTTAAAGAACTGTAGGGAACATGAACCCTGATTCCTTTCTCAATAACCCACCTGCGCAGGCTTGGGCAAGTCAAGAAGCTCTCTGGACTTCAGTTTCCCCAGGTGTCCAATGGGTTCAATTCCTACCTCCCAGGAGGGTGGTGGAGTTTCATTAATCGGGGTAGTAAATGATACCGAGAGCCTCCTACCCAGGGGATGTAGAAATGAAGTCTGCCAGAGACCTCCCTAGGCCAATCTAATTCAGGGGGGCAGACACTCAGATCTGTGGGGATGGGCAACAGGATCAGAGCTTGGGAGAGACAGAGAGAAAAGTGCAAAGCCAAATTCCTCCTGATACTTCAGCTGGACAAACAAGGCCCTGCAGCATGTCTGAGGAAACCATGTCTGCTCCTGGAGCCTAATGTGGAGGCCCATCGGCAGACTAGGTAAGTGCTGCGCTGCCAGGGCTGGGGCTCTCGGCACCTTCAGTGTGGCTGGGCTGTCCTCAGGGACGTGTCAGAGCTCCAGCGGGCAGAGAGCACGTTACAAACCTGACGCCGCGGATCCCCGCGGCCAAGCGATGAATGGAAAGGGGCTGAGCCAACCTTCAAAGCACCATGCCAGCATGTCCCAGGAACGGTTTCCTAGGAGAGGAAATTCTCCCCTCCCCCTCTCTGCGCAGCATCCTCTGCCCCACGGCGGGAGTCTCTTACTCTCTCCATCTTGTCTCCGTGTAGAGATACGATGGCCCTCAGCTCTTCCTCTGCGGCTTTAAATCGCTCCAGGGTGGGTGTTGTCAGACCCTTCATGGCTCTCATCAGCAGGGCTTGGGGCTGGGCTGAGGAAAGCTGCTCCCCGGGGGTCTGCAATGAACAGGGACAAAGCCTGTTGGGATGGAGTATTTCCATTGGGCAGCTGCCCTGGAATAGTCTGTCTCCGCGGGAGGCTGGCAGGGCCTAGTGAGCGTGGAGACTCCGGCTGAGCCCTTTTCTTAAAAAGCCTCAACAGGTGCCGAGGTTTCCTCAGTCTTTCATCCGCTCCCCTCGCCCCCTCTGCCTGAGAAGAGATGGGAGCCTCTCAGCCAGTGCTGGGACCCAAGGGCCACCCCATTTCCTCCCTCTCTAGCCCCTCCTCCCAGGAGCCCAGCTTGTGCTGAGAAAGCCCCAATGGCCTGCAAAGCCCATTCAAGTTGCTTGTTGAGTGCAGCCGAGGGGTCGCTGGAGAATCTGCCCCGCGTCCCATCCCACCCCGAGCGCCTGAGCAGATTGGCTCAGCAACTCTAGCAGCCCACGGTGTCTGCGCGGAAAGGACTGAGAACAGGCCCCAATGGAAATGCCTCTTCCTTCCCCACCCCGCAGCGTGTGGCGCTGCCACAAAACAGGCAGAAATTGCCGGCAGGACAGAAAGTAGCTTCGACTGAAGGAGCGAGTCTGCCTGGCTGAGGAGAATCCCAAACTGTGGGCTTCTGGGGCCAGACCCTTGTGGGTCAGAACTCACTGGGCACAATGTTAGTCCAGGGGACCTGGTTCCAGGGTCTTCTAAACCCAGGGCCTGGGGTGCTGGAGCCCTTTCTCCTGGTGTCTCAGGCACCTCCTGAGTATTACTGCAGCTGGCCTGCGTGTCTGGATCAGCACCGTCTGTCCTGGATGGCAGCAGCTGAGGACACAGCAGAGCACACCAGAGTGACACACTCGCATAGCTACTCCAGCCCCCCGGCGTGTCAGAAGCTCCCAGAATTGCAGACTTTTGTATGTGCTGCAGGGTGCTCTGTCACTAGTCATCAGAGTTACAATGGTGTCTCAGTGTCTACAAGTGCAGGGATGGGCCTCGTATGATTTTCAGCAGTGCCTGTGTGCCATGAAAAGTGCATCAGAATCAGGCACCTGAGTCAGGCACTTCTGCGAATCCCACTAAGCACTTGTGTACTTCTTTAGGTGCCTAAACCCCTTTGTCAATCTGGATTATTTGCCTTATGCAAACAACCTAGAGAAACTCATAAAGACTGGCTGGAGTTGATGACGTGCAGAATGTTTCCTTTCAGCTCCCTGAGCAAGGGGCAGGTAGTTCTCCTGTCAGAGATACCAGCTCCGGGAGACATTAATACACACAGCAGGGGATGCTTTCCATTATCTCAGTCACAAAGCGTCATTACCATTGTCATATGGGAGCTGCTTGGTAATGAGGGGATGGGAGCGCGCTCTTCTTCCTGCTCTTCTGGACTCCCTTTTCCGCACTTCCCCTTCGACTCAGACGGCTCCTCCTTCGTCCCTGAAGCAGAAAGAAACATTCGTGACATTTCGCTTTTCCATGTGTTATCCCTGGTTTACAGAGGACGGAAGTCGGGCCCAGAGCTCTGAAGCGACTTGCCCAGGGTCAGACTGAAGGTTGTGGGCAGAGCTAAGCAGAGAACTCCGATCTCATGGCTCTTCGCTGGGGGCTTTTACCACATGAGGCTTCCTCTGATCTAGGGGCCAGTTTCTTTTCCATGGTGTATTCTACTCTTCCCCTCCCCTTGCACAGTGTTCCTGTCAGTGATGGGCAACAGGCCTCATTTGCACTTAACCCCCCCAAGAAGTAATGACTCAGCTCTGGTACGGTTCCCAGCTGTGACCTGCTGAGACCTCTGGAGCATTTTACTGATGAAACAGACCCGATCCAGGAGACAAGAAATGATTTCCTACAACATCCAGCCTCTCTGTTCTCCTTACAGCCTGGAGCAATGTTAGTACTCCCCATCCCACAGTGCCAGACCCCCAGAGGGGGGTGATCTGACACTGTCAGCTCTCCCCACCTCAGCGATGGACCTCGGCCACCCTGTCCAGGAGGATCCGGCACTAAATGGATTCCAGAGTCTGAGGTTCCCATCACTGTCCCGTGAGAAGCCCTGATGTGTAAGGCTTGTAGAGTGACTGGTGTGAGTATTCCTCACATGCTCCTCGCCACAAACCATGTGGATTGAATCCTCACCTGTAAGATCCAGTTCAACTTTTTCTGTCTTCTCCTGCAGCTTCACCTCCTCTGACTCCACCTGGGTCTCAGCTGTTTTCTTCTTCAGGGACAAGTGCGTCCACCTTCGTGGTGAGGAAACTGTTCTCTCCTCATTGCTCTCTGCCATCGAGGTGTCAGATTGGCTACAGACACAGAGTCTTTTCATGCCTGATAAGATGGTCCATGAGCATTTGCTTCTCTGGGGCTTCTCTGGCAGGGCCTGTTCTTGCTGGCTGAGGACAGAGCATGCCTCGATTGCTGCAGGTTGGCGGAACACTTTGTGCACAGGGATCTCTCTGTGCTCCCTAGAGGCGAGTCTTTGGAAAAAGGAACGAAGCCTGGAGTAGAAAGAAGGAGGAAATGGGTTTTTCTGTCATTCTCTAAAGGAAAGGAATTAGTTTGCCCAGGATTCACAGATCCAAGAGACTGGTCTTTTGAAGCCAACTGCTCCTCTAATAGCCAGCCAGTTCATACAACCAAGAACATAAGCAACACAAGATCGCCCAGCCTGGGTAAAACTGTCTGACAGTAGCCAGTGCCCCAGAGGGAATGAACAGGGAATGATCAAGTGATCCATTCCTGACGCTCATTTCCGGCTCCTGGCAAACGGAGGTTAGGGACACCATCCCTGTGCATCCTGGCTAATAGCCATTAATGGACCTCTCCTGCATAAATGTATCTAGTTCCTTTTTGAACTCTGTTAAAGTCTTGGACTTCACAACATCCTCCGGCAAAGAGTTCCACAGGTTAACTGTGCGTTGTGTGAAAAATACTTCCTTTTGTTTGTGTGAAACCTGCTGCTTATTAACAGAGACTTCAAAGGGGGCACTAGGATGTGACTCAAGGACCATTTGATCTGTAGTTAAACACTGTACCCCTGAACTCTACCCCCATGATTAGACCCAGCTGAAGACACATGGCACCGTGGTGAAACAGAAATTCTTCTGCAGACGTTCTAGGGCCTGTGTTATGTAGGGGGTCAGACTAGATGATCAGGACTGGCCTTAGAGCCTTTGAAACTATGAATTTCTGAACCTAAAGATGTCTCTAACTGCTAGTGTGAAGGTTGCTGCTCCTGTCCAAGAGGAGATACTTTGTCTGAGGTTTCCTTGGGGAGAGGCACCTGGATCCCTGTTCCCTCTTTCTCATAACCTTCCTTGGACAGAGCACATCACAGGTTCTCCCCTTTTGTTCTCTAACAGGAAACCTCCATCCACCAGATCTGTAATTCCTCCCTTGCTAGCACAGTCGCTGGCTACATTTCCTAGCCTGACTCTCACCTCATGGATCTCACGCCTCCTCTGCCATTGGGCAGACATGGAAACAGCAAAGGTCAATTTATATTTTCTTTGGTCATTGCCTGGGTCTAGTTGCAAAACTGCTTCATTATTAACCCCACTCCTTTGTGCACAGAATGTTGGGACTCTGGGAACAGATGGGGCCAAGCTGAAAACCAATAAACCTTTGTTCCCAGAGAACCCAGTAAAAGGAACAAAAGATTGTCATCAAGAAGATTTGAGGGTCTGGAAGGATGGATTTGCAGCTGCAAATATGTTGATTTATTCTCAACTATTTCAATATCTGGAATTTATTAGCATGGGGAAAATAATCAGTAAACTTTAAATGAAGAATTTCCCATGCTATTTATAACATGCAGTCAGAAGTTTGGCCACCAACACAATAAGAAAGAAATCACACCGAGACCCATGACCAATGTAGGCTACAGTTTATTTAAACCCCTTTCCTGGAAAGGAATTGCAGGGGGGAATTTACACATCTATTGTATAACCCAATGGGGGTACAGTAGAATTTGTAGAGAGTTTTGAAGTCTATCTCCATGAGATTATTTCTGAGAGAACTGCCAAGATGACAGCCAGGGGATGGGAGTGGAGCTGTATCCCTTTCAATAGCTTAAGATTTATTTCTTCTGCATTATTTGATCTCATTTATGTGTGTTTCAATCATGTAAAGTCTGAGATAGATATTGTCTCAATACACATACATTAGCCAATCATTACATGAGACAAAAGGTTTAGATTCACAACTTGAAGGCAATGAGTGAATTAGAACATAACAGAACATAAGAATATAAGAACATAAGAACGGCCGTACTGGGTCAGACCAAAGGTCCATCTAGACCAGTATCCCGTCTACCGACAGTGGCCAATGCCAGGTGCCCCAGAGGGAGTGAACCTAACAGGCAATGATCAAGTGATCTCTCTCCTGCCATCCATCTCCACCCTCTGACAAACAGAGGCTAGGGACACCATTCCTTACCCATCCTGGCTAATAGCCATTAATGGACCTAACCACCATGAATTTATCCAGTTCTCTTTTAAATGCTGTTATAGTCCTAGCCTTCACAACCTCCTCAAGTAAGGAGTTCCACAAGTTGACTGTGTGCTGTGTGCAGAAGAACTTCCTTTTATTTGTTTTAAACCTGCTGCCTATTAATTTCATTTGATGACCCCTAGTTCTTGTATTATGGGAATAAGTAAATAACTTTTCCTTATCCACTTTCTCCACATCACTCATGATTTTATATACCTCTATCATATCCCCCCTTAGTCTCCTCTTTTCCAAGCTGAAGAGTCTTTAATCTCTCCTCATATGGGACCCGTTCCAAACCCCTAATCATTTTAGTTGCCCTTCTCTGAACCTTTTCCAGTGCCAGTATATCTTTTTTGAGATGAGGAGACCACATCTGTACACAGTATTCGAGATGTGGGCGTACCATCGATTTATATAAGGGCAATAATATATTCTCAGTCTTATTCTCTCTCCACTTTTTAATGATTGCTAACATCCTGTTTGCTTTTTTTGACCGCCGCTGCACACTGCATGGACATCTTCAAAGAACTATCCACGATGACTCCAAGATCTTTTTCCTGACTTGTTGTAGCTAAATTAGCCCCCATCATATTGTATGTATAGTTGGGGTTATTTTTTCCAATGTGCATTACTTTAGGGGCAACTCCAAGGGAAATACTATTTATGGAGATATCAATGTAAATTTTACATGAGTTTTGGTATCTTCCCTTTAGGTTCTATCCATGGAAATTCACCCATACTCGTCTGCTGAAAGATAAAATCATGGAAATCTGCCTCCAGAGAACGTGGAAGGCTGACGCAGAAGGGGAACTGAAAGATGCCCACATTCAAATCAAAACGGAACGTTGAGAACTGACTGTTGCAACGCTGGCCCCACCAGTCCCTAGGACGGGGGTGGCCAACCGGAGCCTGAGAAGGAGCCAGAATTTACCAATGAACATTGCCAAAGAGCCCCAGGAATATGTCAGCAGCCCCCCATCCGCTCTCCCCCTCCAGCCCCCAGCACCTCCCGCCCACCAGCAGCCCCGCCAATCAGCGCCTGGGAATCTGGGAATTACCTTCTGTAAAAACTCATCTTCTTTCGAACACCTGTGGAAATTGGTTCAAGAAACTGATTCAAGAAGTTGTTGACAGATGGATAGTACGCGTCTATCAGCAGCTCCTTGGGTCACCAGCCGTCGTCAACCAAGCCAGTTGGCAGACTGAAGGCAGGGCAAGAATGCTGAAGCAGAACATTCTTTGCTGTTGGGATACGTGACATCACAATAAACTTATACATAAACACACCTGGACACCCACCCAGAGAGACACGCACCCACAGCAGCTAGTAACATTTACAACATTGAGAGATGCACCCAAAGTCTCTAGTATCAGAGGGGTAGCCGTGTTAGTCTGAATCTGTAAAAAGCAACAGAGGGTGCTGTGGCACCTTTAAGACTAACAGAAGTATTGGGGGCATAAGCTTTTGTGGGTAAGAACCTCACTTCTTCAGATGCAAATCAGACTTGCTCCCAATACTTCCGTTAGTCTTAAAGGTGCCACAGGACCCTCTGTTCCAAAATCTATAGGAATTTTGATTTGGGGGAGGGGATCATAGGTGCTGACTGCACGGGGGAAAAATTAGTGGGTGCTTAGCACCCACTGGCAGCCAAGCTCTACCCTCCCCCCAGCCCATCTCCCGCTAACCAACTCCGCCCCCTCCCTCCCAGGGCCTTCTGCCTGCCACAACACACAGCTGTTTGGCGGCATTCAGGACGCTCCCAGTGGGTGGGGGAGGAGCAAAGCCGTAACTCACCCAGAGACGTGATTTTATTAAAAGGTTCGGAGGCCCAGAAACACGTTGACAATGTTCGAAGGCCCTGTGGGAAGGAGCAGAGCGTTGGGCCTGTGGGGTCGATACGATGACTCAGTGGAAGCTCTTTGGGGCAGGGAGAGCTTTGTGTGGCTGGGCAGGGCCTAGCAGAATGGGGCCCCGGGCTCAGACTGACGGCTGTGCAGCCAGTGGCAGGACAAACAAATAACAGTGGGGGGGGGGGGGGGGGGCGGGAACAAAGCGACACATCTAATCGTTGGGATTTTACACAAAGACCTTTCAGAAGAGCCCCAGGCAGTGTCTGAGCTGGCTCGGATGAGGCAGCAAGGGGCAGCGCAGCCTGAGGCAGTGAAACTGCCAATCCCCCAGGGAGCAGTGGAAGCAGGCCCAAGCCGTAGCAAAGAGCGGGTCCTGCCGGGAGACGGGAAGCAGGCAGATTGCAGCTCTGTGGGACAGAGAGTGTCTGTTTGTTCTGGATGTGGACAGCACCTGGCACAATGGGGCTGGTCCCTGAGTGGGGCCTGTACACAATGCTAATAAAACAAGGGGATTTGTTGGATTACTGGCGAGCTCTGAATCCCCTGAGTGCACAGGTGGCAGGTGACGGGGCAAGCCCTGGACAGACGGGATCTGCCCAGCCAGGGCAGCATGTGCAGGACGGGGAAGGGGAAAGGCCATTGGGAGTGTTTCCGCAGAAGCAAAGAAATCAGGGAACCAGCCCAACCATGGCGGAGTGAGGCTGTTCCCTGGGCTAGATCTCCACAGACAGCAGTCATGGGCAGGCTGGGAGGGATGGCCTGGATTCACTTTGGATTAGCTCCAGTGTAAATGAGACGAGAATTGTCCCAGAAGGGCCCAGGTACAAGAGTGACAGACACTGTAGGTGGAGCCTGTGAATAAAACAATTAGGTGCATTATAAAACAGTAGTAAAATAATCCCCCTGCTCCCCTTCTCCTGATGGGGGACCCCAAGTCTGACCTTGTACCTGTCCATGGGGCATCATCACTGAATGGGGGAGCTGTTAACGAGGCACCTCAGGGATTGGCTGTAGCCCCCTCACTATTCAACTTTGTAATTAGCCATCTGGAAGTAAATATAAAATCACCGCTGATAAAGTCTGTGGCTAGCACAGCTTGGAGGAGTGGTAAATAATGCTAATGACGGGCAGTTGTACAGAGCAGCCTGGATGGTTTGGTAAACTGGGATTAGTAAAACAAATGCAGTTTAATACAGCCAAAAGCCAGGCCCTGTAGCTGGGAACGGAGGCTGGTGGCCACACTTAATTCAGACCCTGGGTCTGTGTTGGAGCAGACGGGCGTGTCTGGCTCAACTAGACAGGGTGCTGGGGTCCCGAGCTGCCAGGGCAGGAAAGCAGGGGCAGAAGTAGTCTTGGCACATCGGTTGGCAGCTCCCAAGGGGCTTTCTGTGATCCAACCCGTCACAAGGGACAAAACACTCCAATCCCTCCTGGTGGAAGGAGCCAGGTTTGCTCTTCAAATTCTGTCCTTGGTAAATGACCAGGTCTGGGAATGTCCCACAACAGCATTTCTAATGGGAAGCTGGCTGCAGAACAATTAAACTGCTGAGAGCTCCTATGCAGGAGGGGTGGGAATTCAGTCTCTGTGTTCTGTCAGTGCAGCTAGAGCAATAGGAAAACCTCACCACTCACTGTAGCAACTGTCTACTCCAAAGTACTACAGGAGCATTTTAAGTATAGACAGCCTGAGAGTGAGACCAGATCTACCTCCAGTTGGCACTAGGGATGCACCAACACTGAGACTACAGCAATGACAACAGTTCAATAGTGCCAGAGTTGGCAGGATTCAAACCTACATGGGAAGGCCCCAAGGAATTTCTAGTCCAGCACCTTAACTTCTCAGCCACAACTACCTGATGGCTGGTGGCCTTCCTACACTATGATTCTCTTCTCAGGAAATTATCACTTCACGTTGTTTGCTCAGACCAGCCTCCCCGGCCCACTCACTGCTGTGCGGGGCTGTAAGTGTGTCCATTGCTGGACAGCAGGAATTCCTGCCCATTTCCCTTCCGGCTGGAGCAGGATTGGAGTGTGTTTGTGTTAATGACATTGCTGTAGATTGTTGTTCGTTCCCCATCTTGGCTATTCAGACAGTCCCTTTCCCATTCAGATCTCCAGCATCTCATTCCAATAGCAGGTCCGGTTTTCTCTGGGGCACTGACATGTTTCATGGGGTTGGTGAGTGAACTCAGCCTTGCATTCCGTCCTTGATGGGGCAGGACAAGGGTGGTCAGTTTTGTTGGGTCAGAAAGTTGGCAACCCTAGATCCAGGGGAAACAAACACCCAGCGAGGCTGGACAGGGGCAGGACATCAGCTTTGAGGGGAGGGGTGGGGGTGGCAGTGACATCACAAAGGCCTGTTGCAGGAACTCAGCCTATTGGGCAGAGGTGGTGGGGAGGGGGTGACCTCACAGAGAGACCCTGACATCAGTCGGGCAGGACAGAGGTGCAGGGCCAGGCCAGTCTCTGAGACCCCCCCGGCTTTGCTGCCGCAAGTCTCCTTCGCGAGGTCTCTCCTCGAGGACTGAGAGAGAATTAGGATTCACGGATGTGAGCATGAGGAGGAACCTCTGTGGAGTTTTCTCCTTTCCTACCACTGATTGTGCTGAAAACAAACTTCCCTTTTCCAAGGTAAGAGGCCCAGAGAGGTTTGGAACCTGTTCAGTCTGATCCCCCTGGTGCAGGCAGCATTCTAGGCCCAGAAAACACTGGCTTAAGGTGGCCGAATTTGATTTTCTGCCTAAGACTTTGACGCTTGGAATCCCTGGGGACATTGGGGTTTATCCTTTTTGGTTTCCCTTTTCCTCTTTCCTCCCTCCTTTCTCCTCTTCTCTTGCTTCTTTTTCCCCTTTCCCTGGCTTCCCTCCCTCTACCAAGGAGGGGTGTGTGTGGAGTGTGGATGGGGTGGAGGGGTGCTCTCACTGCGGGAGGTCCTCACAAAGAGGTGGGGCTGGATCTGAGAGTGATCCCCTCTGATGGTGACCTGGGCCGTCCTTTGGGACATCTGGAGAGACCTCTCAGCCTCCCGCCCCTCAGAGTCTCAGTGCTGATTGGCCGAGCAGGGGGCTATCGCTAGCGAGGAGACTCAGGTCCTTTTGGCCTCTTTTCAAATCAGGCAAATAAGTCAGAACCAATCCAATGTACGGGATTAATCTTGCTGCTTCTCTCCATTAATTGTCTCTTAACAGGTCATGATTTCCTCTAATGCTCGAGGTATTCTAAAATACTTGCTGAATAATTACTATGAACCACTATTGGTCTGTAGCTCACTTGAGAGCACTTCATTATGCATCCGAAGAAGTGGGCTGTAGTCCACGAAAGCTTATGCTCTAATAAATTTGTTAGTCTCTAAGGTGCCACAAGTACTCCTGTTCTTTATTCTGATCAGTCACTGTATGAAATTCAAGATGTGACAGATAGGTTGAAAGTCAGGAGCAGTGTTTCCTTCAATTTTTTATGTCCATGTGCGGAATGAATTTTGTGGTGTGCATCAATATGGGCAATTTTGTTATTTGATACATCACTTTTATATTGCTGCACATAACAAAATTCATTCTGCACATGGATGGGGTGTGGCAGGGGTGAGGCTGAAGGGTTCTGAGTGTGGGAGGGGGCTGAAGTGGGGCAGAGAGTTGGGGTGTGGGCTCTGGGATGGGCCTGGGAATGAGGGGCTCAGGGCTAGGGCAGAGGGTTGGGGTGCAGGGGGTGAGGGCTCCAGCTGGAGATGTGGCCTCTGGGATGGGGCTGGGAATGAGGAGCTCAGGGCTAGGGCAGAGGGTTGGGGTGCAGGAGGGTGAGGGCTCTGGCTGGGGGTGCAGGCTCTGGGATGTCGCTGGGAATGAGGGGCTCAGGGCTAGGGCAGAGGGTTGGGGTGCAGGGGGTGAGGCCTCTGGCTGGGGGTGCAGGCTCTGGGATGGGGCTGGGAATGAGGGGCTGAAGGGTTAAAATCCATGTGCATGTTATATAACAACCTGGTATATATGGATTGTGCCAGCTCTTTTTCAGACCCGAAGTCCAGAGTTTGGTCTGGAGACCAGAGGCCTAACTAATAGTGATCAGCTACGAGAAAGCTGGGGTAAACAAAATAACATTGCCTTTACTAAGATCTGCTTGGTCAGTAGAAATGCCAGATGTTGAAGCAATAACTGAATAATTATGTTTCATCCAATGTTTCAAATTGAACAAAGGATCCCTGTTCCTATTGTGTTTCTCCTGAAGGGAAAACAGTCTTCCCACAGATCCAACCTTGAGTTTATGAAATATTGGCACATGTCACTATAATGATATGGCACCCTTCCACCTCCCTTCCAAGGGACCAATGCCCTGCCTTAAGACATAAAGGAGACAATCTCTATTTTCATATGCTTTCACTGTTTCTTTGCTTTATCCCCTAGACATGTACCTGTCGGACAATCAAAGGAGTTACTCCATTCCTATGGACCCCAAATCAGAATTCAACATATATATTTTATACTAATAACATTTTATCAAAGTATTAATCAAATGTTAATTTGCTAACTTGAGACCATGGGCGGAGACATTGTGTAACCTTTTAACCATTGGCTATTGTGCTATCTTGTCTTGCTGCCTACCCCGTCACTTTCCCCCGCCCATGGAAAATCTATATATTTCATTGTAATCAATTAATTGACAGTGTCTCTGAGCCTAATAAGCCAGGTGACACTCCGCCAGCGCTGTGTGTAATAAACTCCTATGCTATGACCTCTACACGGTGTGGATTTATGTCCTTCAGGGGCTCAGGGCTGGGGCAGAGGATTGGGGTGCAGGGGGTGAGTACTCCGTCTGGGGGTGCAGGCTCTGGGCTGGGGCTTGGAATGAGGGGTTTGGGGAGCAGGTTGTCCCAGGGAGAGAGGACTCCCCCCAGTCCTCTCTCACCACAGCAGCAGGGCCAGGTGAGAGAGCAGCTGTCTCCTGGCCGCAGCAGCTCTGGTGGGGCTGGGCTGGGACTGGGGGAGGGGACAGGATTTATTTTTCCTACGTCAAAAGGGGGAAGGGAAGGAGTTATGCTTCAGTTTTTACCTTATAAACTTAGTTCCTATCTAATATACAAGACGCTATGGGAATAAGACACCATGTCATGTGGTGACATCACAAGAGCAGAGGGTGTGAGAACTACAGCCACCGAGAGGGCAGGGGATTTATAGTCAGATTGCTTCAAATGCTGCATTCGTCGGCTTACATTTAACAGCAACGCTTAGCTAACAGAATGGAGAAAGGAATTCGCTGCTAAAGATTCAACCTGCCCCTTTGGCCAACTCCACCCCTTCCCTGAACAGAGTGTGCTCAGAACAACACCCCCCACACACACAGCTGGGCACCCCGCACAAAGCAAGGGAGGGGGTTACTTGACTTGTTTTATTTTTACTTTGCAAAAGGTTTTTTCAAAAGCATTTTCTGCCCCTGTTACCCGTGGTAAGGAAGCAGATGGTTGTGGGGAAGGGAATCTGAGAGTGGTGGAGCCAGGGCAAGGGCGGGGAAGTTGCGGGAGGCTGAAGAGGGCAACGGGGGGCTGAATGTGACCAGGCGCGGTGGGGGGAAGGGAACAGTTGCCGGAGGCTGAACGGGGCACTGGGGGGCAGTTGCAGAAGGCTGAAGGGGGCGATGGGGGGAAGGGGACATTTGGGGGGAGGCTGAAGGGGGCAATGGGTTGAAGGAGGCCAGGGGCTGAGAGGCAGTTGCGGGGGCTGCTTATCCCCACAGGATGGGAGGAGGAAGAGGAGCTGCCCTTGTATCAGAAGCTGTTTCCTATTAGAACTTGCAACTTCACTGTTCCTGAGCAGGGTCATGTGATCAAAGGGGAACTAGATGGGTTCATGGAGGACAGGTCTATCAATGGCTTAGCCGGGATGGGCAGAGATGTGTCCCTAGCCTCTGTCTGTCAGAAGCTGGGAATTGGGCGACAGGGAATGGGTCACTGGATGATTCCTATCTGTTCATTCCCTCTGGGGCACCTGGCACTGGTCACTGTTGGCAGACAGGACACTGGGCTAGTAGACCTTTGGGAAGGGAAAATCCCCCTGAAGGGGGGAAATCGGAGGGGAGGGATGGGCAGAGGGGACAAAACTGGGACAAGATTAGGGGTTTAGATGGGGGGGGGGGCGGCCTGCCCTGCCAGGTAGGTGCAGAAGGGAAAACCCCCAGATAGAGGGAGGCAGAGGGGATAAAAGTTACCACGGATGGGGGGAGCCATCAGCAGCAGTTCCAAACTAGGGTGTGGTGGAGGGTAGAAGGACTTGTGTTGCTCACTGGGTGGTCCATCTCAGCACCACCTCCCCAGGGCTGTGGTGTTAAAGGCCCCGGATGGCCCAGTGCCCAGGTACCGCAGCTCTGCTCTAGCTGAAATGGTGACTGAGCTGCCGAAGGAGACTGGATTCAGGGAAATAGTTTACACCCTCCCCCCATCCCCCTGGGCTCTGCTGGCATCAGCCCCTCAGCCAGAGACTGCAGGTGATACAAGAGATCTGGGGTAAGTCCTGGGCCCAGGCTGGAAAGTGTCTCTGCAGAAATGGCTCCTGCTCGCCCCATCCCTGCCCCGGAGTTTCTGCGCGGCTCAGAGCTGCTGCCCAGCGCCCCCAGGCTCACCCCGTTAGCAGTGGCTGTAGCTATTGGCGAGGAAACGCCCACGGGAATGCAGGACAGTGACCGGCTCTTTGTGCAGAAGGGAGAGGGGAGAGACTGGACGGGGCAGCTGGAGCAATCAGTGGGGAGGGAGGTTCCGGATACCCAGCCTTGCCCAGCTCCATTCCCTGCAGCCTCCCGGGGCAGTGACTTTCCTGGGAGAGGTGAGGGGCAGAGAGAGGAAAAGCCAGTTCCTGCCTCTGCCTGGTCCCTGCGCTGCTGAGGGAATGGGCTGTTCTGGGGACAGTGTCGGGGATCCCCCAAAGCGGCTCCTTTGATTCTGCTCTTTTCTGGCGTTTGGCTCAGAGACTCTTTTCCTGGGAGAGTGTAATAGCATCTGGTGGGTTTAGTCCCGGGGGAGAGGTCGGGTCTGTGCTGTAATAACGTCACTGAGGCTTCTCCCAGCAGGGCAGAGTCTAGAGTGTCTGTCTACAGGGACAGAGCCTGGGGGAATCGGGGTGTGAAATGGACTAACACTCATTCAGAAACCTCACAAACTTCCCTTCTCGCCCTGACAGGCTGCAGAATAATGACCCCATTTTGCTCCAGACCGTCCCATCTTCCTAGGGGCCGGGGAAGGGAAATGGCTGTGGTGGATCCAGCTCAGGAAGGGGATTTTGGGGGAGCTACTGGGGAGGATTGTTGTAGACGGGGAGGGTCATGAAATCATAGAGTTCACAGTTCTAAGGAAGGGTAGAAGGGAGTACAGCAAAATAGAGACAATGGATTTCAGGAAGGCGGATTTTGGTAAGCTCAGAGAGTTGATAGGTAAGGTCCCATGGGAATCAAAACCGAGGGGAAAAACAACTGAGGAGAGTTGGCAGTTTTTCAAAGGGACACTATTAAGGGCCCAAAAGCAAGCTATTCCGCTGAGTAGGAAAGGTAGGAAATGTGGCAAAAGACCTCCTTGGCTTAACCACGAGATCTCACATGATCTAAAAAATAAAAGGAATCATATAAAAAATGGAAACTAGGACAGATTACAAAGGATAAATATAGGCAAACAACACAGGAATGCAGGGGCAAGATTAGAAAGGCAAAGGCACAAAATGAGCTCAAACTGGCTACGGGGATAAAGGGAAACAAGAAGACTTTCTATCAATACTGTCGGAGAAAAACACAGTTCTCACTCTTTGGTTGGGTACAGCAAAGTCAGATACTTTATTTTCTCTCTATCAATTGCATAGAGGGAGAGAGTGCACTAGGACACAGGGTCTCCCCCTCCTAGGCAGGTCTCTCTCAGGTAAACAATTACAGCAAGCATTTATACCTTTTGTTACAGACAATAATGAGCAACAGCTGCATTTTGTTTATACATAGGTCATCCTGATATCTTATTTTCCTCACTTGTTTAGACTCTAGTCTACATACAATATTATCTACACAAGGTCGCAACACAGTTCTTGCCCACTCGCCTCACACAATCCTCGCTTCTACAAATCTCGCGTTATTAGGGTTACAGTTAGCCTAACTCTTGCTAACAAACGGTCAGGCATTGCAATCCCCTTCCTGTCCTTCTTTCTCTGCTTCCACAATACATTAGAAGCAAGAGGAAGACCAAGGACAGGGTAGGCCCACTGCTCAGTGAGGAGGGAGAAACAGTAACAGGAAACTTGGAAATGGCAGAGATGCTTAATGACTTCTTTGTTTTGGTCTTCACCGAGAAGTCTGAAGGAATGACTAACATAGTGAATGCTAATGGGAAGGGGGTAGGTTTAGAAGAGAAAATAAAAAAAGAACAAGTTAAAAATCACTTAGAAAAGTTAGATGCCTGTAAGTCACCAGGGCCTGATGAAATGTATCCTAGAATACTCAAGGAGCTAATAGAGGAGGTATCTGAGCCTCTCACTATTATCTTTGGAAAATCATGGGAGACAGGAGAGATTCCTGAGGACTGGAAAAGGGCAAATATTGTGCCCATCTATAAAAAGGGAAATAAAAACAGCCCAGGAAATTACAGACCAGTTAGTTTAACTTCTGTGCCAGGGAAGATCAAGTAATCAAGGAAATCATCTGCAAACACTTGGAAGGTGGTAATGTGATAGGGAATAGCCAGCATGGATTTGTAAAGAACAAATCATGTCAAACCAATCTGATAGCTTTCTTTGATAGGATAACGAGTCTTGTGGATAAGGGAGAAGGGGTGGATGTGGTATACCTAGACTTCAGTAAGGCATTTGATAGGGTCTCGCATGATATTCTTATCGATAAATTAGGCAAATACAACTTAGATGGGGCTACTATAAGGTGGGTGCATAACTGCCTGGATAACAGTACTCAGAGAGTAGTTATTAATGGTTCCCAATCCTGCTGGAAAGGTATAACAAGTGGGGTTCCGCAGGGATCTGTTTTGGGACCGGCTCTGTTCAATATCTTCATCGACGACTTAGATATTGGCATAGAAAGTACGCTTATTAAATTTGCAGATGATACCAAACTGGGAGGGATTGCAACTGCTTTGGAGGATAGAGTCATAATTCAAAAAGATCTGGACAAATTGGAGAAATGGTCTGAGGTAAACAAGATGAAGTTTAACAAAGACAAATGCAAAGTGCTCCACTTAGGAAGGAACAATCAGTTTCACGCATACAGAATGGAAAGAGACTGTCTAGGAAGGAGTATGGCAGAAAGGGATCTAGGTGTTATAGTGGACCACAAGCTAAATATGAGTCAACAGTGTGATGCTGTTGCGAAAAAAGCAAACATGATTCTGTGATGCATTAACAGGTGTGTTGTGAGCAAGACATGAGAAGTCATTCTTCCGCTCTACTCTGCGTTGGTTAGGTCTCAACTGGAGTATTGTGTCCAGTTTTGGGCACCACATTTCAAGGAAGATGTGGAGAAATTGGAGAGGGTCCAGAGAAGAGCAACAAGAATGATTAAAGGTCTTGAGAACATGACCTATGAAGGAAGGCTGAAAGAATTGGATTTGTTTAGTTTGGAAAAGAGAAGACTGAGAGAGGACGTGATAGCAGTTTTCAGGTGTCTAAAAGGGTGTCTCATAAGGAGGAGAGAGAAAACTTGTTCAGTAAAGACTGGAATAAACTGCCTAGGGAGGTTGTGGAATCTCCATCTCTGGAGATATTTAAGAGTAGGTTAGATAAATATCTATCCGGGATGGTCTAGACAGTATTTGGTCCTGACATGAGGGCAGGGGATTGGACTCAATGACCTCTCGAGGTCCCTTCCAGTCCTAGAATCTATGAATCTATGAAGGAGGCACCAACCTGTCATGTGTGATCTAAGGAGCAGGAAAAGAATCTGGGAATTACCTTTGGTAAAATCTCATCTTCTTTCGAAAACCTGTGGAAATAGCTGATTCAAGAAGTTGTTGACAGATGGATAGTACGCATCTATCAGCTCCTGGGTTCACCAGCCGTTGCCAACCAAGCAAGTTGGCAGACTGAAGGCAGGGCAAGAATGCTGAACCAGAACGGTCTTTGCTCTTGTCACACATGACATCACAATAAACTTATGCATACATACACACACACACATAGACATACAGACAGAGGCTGGTACCATTAGCAACACTGAGAGACTCAGCCAAAATCTCTAGGAATTTTGATTTCTGGGAGGGGATGCACAAAGGACTGATACTTTGCATGTACAGAATATCTCACATTGTACCTGTGGAGTCACAGAGTAGTTTACAAGCTTGAATTCAAGAGGCCTGACAGTTGCCCGAGCAGGACCAGGTGACGGTGGGGCTGTACTGAGGGGTCTGCGAGCTGCAGCGGGACTCGCTGGACTGAGGTTCGCTCTGGTGGAGCAGGTGAGAGGGTCTGGGGGCCAGTGCATTGGGGGAGGAGCTGTCACCCCAGTAGCTGAAGCCCGGAGCACTGACCCCCTCACCCCTCTTGCTGAACAGTGACACTACAGGTTTCAGAGTAGCAGCCGTGTTAGTCTGTATCCGCAAAAAGAACAGGAGTACTTGTGGCACCTTAGAGATTAACAAATTTATTAGAGCATAAGCTTTCGTGGGCTACTGCCCACTTCTTCGGATGCATATAGAGTGGCACATATATTGAGGAGATATATATACACACATACAGAGAGCATGAACAGGTGGAAGTTGTCTTACTAACTCTGAGAGGCCAATTAAGTAAGAGGAAAAAAATCTGTATCTCCTCAATATATGTGCCACTCTATATGCATCCGAAGAAGAGGACTCCACCCCTGTCTCTCGCAGGCAGCACTCAACAGAGAGTGGCTCTGTAGCATTACACTGGTGCCTACATCCAGTGCGTACAGCTGGGCGTAATGTGCTCCTGGAGAGCTCGGGCAGGGACAAGCGTGGGGCTCACGGCTGCTGACCCAGCTACTCCAGAGATTGCCACAGATCTCACCCCCCCTTGGGCAGCAAGACCCTGGCCGGGGGTTCCTTGTCCCTCCTCGCAGCCAAAGCAGCCTGCTCAGCACAGAGACCGAGGTCACCTGCCCCTGCCCAGCCTGGCTGGAGCTGCTCCAGCCCCGAATTGCTGGTATCCAGCCTGGCTGGAGTTGGTTTGATGTCCTAGCGGAGTCCGTTCCCCACTGTGGTTAGTTGCTCTTTCTCTGCTTCCCCATAGCCCCTCCCCAGAGTCTGTCACTGCTTGGCCTAAAAGCTTCTTCCCCTTTGGGGCTGTGTTCTGGGGTCTCTGCTGGCAGCAGGGACACTGCTCTGGCTTTGGGCAGGTGCTTGGCAATGTAGGGTTGTAACTTAGAGCTTTCTTCAGCAGAAATTTTAGTAAAATTAGCCTTTGCCTCATTTCTGAAAGTGCAGAATAACATCCAGGAACCCACATGCTCACCAGGGGTATGTGTGGGTAGGTGTCAGGGTGCAGTGCCCCCTGCTGCCCAGATGGGATAGTGCCATATGTGTATCTTCCCCGCAACACTGTGATAGTGATCCCTGCTGGCCAGGCACGGGAGTGCCCTGTCAGTGCCTTCTTGTTGGAACAGTGACCCCTGGTGGCCAGGTGCGGCAATGCCTGGCATGTATTCCCCTTATTGTTGCTGCGGCGACCCCTGGTGGCCACTGATGACAGTTGCCTATGTGACCCCACCACTACCATTGCGCCTGTGACGGTTGGTGGCTGGGTGAGGCAGGGCCCGGTATGTATATCAGCCATTGGGGCAGTGCCCTCTGCGTATCCCACACTCATCTCAGTGAAACGTGTTGCCCAGGCGGGGCTGTCCCCTGTGTGTATTTACACACCCCAGCCCCTGCACTGGGGCAGTGGCCACTGGTAGCCAGAGGAGTCGGTGCCCTAGGTATGTTCTTCACTTTCCCCAAGGGGGCAGGGGCCTGGGTGTCAGGCAGTGCCTGCGTATCTTCCAACCCCATTGTGGCCGTGAGCCCTGCTCCTGGTGTGCGTCACTCTCCACTAGGGATGTGCCCTGTTGGCCACGTGGGGCAGTGCCCTGTGTGTAGCCCCCCCTCACCCTCTGTGCCAGGTATGGCAGGCACTGATCCCTGCATCCCCGTGGGATGTGTATCCCCCAACTGGGGCAGTGACCCCTGCTGGCCAGCTGGGGCAGTGCCGTGTGTGTGTGTGTGTGTGTGTGTGTGTCCTATTTGGGTAGTGACCCCGGGGGCTACGTGAGGCAGTGGCCTTTGATTTCCTCTTCTCTCCACACACACATCCCCCTCCCTCCCTCTCTCTCTCTGTCTGACACAGTGCCCCCTATTGGCCAGTTGGGGCACTACCCGATGTGTATCTCTAGTGATTGGAGCAGTGACCTCCTGGTGTGGCAGTGCCCTCTTGGTATCTCCCTCCCCCCCACACACACACCATTGTGGTAGTGGCCACTTCAGGCAGTGGCCTGTTTCATTCCCCTACCACCACCATTGCAGCAGTGCCCCCTGGTGTCCAGGTGCAGCAGTGCCCTGCGTGTATCCCCCCAACCAGTGCCCAGTCTGTGACCTCTGGTAGCCACGTGGGGCAGTGGCCTGTGTGTACCATCTCCACTAGAGCAGTGACCGTTGGTGTCTTGGTGCTAAGATGCAGCCACCTCTGGGTTACACAGTGGGGCTGTTTATAGGCCAGTGGGGACAGGCCCCCTCTGTTCCAGGAAGTAGGGAATAGCTGGAACTCGAGGCTGAGCGCTCCACCTTTATGTACGTGTGACGCGCTGAGCACCTTTCCCCGACGTGAAGAAGACCCTGTGTGGCTCCAAAGCTGGTCCAGTAACAGGTATCACCTCACTTGCCTTGTCTCCCTGTCTTCCATTCTGCAAGTGTCCAACTTCCCCTTCGCTGCTGTTCTCCAACCCCCCCAGGCAACACCCCCCAGGTCCCTTCACCTGCCAAACCTCCCCAGGACCCTGAGCCCGACCCCAACCCTGGGGGGGCTCCTCACCTGCAAACCCTATGGAGCCTGGGGGGCCTGCTCTGAGGAGGGGAGGGGAAACCTGGGGCCACAAACTCAGTCACGAGGTTGAGGCTGCCCCTGCAAGGAGAAGCGGGGTGGGAGGGGAGAGAAGAGTGAAGCAATGCATGCTGGGAGATAGAATCGTAGAACTGGAAGGGACCTCGTGAGGTCTCTAGTCCAGTCCCCTGCACTCAAGGCAGGACGAAGTATTATCTAGACCAGCCCTGACAGGTGTTTGTCCAACCCTCTCTTCAAACTCCCCAAGGATGGAGATTCCACAACCTCCTTAGGCAATTTATTCCAGAGCTTAACCATCCTGACAGTTAGGAAGTTTTTCCTAATGTCCAACCTAAACCTCCCTTGCTGCAATTTAAGCCCCTTGCTTCTTGTACTATCCTCAGAGGTTAAGAAGAACAATTTTTCTCCCTCCTCCTTGTAACAACCTTTTAGGTACTTGAAAACTGTTGTTATGTCGCCTCTCAGTCTTCTCTTCTCCAGACTAAACAAACCCAGTTTTTTCAATCTTCCCTCAAAGCTCATGTTTTCTAGACCTTTAATCATTTTTGTTGCTCTTCTCTGGACTTTCGCCAATTTGTCCACATCTTTCCTGCAGTGTGGCGCCCAGAACTGGATACAATGCTCCAGTTGACACGTAATCAGCGCGGAGTAGAGCGGAAGAATTACTTCTCGTGTCTTGCTTACAATACTCCTGCTAATACATCCCAGACTGATGTTCGCTTTTTTTGCAACAGCGTTACACTGTTAACTCATATTTAGCTTGTGATCCACTATGACCCCCCGAGATCCCTTTCCGCAGGACTCCTTCCTAGGCAGTCAATTCCCATTCTGTATGTGGGCAACTGATTGCTCCTTCCTAAGTGGAGCACTTTGCATTTGTCCTTATTGAATTCCATCCTGTTTACTTCAGACCATTTCTCCAGTTAGTCCAGATCATTTTGAAGTTAAATCTTATCCTCCAAAGCACTTGCAACCCCTCCCAGCTTGGTATCGTCCGCGAGCTTTATAAGTGCACTCTCTATGCCATGATCTACATCGTTGATGAAGATATTGATGTAGCGTCTCACCAGGGCTCTATCTCCCCTCAGCCACGCCTGGGCCCCGTGACACCATGGGAGATGTGGTGTCTCCTGCCTCCATCTCCCATCAGCCACTGCAAGGCCTGGCCCAGACTTCCCATTTCCGGTGCGAGTCCGGAAGCAGAAGTTGCCATGAGTTGGTGCCGGGAAGGGTGGTGCTGTTGTCAGGAGAAAGCAAGAGGAGTAGGTGGGGTCCGTGCTACCGTGGGGAGGTGCCGCCCTTGCTGTGAAAGGGCCCAGCTGTTGTGGGAGATGTTGTCTCCCTGCCCTGCCACGCTCTGCACCAGCCCCTGCCTGTCACGGGAGGTGCAGGCTCCAGCCTGCAGAGCTGCAGCAGGGAACTTTGGATGTGAGATTGAAATGGAGTTTTGGTGCCATTATTTTTTTATTTCAAAACAGAACAAAACAAACCTAATTTATCTCAAACCTACAAACAGGATTTTACAAACCATGAGTGTGGTTTAGGTCCTTAAAACCTTACATAATTACACACAAATATTTACACACGCAAATTCTTTTTTGCCTAATATCCCTTGCACTGCTTTAATTATTTTTTATAATACTGTACCCTGATTACATTCCCAGTTTGTATAATCGAACGCAGTCAAGTTAACTTTCAGTAGAAACCCCATATATATAGTGATTTTGATTACAAACATTTCTGTGGGGAAAATCAGCAGCGAAATCATCCGGCCCGAGCATCATGAGATTTTCCCAGGGCCGCCCAAGTTGCCCGAGGCCCCTGGGCATGGGCCCCCCAAGTTGCCCGAGGCCCCTGGGCATGGGCCCCCTGTGCGTTAATCCACCACTGCAATGGCTGCGGAACTCAGGATCCCGCTTCCCAGAATGCCCGGAATGCCGGGCGGAGACGGAACACGCGGGGAAGCGACCACCAGAGCCAATCAGAAGCCAGCGCTCGGAGACAAAGGGCTCGGTTTACAGTCGGTTGTTGGCTGTTGGTGGAGTGGAGCGGAGGGAGGCGCAGCACAGCCTGGGAGGTGCCCACTGACACTGAGACTGAAGACCTGGTAAAGATCCCCACGTGTGCTTGTTTTCCTTGTGAATTTCAAGCCGGCCAAGGAGTACAGGGCAGCATCAGCCCCTAGAGAACTGATACTCAACTCCCATTCTGCTGCACAGGGGCTGGGAGGGAGCTGGTTGTGGGGGGTCGGGCCCCTTGTAAATGCTGTTATTGTTGATGGGTTATTAGTCTAGTTGCTCCTGTTCTTTCCTTAGCCCCAGGCCTTTCTTCCCTCTGCCCAATAAGCTCCCTCACTTGTTGTGTTGTTCCTGGGGGGATTGTGATAGATTTGTACCCCTTGTGCCTGGACGAGGATCCTCGTCTGTTATTGGGCACTAAACACTTCCCCAGGGCACAGCAGCCCTTGTGACTCAGGCGCTAGGAGGGGCCTCTTGGGGTGGAGTCTGCAGGTGCCAAGAGAGTCCTGCACTTCGGAGGGAAGAATCCCATGCACCGCTACAGGCTGGGGACCGACTGGCTAAGCAGCAGTTCTGCAGAAAAGGACCTGGGGATTACAGTGGATGAGAAGCTAGATACGCATCAGCAGTGTGCCCTTGTTGCCAAGAAGGCTAACGGCATATTGGGCTGCATTAGTAGGAGCATTGCCAGCAGCTCAAGGGACGTGATCATTCCCCTCTATTCGACGTTGGTGAGGCCACATCTGGAGTATTGCATCCAGTTTTGGACCCCCCCCCATACTACAGAAAGGATGTGGACACATTGGAGAGAGCCCAGTGGAGGGCAATGAAAATGATCAGGGGGCCAGAGCACATGATTTATGAGGAGAGGCTGAGGGAACTGGGCTTATTTAGTCTGCAGAGGAGAAAAGTGAGGGGGGATTGGCTAGCAGCCTTCAACTACCTGAAGGGGGGTTCCAAAGAGGATGGAGCTCGGCTGTTCTCAGTGGTGGTAGATGACAGAGCAAGAAGCAATGGTCTCAAGTTGCAGTGGGGGAGGTCTCAGTTGGATATTAGGAAACACTATTTCACTAAGAGGGTGGTGAAGCACTGAAATGGGTTCCCTAGGGAGGTGGTGGAATCTCCTTCCGTAGAGGTTTTTAAGGCCCGGCTTGACAAAGCCCTGGCTGGGATGATTTAGGTCCCTTCCAACCCTGATATTCTATGATTCTAAGGACCCAGGTTCCATCCCCCTGAGGGAAGAAGCTCCACTGAGCAGCAGGCAACAGGGCAAAGCCTTGAGCCAGGCCTCAGGGCAGGGATTGCAGGGCTTTGGCTTCTCTTTCTGGCTCTGCCACTGCCCTGCTGTGGGGCCCTGGGCAGGTCACTTCCCGTCTCTGTACCTCAGTTTCCCCGTCTATCCAGTGAAGGGATAGACACTTCTCAAACTCAGTTTGAGCAGTAGTGAGTCTGGATCAGACAATGAATGTTAAACCCTCTGCGCTCAGAAGGACAGTGAGTGGGTGTTTGGGAAAGAACTACTACTGATTTCCTGTTGGGCTCCATCCAAAGCCAATAACTAGGGCTGTCAATTGTAATTTCAATGTATTATCCATATTTTTGTGGATTTTTTTATAGTTTAAAATATATTGATTTCAGTTACAACAGAGACTACAAAAACAACGAGGAGTCCTTGTGGCACCTTAGAGACTAACACATGTAATTGGAATAAGCTTCCGTGGGCTAAAACCCAAATAAATGTGTTAGTCTCTAAGGTGCCACAAGGACTCCTTGTTGTTTTTGCGGATACAGACTAATACGGCTACCCCTCTGAAACAGAATACAAAGTGTACAGTGCTCAACATATATTATTATTTTTTATTACAAATATTTACACCATAAAAAAGATAAAAGAAATAGTATTTTTCGATTCACCTCATACAAGTACCTCAGTGCAATCTCTTTATAGTGAAAGTGCAACTTACAAATGTAGACATTTTTTTTTAAGATAACTGCACTCGTAAACAAACCAATGTAAAACTTTAGAGCCCACGAGTCCACTCAGTCCTACTTCTTGTTCAGGACCAACAAGTTTGTTTACATTTCCAGGAGATAATGCTGCCCACTTCTTATTGACAATATCACCTGACAGTGAGAACAGGCATTTGCATGGCACTAGTGTAGCCGGCGTTGCAAGGAATTTATGTGCCAGTTATGCTAAACATTTGTATGCCCCTTCATGCTTCAATTTCTAGATTGCACTATTGGTTTTTTTACTGTGCAAATAATAATAATACAGGTGCCCCTCCCCCCATCACGATGCTCCACTGCTGCTCCCACCTCCTGGCACCCGCCCCCATGGAGCCACCCCCACCAAGCTGCCTGCCCACTGTCTGCTGCGCAGAGCGGGGGTAGGAGTGGGGGGCTGATGTCAGGGTGTCCCCGATCTGGTAGCTGCTGAGCTGGGGTTGAGGAACGGGGGCACCTGTCTGCTGTTGCCATTGGCTCAGGAGTGAAGCCTGGACACCTGGGTTCCCTTCCTTCTCAGGCCGGGGAGGGTGTGTGGCCTGGGGCTACAGGAGGACGATGCTTGTCCAGACTGACTACAGGTCTCTGTCACTGACCCCATTGCTCTAAGGGATGAGATTCCCTGGGGGTCCCAACATCGGGGGAGCTTCGGGAGCAGCCTGCAGGGAGAGCCCTGCCAGTGTGTGCAGAGCCCAGTCCAGGTGCCCCCGGGGAGTGTGGGTAGGAGAGGGAGTCGCCCCAGCTGGGGGGCAGACAGGCCCAGTGGCGAGAAGCTGCGTTGCCCCAGACTCACGGCTGCTCCCTGCTCAGTTCCAGGATGGATGTACTGAGGAGGATTCTCAGGAGAAAGGCTCCGCTGGTGGCCCTGAAGCCAGAGGGGGGCAGCTGCCAGCATCCCCAGACAGAGAGCTGCCCCTCCATCCCCATGGCATGGGAAGCAGCTCCTGGCCACCCCAGGAGATGGACCTGCTCGGCCTTGCTCACCAGGAGGAAACCAGCTCCCAGGGCTGGTGCCGAGCGGAGAGAGACGACATCCAGGCCAAGATGGAGGTGGCCCAAGTTCAGTCTGGGCAGGCAGGACACAGCCCACGGGAGGAACCAGGCAAGGCAGCTCTGGGTTTGCTTCTGCTGGAAGGCCAGCCCTCAGCCCAGCCGCGTGGGCCAGCAGGAGGCATCCCCAGGGCAGGAGCTCAACTGGTGCCGGAGGGGAGAGTAGCCGCTCCCTGGAGGCTCCCTGCAACACGGAGGCCGAGTGCTCCTCCACTGCAGGTGAGGAGACTCCCTGGGCATGGGGAGGAGCAAGGGGCCATTAACACCCAGTCACTCTGTCAGAGTCATTGGGGGGATCCCAGCCCAGGGGTCTGGCCTGAGCCACGTGAGCCCAATGGCGTCAGCGGGAGTCACAGAGCCACCCCCTGCAGTGGGGCATGGGGGGAGCTGCTGGGAAGTGAGTCCCTGATGCTTTGGGGCAACTCCCAGGAAGGATGGGACAGTGAAGGGCCCCATCTGTCATGGGGCCATAGGGCTGAGGGTCTCTGGGAGGGGTAGTGTGGGGATCTCTCTGCCATGGGGCCCTGGGGCTGAGAGGTCTGTGGGAGGGGCAGTGTGGGGATTTCTCTGCCTTTGGGTGCTTACATGGGAGGGGGAAACATTAAATCTTCTCTCCCTATCCCTTCACACCCCTGTCCTTCCTCTTCCCCCCTCCCCAGCAAGAGTCACCCTCTGCCCTTGTCTCTCTGACGCAGAGATCCCCACGGACCAGTCAGAGAAGAAGGACCTTGCCCCTGAGGAAAAGGCAGAGGAGGATGGAGATCGGGCCACAGAAGGAGAGGAAGAGGAGGAAGACCTAGAGACAGAGGAGGAGGAGAAGCAGGAAGAGGAAGTCCTGACCACAGAAAAAGAGGAGGAGGTGGAGGACCTAGCCATAAAAGAGGGGGAGGACATGACCACAGAGGAGGAGGAAGACCTGGACACAGTGGAGAAGGAGGAGGAGGAGAACTTGTCTGCAGAAGAGGAAGAAGAGGAGGAGAACGTGTCTGCAGAAGAGGAGGAGAATTTGTCAGCAGAAGAGGAGGAGGAGGAGCTCTCCATAGACGAGGAAGAGGACTTGACCACAAAGAAGGAGGAGGAAGAAGAAGGTAAAGGAAGAGGAAGAGAAGGACGTGGCCCTGGTGGAGGAACATCTGATCATGGAGCAAAAGGAAGAAGAGAAGGATCTGGCCATGGAGCAGGAAGAGGAGCACCTGCCTAAGGAGAAAGAGGAGAAGGCCCAGGCCACAGAGGAGGACAAGGAGGACCTGGACCAGGAGGAGGAGAAGGAAGAGGACCCAGTAATGGAGGACGACGAGGATGTGGCCATGCAGGAGAAAGAAGAGAAGGAAGAGGAGGTACTGGCTATGGAGGAAAAGGAAGTGGAAGAGGATTAGGAATTGGCCATGGAGAAGGAGCAGGAGGAAGAGGACCTGGCCACAGAGGAGGAGGAGGAGGATGTGGCCATACAGTGGGAAGAAGAAGAGGAGGTAGAGGACCTGGCTATAGACTAGGAGGACCCAGGAATGGAGGAGGAGGAGGATGTGCTGATGCAGGGGGAAGAAGAAGAGGAGGGGGAGGACCTGGCCATAGGAATGGAGCACGTGGTCATGGACAAGAAAGCAGAAGAGGATGACTTGGATGAGGAGGAGGAGGAGGGCAAGGCCAAGTCCTCTTCCACCTCCATGGCCAGGTCCCCCTTGCCCAGATGCGTAAATAGGGCAGTAATGAGTAGGAGCAGGGGGGGATCTTACCTCTCTCTATAGCATTGGTAAGAGAGATAATGGAATAGTGACAGCCAATTCTGGTGTCCGTGTTTTAAAGGATGGTGTTAAATTGGAGAGGGTGCAGAAAAGAGTCACACAAATGACCTGAGAGCTGGAGAAAATGACCTACAGTGAGAGACTCAGACTGTAGGTGGGTGAAATTTAATGGCCTGGAACATTCAGGAGGTCAGATGAGATGATCCAATGGTGCCTTCGGGCCTTAAGCTCTATGAAACTCTATGAAGCATCGCCTCCCTCCACCCCCCGCTCCGATGTGCTTCACCGCACAGAAGGGTGGCCAGACAGCCTAGAATGACTCTGCTCCAAAGCGGCCCTGGTGGAGAAGACAGTGGTGAGAGTGAGAGATGAGTGAGAGACGGCTGTGGGGACCTGGCGGGAGGGCAGGAGACCTCGGACAAGGAGGGGGCTCCCCTGGGCAGGGCACTGGAGGGGACAGCAGAGAGCAAGTATTCCTGGGGCTGAGGTCTGGGCACCGCGAAGAGGAAATTCTGGGCGTAAGCGCTGGAGGCAGGTGGGGAATTGTGGGACTGGAGGGTAAGCTGATGCTGGGGGTGCAAAGGTAAGGGGCAGCTGCGAGAGGCTGGGCAAGGGCCAAGTTGGAAGGGAAGGAGGGAATCGGGAGGACAGGGCCCAGCTGTGTTGCCAGAGGATCCTGCTGGCTGGGTCTGGGCAGCCTCTCTGGGAAGTGCCCAGGGGTCAGTGGGGCCTGAATCTGACCTTCTCCTTTGGGTCTTACAGGAACTAACTGAGGAGCTGCCCCCGGACTCTGGGCCCAGCTCTGTCCTCTCCAGCTCCATGGACCGCATGTGAAACCTCCCGTACCAGAAGCTCCCGTCCGGCTCCCCCAGCTCCGGTGCTGCTCAGACCCAGAGAGGCTGCCTCCTCCATGGCCAGGTTCTCCTCCACCTCCTGCACAGCCTGCAGTGATGGGTAAGTGAACCCATGGCCACAGAGACCCCATGGGCACGGGTGGGGATTGAATCTGGGCCCTTCACCACGGGCACAAGCTCTGTCAGGCTCCCATCCAGAAAGCCATGGAAGGCTCTGCCTGCAGACACCCCCTCTCCATTCCCACTGCCAGACTCTTGCCCGTGGTGACAATGAAGAAGCAGGAGAACTTCTGCCAGAGAACCCCAGGGCTGCACAGTTGGGTGTCACTGGGACGTCTCTGGGAGCCATTTCCAGTGTGTTCTGGTGGGGTCATTTTCCTTCTCGAATCCAGGGTGTCTCTGCTCCCAGAATCTCAGCCAGGGAGGCCACCCTGCAGAATATGGCCCCGCAGTTTGGCGATGGGCTGCAGGAGTCACCACGTAGGTGTGCAGCAGCCGTAGCGCCTGCACTGACCATGGGCCAAAACCTGCAGCCCTGACAGCCCAGGATACCCCCAGGGATGGCAACGGGAGGGTAGCCTGGGTAACTAGCTGCTGGGCCAGGGCATATAGAGAGAGGACTCAGAGATGCAGCAAACCAATGGCCAGAGAAGTGAAGCATGTAAGGGAAAGAGAAGAGCTAGGACATCTGGGGAGCTACTGCAGTCAAGGGATCCCAGACGGAAGAGAGAAGATGGGTGGGTTAGACACACGAAGTCCTGCATCTTGGTAGGGGTTAGACGAGATGAACCTTGCCAGGGGTGGTGACTTATATGGGCCCGTGGTGCCCCGGCTCCAGCAAATTCAGGGCCCTGCACTCCCTGGCCGGCTGCTGCCACTGCAGGGTACAAGGGAGGGGCAGGCTGAGGCGGCTGACGCGCCTGCGGAGGGAGGAGGCACATAGAATCATAGAATATCAGGGTTGGAAGGGACCTCAAGAGGTCATCTAGTCCAACCCCCTGTTCAAAGCAGGACCAATTCCCAACTAAATCATCCCAGCCAGGGCTCTGTCAAACCAGGCCTTAAAAACCTCCAAGGAAGGAGACTCCACCACCTCCCTAGGTAACCCATTCCAGTGCTTCACCACCCTCCTAGTGAAATAGTGTTTCCTAATATCCAACCTGGATCTCCCCCACTGCAACTTGAGACCATTGCTCCTTGTTCTGTCATCTGCCACCACTGAGAACAGCCGAACTCCACCCTCTTTGGAACCCCCCTTCAGGTAGTTGAAGGCTGCTATCAAATCCCCCCTCATTTTTCTCTTCTGGAGACTAAACAATCCCAGTTCCCTCAGCCTCTCTTCATAAGTCATGTGCTCCAGACCCTTAATCATTTTTGTTGCCCTCCGCTGGACTCTTTCCAATTTTTCCACATCCTTCTTGTAGTGTGGGGCCCAAAACTGGACACAGTATTCTAGATGAGGCCTCACCAATGTCGAATAAAGGGGAACGATCACGTTCCTCGATCTGCTGGCAATGCCCCTATTTATACAGCCCAAAATGCCGTTACCCTTCTTGGCAACAAGAGCACACTGTTGACTCATATCCAGCTTCTCGTCCACTGTGACCCCTAGGTCCTTTTCTGCAGAACTGCTGCCTAGCCATTCGGTCCCTAGTCTGTAGCAGTGCATGGGATTCTTCCGTCCTAAGTGCAGGACTCTGCACTTGTCCTTGTTGAACCTCATCAGGTTATTTTTGGCCCAATCCTCTAATTTGTCTAGGTCCCTCTGTATCCGATCCCTACCCTCTAGTGTATCTCAATACAGACTCCAGCACCCAGGGGCGAAAGCAGTGACGTCTCAGGGATCTGACTGAGCAGGGCTGGCACCCAGCAGGCCCCACAGCTGCTGTCTGCCCTTTAGCTCCCACGCTGAATTATTTAGAGCAGATCAGATACCCTGGTTCATGGGCACCTGACAAAGGTTAACAACACTGTTGTCGGTACCATGGTGGTTTGTTTTCAGACTGTTCATTCCACTAATGACAGCTTAGCCATCAAGGCCAAGCCAGGCGTAAAACTGGAATCTCCCTGCCCATTCACACAACATTTGTGGTGGTGGCGGCCAAAGCTTCATGTCCTCCAGCCTCGAGAGCTGGAAGGGAAGGTTCAAGTGCAGCAGGGGGTAAGGGGCTCTGAATTATTGCTGACGGGACACTGTGTGTTCGATAGAGCAGCTCCAGGGCTGAGACGGACTGGAGAGCTCAACTCCCTCCCTATTCTATTCGGATTCTTATACCACACTCATCTCTGTAGTATCTGAGCACCTTGGATCAGGTTGGAGGGGCAAAGACAAGTAGCAATCTGTGAGGGAAGGGAAGCCTGTTCCGGTGCTGCCTGTTCTAAGGCTAAGTATCCTAGGGCTGTCAATCTGGCACTTACCACCAGGTCTAAATTCAAATTAATTTTCTTTTACGTGACATAGAATACCAGGGTTGGAAGGGACTTCAGGAGGTCATCTAGTCCAACCCCCCTGCTCAAAGCAGGACCAATCCCCAGACAGATTTTTGTCCCAGATCCCTAAATGGCCCCCTCAAGGATTGAACTCACAACCTTCGGTTTAGCAGGCCAATGCTCAAACCACCGAGCCATCCCTCAGAGCATATAGTAGATAACACACTGCCACTGCCAGCAGATCAGAATGCAGTAAATTCAGGATGCTGTTGGAAAATCCAGTTCTGGCGATAAACAGGCAGCTTTGGGTCAAGGTGGAACAGTGCAAGTGAGGACTGTAGTTTCTACAGGCCCCATCTACCCACTCAGAACAAGGTGCTGCATTGCACAGTTTGATCTGTTGTTGCCACGGAACGCAGTACAGCATTACAAATGTATAACTTAGGGGCAGCTTTTGAACACTGAACAGGGAGACAGAGGCTTACGTTCTATTTCTGGCTCTGCTACTAACTTCTGAGCAACCATTGGCAAGTCACTTCCCATCTCTGTGCCTCAATTTCCCTATTTCTAAATGTGGGGAATAAAGATATTGTCTCATCTTTGCAAAGTAATACAATGTAAGGATTAAATATTGTTGTCTATTTAAATCTATCCTGACATTACCTAATCTGTCTTTCCTACTTTTAACTATATCTAAATCTACCCATTCCAGCTTTACCTACCCACCTACCTTTCTATTCCTCTGAGCTCTGTCCAATCTATCTGTCCGTCCAAACTTTATTCCATCTACCAGTTCATCCCAAATGTACTTTAGTTAATCAGTCATCTATCTGATCCATCCCCTCTTTATCTGATCCATCCATCCATCTATCTGCCTGTATGTTATTCATTCATTCCTCTGTCCATCCATCTATTCATGTGAGAGACAAGCCGAGTGAGGTAATATATTCTGTTGTGAGAGACACATGCCTCTGAGCCACCCAGAGCTCTTCTGCAGGTCTGGGGAACTTACTCAGAGTGTCACAGATTGGAATTCCTGTCCCGGATCTGAGGAAGAGTTCTGAAGCTTGTCTCGCTCACCAAGCTAATGTCTGTACCATCTTGGGAGCGACATGACTCCACAACACTACACATCTACCCAGCCGTCCAGCTGCCCGGCCGTGTGTCCGTCCGTCCGGCACCGAGCCGTCCAGCTGCCCGGCCGTGTCTGTCCGTCCGGCTCCGAGCCGTCCAGCTACCCAGCCGTGTGTCTGTCCGTCCGGCACCGAGCCGTCCAGCTACCCCGCCGCGTGTCTGTCCGTCTAGCTGCCCAGCCAGGGCTGACCGCGGCGGGGCGCTGCCCGGTAAGCCGGGCATGGGGGAAGGGACAGGGCGGGCGCAAGCCGCCAGGACACAAGGAGTTTGGCCCACGCGGCTCCCGTAGTCCGGACGAGGAGGGTGGGGGAGGCGCTCAAGTTCCCGTGAGTCTCCTGTGCCCAGGGCTGCACATGCCCGAGCCCCTGCGCATGGGTAGAGGGGGCCCCTCAGCGGCCCGCAGGCATCGCATTAGACACCCCCGCTCCAAGATGGCGGCGCCCAGCGGCGGGGAGGCGGCGGTCGGGCCGGGCGGCTTCGAGCCCTGGCTGGCGGGGCGGCTGGACGTGCTGGGGCTGGACCGGGCTGTCTACGCCACCTACATCCAGGGGCTGCTCCGGGAGGAGGAGAGTGACGAGGAGCGGCTGGACGCGCTGCACGGGGTCCTGGCCGCCTGCCTGGTGAGGGCGCGGGCCGCTCCGCCGGGCGCTGGCAGCTGGGAATGGTGGGGGCGGGGTGCTGACCCCCCCACACACACACACGGGGAGGGGCTGATCCTCCCCCCCCCACACACACACACGGGGAGGGGCTGATCCTCCCCCCCCCCACACACACACACGGGGAGGGGCTGATCCTCCCCCCCACACACACACACACACGGGGAGGGGCTGATTTCCTCCCCCCCCCACACACACACACACGGGGAGGGGCTGATTTCCCCCCCACACACACACACACACACGGGGAGGGGCTGATTTTCCCCCCCCCACACACACACACACGGGGAGGGGCTGATTTTCCCCCCCCCACACACACACACACGGGGAGGGGCTGATTTTCCCCCCCCCCACACACACACACGGGGAGGGGCTGATTTTCCCCCCCCCACACACACACACACGGGGAGGGGCTGATTTCCCCCCCCCACACACACACACACGGGGAGGGGCTGATTTCCCCCCCCCCCACACACACACACGGGGAGGGGCTGATTTCCCCCCCCCCCCCACACACACACACACACGGGGAGGGGCTGATTTCCCCCCCCCACACACACACACACACACACGGGGAGGGGCTGATTTTCCCCCCCACACACACACACACACACGGGGAGGGGCTGATCCTCCCCCCCCCACACACACACACACGGGGAGGGGCTGATCCTCCCCCCCCCACACACACACACACGGGGAGGGGCTGATCCTCCCCCCCCCACACACACAACGGGAGGGGCTGATCCTCCCCCCCACACACACACACACGGGGAGGGGCTGATCCTCCCCCCCACACACACGGGGAGGGGCTGATTTCCCCCCCCCCACACACACACACACACACGGGGAGGGGCTGATCCTCCCCCCCCACACACACGGGGAGGGGCTGATTTCCCCCCCCCCCCCACACACACACACACGGGGAGGGGCTGATTTCCCCCCCACACACACACACACGGGGAGGGGCTGATTTCCCCCCCCACACACACACACACGGGGAGGGGCTGATTTCCCCCCACACACACACACACACGGGGAGGGGCTGATTTCCCCCCCCACACACACACACACGGGGAGGGGCTGATTTCCCCCCCCACACACACACACGGGGAGGGGCTGATTTTCCCCCCCCCCCACACACACACACGGGGAGGGGCTGATTTCCCCCCCCCACACACACACACACACGGGGAGGGGCTGATCCTCCCCCCCCCACACACACACACACACGGGGAGGGGCTGATCCTCCCCCCCCCCCCCACACACACACACGGGGGAGGGGCTGATCCTCCCCCACACACACACACACACACAACGGGAGGGGCTGATCCTCCCCCCCCCCCACACACACACAACGGGAGGGGCTGATCCTCCCCCCCCCCACACACACACACAACGGGAGGGGCTGATCCTCCCCCCCCACACACACACACACGGGGAGGGGCTGATCCTCCCCCACACACACACGGGGAGGGGCTGATCCTCCCCCACACACACACGGGGAGGGGCTGATCCTCCCCCCCCCACACACACACAGGGAGGGGCTGATCCTCCCCCCCCCCACACACACACACACGGGGAGGGGCTGATTTACCCCCACACACACAGACACGGGGAGGGGCTGATTTACCCCCCCCCCACACACACACACACACGGGGAGGGGCTGATTCCCCCCCCCCCACACACACACACGGGGAGGGGCTGATTTCCCCCCCCACACACACACACACACACGGGGAGGGGCTGATTTCCCCCCCCACACACACACACACACACGGGGAGGGGCTGATTTCCCACACACACACACACACACGGGGAGGGGCTGATTTCCCCCCCACACACACACGGGGAGGGGCTGATTTCCCCCACACACACACACACACGGGGAGGGGCTGATTTCCCCCCACACACACACACACACACACGGGAGGGGCTGATTTCCCCACCCACCACCCCCACACACACAGGGAGGGGCTGATCCTCCTCCCCCCCCCCACACACACACACAACGGGAGGGGCTGATCCTCCCCCCCCACACACACACACACACAACGGGAGGGGCTGATCCTCCCCCCCCCACACACACACAACGGGAGGGGCTGATCCTCCCCCCCCACACACACACACAACAGGAGGGGCTGATCCTCCCCCCCCACACACACACACACGGGGAGGGGCTGATCCTCCCCCACACACACACGGGGAGGGGCTGATCCTCCCCCACACACACACGGGGAGGGGCTGATCCTCCCCCCCCCCACACACACGGGGAGGGGCTGATCCTCCCCCCCCCCCACACACACACAGGGAGGGGCTGATCCTCCCCCCCCCCCACACACACACACACGGGGAGGGGCTGATTTACCCCCCCACACACACACACAGACACGGGGAGGGGCTGATCCTCCCCCCCCACACACACACACACACACGGGGAGGGGCTGATTTACCCCCCCACACACACACACAGACACGGGGAGGGGCTGATCCTCCTCCCCCCACACACACACACAGACACGGGGAGGGGCTGATTTCCCCCCACACACACACACACACACGGGGAGGGGGCTGATCCTCCTCCCCCCACACACACACACACACGGGGAGGGGCTGATCCTCCTCCCCCCCCCACACACACACGGGGAGGGGCTGATCCTCCTCCCCCCCACACACACACACGGGGAGGGGCTGATCCTCCTCCCCCCCCCACACACACACGGGGAGGGGCTGATCCTCCTCCCCCCCCACACACACACGGGGAGGGGCTGATCCTCCTCCCCCCCCACACACACACGGGGAGGGGCTGATCCTCCTCCCCCCCCACACACACACACGGGGAGGGGCTGATCCTCCTCCCCCCCCACACACACACACGGGGAGGGGCTGATCCTCCTCCCCCCCCACACACACACACGGGGAGGGGCTGATCCTCCTCCCCCCCCACACACACACACGGGGAGGGGCTGATCCTCCTCCCCCCCCACACACACACACGGGGAGGGGCTGATCCTCCTCCCCCCCCCCACACACACGGGGAGGGGCTGATCCTCCTCCCCCCCCCCACACACACACGGGGAGGGGCTGATCCTCCTCCCCCCCCCCCACGACACACACGGGGAGGGGCTGATCCTCCTCCCCCCCCCCCCACACACACACGGGGAGGGGCTGATCCTCCTCCCCCCCCCCCCACACACACACGGGGAGGGGCTGATCCTCCTCCCCCCCCCACAACACACACACGGGGAGGGGCTGATCCTCCTCCCCCCCCCCCACACACACACGGGGAGGGGCTGATCCTCCTCCCCCCCCACACACACACACGGGGAGGGGCTGATCCTCCTCCCCCCCCCCACACACACACACGGGGAGGGGCTGATCCCTCCTCCCCCCCCCCCCACACACACACGGGGAGGGGCTGATCCTCCTCCCCCCCCCCCCACGACACACACGGGGAGGGGCTGATCCTCCTCCCCCCCCCACACACACACACGGGGAGGGGCTGATCCTCCTCCCCCCCCCCCCACACACACACGGGGAGGGGCTGATCCTCCTCCCCCCCCCCCACACACACACGGGGAGGGGCTGATCCTCCTCCCCCCCCCCCCCACACACACGGGGAGGGGCTGATTCTCCTCCCCCCCCCACACACACACACGGGGAGGGGCTGATCCTCCTCCCCCCCCCACACACACACGGGGAGGGGCTGATCCTCCTCCCCCCCACACACACACACACACGGGGAGGGGCTGATTCTCCTCCCCCCCCCCACACACACACACACGGGGAGGGGCTGATTCTCCTCCCCCCCCCACACACACACACAGGGAGGGGCTGATTCTCCTCCCCCCCCCACACACACACACACGGGGAGGGGCTGATTCTCCTCCCCCCCCCCCACACACACACGCGGGGAGGGGCTGATCCTCCCCCCACACACACACACACACACGGGGAGGGGCTGATTTCCCCCCCACACACACACACACGGGGAGGGGCTGATTTCCCCCCCCCACACACACACACACACACGGGGAGGGGCTGATTTCCCCCCCCCACACACACACACACACACGGGGAGGGGCTGATTTCCCCCACATACACACACACACACACGGGGAGGGGCTGATCCTCCCCCCCACACACACACACACGGGGAGGGGCTGATCATCCTCCCCCCCCACACACACACACACGGGGAGGGGCTGATCCTCCTCCCCCCCCCCACACACACACGGGAGGGGCTGATCCTCCTCCCCCCCCCCACACACACACGGGGAGGGGCTGATCCTCCTCCCCCCCCACACGACACACACGGGGAGGGGCTGATCCTCCTCCCCCCCCACACACACACACGGGAGGGGCTGATCCTCCTCCCCCCCCCACACACACACACGGGGAGGGGCTGGAACCAATGGGCAGGGGTCGGGGAGAGCAGCTCAGTTCCCCCCGTCTCTTCTGCGTGTTAATTTCTCCCTGGATCGAACTCCCTCAGGGGTTGAGGCCCTGTGGGATTTTAACCCCAGCCCTGACGCCGTAAACGCTGAAGGCATCCCCACGTGACCCCCAAATTGCCTCACTTGTGTTGATACCCTACCTTAGTCCTAGGGTCCATCCTGTTGATGATTATTGATCCCCATCCCCACCCCCCTTTTTCTTGTACCTCTGTCTCTGGGCCTTCTGTCTGTAAAGGGGGTTAAACCCTGACTTGTGTCATTTCAAGACTGTCCCCTGATAGGGTTAAATCTTGGGACCCATGTGGTTATCCTGTGTTTTGCTACAATCTCCCTGACCTTGCTCTCTCTGGCTATACGGTACCCTGGGACTTTCCTTCTCATTCCCCTGATACCCTCTTCCTGTGACCGGTTGGCTTTGTCCCATGGGAAGAGCTTAATCCCGATTGACTTCTCTGCTTTTTCTGAGACTTCATGCAGTTGTCTGTTTATGAGGCTGGGTGCTTAAGATTTTGCAATTCTGCTCATTTACTGGTGTGTCTAGGGTTAAATCATCTTTGATTCTGAGCCAAATAACATGGTACAGTCCTGTAATAGGCCCTTAAAACTATATAAGACCAGCACAGCCTTCTTCCTCAGTTGTGGGAAGTTAGCTTTTCGGGCCTCTAGTAAGATGTTCTTAAATGATTCCCAATTTTCATTCACACTTTTCTGATTAAATTCTTACTCCCAGCTGATTTGGCTCTTATCTGTTTTCAGCTTTGTGAAATTGGTCCTGTTAAAGCACCAAGTATATGTATTGCTGGTCTGGGCTTTATTCTGCTTGTACATTATAAATGTGAGCCAGTCGTGATCACTTGTACCTAAGCTACCATTAATTTTTAGTTCTGTGACCAGTTCCTCTTTCTCTGTTAGGACGAGGTCTAACATAGCATTCCTCCATCTTGGCTGCAACACTTTTTGGGTTAGGAAATTGTCATCTATTATGTTTAGAAATGCCAAGGATGTTTTGGTCCTGGCAGCATGAGACCTCCAGCATGTGTCATTCAGATTGAAGTCCCATGTGATCATGCAGCTTTTTTTCCTACACATTGTAGATAGGCATGTAAGCAGGTGGTCATCCTGTTCCTTAGTGTGATTTGGTGGGTTGTAGCAGACACTAGCTAGTACCCTGTCTTGTGCTTTATCTGTTAGGATCTTGAGCCATAAGCATTGAGGATCATTTTCTTCTGAGTTGTCGGTGACTCGGAAGCAGGTAATGCCGTTTTTGACGTAGTGCCACTTCCTCTCTCCTTTTGGCCCCTTGATCCTTCCTCACCATTTATTTTAACATTCCTGTCATGCAGCTCATCCCACCAGGGTTCAGTAATGCCAACGTGATCGAATTTATGCTCATAAATGAGCAATTCCAATTCCTCTCGTTTGCTACCCAACTCCTAGCACTGGTGTGTCAACAATTCAAGAATTTCTTCTCTTCATGTCCTCTGGTTTCTTGATTAATTTTGTTCTTAACCTCTTGATTTTGTTGTCATATAAAATAAATAAAAATAAATTAATGGAGATATCCTATCTCCTAGAAGTGAAAGGGACCTTGAAAGGTCATCGAGTCCAGCCCCCTGCCTTCATTAGCAGGACCAAGTACTGATTTTTGCCCCAGATCCCTAAGTGGCCCCCTCAAGGATTGAACTCACAACCCTGGGTTTAGCAGGCCAATGGTCAAACCACTGACCTATCCCTCCCTCCTTTTTACCTTCCCTTTTGCTATTCGTTTAAACCCCTCCTGATGACTCTAGCCAGCCTTTTCCTGAGGAGACTGGTTCCCCTTTACTGAGGTGGAGACCATCCAAACTACACAGCCCCCTCTCCCCATAGAAAGTGGGCCCATGTTCCACAAAACTAAAGCCCTTCACCCTCCACCACTTATCTAAGCCAGAAGTTTACTTCCAGAATCTTCTACCTTCTCTTCCTTCTTCCTTTGCTTGAGGGACAAAAAGGATCTCCAAGAAGATGGCTTTGCCATGAGGCCTATAAAAACAACAATTGGGCTGTTCGTTTGCTGAGAGCACTGCCTATCATGCTGACCAGTATTGTCTCTGTTTTCTTGTATTCCCCGGCAGACTGTTTGTATCCACCTGTTGGCTTTTGTCTTATCCCTAGTCTGTACGCTGTTTGGACAGGAACTGTCTTTCTGTTCTGTTTGTCCAGTGCCTAGCATGCCGGCTCCTAGGACAATGTAGGGGAGCTCCAGACTGTCATAGGTGTGTGGAGCACCAAGTGAAACAGCTCTCAGCTGGGTTATGCCACACAGCACATCTGGTGCCAGTGCTAGTGCTGCCACCAGGGGAGCTGAACTGACGGAAAGAGTAGTGGCATGTTTTAGGCAAAAGTCACCGTGACAATCTTCGAGGTGGTGGTCCCTTTCAGAACAGCGCTCAGACCGACTGTTGATGGTGGGAAGCTTCTGACTTGCTGCTGCCCATGTTGTGCCTGCTCTGCACTGCAGGCAAAGGGCACCGCTTGCTAGGGCTATGAACCCAGCACACCCTGCCAGCGCTGAATCTCACTAGAGTAAGAAAAATACTAGCACAGCATCTCCTGAAACGCTGCAAAGTGATCAAAACCTTCGTGCTGATGTTTGTGTGGGGATCACGTGAACGCACACCTGAAGGCTATGATAGATATTTAAACTATGTAAGGGCCTTGGAAAATTGCTCCGTGTTGGCAAAAGTATATGTGTTCGCCCCAGTTCAACAAAGAATTTAAGATTTGCTTCTATCCCATTAACTCTTCATACTACACTTAAATCTCTACTTCAGGCTTGTCTCTTGCTGTTCTGATTCTTTAGGAGTCTTTTATTCATGCTGATTTTAAAGCAGACTGACTTTCAGTTCAGAAACTGAACATCTCTGTTTTTCTTACTAGGAAGAAGATCTGTTACCAGATGTCTGCAGGGAAATAGTCGTGAAGTGGTCTGAAACTCAGAATGTTGGAGTAAGAGAAAAAAAAGAAGGTAGTGTTGATGCTTTGCATGTCTTAGTCAAATAGCACGTGTAATACAAGGGACACTGTCAAGATGAGACTTGCACCTAAAAACCCTTAGCTTTGTTAGCAGTAAACCCTGCGATTACTAATCCAGTTGCAAATCTCATTTAATGTTCATTGGCATTGCTGCGTTTTTGCCTTGCACTCTGCTTAGAAGGGTTGGTTGGTTGTACTGCTGCTGTTTGGGTTCATAGTCCTGTAGGGGGAAGAGAATACTTCTTCTATTAGATTGTGTAAAACCTTCCTTCACAAAAACCTACAGCTTGGAAACCTAGGTGTAGCGCGTAGGTGCTCAGGCCTGGACCATGCAACCTGTCTTAGAGGGGTTTGCTTCTTTGTTTAAAGAAATATGTAAGTAAATTTTCCTGGCATAGCTATGTGGTTAGGGGGATGATCAGTATCAGAATGCTTATACCAGTATAGTTTATGTTGATTCCACAAACTGCTGGCATAAGCATTTTTATACTGATAGAGGTGTTTAACAAGCACCTTCGTGCTTTTGCCCATGCTGCCCCTCATGTCTGGGAGGAGCACCACATAAACATCCACAAAGCTACCTCATTATCCTCTTTCAAATCCCTCCTTAAAACTCATTTGCTGTGATGCTTACAGAAAATTTGAGAATAGTTAAGCAGCTGGTGTGGTGAGACCACGGCCCATCATGAGGACCAGTATTGTGTCCGTGTTTCCTTGTGCTCCCCCTTTCTGTATCCATCTGTTGTTTCTTGTTTTATACTTAGATCATAAGCACTTTGAGGCAAAGTCTTTTTGTTCTGTATCTGTACAGCACCAAGCATGGTGGGGTCCTGCTCTGTGACTGGGACTCCTAGGAACTACCACAACACAAATAACAACCAATAACTATTCCTGGGGGAATTCTGTGCCAAAAAAATTTAAAAAATTCTGCGCACAATATCTTCAAATTCTGCAGAATTCTGCATATTTTATTTGTCAAAATAACACAATATAATCACACCAGTTTCAATTATTTTTGGTCATTTATTTCAGAATACCTGTCAGCAAGTATGTCTGTAACAATGCAGACAACAAAAAAGATTCAGGAAATGCTTTTTGACAAATAGATTCCTTACTAGACATATTGATAGAGAACTCTGAGTAATTCATTTAAACTACAACACAGGACTGTATTTCCAGCACCCCTCAGAAGCAGTGCAAAGGCTGGGGGGAGTCAGGGGTAATGGAGGGGCTGAGGGAAAGGATAGTATTTGCTGGGAAGGAGCCTGGATGTGAACTTGGAGGGTTGTTGGGGGTGGGTGAGAAAAGTCTGGAACAGGTTTTTTGGGGGGCCAGGTAGGTACTGTTAGGGAGCTTCCCCCAGGCAGGCCCTGGCTGACCCCTAGCCTCACCCATTCAGCCTGGCACATCTGTCCCGTCCCCATGTCTCCTTGCATCCCCTATCCACATGTGTTCCTCCACCTCCACTCAGACACCTACTCCCGCATCTCCATATGGCCCTGCACCCCCCTCCCCTGTCCCAATGTGTCTTCCCCCACTCAGCTACTCCCCTGTGTCCCTGCACCCCCTTCCCTATTCGTCTCTGTGCCCCCACTCAGCCAACCCCTTCCTTCAGTAGCTCTGCACCCCCTTCCCCTCTGTCCCTGCACCTCCCTCCCCCCTGTGACCCTGCGCCTCCACTCCCATTCAGCCCCTGCCCCAGTCTGTCATTCCCCCCACTAGCCCTTATGAGCCGCTGTCTGCCCCTGCAGCAGCCCCACGCTATCTGTCCCCCTATAGCCCCTCTCTCCTGCCCTGGCCCGACAGGCGCTGCAAAGAAGGCAGGCTCTTTCTCTTCCCTAGCTGGCTGGGAGCTGCTGTGTTCTAGTGTCACAGCATCCTCTGGTGGGCAAAAGGCAGAACTGCAGCAACATTCTTGCACAAAAATTAAAAATATGCATGGCTCATTAATTCTGCGCATGCGCAATGGTGCAGAATTCCCCCAGGAGTAAATAACACACGAGGAACGGTTTTCTGGTTAGTTATACCAGCATAATTCAACTGGCAGAACTTTACAGTGCAGGCAAGGCCTCACCATTGGGCCTACACTGTATTGACTATTTTTGTAGAGTCTAAGACCAGAAGGGACCATCTAATTTGACCTCCTGTGTATATCAGGCCATTACATTTCACCCAGATACCCTTATATTGATCCTGATAACATCAGTTAAACTAAAGCATTTTAGTCCTGTGGAGATTCATCTATTGCATTCCACGGGCAGAGAACAGGAGAAACTGAGGTGCCACCACTGCCTGAGGACTGTGCAATGGTCAGGAAATGATGAGATGCCCAGATGGCTCCAGCAGGTGGACCATGGTCTATGCTGCAGAGGAAGGTGGAAAACCGCAAAGGTCCCTGCCAATCTGACTTGGGAGAAAATTCCTTCCTGACCTCAGATCTGGTGATCAGTTTGACTGTGAGCGTCAGCCAGGCATTGAAGACACCAGCTTCTCCATAACACTATACCCCATGGGCTCACCCAACTGGTATCCTGGTTCTAGCCATGGCAGATCTCAGATGCTTCAGAGGAAGGTGGAAAAAAAATAGCTTCCCAGATTGCAATTGTGCCTCAGGGAGGAAATTCCTTACTGAGCCCTGCAGGAGACTGTCTGAAGCATAAGATTAAATTATAGTGATCAGAATATGGAGCTACAGGGGTCAGAAACATGTTGAGGGCAATGCTGGTCTCCCCCTAGCCCGTGAAGGAAGGGCCTGACCTGGGATTCACAGATTCCAAGGCCAGAAGGGACCATGACCAGCGAGCCAGGCTGGTCAATACACTGAATAGATTGAGCTCCTTAAGCCACACGTCATAGAGCTTGTTCTCCAGCCTCTGGATCTCTTCTGTGACATTCCTTTGAACTCTTTCCAGTATGTCCACATCTGCCTTGACGTCTGAACACCGGAACTAGGCCATGTTCTAGTAGCCGTCTGACTATGCTCAGAGCATTTCCCTCTTCTGTTTTAGATTCCCCTTTTTGTGCAGCCACAGTTCACGTTGCTGTAGCACTGCACTGAGGGCTGCTTTTGCCTTTTAAAACTATTGGCACCACGTGGGCAGTCCTCCAGCCCTTGGGAATTTCCCCTGTATTCCAAGATTTATTAACATCTAACGTTAGTGCGTCAGACAGCTCCTCAGCTAGATCTTCGTCGAGCAGGCGGGGCTCAGGGTTTCTCAGAAAGGATAGGACTAGTTACCTGGCCTGGTGATTTGGAAGTGTGGTATTTTTAGCAGTCTGCTTGGGTACATATGGTAAATCCTTTGCTCCATCCACAATGTCTGGGATGGGTACACCCTCCAGTGGACCTTTTTTATTTCGAATATGTTCTAAAAATGCCTTCGTATTGTCTTTAACATTATTGGCCATTGATTCCTTTGGCTTCAGTTGCTTACATATTTTAACATGTGACTTATTACTTACCATTTATTTTCCCTTCTTTCCATCCTTTAGATATTTTTAGGTTTTATCACTGCTTCCGCATTTCCTCGTATGGCTTCTTGCCCGATGTAACTTTTTTCATGTCTGTGGAATTGTGGTCTGATGGGGTCTGCAGACCTCACACTGATCAGGAAGGGGAGCCAAGGGTGGTCAGTCTAACCTGATTGCGAGGGTCTGAGCCATTTCCTCCAGCAGCCAGTGGCTTGGACTCCTCAGCCACAGCTCTGAAATAACCCAACTCCCTCAAGCCACAAGTTCAAATCTCAGCAGCGTCCAGCTCCGCCCTTCATTTTCTGAAGCACACAGCTAGAGTTCCACACCTGACTTGCTGGGTTACAGCTTTAATAGTGTCCAACCTGTCTGCTCTGTGAACTCTGAAGATCACATGGCAATTTTTGTAAGCGGAGGGATTTCATTGGCCAAAACTTTCTTTATTCACACACACTGTGCTGGTTGACTATTGTGCTCCTCCCCAGAGGTGGCTGCATTTCAGTTGTGCTATACATGTAAAGTGTGTGAAACACTTTGATTGAAAGGCTTTGCAGACAAACACGCCAGCCGTTGCCTATTGAAAAAAGGCACCTGGCCTCTATCTGGCGATGTCAGACACTGGCCGCAGTGGAGGCACTCATTAATGCCCTGATTTCTCTCCTTCCCAGATGAGATCCAGGCAATTGCCAGCATGATCGAAAAGCAGGCCCAGATCGTCGTGAAGCCAAAGGAGGTTTCCCAGGATGAGAAGCTGAGGAAAGCTGCTCTCCTGGCTCAGTATGCCAATGTAACAGATGAGGAGGAATATCCTTTCCCTACCACAAGGCCCATGTTGAGAATGTGCTGGCCACCTTCCCAGGCTGCTTTTGAGGGTGAATGTTTAAATCTGCTTCCCGTGGCTTTCTTGCCCCTTTGGATTTTAGTTAGTGACCTAGGACCACTCAAGCCCCCTTCGATTCTGTTGTAGCTGGTTTGGCAGGAGTGGTATTGCTCCGTGTTCTGTGCAGCACAGTCTGAATGAGCCATGGAAGCAAACTAAAGGCAGGGAACTATTGTGCTGAGAAACTTTCATTTTCTATCACTAGTTTCCTGATGGCAACATCCTACGTCCTGCTAGATCAGAGCAGATCATTGGTCCATTGAACTTGAGCCCTTGCCTCTGGCAGCAGTTGCTACCTGATGTTTTGGAGGAGGGTGTAAAAACAGCTCTCATGCGCCTATCCAGTTGTGCAGTGCAGGTTTGGGTAGCAGTGGGGAGAGACTTCCTGCCCCCTCATGTGCACTGACCTTGGCATCCCCCACCTCCATCCCAGACCCCAGCAACAATATGAGCTGGGCCACAGCCTGCAATGGCTTGTGAGATCTGTTCATGGAAGCAGTTTCCAGGAATAGAATGGGCTGGTCACAGCAGCCCACTCAGCTAATGTATTGTATGCAGCCTTCGCTTTCTGCAGAAGACTTTCAAGCTGCTCCTCTGACAGGAGTGACTGGGGGGGCAGAGGGCAGGCTTTCCTGTGGAGAGCTGGGTGTATTGAAATAACGGGACTTGTACCTGGTGTTCTTGCCGAGGAAAAGGAGTGCGGACTCCTGGGTTCCATTCCTCGCTCTGCGGGACACTGAGCAAGTCCCTTGATCAGCTTCTGACACCTCAGCAGTTTTGTTGAAAGGATGAATGTCTCCCGTGTTCTGAGATCCTAGGACAAAGGAGACTCGGGGTGCAAAGTTCCATTAATAGTCTCCAAGTTTCCTTAGTTCTCTCACTGGAGCAGATGAACAGGACGGAGCCACTGCAGCAGCACTAACGATTGGATCAGAAAAATGTATCCTTTGAAAATCCCAGCTTGCTAGGCACTGAGGCTTTTCTGGAAGGACTGTAAGTTCTGCATTGAATTTCCCTTTGTTCTCTCTCCCTCACCTGCTTCCTGATGTATAAAAATCTGAAAGGTCCCATTCCCCGCTGCTGGGTTTTGTTACCTTGGAAACGCAGCTCTTCCCTGCAGACCTGGTGAGGAAAGGAGGAGTGACTTCTTCGGATCATTACCCTCTTACTAACCACATTTCACTTAAGCATCTGACACTCACTGAGGGAGGGGAGGGACTGGAGGGAGCGCTCCTTGAAAGATTCAGCCCTGTCCCCCTTCAGTTACACAAGGAGAGAGCCCAAGCCACGGCTGGGGCAGGCTCACAACTGGTGCAAGTCATCCGAGCTCCTTTGAGTCAGCGGAGCTGATTTACCCAGCTGAGGATCTGCCCCTGTTGTTGGGAGGTTCTTGTGCAACTCTGCACAGTGCTTTGTACTGCTAGTTACTGGTACGACCTCTGGGGTGGGTCAAGTTCTAGGGTTAGTCACACTTGTACACGTCGCCAGGATGAGCACCTCTGTATAGCTATCACTGTGCCCACAGAAGGGGCCCACTTTACCTATTTATGTAGATTTAAAGTAATTACAATGCTGCTTAGCCCTAACATCATTAACAGACAATACATAAAAATCCCATCAGCTTTCACAGGCACTGGCCATCTGTCACCATATCAGTTTTTAAGATGTCCTGTTAAGGGTACAAAACCTGTGCTCAGAGCAACAAATACTCTTCCAGCAAAAGAGGGGTGTAACCGGCTTGCCATTCCTGATTGTTCTAATGGAAAAGCCAAGCAGCACCTCCCTTGCTATGCCCTCCGCCCCAAACCTTCAGGCTTACTTCATAAAGAAGCAAACGCTGAGGGCACACATCCATTGCCCTCCCTTTGCACATCACGTGTAGCAGAAGCCATGGCTACTGGTATGCAAGCTCTGTTACTCTGCAGAGCGGAGTTCTGACCAGGTGAATGGGGCATGACAACACAGAGCAGTGTGGGCAGCCAGATTCCATGTGCATCTAGATGGGTGCTGCCAGGGCTTAGGGAGGCAAATCCTCTTCACCCTGGCCACAGCACAGCAGTAGTGCCTGATGGCAGTGCCAGTGATGTGGCTCAGCAAGGCAGGGGGCATAGTCGCTGTCTATAGCATCACTGCACCCTAGCACACGGGAGTTTGGGGGGGCCCAGGAGTGGGGCTGGTGGAACTACTGCCTAGTCCCCTCACCCCACGGTGATGTAGTGCAGGAGCTAGGAAGGCTGTTTGTGGTGTCAGCTGTGAAAAACCACTGCTCAGCAATCTGAGGGTGAATCTCTTCCCTGGCCCTTTGACAGCCCTCTGCTGCGGCCGAGGGGCTCCGGCGGTGCACTGGGGCTAGCGTTTGGCAGACTGTGAAGTGAGAGAATCTTCTCTGAAGAGCGGCTTCCAAGCATGCTGCTTTCCTGGGCACACAGCAGTGGAGCACAGCTTGGCTGCACATAGCACCCGGACCCAGAAGCTGCCTTTAAGTTTCTGCAAAGCAGCCATGGAGAGAGTGCAGTGTGGACTGCTGACCCTGGTAAAGGAAAGCCGCAATATTAGGTGCTACTGGAAAGGGGGGGGGGTCTGGAATAAGGCAGCCCCCACTCCAGCCTGTGTGCACTAACTCCTACACACCAGTTTAAATATATACCCACGGAGAGAGAGCATTGAAAAGAGCCCAGGGACCTACATGAGCCCAGCCAAAGCGTGTCCTTTATCCTCCTTACCTTGCAACCAGCGTTGTTCCGTAACACAAATGTGGAGGCTGTCGTAAACGCGAGGAAGCTGGAGAGAGATTCTCTGCGGGACGAGTCCCAGAAGAAAAAAGAGCAAGACAAACACCAGCGAGAGAAGGACAAGCTGGCCAAGCAGGAGCGGAAGGAGAAGGAGAAGAAGAGGACACAGAAGGGCGAGCGGAAGCGATAGCTGTGATTTTTCCTGTTGGACTCCTTCAAAGGATAGAATAAATTATGCATAGGGGGTGTTTTAAACAGAAACTCTGGGCAGATGGCTGGCAAGTGGGTCTTGGAAGCATTTTCCCTTTTGTTTACACAGACAAAAAAAAAATGCCAACACTTATATGCAAACTGTGCTTGTGGTGTCAAGTGTGCTGGTCAGTTGTTGTGGCCAATGTCTGTACCAAAGAACTGTGAAGTGGCTGAATTAGTTTTTAAAATGTCATATTTTACTTTTGACCACTTAAAAAAACCCTGGGGGAAGCTGTTGGAGGAGCGTAAACTCTTGCCTCCTTGTATTGCTCCAGGAAAGTCATGCTACTGGGGGTGAGCACAAGCAAAGCCCCATTTCCAAGGCATGTCCTGGGGCCTTTGATGGATGAGCTGCTAGTGGGTGGGTGTATATTTATTTTCAAGTTTGACTTGCTTGGGCAAATAGCTTTTCTTCGACAGTGAATACAATCTGTGGTTTCCTCTGTGGCTGAGGTGAAGGTTTGTGCCTGAGCTGGGAGCATGTCCCATGGATGCTGCAAGCCTGAGAAGTAAAGCCCCAGGGAACGTAGGGCTAAGAACCAGGCTGGAAAAGGTGATAACTGGAGCAGTTGCCTACAGGCTCATACTGATCCTGTTTCGCACAAGAGGGCCCCTGTACTGGGGAAGTGCCTTTGTACCCTCTAGGTTATAGTAAGCAGCAGTATAAAGATTCTGAATTTTACCATCATCGTAAGCCTTGATGCTGGTAGGCTGAAAATCAATTGTTTCTGAACTGTGGGAAACGCTAGTGTGGGGTTTAAAAAAAAAAAAAAAGTCTCATAGGCTTTGTCTGTACTAGGACTTTTTTCTTAAAATTTCCTACAGCTGCTCCGAGTGCTAGCACCACGGGATGTTCCAGAATCCACTGGGTACTGATCTTCTGCCCCAGTGTTGCCTAACTCTGCTTGGAGCAGCTCTAGAAAGAATGGTGGTTACAATGCTGCTGGCCTGTCTAGCACTCCCACGGTGGAGCTGGGTCAGTAGACCAGCCCTGGGGCTGTTTCTGCTGAAAAGTTAATGGCTGGTGATCAGTGGCTTTCAGCCTTTCCCCTGAAAAGCTTATCAGGCTCCTGCAAAGGGACACTACTTGGATATCCTCAGCTGTGTTTGGTGGTGGTCAGAGACTTGCATTATTTTTCAAAGTGGCATTGGAGGACAACAATGTGCATCTGCCCTGGTCATGTGCAGTCTAAACTCCTTGTTGGGTCAGCATGTGCTACCCTTGCAAACCTCTTCCCTTGGTGACACTAAGCAGCTACTGTTCTCACTGAATGCTTTCCGCACAAATCTGATTAAAGGGCAGTGTGTTCTATTCAGCTAACTGCTGGGAATGTGACTATCCACCTGTGTGACCTTTTCACTCAGACAATAAAATGGTGCTTGGCTGAGATTAAGGAATGTTTTACTTTTTCCTGGCTCCATTCCCCTAGAACCAGAGCACTACAGCAAATAAGTGTTAACATCTTCCACGTTATACCCCCTCTCCCTCAAATAAAATACTGATGTGTTTGATGCTGCTTCTGATTTCTTCTAAAATATCCAAAGCATTTTAAAACACATTATATGCTGCAGAGTAAGAATAATTTGCATATTTTAGCTACTCACATGTGGCCTAGCTTCACCCCCAGAGTATCATAGATGAACTCAACAGTTTTACGTCATGGAGGAGTTTGGCACATTTTATAAATCCTCCACTCATCTCAGTGTAAAGTGGAGTAAGTGCACTGCAGTCAGTGGCTAATTGCTCCCCCTGGCACCAAGTGTATCATGTGAACATGATGAAACCCTATTATGAGTGAGAGACTCTGGCTGTGGCCAGGTGTGGTGCTGGTAGGTGGAGGGAGAGAATTCCCTAATAGATCTGTGGGCAGAAACAGGAGCCAGGCCCTCCCTGGCCTCCACAGGCCTCTCTGCTCACTGAACCTCCACACAGCAAGCAGAGATCAGAGGGGGGCTACAGGCATTTTTAAGTAAGTGTGGCCAGACCACACTTCGTGTCTATGAGGTGGAACCCAGGCCCCAATAAAAAATTCACCCTCCAGGGTTCCTGAGAAAGCAGCCTAGAGAAAGGAGTCACTGACATGCAGGAGTTAGGGGTGATTCTAATGGTCAAATAGACCAGAGGCCTCCCCTATTGTTCTAATCCCTAAGAAGGAAGAGTCCATTAGATTGTATGTGGATTGTAGAAAGCTAAATGTTATCACAGTGTCTGACGTGTACCCTGTGCCTAGAAGGGACAAGCTGGGAAGGACCCAATTCCTGACTACAATTGACCTCATTAAAGGTTAGTAGCAGAAGCCTTTGGACTTGGATGCCAGACTCAAATTGGCATATGCCACCCATTTGTACCATGGGCATGTACCTGTTTCCTGGTCCTTTTGGCTTCAAGGCGGTCCTAGCTGCCTGCCAGAGGCTGGTAGATCGGTTAGTCGATGGCCTGGGGGGATTGTGTACTTTCAGTCAGATCTGCAATGAGTCCATGATCTAAGGTGGGTGCTTCACAACATTCTGACAGCAGGCCTGACTGTACAAGTAGAGAAATGCAAGGTGGAGCTGGCAGAAGTAGGCTCTCTCAGCCATAGATGGGGGAGGGGCTGTATAAAACCAGACCCTGTCAAAGAAGAGGCTAAGAATTGGCCCACACCCCAGACAAGAAAATAGGCACAATCCTTTATTGGATGGCAGGATATTATTGATGGTTCGTCCTACATTTTAGTATTCTGACTGTTCCTGTCACTGATCTGTGTAAGCAGGGGAAGCCACACAAGGTTGTGTGGTCCAAACAGCATCAACAGGGCTTTTATGAACTGAAAGAAGCCCTGAGCACAGACTCAGTTCTAGCATGCCCAGGCACTGACAAGTCTTTTATGGTATTCACAGACAAAGTGGTTACTAACCTTTCTGTAACTGTTGTTGTCTGAGATGTGTTGCACACGTCCATTCCAATGCAGGTATTTGTGTACGCCAAGCACAAAGAGAAAGGAGGAGGAGTACTTGTGGCATCTTAGAGACTAACAAATTTATTTGGGCATAAGCATAGCTTTCTGAGCACAGTTGACAAATTTTTCCCTTAGCGGTGTTCATCGGGTTAGCTCTAGCGCTTTCTGGCACCGCTCACTCATGATGCCGGTATAAGAAAGAACAGTTACCTGTTCCATAACTGGCGTTCTTTGAGATGTGTTGCTCCTGTCTATTCCACAGTAGATGTGCATGCTCCCCACTTGCACTGGTGCCGGAAGTTTTTCCCTTAGCAGTATCCATAGCTGGGGAGCCCCGTGGCGACCCCTGGAGTGGCGCCTGTATATCGCGCTATAAGGGGAGCCACAGGCTCCCCCCACCCTCAGTTCCTTCTTGCCGGACAACTCTGACAGAGGGGAAGGAGGGCAGGGTGTGGAATAGACAGGAACAACACATCTTGAAGAACGCCAGTTACGGAACAGGTACCTGTCCTTTCTTTGAGTGATTGCTCCTGTGTATTCCACAGTATGTGATTCCAAGCAGTATCTGTTGGAGGTGGGTAGGAGTTCACAATGGTTTGGGATGAAGTACCGCCCTGCCAAATGCGGTGTCGACCCTAGACTGGGAGACGATCGTGTAGTGCGAAGTAAACGTGTGAATTGAGACCCATGTGGCTGCCCTACAGATGTCCTGAATGGCGACATGGGCGGCGCAGGCAGCTGATGAGGCCTGAGCCCTCGTAGAGTGGGCCTTAATGATAAGTGGGGCAGGGGAATCCCTGCCAGGTTGTAGCACGTGCATATGCACGAGGTAATCCAGTGGGAGAGCCACTGGGTAGTGATAGGTTGCCCTCTTACCCGCTTGGTCAAGGCAACAAAGAGTTGAGAGGATTTCTAGAACTGTTTAGTCCGATCCAGATAAAAAGCCAACATCCTATGCACATCTAGCGTGTGAAGGCAGCGTTCCTTGTTAGAGGTGTGGGGCTATGGGGAGAAAGATGCTCTGCTCCATATGGAAGGTGGAAACCACCTTTGGGAGGAACGCCAGGTGTGGGTGAAGCTGGACCTTATCCCTATGGAAAACTGTATAGGGGGGTTCTGAGGTTAAGGCCCTGAGTTCCGAGACACACCAGGCAGACATGATCACCACGCGGAAGGCTATGAGAGGTGCGACCAGGAACACGTGGCTAGTGGTTCGAAGGGGTCCCCGTGAAACGTGACAAGACCAGGTTGAGGTCCCATTGTGGCACGGGGGGTCTAGCGTACGGGAACGAATGGACTAGGCCCTTCAGGATGCGGGAGGTTATAGGGTGGGAGAAGACCGAGTACCCTTGCATTGGCGGGTGAAAAGCAGATATGGCTGCGAGGTGCACCCTGACCGAGGCCACTGCCAGACCGTGGATCCTAAGGGACAGAAGGTAGTCCAAGATGAACTGGAGAGGAGCAGTGGAGGGGGAAACTCCCCGCTTGCTCGCCCACCTGGTAAATCTGGACCACTTTGCCACGTATGTCCGACGCGTGGACGGCTTCCTGCTTTCCAGGAGGACTCGCCTAACCTGTTCTCGTTTAGCCACGGAGCAGCCACGCTGTCAGGTGGAGAGTGGCCAGGTTGGGATGGAGGAGATGTCCCCCGTCTTGGGAGAGGAGGTCCAGGCGGAGCAGCAGCGCCCTCAGGGGGAGGTCCACCAAGAGGCGTAGGAGGAGCCCGTACCAGTGCTGGCGGGGCCACGCTGGGGCTATAAGAATGACCTCCACCTTGTCCACCTTTACCTTCTCCAGGACCTTGGCAATGAGGGGGAGCGGGGGGGAAGCTATACAGGAGCTGGCCCAACCAGCTCATGAGGAACGCATCGGAGACCGTGCCTTCCCCCACCCCTCCCCTGGAGCAGAACTGGGGACAGCGCCGGTTCTGGCGGGTTGCAAACAGGTCGATCTGGGGAGCTCCCCACTCTAGGATATCGGGTGGGTGACCTCCGAGTAGAGCGACCACTCATATTGGGGGGAGAAGACCCTGCTGAGGCGGTCCACTTGCGTATTGCGGACGCCCGGGAGGTGAGCAGCCCTCAGGGAGATATCGTGGGCTATACAGAATTCCCATAAGGCCAGGGCTTCCCGGTGGTACTCGTTCCCATCGACTCCTAGGGAACGAGTACCACCTTGCTTGTTGATCTAGTACATGGCGACGGCGTTGTCCATGAGGACTCTGACTACCCTACCACGGAGGTGCGTGAGAAATGCCATACACGCCAGTCATATCGCCCTGGGTTCCCTGACATTTATGTGCAGGGACAAGTCTGGGGTCGACATCAGGTCTATGGATGGGCTGGCCTCCCTGCAGGGAACGCCTTGTAGCATATTGCTCGGGAGGGACCACCATCAAAGGGAAGCCAACACCGGGGATGGGATTGTGAGGATCTTGTCCAGACCGTCCTGGGCTTGGAAGAACTGGGAGGCTAGCCGTAGTTGGAGGGGCCTCATCCGGAGTCTGGCATGGTGGACCACGTACATGCAGGCCACTATGTGTCCCAGGAGCCGGAGGCATGCTCTGGCTGTGGTCACTGGGAACATGGAGACCGAGGCAATGAGATCCCTTAGGGTCTCAAACCTGTCCAGGCCGTAGCCTTGGAGGAGTCTAGAAGAGCTCCAATGAACTCTATGCACTGGACTGGTACTAGAGTAGATTTGGCCTCGCTCATGACCAGGTCTAGGGTTTTGCAGGTGGCCAGGAATAGCCGCAGGTGGAACTCCACCTCTGGACGAAACTCACCCTTGAGGAGCCAGTCGTCCAGGTAAAGGAAAATTTGTACCCCTGCTTCCTGAGGTACGCCGCCACCACTGTCATGCATTTCGTGAATTCCGTAGGGGCTATGGACAGGCCAAAGGGGAAGACCGTAAACTGGTAGTGCCCCATCCCCATCACAAATCTGAGGAAGCATCTGTGCCCCTCAAAAATGTGGACATGGAAATAAGCGTCCTAGAGATCCAGGGCAGCGTACCAGTCCCCTGCGTCTAGGGAGGGGATAATAGAAGCCAGGGACACCATGCGGAACTTGGAACGGGTTAGGAACCTGTTCAGGTCGCGCAGGTCCAGGATGGGTCTGAGACCACCTTTTGCCTTGGGGATCAGGAAGTAACGGGAGTAAACCCCCTTGCCCTGGAACTGTGTCAGGACGCGTTCCACCACCAAGAGGCCGAGTAGCCAATCCACCTCCTGGTCTAGGAGGCGGGCATGATCGGGATCCCCCAGGACCATGATGTGGGGCGGGTGGCTTGGCGGGGGATAAGTGAACTGCGGAACGTATCCCTTGGAAATAGTAGTGAGGACCCACTGGTCCGACGTTATGCGGGACCAAGCCCTGAGGAAGGTAGACAATCGGTTGCAGAACACAAACTTTACTGGTCGGGGGGTTTCCCTGGCAACAGGCCCGGTACCAGTAAAGTTTGTGTTCTGCAACCGATTGTCTACCTTCCTCAGGGCTTGGTCCCGCATAACGTCGGAGGGACATAGAGGCCCAAGATCTGCAGGGTGGTATGGGAGTCTTTCATCCCATGCAGCCTGACGTCGGTCTGGTCCGCGAAGAGCGTCTTGCCATCGAACGGGAGGTCCTACATCAGAGATTGGGCCTCCATCAACAGACCCCATAACAGGAGCCATCACGCCCGCTGCATGGAGATTGCGGAAGCCATGGAGCAAGCCACCGTATCAGCTGCATCTGACGCCACCTGCAGGGCTGCCAACCCCTCTTCCACCAGAACCTTGAAGTCCTTCCTGTCCTTGGCCGGGAGAAGGGGCTCGAACTTAGGCAAGGACTCCCACAGTTTCAAGTCATACCTGCTGAGCAAGGCCTGGTAGTTGGCTACTCTCAACTGAAAACTAGCTGACGAATAAATCTTTCTGCCAAAGGAGTCGAGTCTCCTGGTGTCTTTGTTCTTAGGGGTGGGCGCGGGTTGGCCTTGGCGCTCCCTGTGGTTCACTGATTCAACCCCAAGTGATTTAGGCAACAGGTGGGAATAAAGGTATTCATGACCCTTTGCCAGCACAAAGTACTTTCTCTCAGCCTTCCTGGAGATTGGGGCCAAGGAAGCGGGAGTTTGCCACAGAGAGTTGGTGATATTGGCTACACCTTGGTGTAGTGGTAGGGCCACACGGCCCGGTGCCGAGGGAGATAAAACGTTGAAGAGGGAATCAGAAGGTCCCTCCATCTCCTCGGCTTGTAGCTGAAGGCTAGATGCCACCCCCTTCAGCAAGTCCCGGTGTGCCTTAAAGTCCTCCTGTGGGACCAAAGGTGGGGGAGCCACAATGGCGTCGTCCAGTGCCGGGGACGTGGCACGCGTGGAGCCAGGCACCACAATCGGTGCTGGGACGTCAAGACCCAGGTTGGAGTCTGGTCGCGGGTCCGATAAGTCCTGGCCCGTCGACTTATCCCGTGGACGGCCCAACGAGGCCAATGGAGCCTGGGATGCTCCAGCAACCAAACGGGCCCCGGGCTGGGTTGGTACCTGCTGCCATGGTGCCCACTGGCACCATTGTCCTTGCCATGGGGTACCGTGCCATTGACCCTGCTGGGTGCCTGATGGCACAACATGTCCCGGTGGGGCAGCGCAGCCCGAGGACGGGAAGAGGGGCGCTGAGGCCGAGGTGGCCGAAGAACGTTCGGTGCCACAGGAGCGATGGGAACAGTGCCTATGGCAACGTCTCCCTTGCGATCTGGACCTCGATGACGAGGAATGGTACCCTCTCGACGAGCTGCTTTGGTACCCATGATGACAGTACGAAGCCCGGTGCCTTGACGCCAAGGTACCACATGGGGAGTCTCTGGCACAGCATCTGGTCGAGCGGGAGCTGGAGCGTGAACGACGACGTCTGTCACGTCTAGATCGGCTCCGGTACCCCTGCCTGACGGGGGAGCGTTCCTGGCGCTTCTCCCGGTGCCTGCGCTCGCTGGCGGGCGGCGTAGAGGGGGGCCCGCGATTCCCGTCTTGACGGCGGGACAGTGGGGCTGGGTGGCGCTGACGGTGGCCGGGCGTCATCCGAAGAGCTGCCACTGTGCGCCGAGCGATGCAGGGAGCAGTCCCCAGAGCAGGAACTGCGGCTCGCCGAAGAGGTCTGATGGGCACCTAACGGGAGCTTGCCTCAAGTCCTGGGGCCCGTACTCGGCTGCAAGCTCAGCATGGCCAAACACGTCCTTTGCCACCTGCACCGCCTCTGGCATCGACTGCATCTGCACCAGGGATGTCTGGGTTGATGGCACCGGGCTGCTCCGCTCCACGTGAGCTGGAGGTCTTAAGCCCGGGGAGAACCGAGGGCTGCCCAGCACAGGACCAACCTCCCCCTTGCCCTTATCGCGGTGTCGCTGCGAGGCCAGGCCCTTCCCTTGCTTCCTGGAGGGAGAGCGGCACCGAGTGGTCAAAGGGGCCTCGCTACATACTAACGACACAGCGGCCGGTGCGGAGTCCAATCTGCGCACTGGCGTTGGTGCCAACGCTGACTCCATCAGGAGAGCTCGAAGTCTGAAGTCCCTCTCCTTTTTAGTTCTTGGTTTGAACGACCTACAGATCTTGCACCGGTTGCTAACATGAGTCTCACCCAGGCAGCGAAGACACTCAGCGTGAGGGTCGCTCCTGGGCATAGAACGGCGACAGGAGTCGCACGACTTGAAGCCTGGGGCACGGAGCATGCCCAGAGCCCACGCTAACACTGAGAACGATCCGACAAACGGTACCGCTAGAGAAGAAGGGCTGCAGCGAAGCTAGAGCGCTAAGTTCTGACCACCTTCACTGGCGGCAAGAAGGAACTGAGAGTAGGGGGAGCCCGTGGCTCCCCTTATAGCGCGATATACAGGCGCCACTCTAGGGGTCACCGCGGGGTTCCCCAGCTACGGATACTGCTAAGGGAAAAACTTCCGGCACCGGTGCACGTGGCGAGCACGCACACCTACTGTGGAATACACAGGAGCAATAATTCGAAGAAGAACCCGCCGACCCTGTTCTCCTTCGGTTTCTTCTCACAGACCACCTCCGAAGAGGGTGGGTTTTGGAATGGACATGTGCAACACATCTCGAAGTTACAGAAAGGTAGTAACTGTTTTTTCTTCTTCGAGTGCTTGCAATGCAAGTGACTCACAAGAAGTTGACCTGGAAGTGAGTTTGGAGGTTAGGGGTAGAATGACTAACAAAGCCCAGCCAAAGCCAGGATCGTCTCTGACCTGTTGTGTAATGGCATAGTGCATGATGAACGTATGGACTGATGACCAGGTTGCTGCCCTGCATATGTCCTGAATTGGCACCTGCACCAGAAAGACAGCAGAGGAAGCTTGGGATCTTGTAGAACGAGCCATCAGAGTAGCTGGGGGTGGAATGTTCGTGAGGATGTAGCGTATCTTGGTACGTGACGTGATCCATGAGGAGAGTCTTTGCGCTGAAATGGGGAGGCTTCTCATTCTCTCTGCTATTGCTAGAAATAGCTGGGTGGATCTGCAGAATGGTTTGTTCCTTTGTACGTAGACTGCCAGGGCGCGCTGTACGTCCAGTGAGTGGAGTCGTCCCCTCTCTGGTATGCGGTTTAGGGTAGAATTCCAGTAGAAAAACTGCTTGATTGCAATGGAACTGAGACACCACTTTTGGGATGAGCGCTCGGATCTCTGAAACCCATCTGGCTGCAGGGATGGCCATGAAGAAGGCAACTTTCCAGGAGAGGTGTAGTAGCAAGCATGTTGCCAATGGTTCAAATAGGGGATCTGTAAGCTTTGATAGGACCAGGATTCCACAAAGGGGTGGGGTCTCTGATCTGGGGGTACACCCTCTCCATTGAGGAACCTGACCACCATGTCGCGAGAAAAGATCAAACAGTTGTCAACCTTGGGATGAAAGGCCAAAATGTCTGCCAGATGCACCCGGACTCAGGAGAGGGCCAGTCCGTCCTACCTCAATGAAAGCAGAAAGTCTAGGATGAGCTGCAGGAAGAACTGCAGGGGTGGAACTCGTGAGCACCAGATGGAGAACCTCTTCCATTTTGCTAGGTAAGTAGCTCTGGTTGATTGCTTTCTACTGCACATCAGGACTTCTTGGACTTGCTCCGAACAGGTCTGCTCCTCTGGATTTAGCCCTGGAGCTTCCAGACCATGAGATGTAGTGATGTGAGGTTTGGATGAAGCATTCAGCCATGATCCATGGATATTAAGTCCGTGTGCGACAGGAGATGTAGAAGCACCTCCACCAACATGGCAAAGAGAGAGGAGAATCAGTGCTTAATGGGCCATGCTGGAGCTAAGAGGATGATTTGAGCTCAATCCTGTTTGATCTTCATCAGAACCTTGTGAATGAGTGGGATGGGCAGAAACGCATAGTACAAGTGCTGTGTCCATGGTAACAGGAACGCATCTCCGAGAGATCCCTGGTCGTGACCCCGGCAGGAGCAGAACTGATGGCATTTCCAGTTGGATTGAGTGGCAAACAGGGAGTCCCCTACCGTCATAATACGTCCCTCAACATCTGGATGGAGAGACCACTCGTGGTGAGAAGAGAAAGACCGCTGATAGCTGGTTCTGAGCTCCAGGAAGGTAGGAAGGATCTAGTAAGATGTCATGCTTGATGCAGAACAGCCACAGGCAGACCGCTTCCTGGGGAAGAGTGCACATCTTCTTGCTTGTTTATGTAGAACATGGCTTCCTGACATTGATATGCAGGGAGAGTTCTTCCTGGATCCATAGGCCTTGTGTTCTGATAGGCCCTCAGTACACCTCCCAGCCAAGGGCTGATGTGTTGTATACAAGTGACAAAAGATAGGCGAGGTCTTGAGAAGGGTACCCCATCGCATACCACACTCTTTTCCAGCCATCATTGAAGTGAGGTTAGGACTTGGGCCGGGACCGTAAGAACTGAGGTCCAGGGGTGTCGGACAGGGGAATAAACTGTGGTCAGCCAGGCTTGCAGAGGTCTGAATCTTGTCATAGTACCTATGTGCCCTATGCCATGAGGCCCAGAAGGCGCAGGCACTGTCGTGATCGGGTGGCTTTGGAGGGACTTTACCAGGGATGAGATCACGAGGAAGCGGTCATGCAGAAGTATAGCTCTCACTGTCACGGAGTCGAGCACTGCCCCTATAAACTCTGTCCTTTGAACCAGAGTCAGGGTGAACTTCTGGGAGTTCAACAGGAGGCCCAATGCATTGAAGGTCAATTGGATGAGTCATATGTCGGCCTTCACTTGAGCTGTGGACCAGTCTTTGATTAGCTAGTCAGTGAGGTATGGGAACACATGTATTCCCTTTTTCCTTAAATATGCGGCTGCTACCACCATACATTTTGTGAAAACCCGTAAGGCAGACAAACAGGAGCACTGTGAATTGGTAGTGATCTTGGTTCACTACAAACCTTAGGAAACATCTATGACCAGGGAAGATCGCAATATGAAAGTAAGCGTCCTTTAGATTGAGGGCAGTATACCAACCCCCAGGATCCAGCAAAGGAATGATGGAGGCCAAGGAGACTATGCAGAACTTTAGGTTCTTGAGATATCTTTTGAGATCCCGCAGGTCTAAGATGGGTCTGAGACCCTCTCCCCCCATCCCCCTTGGTTTTTGGGATTAGGAAGTAGCGAGAGTAGAACCCCTTGCCCCTCAAGTGGGGAGGCACCCACTCTATGGCTCCCACCCGAAGGAAGGATTGGACTTCTTGTTCCAACAGAAGCTCGTGAGAAGGGTCCCTGAAGAGGGATGGGGACAGGGTGAGTGGGAAGGAGGGAAAGATAGGAATTGGATGGTGTAACCCACTTCTATGGTATTGAGTACCCATCTATCTGAAATGATCAGGGTCCATGCATCCAGGAAATGGGAAAGACATTGGAACACAGGGATGTGTAGCTGGATCCGATGTGATGGGGTTGAAATGCCGACCTTGAGTGTCTCATCAAAACTAATGCTTTGACAACCGGGATGTCAGGAGGCTTGTTATGTAGGGACCTCCGAGGATGACTGAGGAGGAGGAGGCCTACCCCTGTAGCCTCTATTCCTTCTCTGCTGATCCTGCCTGGTGACTTAGGTTGTTGATCTCTAAACCGTTTCCTCATGCTTGCCAGTATATAGGGGCCCAGGGATTGCAATGTCACCTTGGAGTCCTTAAGGCCATATAGCCTAGCATCCATCTACTCGGAGAAGAGTGACAAGCGCTCAAAAGGGAGGCCCTTAATGGTGTGTTGCACCTCCTGGGGCAGTCCTGAAAATCCTGTGCATGATTACCGCCGTTGCCATTGATTTGGCCTCAGCGTCCAACACAGCTTGTAGGGAGGCTCATTTTCCCTTCCTCTGCTAGGGAGGAAAACTCCAGCCTGGAGTCCTAAGTAAGTTTAAGGACTTCCTTCCTTAACGACTCCCACATGTTGAAGTCATAGCGCCCCAGTAGGGCCTGCTGATTTGCTATACGCAGATGCAGGCCCCTGAGGAATAAGCCTTGTGCCCAAAGAGGTCCATCTTTTTAGGGTCCTTCGCTTTGGATGTAGAGCCTGATTGTCCCTGATAGTCTTGCTTATTAGCTGCCGCAACTACCAATGGGAGGAGGAGAAGGTGTAAAGAGGAATTTGTACCCCTTTGCTGGAACAAAGTACTTCCGCTAGCAGCATTTTGCTGTTGGTGGGAAGAAGATGGGGCTTTGCCAAAGGGCTTTAATGGGTTCCATGATAGCCTCATGTACTGGTAGGGCCACTCTGGAAGAGCCCAGGGGTGACAGGATATCCAGGAGGCCATGTGTCACCTCCTTAACCACCTCCGCCTGGACACCTAGGTTTGAGGATACCTGCTTCAGGAGGTCTTGTTAAGTCTTATGGTCATCCGTCAGTGGAGAGGCGCTACTGTGGCCTCATCTGGAGAGGACGAGGATGCTAAAATTGGTTGGGATACCTCCATCTGTGCCTCAGTGCCAGCAGGAGCTTGGAGTCCGGTTCTCCAATGTCCCTGCATGGTGCCTGTGGTGTCCTGGCCTATGAGACAAGCAATAGGACCTTCTGGAAGGGGCCCCTTGCAGTGGTGGGAATCCCCACAGGTTCCAAAAGGGTCAGTACATTGTGGTTGTGCCTCAAGGGCACTGTGGCCAAGAACCAGGAGGTCCTGATGAACTTGTCACTGCGAAGGAGTGGAAGCGGCCAGGGGAGTACAGTGGTTGACTGCTTTGATGCCAAAAGTACGCTTCCTTCTCCAAGTCAGATGTTGAGAGGGACAAGCTGTACCACGGAGAGCAGGGCTGGGCCGCGCCTCTGGGAGCCAGGGAAGGTTGCCTAGGGGACCTCAGTGCTGTAAACGCCAGCTTGCCTTTGGCTAGGTGGTGCGGTGTTGGTCTAGTTGGTGCCAACTCTCTACCACCTGGGGGCATCAGTGATGCAGAGTCTTGACCCTCCGGAAAGCCTGGTACTGGCAAGGTCATCAGATCTGTAGCAACTGCAAAGGCTTCAGGGGTCAAAGATACCACAAACTGCATGTGCTGGTCGGGGGGAGCTCAAAGGACACTGCTGCCCCATCACTGTGGACAGCAGACAGTGCAGTGCAGGGGTGAAAAGTGGCCTGACACAGGTCTTGCTCTGTCCCGCTCGCCTCTGTGTGTTGGCACTGGGGATTGGCTTTTTTCCACGTCTTTGCGGTGCTTTTTCTTTGGCAGCAGAGAAGATGATCAGTGTCAAGAAGCTCTCGAGGACGGAGGCGTGCTCTGCTTGATGCCAAGTCTGAATGCAGCTCCGAGGCTGCTCTTAGGGCCTCCTCCATGAGCAGGACCTTCAAGTGAGCAGCATGGTCCTTCTGGTTATGAGGTTTAAAGTCCTTACAAATTTGGCAACTGTCCTTCCTGTGAATGTCCCCCTAGGCACTTGAGGCAGCTCAAGTGCAGGTTGTGCAAGGGCATGGACCTGTTGTATACAGCGTAAGTCTTAAGTCCTGGTGACCAGGGTATGCCTCGGGACCGGGACTATGGACAGCTCCACTGTATAAAGCAGGGTTGTCCGAGCTATCTAAACTACCTAAAACTATTAAAAACTAATATCTAACCAACAAACTATTTACAGCACATTCTAGAGAGAGAACTACTAAGGAAAGAGATTGCCTAAGCAACCAGGGATTCCGGCAACCATTGCGGGCGGTAAGAAGGAACTGAAGGAGGGCAGGGTCAGCAGGCCCTTTTACTGGCATATGAGTGTGCGACGCCACAGGGCACTAGAGCCAACCAGATGGATACCGCTAAGGGAAAAATTTCCAGCAACTGTACTCAGGGTGCACAAATACCTGCACTGGAATTGATATGCAAGTACTCGAAGAAGTCGCCTCTGACACCGGGCTTGGGCAGATGCAAACTGCTGAAAAGGGGGAGATATGCCCCATAGGGTATCTGAGCAAGAAAATGCTTTTCTGAGAGAAAAATTATGCAACAGTGGAAAACCAATGTTTGGCTATGATGGGGGCCTTCAAGGAAGCTACAGCCCGACTTTGCTGGGTGACATTTCATGTACACTGACCACTCAACTGGCTATATCAAATGAAAGGGACAAACACCAAGCTGCTAAAATGGTAAATACTAAAACTCTAATGTGGATGTGATTCATGTTAAAGGGAATGCAAATTGGGTTGCTGATGCTCTCGCCAAGAAACAAGTCAATGGGTGCCCCTAGGGTGTCAGCCAATGACCCTACTCGCACCCACTTCTTTAATGGGAGATGTAACAGATATGGCAATTTCCTGTAACATCTTGAAAAAAACTCCATTGAATTAACTATCTCTGGTGTCTATTGTATTAAATGTAAAGTGTATGTATTATTGTGGGATGGAATTGTATGTAACCACTCTCAGGGGAAGCGAGTGCAAATTCTCCCACTCCAGTTATACAAAAGCACCTTGTCTTTTGAAGCTATGATCTGAGGAGGGAGCCATTGTCTGATGACCTGTTCCCAGGGTCCCAAGATCAAAGGGCCAAACTGTATAAAGGAAAGACTGACTTATTCATGGGTGGGCTAGTTCTGAGCTAAGATGGCTATTAACTTGTAATCACAGCAAACCCCTTTGTGGGGTTTGAAGAATTGACTCTGACCAAGCCCTTCTTAGAGTTGGGGGATGTTCTCTGGTAAGCCTATCAGCATACATGTAGGTTCTTGTATTGTTTTTAATAGGTTTTCTCTGTAATGCTTTCACCTTAAGAATAAATCTGCTTGCTTATAAAGTGCTGTGTGGTAACTCATAACTGCTGGAAATTACATTGTTCTTAGCCTTTGGAGAGCAAGCAGAGCACAGATACTGGCCTGTGTTAGGCAGTCTGGCTTGCTGGGGATAATGTAGGGTAGGCAGGGAACTGTGCTGCCTGGAAAAACCCTGCTCAGGAGGCAGAGAGATGTGTGTCTCTGCCAAAGCGAGGTGATGGCCAAGGAGCCAAAGGCCTGGGCCTGGAGTGCGTATCCTTGATGGACTACAAAGGAGGGGAATACAGGTGCAGTTGTTCTGAACTGTGACAGGCACCTGTCAGAGTTCCCAGGCTAACTGCACATCTGCTCCCATCTCGTATGAGTGCACTTACCCCAGGCCTTCAGCCATCACCTCTCTTGGGATGCAGTCCTGACTGCCTCAGGCAGTCTTCAGTTCAGTAGCTGCCATTCCATTCCTCTGGAGTTATAACCAGTGGCAGCCAGTGACCAGACAGCCTAATGCAAATTGTTGTTTTAGAACCAAAGCATTTCAGAGAAAAAGATCTTAAAACAATAAACAGACAATATGGATGTCTAGCTCACCAGGTGTTGGTCCATCTTGCACATGGACATCCAGGGAGGGCTAAGCTTCCTACAGACACTCCAAGGCATCTAGAGCTAGGTGTGCAGTCTGGTCCCTTAACTCACAAACCAGTTCACTCCCTCTGCTGGACAGTGTGTGTCTTTAAATTCTGCTCAATCTTTAACTTAAATCCCTGCCCCCAAACTTTCCCCCACCCCATAAGACCAAGTAATCTGTCAACTGTTTATAGCCCTTTGATCTGTTAGCTCCCAGCACTGGCAACACTACTTCATTGGAGATAAGATGTAGGATTCTTGACACTAATAGCTTTCCCATTGGTTTTCAAGTGTTTGCTGGGGATGTTCTAATCTGGGAGTATTGTTTTTCTCCTGGCAACAGCCCTAGTTGAATTAAAGCAATATAGGGGGTATAATAAACATTCCACTGACCCACTATAGTTCTAGTTTCTCAATAACTAGGTCACATACAGCATTCATGAAATTAATCCACACTTAAGGTTTACGCTGCCACAGCACCATATTAGAACATGACCATAAGTTGTGGTAACTGATTGTTAAACCGCGGAAACATCAGGCACTGCTATGTTTACTGTCAAGGCAGCTGGCTGAGGTTGACCTTGGAGTGAGCACAACTGTAATGTGCCTGTCTACATTGAGTGCTAACACTGGGATTCAATACTCAGAAGGATCGAAAGAACATTTTGCAAGGGACAGGCAGACAACAGAACAGCGTGCTGCTTTCCCGGAGACAAAGACCCGAACCTCACTCCAAGACTGGGTAGGCTGCTGTAGTTGACAGGCAAGTATCCATTGGTGATGGTTCATATGACACTGCATCACAGGATCTCTCACAGACAGTAGATGATTTCAGGGAACGGAGAAGCTTGCTGAAGAAGAATGTCCAAGCAAACTTCTCTGAGTTTCTTCTTGTCCAAAGGAAGACAGAAAAGAAGGAAGAAGATTCTGGAAGTGAAAAGCTGGCTAGGTAATTAGTGTAGAGAGGAGGGTCTGGGTTTTGTGGAACATTAGCCCACCTTATATGGCGAAAGGGGGCTGAATAGTTTGGATGACCTCCACCTCAGTAAAGGGGGACCAATCTCCTCCTAGACAGGCTGGCTAGAGTAGTTAGGAGGACAGTAAACTAATAGCAAAAGGGAAGGATAAAAAGAGGGAAGATATGAACACACAGCAAAAAACTGAGATGTTGAGAACAAAATCAAGGAACCAAAGGACAAAGAAGAAATTCTTGAATTGCCTATACACCAGTGCTAGGAGCATGGGTAGGGTTACCATACATCTGCGTTTTCCCAGACATGCAGCTCAGAAAGGGCCCTCATTGGTCTACTTTCCAATTGGTCCCTCCCCCTGCATCCACAGCAGATTGGTCCATTCCCTCACAGCTCCAGTTCCCAGCCCTGGGAGGAGGTCCCACAGGGAGGCGCTGACTGATGGCTGGTGCTAGGTCCTGGGTTTGCACAGGCTGCCCAGCCACTATGACAGGGAGCGACACTGCCCGCCTACTACCTCCAGCGAGTACCCCTGCTGCAGGTACCACCTCCTTACATCCCTATCTACAACGTGTAGGAAAAAAACTATCATGGGAGATTTTAATTTGAGTGACACACGCCGGAAGTTCTCATTCTGCCAGGACTAAAACATCCTTGGAATTTCTAAATATAATAGCTGACAGTTTCCTAACCTAAAAAGTAATGCAGCTGACATGGAAGAATGCTATGTTAGAGGAACTGATCACAGAACGAAAAATTAACAGTAACATAGGTACAAGTGATCATGAACGGGACCGCCAACAGGGGAATTTGAGAGGGGTTGAAGGAGATCCCCCTGCTGAACGAACAAGGTGTGAGTAAGTTTGTTTGGATGTTTGTGGTTTTTCTCTCTCTTTCAGGTTATTTCAGTTACTGGGTCAGTTAGGATTGTGTGTCTGGGAACTCTTTGATCCTTTGTTCCCTGGATCATCCTTTATCATCTTTGATCAGCCTCAATCAGCCTTGTGATCACCCTCCCCGTGCGATTAACGAGGGAGTAGGACTGACCTAGGAGAGAAGGTTTTAAAAGCCAGAGGCTAAGTGACTAAGGGGAGCTAGCAAACAGGGGAGTTTGTGGGAGGGAGATGTAACGTAATCGTTATGGTTAGGAAGGGCTGCATCGCCAGTGCTGCTCCTGTCTCTGAAACCTGTCTAAATACAGGTGCAGGTGGAGGAGTGGTAGCCGTGTTAGTCTGTATCAGCAAAAAGAATGAGGAATACTTCTGGCACCTTAGAGATTAACAAATTTATTTGGGCATAAGCTTTCGTGGGCTAAAACCCACTTCATCAGATGCATGAAGTGAAAAATACAGGAGCAGGTATAAATACGTGAAAGGATGGGGGTTGCTTTACCAAGTGTGAGGTCAGTCTAACGAGATAAATCAATTAACAGCAGGTACCTCAAGAAGTCAGATAAAAAGGACTGAAGGTAAAAAATACATTACAATGTGCATACCACACAGACTATGCTGAGAAATTGTGCCACACACGCTCAAAGAAACTGCGGAACCACCTGATCAACATCCTATACAGCAGGGGTCGGCAACCTTTCAGAAGTGGTGTGCCGAGTTTTCATTTATTCACTCTAATTTAAGGTTTCGCGTGCCAGTAATACATTTTAACGTTTTTAGAAGGTCTCTTTCTATAAGTCTATAATATATAACTAAACTATTGTTGTATGTAAAGTAAATAAGGCTTTTAAAATGTTTAAGAAGCTTCATTTAAAATTAAATTAAAATGCAGAGCCCCCCCATACAGGTGGCCAGGACCCAGGCAGTGTGAGTGCCACTGAAAATCAGCTCGCGTGCCGCCTTCGGCACCCGTGCCATAGGTTGCCTACCCCTGCTATACAGCCAACAGGGAAAGATTAAGAATGAGCTTTCAAAACTGGATACTCTCATAAAAAGCCAACCTTCCACACAAACTTCTTCGTGGCTGGAAAAAAACTAGACAAGCCATTTACAACACACACTTTGCTTCTCTACAAAGGAAAAAGGACACTGAACTATCTAAACTACTACATGCCACATGAGGCCACAACAGTGGTTCCCTTAACTCACCCAACAATATTGTTAATCTATCCAGCCATACTCTGAGCCCGGCAGAAGAGTCTGTCCTATCTCAGGTCCTCTTCTTCTGCCCCTCCAACCCCTCGAACATAATACAGTTCTGCAGTGACCTGGCATCGTACTTTCGACGTCTCCAACTCAAGGAATATTTCCAACACACCTCTGAACAGCACACTAATCCACAGAAACCTTCCTACCAACACTACAAAAAGAAGGATTCTGCGTGGCCTCCTCCTGAAGGTCGAAACAACAGACTGGATTTCTACATAGAGTGCTTCTGCCAACGTGCACGGGCTGAAATTGTGGAAAAGCAGCATCTCTTGCCCCATAACCTCAGCCATGCAGAACACAACGCCATCCACAGCCTCAGGAACAACTCTGACATCATAAACAAAAAGGCTGACAAAGGAGGTGCTGTCGTCGTCATGAATAGGTTGGAATATGAATGAGAGGCGCTAGGCAGCTCTCTAACACCACATTCTACAGGCCATTACCCTCTGATCCCACTGAGGGTTACCAAAAGAAACTACACCATTTGTCAAGAAACTCTCTGAAAAAGCATAGGAACAAATCTGCACAGACACACCCCTAGAATCCCGACCAGGGGTATTCTATCTGCTACCCAAAGATCCATAAACCTGGAAATCCTGGACGCCCCATCATCTCTGGCATTGGCACCCTGATAGCAGGATTGTCTGGCTATGTAGACTCTCTCCTCAGGCCCTATGCTACCAGCACTCCTAGCTATCTTCAAGACACCACTGACTTCCTGAGGAAACTACAATCCATTGGTGATCTTCCAGAAAACACCATCCTGGCCACTATGGATGTAGAAGCCCTCTACACCAACATTCCACACAAAGATGGACTACAAGCCATCAGAAACAGTATCCCCAGTAATGTCACGGCAAACCTGGTGGCTGAACTTTGTCCTCACCCACAACTATTTCACATTTGGGGATAATGTATGCCTTCAAGTCAGCAGCACTGCTATGGGTACCCGCATGGCCCCACAGTATGCCAACATTTTTATGGCTGACTTAGGGGACGAGAGCTGAGGAAGCGTTCTAACGCCCCTACTCTAATTGCGCTACACTGACGACATCTTCATCATCTGGACCCATGGAAAAGAAGCCCCTGAGAAATTCCACCATGATTTCAACAATTTCCATCCCACCATCAACCTCAGCCTGGACCAGTCCACACGAGAGATTCACTTCCTGGACACTACAATGCTAATAAGCGATGGTCACATAAACACCACCCTATACCGGAAACCCTACTTACTACTATACTTACCTGCATGCCTCCAGCTTTCATCCAGACCACATCACATGATCCATTGTCTACAGCCCACGAAAGCTTATACCCAAATAAATTTGTTAGTCTCTAAGGTGCCACAAGTACTCCCCATTCTTTCTGTATCTAGACAGACAACCTAACCATGGATGTTTCTACCCAGATCTGGGCTGCATTTTCCACTCACAGAAAGCCAGGCTGGAGGGACCATCCAGTGTGAAAGGTGCCTGCTGGTGGAATCTCTCAGGAAGCAGCTGGGAGAACTACAAGAGGTGGCTAGGCTGAGGAGCATCCATGCCCACAAGGAATTCCTCGAGAGCATTCATATGGAAACAGCCAAGGCTGAGGAAGCTTTCCAGCTAGAGGACTGCTGTCACACCACCAGGTGAGGAGGATATGGCTCTGTCACTGGGAAGACACTGGCTGCTGGTTACTTCTGGCAGCAGTCAGTGCTCCACCTCTACTCCCAACCCACCCCCCATGGTGATGAAAAACCGTTATGCTGCCCTGGCAACGAGCGATGAGGATTCACCCCCAAAGGTAGAAGAGGAAAAGCCATGTACCTCCAAGGCTGGGAGGATTGTGGCCACCACTCCCAGGAGGAAACGTGGGGTAATGGTAGTTGGTGATGCTCTTCTGAAGGGGACGGAGGCTCCCAGCTGTCACCCGGACATGGCATCCCAGGAAGTATGCTGCCTGCCAGGGGCCCAAATGCGAGACGTTACAGAGGGACTGTCGAGGATCATCCGCCCTCTATTACCCCATGCTACTCATCCATGTGGGCACTAATGATACTGCAAGGTATGACCCTCAGCAGATCAAAAAGGACTACAGAGCTCTGAGAGTAAGGGTGAATCAATGATGCCTCAAAAGGTATTCGGGGGCTTACCTGCCTCCTTTACACACCTAAATTCACCAGTTAGGCACCACTGACATTTTCAAAACTGACACTCAGCTGCTACCCCTAAACACACACACTTTAGGATGCGTTCACTGCAGCTGAGCGAGTGTCTCCCAGCCCGGGGAGAGACTCACACTAGCTCAACTCAAGTGTGCTAAAAATATCAGTGTGGACATTGAGGCTCAGGCCAGCCACCTGATCCACCTAAAGCCATGGGTCCGAGCTTGGGTGGCTAGCCAGACCCTCCATCAGTGCAACAACGTCCACCCTGCTATTTTGAGTGTGCTAGCACCAGCTGAGCTACCACAAGTCTGTCCATAAGAACGGCCGTACCGGGTCAGACCAAAGGTCCATCTAGCCCAGTATCCTGTTTACCGACAGTGGTCAATGCCAGGTGCCCCAGAGGGTGTGGACCTAACAGGCAGTGATCAAGTGATCTCTCTCCTGCCATCCATCTCCATCCTCTGACAATCAGAGGCTCAGGACACCATTCCTTACCCATCCTGGCTAATAATCATTAATGGACTTAACCACCATGAATTTATCCAGTTCTCTTTTAAACGCTGTTATAGTCCTAGTCTTCACAACCTCCTCAGGTAAGGAGTTCCACAAGTTGAATGTGCACTGCGTGAAGAAGAACTTCCTTGTATTTGTTTTAAACCTGCTGCCTATTAATTTCATTTGGTGACCCCCAGTTCTTGTATTATGGGAATAAGTAAATAACTTTTCCTTATCCACTTTCTCCACATCACTCATGATTTTATATACCTCTATCATATCCCTCCTTAGTCTCCTCTTTTCCAAGCTGAAGAGTCCTAGCCTCTTTAATCTCTCCTCATATGGGACCCATTCCAAACCTCTAATCATTTTAGTTGCCCTTCTCTGAACCTTTTCTAGTGCCAATATATCTTTTTTGAGATGAGGAGTCCATCCAGGTTGGGTACCATGCTCTCAGCTGCAGTGTACACATATTCCTAGGTTTCCACCAGATGGCAATCACAAAGCCACCTAAACCCCGACACCCTCTCCCCTCACAGCTAACGAGCAGCTCGGAGCCATAGCTCAAGCCTAAGCCCCAGAGGCCCTGAAGTGGAATTTTCAAACTAGATGGAGGAATGACTCTCTCACCAGTGGTCCCTGATCCTGTAAGTGTGCACCCCTCATACCTGAGGGGAAAGCAATGGATGTGTTATTCCTTGACTTTAGCAAAGCTTTTGATACGGTCTCTCACAGTATTCTTGTCAGCAAGCTAAAGCAGTATGGGCTGAATGAACGGACTATAAGGTGGATAGAAAGCTGGCTAGATCGTCAGGCTCAACGGGTAACGATCAACGGCTCCATGTCTAGTTGGCAGCTGGTATCAAGCAGAGTGCCCCAAGGGTCGGTCCTGGGCCCAGTTTTGTTCAATATCTTCATTAATGATCTGGAGGATGGTGTGGATTGCACCCTCAGCAAGTTTGCAGATGACACTAAACTGGGAGGAGTGATAGATATGCTGGAGGGTCGGGATAGGATATAGACGACCTAGACAAATTAGAGGATTGGGCCAAAAGAAATCTGATGAGGTTCAACAAGGACAAGTGCAGAGTCCTGCACTTAGGACGGAAGAATCCCATGCACTGCTACAGGCTAGGGACCGAGTGGCTAGGCAGCAGTTCTACAGAAAAGGACCTAAGGGTTACAGTGGACGAGAAGCTGGATATGAGTCGACAGCGTGCCCTTGTTGCCAAGAAGGCTAACAGCATTTTGGGCTGTATAAGTAGGGGCATTGCCAGCACGATCGAGGGACGTGATCATTCCCCTCTATTTGACATTGGTGAGGCCTCATCTGGAGTACTGTGTCCAGTTTTGGGCCCCACACTACAAGAAGGATGTGGAAAAATTGGAAAGAGTCAGCGGAGGGCAACAAAAATGATTGTGGGCTGGAGCACATGACTTATGAGGAGAGGCTGGGGGAACTGGGATTATTTAGTCTGCAGAAGAGAAGAATGAGGGGGAATTTGATAGCTGCTTTCAACTACCTGAAGCGGGGTTCCAAAGAGGGTGGATTGAGACTGTTCTCAGTGGTAGCAGATGACAGAACAAGGAGTAATGGTCTCAAGTTGCAGTGGGGGAGGTTTAGGTTGGATATTAGGAAAAACTTTTTCACTAGGAGGGTGGTGAAGCACTGGAATGGGTTGCACTATTTGACCTCCTGAGGTCCCTTCCAAACCTGATATTCTATGATGTGTCAGACCCTGCAGCAGGGAGGTTGGATGCAGACTACTCACATGTGGGTGGTGTTGTGCAGAGGCCTGAACTCTTAAGTTGTCTAAGATAAAGTCCAGCTCAGAATGTTACATGAAAAGATAGAAAAACTGATTTATTCCAACAAAAAAAGTCTACTTATAGCACCAACGGATTGTGTTGAGATTAAGGCAAAAATGGAATCAGAAATTAATAGACCAACATTAGACATTCAGAAATGAGGCCTGATTGGCGGACAAAATAATGAGGAGATGGAAAATAATGAGAGGCTTAGAAGATTAGTGGGATCAGAACACTAGGTTGCACTGAAAGAAACAAGCTTTACCATTGTGGCTGACACCCCCACCATCTCCTGGGACCTCAGGATCCATTACACCATTGGACCCTCACCGTCCTGATCCTGAGAGAGCTCCTGACTAGACCACAGCAGGAAGAGGGGACTGATGATACCTCTACCAGTGTTAGCTAACTCCCCAACACCTTGAATGTGAGATTTGAGTTCCTGTTCTTATTCCCTCCCTCATATGTCATTTTCCTCCCTGTCACGGACTCACAGATCGTGCCCACTCTTGGCCCCGTGTGCCCACTCTTGGCCCCGTGGGGGGTGCCCCTTTCAGTGAGACAGCCCTTCTCAGGGGTCCACTCTCTCTAGGGGTCAGGCCCCTCCACCTCCTGGAGCCGCACCTCTCTGAGCCTTAGCACGTCTGTCTCTGCCGTGGGACCCCTCAGGGAGTCCACTCGCTCTGGACCCCCGGGGCCTCCACTCCCGAAGGGGTTGATGCAACCCTGTTCTCTAGACCGGAGCGACTCTCAGCCAGCATAAAACAGGAGGATTTATTGAGAGTTGAACACAGCACAGGAAACTTTCAGGGCCTCAGGTCTGGCCTCCCTCAGCACATCCCAGTCTCTCTGCATCCAGGTGAGCTCTGCCTGCTCCCCCTCTCCAGCCGAGAGCCCCCCTGCTCCCAGCTGGGCATCTGATACCCCCCGCCCCGCCTCTGTCCACTGTCTTCTCTCCAGGGAAACAAGGTCATAAACTGAGGCCTCCTCTCCTCGCTTCTGTCCTCTGGCTGGAACCAGCTGGTTAGGTCACTGTGTCCTCACTCTGCAGCCCATTGTCCACCCACTGGCCAGAACTGGCTGCATCTCCTCAGCTGGGCCTCTGGGTCACCAGGTCACCGGTCACTGGGGTATCCATCCTCCAGGCCATTGGCTGGGTCCCCAAGTCCTCTCTCCGGTCCTCTGCAAAACACACTCCCTCTCCCCTCACCTCGTTAAACCAGTAATACCCAGGGAAACTGAGTCCCACCCCCTCCGTATGCAAACCATTGAAACTCCACAGAAAACAAGAAAACCCCCCACTTCGTCACACTCCCCACCTTATTTCTCCTCTCTCTAACTTCTGTTTAAGAGTCTGGCTTTGCAAGATTGTCTCTTTCAGAAGAGAACTGTGAGCCTGTGACCAGAAAGGCTCGTCTTAACAGCCTGATGCTGTTCCAAGTTTCCCAGGTCTCAGAGTGGCTAATGAGACCATATGCTGTGCCTATGTTTCTCTAACAGTGAGGCTGCAAGAAAGAATCAGCTCCACAGGCAGAAGCTGTGTTTTCTTTCTTTGCTGTTCTTTTCCTTTCCGCTTTTGTCTTGTCTTCAAAGAAATGGGACTAGACTTTATCAACAGCTCCAAACCCTGGCTGAGGATCACAAGTGGAGGGAGGCACCTCTGTCCTGTCAGCCAGGTGCACAAGGTCAGCCACTTAGGCATCTAAGCCCCTCTCCTTGCCATTTCACTCCTGGCTACCTTATGTCATCTCCCTGCTCTGCTTGCTGGTTTCTAAGGATCCCTTCCTTAGGCACCTAACTCTCTTCATACAATGCATAGAGAGCCTGGGCACGTAGCTCAGGGCAGAGGATTCCAATATGTGGCAGACCACCTAGGATTAGGTACTGCAACACTGAGCAGAGCAATGACTAAGTATCTTTGAGGAACCAGGCCTTAGTCTCCCCCTCAGCTGTCTGAGCCCATTCCACCAGGACTCATCACATACTGGAATGAAAATATGCCTTCCCTTAAACTGCAGGGCAGCTAGAAGAGTGTGCTTCAAACTCAACACTTTTTCTTGTTACAGACTCAATAGCCAGAAAGACATTGCCTTTGTATGGCAGATCTCATGCAGCAGCAATGTTCAGGGCTTGTTTGGCATCTACCCTAAAGCTCCCTCTTTTGTATACTACTTGTGGAATTCCCAGCATCTAAACTGAGTTAAGGTAAGCAGGAGAAAAGGAATCTCACTTCCTGATTGATTTTACCTTACCCCAAAGAGTCTGACTGTGTTTATGCTAGGGAATTCACCCCCCCCCCCCCCCAACAAAAAAATGAAATCTCCCACCAGTAGTAATACCAGAATTTCAGCTGGAACTATTTGATTCCTCAAGTAGGCAGCTCTGCCAGCTTCTGGCTTTTACTAACCACAGTTAATGTGCAATCCAATTAAAAAAACCCTTATGATCCATTGCAAAAATGTTTAGTTCTCTATGGTATATTTAAACTGATTACAATGCTGGCATTCTTTTAGTACTGTAATTTTACTGAAAGGTTTCAGAGTAGCAGCCGTGTTAGTCTGTATCCGCAAAAAGAAGAACAGGAGGACTTGTGGCACCTTAGAGACTAATAAATTTGTTAGTCTCTAAGGTGCCACAAGTCCTCCTGTTCTTCTTTTTTTTGTAATTTTACTATCACCCCTTTCAACATAGTTTAGTAATCTCATTTCCTGATGAGAATATAAAATTAGCCTTCATTATATCAACATGCACATAAAGAGTCTAATTCGCTAAAACATGTTCATATACGCACATGCAGAGTAAAACAACACTTTTCAACGAAAGCTACTTTATTTCTTACCAGACTAAATTCAGTACAATATTGGTTTTCATAACATCCAACATGTCTTACGTCAAACTTAACCAGTCTTTGTGCAGTGACTACTGTGGTATGATGTTGTATTATATTTTGCTGCCCCTATGCAATTAATTTTGGCAGTACTGTAAGTCATATCAATGATCAAAATAGTTCTACTACAGTTTATCCTGCGTTCTCAATCAGTTTCTCTCTCACATCATCCAAAGACAATTTATGTGGTGTGATTACACTTTTTGCATACCAGGATTTCTAAAACTAAGAAGAACACAGATATTTAAAGTATCAGTGTATCTAGCCAAGGATAGCTCAATAAATTTAATCCACACATTATAGTTTAACTCCATGCTAGAATTGTTAAAACCCAAGATCTCCTGAGCCACATAATATCAATATTTCATATTAATGAATAAATTATTCACATTCAATACAAAGATATTGAGATAAGGAACACAGAAAAAGCCAAGCATTCAATAGCTTTCAAAAATACAGAAGCAAACTAATACATTTAACAAAAGATATGCTAACCAATCTCAAACCAAACTAGCTAAAGAGTAACTTTAAAAAAAAAAATACATTTCAGAACCTCGTGATACCCCCTTTAAAAGTATTAAACCAAGGGTATAAGAACAATACTCATTATTTCAGCTGCTTTGCAGCTTTTTAAGATTCAGATTGTGTAAATGTAATGTTTTGATTACACTTAAATATTTTAAAACAGAGATATAATTTTTTTAAAGAATATGCACAAATGATTTGAACAAGTTTTACCTTCACTACATTGCATGGTTTCACAATGGCAGTTTTATAATATCACTAATTTAGGAGAATCTGGTGCATTTCCTTTCATAAATTTAGATTCTAAAATTTCAAATTCATAAATATGTCAATATTTTAAATATTTAATTTTTACATTAATACTGGGTATGTTTAGCATTGCTTTCCTCCTGTTTCCAGGTATTAGTTTGACAAGGAAAACATTTTTACATCACAATCAAAACTTGTCTGTTACTAGACTGCAGCCTATGGTGGGTTACAGTCACAGATTCATTATTTGAAAACATGTTTACTAAGGCAAACCTAAAAGAAACTTATCACTTAGAAGAATTTCACACTGTGCTTACCTGCACTGCAGAGTGGCAGTTAAAATAATCACATTACTTAAACTAACAAATCTGACAAGTTAATGTATTGCTGAAGCTGCTAATATAACCTGTTAGTTCAGTGGGTTAGTCTGGTTGTTAGTCTCCAATTAGTTAGAAATTGGACCTTTTTTTTTTTTTTTTTTGGAGAAGCTGAACTTGCTTCATTCAGGTATTAACTTTAAATTTGGAAGAAAATCAATTAATTTGTCAAGCTTTAAGAGTTCATTTAAAATACTCACAGTACACTGTGTCTTGCCAAACCCACACTGCAAATTTTACTCTTGTATGGGTTAACATTTCATTAGTGTTTGTTTGTTTGTTTCACCTCTCTGATTCAAGAGGTTGCTGCTGTTCATATTTTCACATGCTTTATCTTCAGACTGTACCATCTCCTGAAAAGCTTTCTCCACATCTACTTGTCCAGCTATAGTGGTAGTTTTTGGTAAGGTCATCTGAAGTGCACACCAAAGGGTAGTACGTGCTTTGCGTGTTGCTACACTCATCTCTTTAATTGCCAAAGCGAGGGCAAAAACATCTGTGGAGAAGAAAAGGGTATTACACGTCCACTAAATATTGTTAATATTAAGACACCATTTGAGAAATTGGTTTCAGAGTAGCAGCCGTGTTAGTCTGTATCCGCAAAAAGAACAGGAGTACTAAGGTGCCACAAGTACTCCTGTTCTTTTTTCATTTGAGAAATGTTTGTCACTGAGATTAGATAAACTCCTGAAGAACACTCAGAACCCTGTATTGCTGCCCTATGAGGATGGGTGGGACTCCCTTTTGAGTCTATCAATATAGCATCTTAAATCAGAAAGTGGGAGTGGCACAAATGATTTTAGGCACTTAGACCCAGATCCTCCAAGGTACTTTGGCACCTAACTCCTGATGCCTAAATACCTTTGAATACCTTTGAAACTGGGCCTCTGATACTAGAGTGATGAGTTCAATATAGAAACCTCTTGCTTAGCGCATGAACTCGCTACTTATATCTACCTCCTGCTAACCTCTTATAAATTGGTTAATTACATTTACCTACTGTTCAAAAATTTTACTCTACATTCCTAGCTAAAAGGGATCAGTTTAAACCATAGAAAAAATCTGCCATTTTTCCTGAGTCAAAAGCTCAGTCTCACAATAAAAATGAAAAAGTTTAAAAAAAAAAACACACTATTTCCTATTATTATGGAATTATGATAGATTTAGACTTATTCTGCTACAATAGGAGACTGCAGAAGGACATTTATACCTCTGTCATCTTGGCATCTCGGAGCTCCTTGCCTTTGCCGATTTGAAGCATTTATAATTTCATCCTTTCTACGTGACTGCACTATATGAATTACCTCCAGATGTTTATCAAGAGCAGTGGAGATATTAGCATGAAGGGGAGAACTGCGAAGACGTTCCATTTTTCCAAGTAAAGTCACCACCTAATGAACATTTTATATCTGTTATTGATCATGTTGTCTTCATCTAGACTTAAGTGAAAATTAAACTGAAGTAGAAAATGTTATGCTTTTGAAAATCGGTAAAATCCTTACCTGTAATTTTATCTTCTCCAAACAAGAAGCCAAACAGTGCTTGGTTTGGGGATAGTAAAACAAAACAAACAAAAAAACCCAGTACTGATGGGCTTTTCAGCCAAGATTTCCAAAATTAACTAGTGATTTTGGGTGCCTCAATGTTTGGGTACACACACTGGGAAACCTTTAAAAAGGGACTGATTTTCAGAAAGTGGGTGCTCACCACTTTCCGAAAGTCAGCCCCTTATACTGAGTCTCAATCAGGCACCCAAAATTACCAGTCACTTTTGAAAATCTTAGCCTTTGCCTTCATTCCACACTTTGGAGTAGACACAAGCTGAATGCCAGCTCCTCCTGTTAAGCACACTTGTTAAGCTTCCCTGAGAATTTACTGCTATAGCTGAGAAGACATACTTTAGGACTAAGAACCACGTTAGTAAAGCGTCAAGGCTGAAATTTGTTTAAAAACAATTGAAATGCTTTGCTAAAAGCAACGGTTGAGATTTTTAGGACAGTGTGGACTACTTAGCAATATTTCTTCCATTAGTAATTGAAGAGGTAAGTGTGCTAAAACCCCTGTACAGTTTTTGAAAATCTCAAACATCTCTCCCGGGTCCACCTTTGAAATGTGGAACAAAGCTGGAAAAATCCCTCTGCTGTGGAAGAAGCTCCTTATCACATTTCGATTTATAGAGTTTTACAAAACTGTCAGTTACTCTTTGTGTTTTCCATCACAGATGAGCAAGTCTGAGAGTAAATAGCATTCTCCTTAAAAAAAAAAAAAAAAAAAAAAAAGCGCCAATACCCTTCCTTTATTATTTCAATTTTGGTACCACCTATTACATGTTAAGTATTTTCCAAACACAGGAGTCCTGGTCCCTACCGCATAAAAGCTCAATCTAAAAAAACAAGAACACATAATCGTAAGGGAGTGGGGGAAACATGCATCTTATTAGTTAATTTAAAAAAAAAAAAAAAAAACGACAAACCATTGCCTGCAGTCCTTCCAACCAGTCACTATCAATTATACACTGCTTGCCCTCAATTCTCAGCTACGTTCAATCCAGAGGCGCCAGAACAGCGAGGGCCAGGGTCCCCTCACTTTTTACTTGCCATAAGGACGAGCGATGTGGGATCTCAGGGGAAGAGGCAGTGTGAGGGCTCGGGGAGAAGTTGCAGGGCCTCGAGGTGGCGCAAGGGTGGTGAGGCCACAGTTCGGGCACCGGTGGCCCCCCCATTGTTAGGAAGCTTCCGATGCCCCTGGTTCAATCCCTGTCCACTCACCAGCCGCAGTACATCTGCCTATCCCTTCAGCATCTATTATTCTTATTCAATGATTTTTCAGCCTCTCAACCCTCTACAAATGTTCTTATCCCTTATTCCATCACAACCACTGTATTTTAAATCGTCGTTCACACATATATGAAACCTGTAAGCATCACGCAGTTTGTTATTTTAAGTATTTGAGCTTATTTTCTAATGACTTTCTGCAGTTCAAAACAAGAAGTGAACCTGCTAAACGAAACATGAGCAACCCAACCAGACTGTAGGATGGCTGACTTCTACTTATTGATCCTGGTGTCCTAGCAAAGTCCCAAGCTAGGCATTTACATGCGGTCCACCTATACTTCTCCTCTATTTAATTCCCTTCATATCCCAAATTGTTGGGCAGTTGGCCTGTAAATCTGTCTATAAATAGATGCATCATGTTCCACCCCACTGGAAACTACAGTGTTATGTCAAGTGAATTGAGTTGTACTATTCTAAACAACTCTGGGGTATGAAACTGTAAAATGGTGATAGCATACTTCAAAATCAGTTTTACTTCTTGAAATAAAGAAAAGGAGAACATTTGGCTATGGCAGTTATCTAGTCCATTAACATTTTCTAATAATCCCATTACACAACAGAAGTAAAAATAGTAAACACAGTACTAAGTTTCATTAGCAGAATAAAGTATGAAAAAAGGGTGATACCATTCCAGTAGGATTCAGACTTAAATTGGAATGCTGTGTGCTACACTGGCCGTCTTTGGGAAAGGATGTAGTACAAGACAATGATACCAAACCTGAAGAATCTAAGTTATGCTAGATATTAAAGGATTTGGGCTTTTTTGTAATGATTAATCTAAAGAGACCTAAAATTATGAAAGGTATTCATATAGGTGACAGAACTTACAGTGGTAGGCGGGCGATGGGAGAGTCAAAAACTAGAACATAAATTAAGCCTACCTTCCTCACATTTATGTTAAGGAACTGGGGGAGAACACCTTCACACAAAGGGTAAATAAAATCAGTTGCTAGGGACGGTGGGAACCATTCTACAGTAATAATTCAAAGGGACAGGAGAACAGCAGTGTTGCCGCTTCTTAAGTTTATATGTTTATGAGTTCTGTAGTTTGAGTTCATTTCAAGATATCCTTTCTAACTTTACTTAATTGTAAAGAATACATGTTTCATGAGGACTTCCACTCAGGGCCGGCTTTAGGCCAATTCCACCAATTCCCCCGAATCGGGCCCCGCGCCCAGTGGCAGGGCCACCGGTCAGGGCCACAGGGGTGGCCGAGAATCCCTTCCCTGGCTAGAGGCTCCTTTTTAATTTTTACTCACCCGGCAGCGCTCTGGGTCTTCGGCGGCACTTCAGCGGCAGGTCCTTCACTCGCTCTGGGTCTTCGGCAGCCCTTCGGCAGCAGGTCCTTCGGTGCCACCAAAGACCGGGAGCGAGTGAAGGACAAACTGCCGAAGACTACGAGTGCCGCCCGGTGAGTACAAGCCCCACATGTTTTTTTACGTTTTTTTTTTTTTTTTTCCCTCAGTCATCCCTGCCGGGGCCCCGTCAAAACTGTTCGAATCGGGCCCTGCACTTCCTAAAGCCGGCTCTGCTTCCACTTATGACAAGTATATAAGTAATCTAAATGGCATAAAATTATGTATTACTAGTCAACTCACTCTGGCTTGTTCACGTAGCTGATCCACAATTAAGCGATCAACTCTTGATGGGTTTGATGTCAACCTTGGAATTGGAGTGTTGTTAGTACTGGAAACCTTTTTCCCTGGGTAGTTCTTGGCAAGAGCAGATTCAGTCTGAGAAAAAATATGACTTAGTTTTCTTGTGATATTAATGAAGTGTGTTGTCTAATTATTCTTATAGTGAACAATAATAAACTATCAGATTGTAAGAGTGGTATCTTTCCCCCAGGAAGCTTTTCTCCTAAAAATTCTTAAAAAAAAAAAAGTAGGGGCTGAAATGCATATAGTTGTAGAAATCATGTGGCTTGAAAACTCCTAGTTTGGGCTAGCATTCAGTCTGGTCATTGAGCAGACACTTAACACCAGATCACTAGCTCCCAAAGTGGATTTGGCAATCCTCTGTCATTTAAAAAGACTAAGCTGCCCATCCACTTCAAAGGAGCTTCTAGAATGACTGTATTTAAACTAAGTATTTAGGGCTAGTTCCACAAAGAGGACTCAGGATTGCAATCTCTAACATTTAGGTGCCTAGTTGCCTAGCTCTGAGATAGACACCTGGGCTCCCTGAACAATGCATAGGGAATTAAATCCCTAAGATTGACTCATAGAATATCAGGGTTGGAAGGGACCTCAGGAGACCATCTAGTCCAATCCCCTGCTCAAAGCAGGACCAATCCCCAGACAGATTTTTGCTCCACATCCCTAAATGGCCCCCTCAAGGATTGAACTCAAACCCTGGGTTTAGCAGGCCAATGCTCAAACCACTGAGCTATCCCTCCCCTCGTTCTGTCATCTACTACCACTGAAAGCAGACTAGATCCATCCTCTTCGGAATCGCCGTTCAGGTAGTTGAAAGCAGCTATCAAATCCCCCCTCATTCTTCTCTTCTGCAGATTGAATAATCCGGTTCCCTCAGCCTCTCCTCATAAATCATGTGCTCCAACCCTCTAATCATTTTGTTGCCCTCTGCTGGACTCTTTCCAATTTTTCCACACCCTTCTTGTAGTGTGGGGCCCAAACCTGGACACAGTACTCCAGATGAGGCCTCACCAATGCCGAATAGAGGGGAATGATCACGTCCCTCGATCTGCAATGCTCCTACTTATACAGCCCAAAATGCCGTTAGCCTTCTTGGCAACAAGGGCACACTGTTGACTCGTATCCAGCTTCTCATCCATGGTAACCTCTAGGTCCTTTTCTGCAGAACTGCTGCCTAGCCACTCGGTCCCTAGTCTGCACTTTTCCTTGTTGAACCTCATCAGATTTCTTTTGGCCCAATCCCCTAATTTGTCTAGGTCCCCCTGTATCCTATCCCTACTCTTCAGCATATCTACCACTCCTCCCAATTTAGTTTAATTTGGGATTCACAGAAGACAGCAAGCTGATCGGCGAGCTGCCTAAGATAGCCAGCAGGAAATGCCAAGGAGAGAGGTGGGGGCCTTGGCTTCCCCCTCAAAGGGAGTTAGGTACCTAACTCTAGTGTGGTACCTAATGCTCTCCTGAGTTAGACGCCTAAGATAGGTCAGCCCTTTCTCCCAAAAAGAGTGAGGAGAAGGTGACTGTTGTCATGCCCCATTTTATAGTCTAATAGTTAGGGCACTCCTCCAGAATGTTGGAAACCCAGCTTCAAGTCCCCACTCTGCTTAATTCCAAAATCTGAACTTGAACCCAGGTCTCCCACCTCCTAGGTGAGAGTGCCCTGACCACCAGACTATAGGCTATTCTGAGGTAGGCCCTCTCAATCTCTCCCTTTAAAACTGTTCCACGTTGTATAAAATACTTAAATATTCATAGGAGCAGGGACTGGAATCTGGATCTCCCAGGTGACCGCCCTGAACACTGGGCTGTAGAGACAGTGAGTCATTCTCTGTCTCAATATGCCGGGGAACTTTACGGGCAGAAATGTAGGCACCTACATGGTGAGGCAGTAACTGAGCTGGGTTTTGAGGATCTAAACTTTGGACTTAGATGTCAAAATCCCTTTGTGGATCTAGCTCTCGCTGTAAAATTTGTATCCTCAAACTATGAGCACTGGACACCAGTTTTGCCAACAGTATGCATCACAGTATCAAGAACCCATTTTCATAACTGCACTTGCTTTTGATAGAATGGATATGGCTGATTCATGTATATTTTAATATTGATTAAATTAATTTCCAGACAAAAATAACTACTTCAAGCTAGAGCTAAGGTTAGAGTACATATCAGTAATTTCAGATAAAATACATTACAGGGATGTTGCAATTATCTCCAAATCAAGTGTTTTTAAACAAAGAAATTCAAGAAGTATGGTTAAACTTATAAGAAACCTAAAATTAAGGTACAAAAGTGCAGAATTAGAGCACTTTCTTAACTCTTCTTTGTAGAGGTACCATGAAATACCTGTAAGATTAAGGGATTTTAATGTTTGTGGTCCCAGATTAAATTAATGGTGTCATGATAGGACAGAGTAACTGCATTTCCTGTTTGGATTTTTTAAAGTTTAAACCTTGCCTCAAATTTCCTGGGTTAACAATGGTTGGTTTCTGGATAACAACATCCCTGCAATGTACTTTATCTAGAATTAATTGTATGTATTCTCAATCTTAATTCCATTTTAACAATTTTTGTCTGGAATTTCCTTATTTTTTTACTTCAAAATTTCATATATGAATATTAAACAAAACACTCAGGGAGAACATTACCATGTGATATTTTAATGATTTGAAAATATGAAATTTTTCAAACCAAGTTGTTGTTGTTTTTAACTTTTATGACCAGATTCACCAATACACTGTGGCCATTTTATGCCGCTCTGGAGCAGCACAATGCAGCCAGAGCATACTGGCCAGATAAGCTAGGTTTACAATTGCTTTGTTTCACCAAATTCTCCCTCTCTCTTGAGCCTCACTATACTGCTCTGCAGACACACAAACTTAGTTTCCCTCTTCCTCCTGCACTTTCAGCATTCCCCCTCTGCACAGACACACTGCTCCCTCTGTCTGTTTCTCTCCCTCTCACATACATACATACATACATACATACACACACACACACAAGTTCCTCCTCCCTCCTGCCCTTTAGCAAAACTGGTGCAACAATGAGATTTTGAAAATAAATATTTGGGATTAATGGTAATTTTAATCAATATTTTTCGTAAGAGTTTCTCTTTCAGTAGAGACTGGAGTTTCCTTACAAAAACTCAGGAAGAACTGCTCTTTCAACAGGGCCAGAGGCCCATTGTTTCCCATTAGCTAAACTTCCCTAATGGAAGGCTCCCTATGGTGTCAGATGGTGAAGAGCAACAAGTTTAACTGAGAAAGTTTCATATTTTCTAGGGACAGCCTGTGGCTTCAATCCCACTGAGAACAACTGGAAATGGCAGCCATTATGGGTATGTCGACACAGCATTTTGGAGCATGCAAGAGTGAGTCTCCCAGCCCAGCTCGACAGGTTCAGGCTACAGGGGCTTGCATTAGCACTCTAAATATAGCTGTGTAGACAGCACTTTTAAGTTATGGCTCAGGCTGGCACTCTGGCTCTGAAGCCCAGCCCCCTGCTGAGGCTGGGCTTCAGAGCCTGAGCTCCAGACTGAGCCATAACTTCAAAGTGCTGTCTGCACAGCTAAATGCTGTGTAGGCATACCCTTAGAAAGAAGGCAGATCTTTACGGACTTCTCTGTAGAAGAACGTTATTCTTCAGCCTTTGCTAAAGGGCAAAATTTCATTTATGAAAAATGACAAAAAATTACTTGTAATTCTAAATAAGTCCTCAAATACAGCTTGTGCCCAAGATTCCAGTGAGTTTAACTGTAAGAGAAGTTTGAAGAGTCTGCTATTCCATTATAAAGATCGTTAGGGGTTAAAAAAAGTTTGACACCGGTTGTTAAATTTCTTAAAGGATCAATTTTAAAATTAACTCCTAACCGAATTAATGGAAATACTTGTAAATTCTCTGGAAATTCACTGTACACTCAAACAGTAAAAGCTGCAGTTTTGGTGAAGATATATATGAAAAATATAATGTAAGAGAAGTTGAACCGCTGCTTTAGGTGCAAAACTCAATTAAAGTTTAACTGTGAAGCTGCAGGCAATGCACATAATCACAGATATCAAGATTTAACTTTGTATTTCCTGTTTTCAGTCCACTTTGCAGAAAAAGCGAATTTCCTCCCTAAACCCCCATTTTAGGACTTCATCACTTTCAAACCTTAACACAGTAAGAACCGTCTAGATTTAAATTTGCTATCTACAGAACATAGAGATTGTCATGTCATAGTATAATGGAACTCTTTTGTATAAATAACTCTGGTTATTACCTTTTTTCTTTCCTTTTCCAATGCTCTCCATTGTTCATAACATTCTTCCAGTCTAATATGAAGTTCACTGGCAGGCCCACTACGAGTTTTAATTGGTCTTTGAAAGCCAAATGTTGGTACAAAACCAGAGAAAGAACCATCACCATACATCATTTCATTAAAATAAGGATATAAATTACTTAAATCATCATAAGAAAACAAATCATAGGAATCCATCGGGGGAACAACTGAATGGCCAAATGGATGAGTGGATCGCAAGGGAAACCCATTAGAACCAAGTTGCTGAAAGTTATGATTGCGTCTTAAATCTCCCATCATATAATTGTTTGAAAAGCAGGAAGCCTGTGTGCGATTTACACGACTATTGACAATATTGCTGTCTCCACTTCCCTGTCTGTGGCTATTAAAGTGACCATGAGACTCCAACAGATCCTGGTATGTGTTCTGTGGCAATCCATCTAGATGTTTTTGTCCTTCCTCAGGATCATAATGTCCACTTTGTGGCTTAGCTTGGAAGTTGTGTTTGTTCAAATTTTCAGTGATCCCATATTGTTGAGCTGAATAGTTCTCACAAAAACCATTTGACTGCTTAATTTTTTTATCAGTAACTGATTCAAAGAGACTCTCTTCTCCAGTCTTAGTTAGTCTTTCCATACGATTAGCAGGCTGAATTCGTTCTGCAGTATTATAACTGAAATCAAAACTAGAAAATGCTGAAGGATTTTCTTGGCAGAATTTCTGAAACAAGTTACCATTTAAAGTTAAATTTGAAGATGACAATTGAGAAAAATCATTAGAATTATTGGAACCTTTTGGAGTAGCAGACAGATGGTTACTCAACTTCATCAAGGTGCTTGGATTCTGGTACAGGACAGAAGTATTGTTTTTAGTTTGAATATTCATCCAAGTTGGCCTTACACTAGTGCCTGCTGACGTGGTTGCTGAGTTTGATAATAAGGTAAGTGATTTAAAATATTCAGAATTCTGGGAATCAGATTTGGAAAAGAGTTGTTTTTCGGTGGCATTTGCAAAATCACTACTTCCTGGACAAGCTGCATGAGATTTTAGTCCATACTCAGATTTTAAACCAAAGTCAGTGGTAAATGATGGTTCATTTCCAAACTGCTTTTCTGACAAGAGTCCTGTAGTTTTAGAAAATGTAAAGTTCTGCTGATCTGGAATTGTATCTTCAATTTTTTTCTGAATTGCTGGTTTAACTTGAAATAATTTAGTGTAGGTATCTGTATCCACAGCTGGTGCTTCAGGTATTCCATTTGTTAATGTTTTACTATCTTGGACACTGAAGTTTGTACTTTTATTATGCTTTGCTTTACTGGGATGAGAATATTCTGGGTATCTACAATAATCTGCATTTTCACTGTATCTGTTAAGTTGTGGAAGAAACATTTCTGCCCGCTTTTGGTGTAACTGCACTTCAGGCCCTTTGGCACACACTTTATCTCTTCCATATGAATAAGTATCTGCTCCTGATTCTTTTATTACTTCTGAAAAACCCGTTTGTGGTATAAAAGAGTTTTTGATATATGAATAGCTTTGTAAGGGAGGTGTTTTAGCATTCTCATTGGTCTGCATGTTGTAACAGCTGGCATGATCATTCCTAGAAGGGTACAACCATTGCTCTTCCAGGTCCATACTAGTAAACCCATGATAAAGTTCATCTATTTTCTGTTGTGATGCTAGATTGCCACTGTGCAAGCATGGTTTTTCAGCAGCAGATATGGATTCACCAGTATAAAAAACCTGTTGAGAGACAGCTGCAACTACAGGCCTTTTTGATTCCGACAACAGGTCATGGTGGTCTGCAAATCTAGTTGTGTTCACAGGCCATACTGACTTTAAATTTGAGGAGCAGGTCCTAGAAGAGGTAAACAAGCATGTATTTACAGTTCTGTCCTTGGTATTCCTCCCAGGGAGCAGAGGAAAGAGAGAGATCATCTCTCTTCTTCCCTTAGATCCCCCACCATTTCCCCTGTATTTTATACATTCCATATCCCAATATACTATCATGACCATCATCTTTCTTTTATCATCTACTCAACATTCCCTTTAAACTGAAGGGCTGCTTCCAACTGGTGCACAATTCCATCAAAGGGCTAGGTTGTGTCTATGCAGCAATATATACATATATCACACTGGAGAAAGATTTGCCATCTGACACTGCTCAAATGGAAATATAGCACTCACAGATCCTGATACTCCATGACCATTGTATTTATTTTAACTTGCAAAATAACTCCCAAACCACCACCATACCCCCAAATCCACCTTTTGGTACTCAGATCATAAGGCTTCTCTGTACTATCTTGATTACATCTTCAGGAGTGCTTGTGCTTTACATTATCTCACTGTCTCCTGCAGGCAAATCAAACCACTGAGCATAAATGAAGGAATATGAATGTGCCAGCTCACTAACTTTGGCTGCTTATGTGGAGTAACACAGAGAAAAAAAATGAAGGACTTATCAGTAAAGTAATAAGCAGACTGTAAAGATTAGAATTACACCTAAAAATCATTAAACCATGTAGAAAGACCACAAAATTGACACTGAAAAGAGAGCTCCATTTCTAATTGTATTTTATGTAAATTCTTCACTTGGAGGTCTTTCAATCAAGGTTGAATCTCATTCTAAGATATGCTTAGGTTTAACCAAACATCATTGAGCTAGATGCAGGAATCACTGGGTAAAATTCTTTGGCCTCTGTTATGCAGATCAGAGAGGAAGGATGGTGCAGTGGTTCAGATGCTAGTCTAGGACTCTGGAGATCTGTGTTCAATTTCCTGCTCAACCACAGATGTCCTGTGTGCCCTTTGGCAAGTCATTGAGTCTCACTGAGCCTCAGTTCCCCCATCTGTAACATGGGAATAATATGTCTTTCACAGCAGTTCGCCAAGGATAAATACTTTAAAGATTGTGAGGCGCTCAAATGGGGGCCTTAGACAGACTAGATGATCATAATGGTCTCTTCTAACCTTATTCTATCTATGAAGCATTAATTGGAAAGCTAGGTAATTACCAAATTCTGCATAGGTAGTACTAAAAGGAATATTTTATGCTCTACAGTTTGCATGTAGGATTTTTCCCCATCTTTTCAAATATTAATGAAATTTATTGAAAAAGCAAAATAAAAAATTATACTTGCTTGTTTTGAGCATTTAATTTAACTGAAAAAAAAAAAAAAATTCTAACCTTGAATTTAAATCAATTCTGGTGTAGGAAATTAGCACAAGGCTGCAGGATTCAATGGGACATGGTTATAATATTTGCATAAGACATTTCCAGAATGCCATGAAGAGGAATTGGTATTTACAGCACTTGCTACAAAGAAAGTGAAAATCTAAAAGGAGTATTTGAATAGCTGGTCAAAAATGAGTATCGCTTTTAGTAAGCTCACCCATCTTTTAGTAGGGTTTGAAATGGGTTGCAGAAGTTGCAAGCTTCCCTCCGGGACCAGTAAATGCAGAAATGGCTACTGAAACAAGCAAACTGAAAAAGAAAGGGAAACGCTTCTGCAAGGGGAGGGAGAAGATTAGTAGTCCATGTACAGCAATATACTAACCCCTCAGCAAAATATGGCTGTGATTTATCTTGTTCTTCCAAGATGTTAGATACAAGTCCATATAAGTCTGTTTCACTGCCGTAATCATTTCTCTCAGTTTGAATCCTGAAAAAAAAATAAACATTTGGATAATTACCTCCTTTGAATTCTCTCTTTAAAAGGCTCAATGAAAATCTCAAATATGGCCACCAGAGACTACTCATTTTACAGTCTTTATGTTCCTTTATTCTAAAATTGGTTTGTAAATCAAATTAATCTATCTTGTGTAGAGCAAAAATAGGGTGTACTGACATAGGGCCTGCTCCTGAAACTTGCTGAACACCTTCAACTCAATGACTTCAACGGAATTGAGGTTACTCAACACTTTACAATATTGGGCTCAGTGTGCAAAAACAAACTGTCCTACATTAAAAAAAACCAAACTAAGAGGTCTATCGATATCGGTCTTTTTTTTTTTTTTTTTTTACAATTACAAACAGTTGCGTGTGTAAAAGTACTTTTTGCCAATACAGTCTCTCAGCTCAGATCTAGGTATTCAGGCACCCCATGCTTTGTATTGTATTAATTTAGATACCTAAAGGAAAGGCTCCTCAGAAGCCAGCAAGCTAAGCAGGGAGACACCTAAGATAGCCAGGAGTGAAATGCCAAGGAGAGGGACAGGGAGAGAAGAGGGGCTTAGGCACTGAACTGGTGCGCATGGCTGATAAGTGGATGGAGGCATCAACCTCTGGCTTGAGACCCTCAACTGTGAACAGACTTCTGGATTTAGGCAGCTAAGCAAGGTCAGCTGCTTAGGTAGCCCATGCCCTAGCAGTCGTGGGTAGAGCCCCCCTTTGGGGAGGCTAGCCCCCGGCTCTGCCCCCTCCCCCCCAACCCTACTGCAGCCGGAGTCCCGAGACACCCCACTTCAGCCAGAGGAGCACTGGGCCAGCTGGAGCCCCGAGCCTCCTGCCTCCCACCCCCAGCTGCACCGTGCCTCCCCAGACCCCAAACTGCCCCGTGGGAAAAGCTCGTTTCTTCTCTCTTCCGGAAGAAGACCCTGAGTATTTGATATGCGCCATGCAGGTTCCAGGGGAGCTGAGGAGGTGTGTGTGTTACTCAGCTTCCCGGGTTTATCAACAATCTCCCTAGAGTCCAGGGAGATTACTGATGAACCCAGGACACTGAATAGCAGATACCACCTCCTCAGTTGCCCTGGAACCTGCATGGAGCATAATAATAAGCAAAAACTCCCCCCCCCCCCCGCCCAACCTGCAACCAGCATCCTGCCCTGGCCTATTATACCCACCACCTATGCTAGCAGTTGAAACAACATCTCTCTCTCTCTCCCTCCTCCACCTCCTGCTCACACCTGATACCTCTTACACTTGCCCTATGTACTGTGCTGCTCACCCCCCTAATGGCCCTCTTGCTAGAATGTCTGACAGGTATCAGAACTTAGAACTATTCAAAGTAGAGCCCTGCAACCTGATGGGACCTGATTACAAGTTGGGTAGGAAAACAACTGGACCCTCTTAGACTTGGGTCAGCTCTCTTCCTTAAGCCCGTGGGGTTGTTGTGGAGGCAGCTGTGTACACCAGTCATGCTGGTTGCCACCATCTCACTGAGGTGTGTATATTTGCTGTGAATTGTGCTGAGCTGAGGAGTCCCAGTGCCTCTCACTCCACTACACGCAGGTATGGCAAGGTGGAAGTAGCTGGCAGGGCACACAGACAGCTCTCACTCAGCAGCACACACGTGCAACAAGGCAGCAGGGCACACAGCCAATGCTGACCTATGGGCAGGAGGCAGCGGAACTGACTAGGGTCTGGGTCAGGTCCAAAAATGACTCGACACTCTTGGGCTGGGTTCTCAAATTGGGCCTGAGCAGACCTCTAGTTCAGAGCAGGCCTACAGAATCTGGCTCCACTGGTGGACAGGTAATCCCCTGCCTAGTTTGATAACCCTGCCTCAGGGCTTCGACTTGAGCTAGGGCTCAGAGTTGCTTATTAACTGAGGGGTGGTGTCAGGGCTTAGACAGCTTTGACAATGCCACTTTGCAAAAATTTAAATGCCTACAGGATTAGATGGCATCTGAATGGTGGACTTAGTGCCTAAAGAGGCACCTTGTTCTGGGCCTAAGTTCCTAAGGGCCACATTTTCACAGATATTTAGGTGCCCAAAGATGCAGTAATGGAAATTTGTAATGGAAATTTCCCCATTACATGCATCTGACGAAGTGGGTATACCTGCCTCTGGAAATTTCCCTTACATGCGTCTGACAAAGTGGATATTCACCCACGAAAGCTTATGCTACGATACATCTGTTAGTCTATAAGGTGCCACAGGACTCTTTGTTGCTAAATTACTCAAAGAAATCTTGTGAAATGCTAATGAAGCACTGTAACTGGAAATGCTAATTACAAAGCAAGTGGCCATTGTGTGAGTAAAAACACTTATCAGATTGTTGTCTGGAGAAGAAGCTATAAGTACTGATTCAAAGGAAGATCCTTCAATTCTGGACTGTTTGGATTCTAAGAGGGCAGAATAACTGAACATGAAGATGGAGATCCCCAGAGTTATTTTGGGTAGCCCTGAAAAGATTTTTGGGAAACTGGCAGATTACTACATCTATGCTATCATTTTGGATTTACAAACGTTGACTCACGTGTTATTATATATTACAGGGGTAGGCAACCTATGGCACGCGTGCCAAAGGCGGCACGCGAGCTGATTTTCAGTGGCACTCACACTGCCTGGGTCCTGGCCACTGGTCCGGGGGGCTCTGCATTTTAATTTAATTTTAAATGAAGCTTAAACATTTTAAAACCTTATTTACTTTACATACAACAATAGTTTAGTTATATATTATAGACTTATAGAAAGAGACCTTCTAAAAACATTCAAAGTATTACTGGCACGCGAAACCTTAGTTAGAGTGAATAAATGAAGACTCGGCACCCCACTTCTGAAAGGTTGCCGACCCCTGATATATTATCTGCTTTAACTTCTCAATAATTCATTCTTTTTTCTTAGCTAATAAACCAATAGTTAGTTTACTATAAAATTGGCTGGCAGTGTTGTCTTTGGTGTAAGATCTGGAGTATCAATGGATCTGGGTGTAAGTGACTGGTGCTTTGCGACTGGGAGAAACGTGATGTGGTATGATTTTTGGTTTATGTAACTATCACCACTAAATTCAGTTTGTCTGGATGACAAGAAAGGCTGGAGAGTCTAAGGGGACTATCATTGACTCCATGGTAAGACTAGTATAGTGATCCAGTTCACATTTTTTACTGACTTGGTGAAATATAATAGACTATACCACCAGTTTGGGGTGTCTGCTCTTGTTTTCTGACAGGCTGCCCTGAGATAGGCGCTCACAGTAGTGAGCCACTCCAGACAGCGTGACAAGGTCCCTTCGAAAGTTTTACCCTAAATCAGACAAAAAATATTCCCTTTAAGAAGTAGATGCTCATTCTTCTAGGATGACTTATTAAAATAACATACCTGTTCTTTACACTAATCTGAGAAACAGCAGATTGTTTAATATCATCTCCATATGTAGACCATGGTGCATATAAGAGAGAAGAGTCAACAGAAGTTGAATATTCTGACGACGTAGAAAGTGAAGAACTGTATGTTTGATTTAGGTCTATATTGTCTTCATTCTGTATTTTAAATGCAATAAAATAACAGATTAATATAAAACATATAAACTTGTAATTTATTTCACTGTACAATGCTGCAACTGGGTTCATGCTTGGGGGGCAAGGGTGAGATTATGAACAGTGAACAGGGCAATTAGTTTATAAAACTGACACTAAGGACAACAACAGGAAATTATTCTATAACAATTAAATGACATTGACCATAGCTCAGCACATTTTCACACAGCAGAGTGAAATTCACTCTTTGCCAGCTCAAAGACTCAGTGTCTTATTATTGGGATTCAATCAATAAGTTATTTACCTGTTTTGCTAATAAATTATTAAAACTGAGAATTTTACAGGTATAACTAATTCCATATAGTGCTGGACAATGGAATTCGTTCCAGTAAGTTTCAGTTTATGGTTCTCCTACAGTAGGGGGATGCTTCAATGTTCTGGTTGCAAACACTGCAGACAAATCTTTACATTAAAAAAACAAACATGTTTTCACAGAATTTTCTTAATATATGAAAACAAAAAGGTTTTGTAAAATTTATTTGGATAAACAGGCTACATTTGGGGCCCAAAATACCTGCACATTCCTTTACACTACATATGTTTATAGGTACTATACCAGCTGACCTCACACCTTATCCAATGGTTGGAAGTTGAAGCTAGACAAATTCAGACTAGAAATAAGGCATAACTTTTTAATAGTGAGTACTGAGATTCTGAACTAATTTACCAAGGGGTGTGATAGATTCTTCATCACTGAATTTTAAAATCAAGATTGGATGTTTTTCTAAAAAATATACTCGAGGAATTATTTTGGAGTTCTATGGCCTGTAGGAAATCAGACTACAATGGTCCCTTCCGGTCTTGGAATCTATGACTTAAATCTTGAATCTAAGACTCTTTTAGACAACATTATTAAGGGGGGCATGGAACTAACTGAAAGACAAAAGACAGCTGGTGTAAATATTTCCAAAGAATGCAGAGAACTATCTGGAAAAGAAAAAGAACGTCTATTTTAAAAGATTAAGCTACAATAAATCCCCCCAACTTTGAAATCACCTGCTTTTCCAACCACACTATCTTGCTTCACTGCTAAATAAAGAGCAATTTATAATGTCTTCCTCAAGTTCCTCTCTTCCACCACTGTTGGAACCTCATTCTGTTTCCCCTCGGTCTGGATTTTATTCTCTCTCCTTCACCAAAATAGCCCTCATCAATGTTTCTATCTTTTTCTGGTCAAATATCAAGGGCTATACTCTAACCTCACCCTTCCTGACTTGTTTACTGCTTTTGATCACAGCTTCCTCCTTGAGCTCTTTGTTTCCTTTTTTGATTGTCCTCTCTTGTTCTCCTACTTCTCAAACTGTTTCTCCGATATCTCATTTGGTAGGTCCTCCAACACCTAAATCACCATCTGCTAAAAAAACTCCCTGACAAAGCACAGGAACAAATCTGTACAGACACATGCCTAGAACCCCGACCAGGGGTATTCCATTTGCTACCCAAGATCCATAAACCTGGATATCCTGGACGCCCCATCATCTCAGGCATTGGCACCCTAACATCAGGCTTGTCTGGTTATGTAGACTCTCTCCTCAGACCCTACGCTACCAGCACTCCCAGCTATCTTCGAGACACCACTGACTTCCTGAGGAAACTACAATCCATCGGTGATCTTCCAGAAAACACCATCCTGGCCACTATGGACGTAGAAGCCCTCTACACCAATATTCCACACAAAGATGGACTACAAGCTATCAGGAACAGTATCCCTGATAATGTCACAGCTAACCTGGTGGCTGAACTTTGTGATTTTGTCCTCACCCACAAACTATTTCACATTTGGGGACAATATATACCTTCAAGTCAGCGGCACTGCTATGGGTACCCGCATGGCCCCACAATATGCCAACATTTTTATGGCTGACTTAGAACAACGCTTCCTTAGCTCTCGTCCCCTAACGCCCCTACTCTACTTGCGCTACATTGATGACATCTTCATCATCTGGACCCATGGAAAAGAAGCCCTTGAGGAATTTCACCATGATTTCAATAATTTCCATCCCACCATCAACCTCAGCCTAGATCAATCCACACAAGCGGTCCATTTCCTGGACACTACTGTGCTAATAAGTGATGGTCACATAAATACCACCCTATACCGGAAACCTACTGACCGCTACACTTACCTACATGCCTCCAGCTACCATCCAGGACACACCACACGATCCATTGTCTACAGCCAAGCTCTAAGGCCTGGTCTACACTAGGCGTTTATGTCGAAGTTAGCGCCATTACATCGAATTAACCCTGCACCCGTCCACACTGCGATGCTATTTAGTTCGACATAGAGGTCTCTTTAATTCGACTTCTGTACTCCTCCCCGATGAGGGGAGTAGCGCTAAATTCGACATGGCCATGTCGAATTAGGCTAGGTGTGGATGGAAATCGACGCTAATAGCTCCGGGAGCTATCCCACAGTGCACCACTCTGTTGACGCTCTGGACAGCAGTACGAGCTCGGATGCTCTGACCAGCCACACAGGAAAAGCCCCGGGAAAATTTGAATTTGAATTCCTTTTCCTGTCTGGCCAGTTTGAATCTCATTTCCTGTCTGGACATCGTGGCGATCACAGAAGCACTGGCAACGATGCAGAGCTCTCCAGCAGTGATGGCCGTGCAGTCTGTGAATAGAAAGAGGGCCCCAGCATAGACTGATCGGGAAGTCTTGGATCTCATCGCTGTGTGGGGCGATGAGTCCGTGCTTTCTGAGCTGCGCTCCAAGAAACGGAATGCAAAGATCTATGAGAAGATCTCAAAAGACATGTCAGAGAGAGGATACAGCCGGGATGCAACGCAGTGCCGCGTGAAAATCAAGGAGCTGAGACAAGGCTACCAGAAGACCAAAGAGGCAAACGGACGCTCCGGATCCCATCCCCAGACATCCCGTTTCTATGAGGCACTGCATTCCATCCTCGGTGCGGCCGCCACCACTACCCCACCACTGACCGTGGACTCTGAGGATGGGATACTCTCCACGGCCGGTTCCTCGGACATGTTAGGGGACGGGGAAGATGAGGAAGGAGATGAGGAGGGCGAGGCAGTCGGCAGCGCTCACAACGCTGATTTCCCCGACAGCCAGGATCTCTTCATCACCCTTACAGAGATCCCCTACGAAGCGTCCCCAACCGTTAACCCGGACACAGAATCTGGGGAAGGATCAGCCAGTAAGTGTTGTAAACATCTAAACATTTATTTTTAACAGAACAGGAATATTAACAATTAAAAGAATGGGTTGTTCATGATTACTGTGCCCTAGGCGCTTAACGGTTTAGTCATGGGCAGTGCAAGTTTTGAAAAAAAATCTAGCAATGTCCGGTTTTCCGTGATTGTCCAGCACAAGCCGCTCTACTGTTTATTCCCTGCTACTGCAGCTACAGTAAAATGCGGTCTATATGTGCGGGGATAGAGCAGTAATCCTCCTGGGACATCTCGATGAAGCTCTCCTGGAGGTAATTGGAAAGCCGTTGCATGAGGTTCCTGGGGAGAGCGGCCTTATTGGGTCCTCCGAAGTATGACACGTTGCCGCGCCACGAGACTATCAAGTACTCGGGAATCATTGCTCTGCACAGCAGGGCGGCATACGGCCCTGGTCTTTGGAGGCTTTCCCGGAGCATTCTCTCTCTCTCGCTCTCAGAGATCCTCATCAGGGTGATGTCGCCCATGGTGACCTGCTTTGAATTAGGTAGGGGAATGTTAGTGTTGGGACTGCTTGCTCGTTCCTTTACAGAACTGTAACCGCTGGTTTGCAGCCACGCGGTGGAGGCGGGAGAGGGGCAGCCGAAAGGGATCGTTCCCGGGGACAGCCGCGAGGGGGTGGGACAGGGGCAGAGTTCCCGCTTGCCGGATTGCTGGCAGCAGGGACTGACATTGCTTTAAATGTGAAATGAGGCCAGTGGTAATATAAAAGTTTTAAACTGCCACAAGTCTACGGCTTACCATGTCTGCCTGCAACAGAAATTCCGTTGTGCTGCCCCGCTTCTCAAATGTGCTGTGCAAGACCCCAGGCACTGAATGCGAAGGCCGAGAATTCGTCCTTGTGCTGAGTGCGCATGTGATAGGTGCTGTGCATGGTCTTGTTCACAGAGAAAGACTATGTTCTTTGTTCACAACTACATTTATCTTTCTGAGGAATTCACTCCCTTTTTCCCATTTCCACAGCCCCATCTGCGACTGTCTCAGAAGCTAGCCTGGCATCACACTCCCAGAGGCTAGCGCGGATTAGGCGTAGGAAGAAGAGGACACGGGAGGACATGTTCTCTGAACTTATGGCCTGTTCCCAAGCCCAGGCAGCACAGCAGACCCAGTGGCGGGAGAAATTGACCCAAATGCACCAAGCAAACATGGATCGGGAGGAGAGGTGGCGGCAGGAAGACCAGCAGGCGACTCAAACGCTGCTTGGACTACTGAGGGAGCAAACAGACACGCTACGGCGCCTTGTGGATGTTCTGCAGGAACGGAGGCAGGAGGACAGAGCCCCGCTGCAGTCCATCTCTAACCGCCCTCCCCCGCCACCAAGTCCCATACCCACCTCACCCAAAGTGCAAAGAAGGAGAGGCGGCAGAGTCCCTGCTAACTCTCACTCCACCCCTGCAGAGAGCTCTAGTAGCAGAAGGCTCTCATTCCCCAAAATTTGAAAAGTTCTTTCCTTCCCGCTTGACACAAGCCCCCGTCCAAGTTTCACCTCCCAGTTCCATGTGTAGTTGATAATAAAAAATACGTTTCTGTTAACTACTGTTTCAATCATGTTCTTTTGGAGGAGGAGGGGAAAGGGGGTTGGTAATTGGACAGGACAGTCACCTTTGGCAGGGTACATAGGCGGGGGCAGGTACAGCAGCAGGGCACATACACAGTGCAGTGATGCAGTGACTAGTTACCCTGGTTAGTCTGGGAGGTTGTTTTCATGTTATGTGGTGGGGGGTGGGTTGCTCTGTGACTTTGTGGCGGGGGAGGGCAGTTACAGATCTTAAGCGGCGGTCCTTATGCAGGATCACAGAGCCACGCAGCAGGGGATCTGTAACCATCCTCCCCCTGCCACAAAGTCACATAGCCCCCCCATACACACAGTCCCGATCAGGAGGGGTGACAGGCTCCGTTGAAACAACCATCCCACCGCAGCGGAGCCCGTCAATCCTTGAGTTTAGAAGCTTCATTCGCGTCACTACACTACACCCGCTCTGCACCACAGTCTGCGTCCCAGTTTTAAAAAATTCCCGCGAAAACAGTATTAAAGAAAACGGTGTGCATTAACAAAGTAGAACTATTTTTATTTCGAAACGTGTGTTGGAAGGGGGGTGAAGGGGGTATGTAACTGGATAGGATAGTCAACATTAACTGGGTAAAGAAACGGGGGCAGGTTCAGCTTCTCTGTACACAAACTTTAAAGTCACAGGTTACCCTGCTCACTCAGGAACTTTGCTTTCAAAGCCTCCCGGATGCACAGCGCTTCCCGCTGGTCTCTTCTAATCGCCCAGCTGTCTGGCTGTGCGTAATCAGCAGCCAGGCTATTTTCCTCAACCTCCCACCCCGCCATAAAGGTCTCCCCCTTGCTCTCACAGAGATTGTGGAGCACACAGCAAGCTGCTATAACAATGGGGATATTGGTTTCGCTGAGATCACAGCGAGTCAGTAAGCTTCTCCATCTCCCCTTGAGACGGCCAAAAGCACACTCCACCACCATTCTGCACTTGCTCAGCCGGTAGTTGAAGAGTTCTTTTTCAGTGTCCAGGGCGCCAGTATAGGGCTTCATGAGCCAGGGCATTAGCGGGTAGGCTGGGTCCCCGAGGATGACTATAGGCATCTCCACATCCCCAACAGTTATTTTGCGGTCCGGGAAGTAAATACCTTGTTGCAGCCGTCTAAACAGACCAGAGTTCCTGAAAACACGAGCGTCATGAACCTTGCCCGGCCATCCCACGTAGATGTTGGTAAAACGTCCCCTGTGGTCCACCAGTGCTTGCAGCACCATGGAAAAATAGCCCTTTCGGTTAATGTACTGGGTGGCCTGGTGGTCCGGTGCCAGGATAGGGATGTGAGTTCCATCTATGGCCCCACCGCAGTTCGGGAATCCCATCGCTGCGAAGCCATCTATGATCGCCTCCACGTTTCCCAGGGTCACTACCTTTGGCAGCAGTACATCAACGATTGCCTTCGCTACTTGCATCACAACAACCCCCACGGTAGATTTGCCCACCCCAAATTGGTTCGCGACTGACCGGTAGCTGTCTGGCGTTGCAAGCTTCCAGAGGGCTATGGCCACTCGCTTCTGTACACTCAGTGCAGCTCGCAACCGGGTGTCATTGCGCTTCAGGGCAGGGGACAGCAACTCACAAAGTTCCAGGAAAGTTCCCTTCCGCATGCGAAAGTTTCGCAGCCACTGGGATTCATCCCAGACCTGCAGCACTATGCGGTCCCACCACTCAGTGCTTGTTTCCCGTGCCCAGAATCGCCGTTCCACGGCATCAGCATGACCCATTGCCATCGTGATGTCCTCGGCACTGGGTCCCCTGCTTTCTGAGAGGTCTGTGCTACTCTCAGACTTCAGGACATCACCGCGGTGCCGTAGCCTCCTCGCCTGACTTTTCTGCATCTGCCTCAGGGAAACCTGTATGATAAGCTGCGAGGCGTTGAGAGCGGCCACAACTGCAGCGATGGTCGCAGCGTGCTCCATGCTCGCAGTGCTGTGGCATCCGTGCTGTCAATGACTGGAAAAGTGCGCGAACTGATTTCCCGCCGGCGCTTTCAGGGAGGGAGGGCGGGAGTGATGGACGGATGATGACAGTTACCCAAAAGCACCCTCGACACATTTTGTTACCCAGAAGGCATTGCCGGCTACACCCAGAATTCCAATGGGCAGAGGGGACTGCGGGAACTGTGGGATAGCTGACCACAGTGCACCGCTTCGAATGTCGACGCTTTCACCGTTAGTGTGGACTCACAAAGTCGAATTACTGTCCTTAGTGTGGACACACACGTTTGACTTTGCAATACCGATTCCAAAAATTCGATGCAAGTAAATTCGAACTACTCTCGTAGTGTAGACAAGGCCTAAGATATAACCGCATTTGCTCCAATCCCTCGGATAGAGACAAGCACCTACAAGAGCTCTATCAAGCATTCTTAAAACTTCAATACCCACCTGCTGAAGTGAAAAAACAGATTGACAGAGCCAGACGAGTACCCAGAAGTCACCTCCTACAAGACAGGCCCAACAAAGAAAATAACAGAACACCACTAGCTGTCACCTTCAGCCCCCAACTAAAACCTCTCCAGCACATCATCAGAGATCTACAACCTATCCTGAAAGATGATCCTTTACTCTCACAGATCTTGGGAGACAGACCTGTCCTCGCTTACAGACAACCCCCCAACCTAAAGCAAATACTCACCAGCAACCACACATCACTGAACAAAACCACTAACCCAGGAACCTATCCTTGTAACCAACCCCGATGCCAACTCTGTCCACATATCTATTCAAGTGACATCATCATAGGACCTAATCACATCAGCCATACCATCAGGGGCTCGTTCACCTGCACATCTACCAATGTGATATATGCCATCATGTGCCAGCAATGCCCCTCTGCCATGTACATTGGCCAAACCGGACAGTCTCTACGCAAAAGAATTAATGGACACAAATCTGACATCAGGAATCAAAATACTCAAAAACCAGTGGGAGAACACTTTAACCTGTCTGGTCATTCAGTGACAGACCTGCGGGTGGCTATATTACAACAGAAAAACTTCAAAAACAGACTCCAACGAGAGACTGCTGAGCTAGAATTGATATGCAAACTAGACACAATCAACTCCGGTTTGAATAAGGACTGGGAATGGCTGAGCCATTACAAACATTGAATCTATCTCCCCTTGTAAGTATTCTCACACTTCTTATCAAACTGTCTGTACTGGGCTAGCTTGATTATCACTTCAAAAGTTTTTTTTTTTTCCTCTTAATTAATTGGCCTCTCAGAGTTGGTAAGACAACTCCCACCTGTTTATGCTCTCTGTATGTGTGTATATATATCTCCTCAATATATGTTCCATTCTATACGCATCCGAAGAAGTGGGCTGTAGTCCACGAAAGCTTATGCTCTAATAAATTTGTTAGTCTCTAAGGTGCCACAAGTATTCCTGTTCTTCTTTTTGCGGATACAGACTAACACGGCTGCTACTCTGAAACCTCTCAGTCTTTGGCACCCCAGCCTCTTTTCCCTTTACACTCACTATCTATGTGAACTCAGTATTCAAAATTTCAACTATTATCTTTAAGATGATGACTCAAAGATCTACCTTTACACTCCTGGCCTGTTTCCCTTCAACCAATCCCACATCTTAACATATGACATCTCCTTTTGCATGTCTTGCTGTCAGCTTAAACAGCGCCAAGCTGAAATCCTGATTCTTCCTCCAAAATCTTTTTCACTCATAACATTCTCTGCACCTTACCCATCTGTCAGCTTTCCACACAAACATATCTGGGCCCTCTTCCACACTGCCCAGTACATATGGAATGCTCAATCTGAGCTACTTGTATGTCTACTGCACCCTCCTCCTTTTGATTTTTTCCTCAAGACCCACTTTGGCTATGATATATATGAGGAAGCAGCCAACTAATGACAGATTAAGAGGCAGGATAGGGATAATTTATTCTCTATTAATAATATTTTTAAAAAATACAAATATATATCAGTTGTATATATGACTATATTTCTTCCTCTACCCTTGTATATCACTTGTTTTCTTAGAGGTAGAGACTATAGACTAAATCCACAAACGTACTTAGGCATTGCAATCCCTATCCCCTAGGCACCTTGGCTCCCCATACAACACATGGTGAGAGTTAGGAGCCTAAGGAAGAAATCCTAGAAGACAGTAAGCTTAACAGAAAGCCACCTAAACTACCCAGGAGTGAAATGCAAAAGAAAGGCTGGGTCTCAAGTCCCTGATATCTGAGGGGTGGGGCCTAACTGCCATTGATCGGGACCTCTAGGCATCTGATTGACAGGCTAGAGTGAGATATCTATTTCCACTCAGGATACTCAACTGTGAACCCTCTTCTGGCGTTAGGCACCTAGGCAGCTCAGCCCATACCCTAGCAGACAAAACACAGACATTTATCATGAAAAACTAGAGCACCACTCTATCATAGCTGATAGCATGGAAATTAGGGCAGTTACGTGGGAGATCTGGGTTCAAGTCCCTACTCTGCCTGATTTGGAGCAGGGACTTGTACCCAGATCATCCACATCTCAGATGAGTGCCCTAACCAGTATCCAAATCAGTCTCACATGGGTGCAATCAATTATTTATAAAGTGGAACAGCTCAACAGAAATTGAGACAGACCCATTCCAAAAAAAACCCATGAGACTGGGGGCTAGGGCACTTACTTATGATGTGGGAGGCCTGGGTTCAACTCCCTCTTCCAAATCTGGCAGAGCAGGGTCTTACAGCTATGTCTCCCACAGCCTCAGTAAGTGCTCTAAACATAAGGCCAGGGGATTCCTAAGCTGATTGCCTTTAGTAACAAGTACCAGGTATTATGCATGCCCTGAGGACACCTACGGGATCAGGCCCCCTTGACAGGACAGGTGGGGAAAATACCTAGTTTGAGAATCCCACCTTAAGGCTGCTGGAGGTTCAGCAAGAGCTCCCTGCAGCTTGTTAGCTACACAGCTGCATCAAACTTTAAGAGGCTGTAAGCTTGCCTATAGGTGGTAACTTACACTGCAATGCAAGCCCAGGGCTAGTGGGACTCGAGCCATCTGACCCATGTTAAGGAACCCTAACCTTGAGTGTCTAAATTGTATTTTAACCCTATGTTAAGACTTTTGTAATCCATGCTTGAACCTAGGGCTCTGGCAACCACATTGCAGCACACAGGCCAGAGAAACCATATCCCAGAGTCCCTAGTGCCCACTCCCCCTGAAATGTGACAACTCTATCCCTAGGACCATGGTGCACTGTGGGAAAACTTTACTATCTCTCCTCTCACCCCCCCCCCCCCACACACCCACGTTATCAGGAAGCAGCTTGCTTTGCAAAAGGCTTGATCAGTTCACTCTCCATTTCAAGCTCAGGAGGCTGACAGTGTGCCTGCAGTTTAGTGATCAGAAAAGAATGGGTTGCACTGACCTGAGCTGCTGCCATTTGCAAAGGTGGGGGTCAGGGGGTGGTTTCCATTTTCAACTGTGTGGATTGTACATTGTTGGGATAGAGAGGACTAAGGAAGTTGTCCCATGGAAATATGGGATACTTCCAGCTGACTCCCAGGACCTGAGTCAAGCAGGGCTGCATCTACCCTGCAAAGCAATAGGGCTCCAACCCTGGGTCCTGGCTTAACTTGAGCTTGGACCCTCCAGCTCTAGGCTAGTGTAACTGCAGAGTAGACACATGGTTAGGCTAGAGCGTGGGCTTACATTGCAGTTCAGACATACTCTCAGGTGCCATGGGACTTTAGGTAAATATGGGGTCAGGCAGCAGCTTAGCGGTTCTGAGAAGGTCAGACGTAAGTGCTTAAAGAGACAGTGGGGTACCTAAGTACCTCTGTGGATCTAGCCCCATGTTTTCATGTTTGTATAATGCAATGGGGAGCTGCTCTTGACTAGGGTCATTGAGTACTACTGCTATATAAATAAGTAATAATAAATCAAGTTTCTTTTAATCATCACAAATTATAGGTTTAATATATCAGACAACAGAAAAACAGTTAACAGGAAGCTCATTTGTGTTATTCTAAAGCAGTTTTCAAACTGAAATATCTTTTTGGGGGGAATTCTCTTTGTTTTATATATTTTTGACAATTAAGGGAAGGGTAGTGGACTACATCCCTTTCTTTTTGGCAGGGAAAGAAGGGGAATAGAAGAATGAATATAAGCTGAAAATAGCTGTCATCTTCCATTATTGCCACCATAAAGAAAAAACTCCTTCAATTGAGTACCATCCTTTCAAATAAAGGGTTGGTATGAAGCAGACACTCAAACAAAACTAAACTGTTTATACTCTGCTGTCCATGCAGCTGTATTTAACAATAGTTTGGTGTGTTTCTTACTGAAAACAAATGCCTGTAAAATATACATTTATTTAGAAATAAGTAGCTGAACCTGTAATTTGTAGCAATCATAGAATGAGCTGGAGCCTGTCATGATAACACTACTGAATACATCAGTTAGCCTTCCACTGGTTTCTGCGCTACTCCAACAGCGATTGGTGCCTCTGAATGCAACTTTAGGCTATGTATAAAAAGAATGGGGTAGAAAGGCACAATTACACATTAACCCAAGTAAAGATTTTAATTTTACTCTGATGTCAAACTGTTTAACTCTTCTAAATTTGCCTGCAGATTCTGCCCAGGTGGTTTTCAGCAAATCGTTCACCTGACAAGAAGTATAAAACCCTTTTATATACTAATGGTCCAAATTAATCCTTCCCTTAATTTAATGGGTCAGATCCTTGACTAAGTATGAAGACTGCATAGAGGGGCTGGGGGAGAGGGCCCTGATACAAACTGGCTTCTGCACTCCCCCATTCATGGGCCACCTACATGGCAGGCTGTTCACCCACTATAATTTTGAACACCTTGAAAGCTCTAAATTATGCCACTTGCCAAAAGCCCCAAGGAGCCTTTTGGGGTTGACTTGGCTGAAGTGGCACCTGGAAATTGCCAGGTGTAAGGAAGCCAGACACTACCCTTTCAACAGCAAAAAGGGGGTGGCATAGGCACCAGTACACCATCTCTGTGCTGCCAGAAGACCCCCTAGTCTGGGTGATCCTCCCATTGCCAATTATATATCAGGCTAGATTTTCAAGACCCGAGCACCCACAGTCTGACCATAAGTCATAATGAGAGTGGTGCGTGGGGACCGCTTTGGTGAAGCAGGCCCAGACCGGCCATAAGTCACTTTGTGTCAGCAGCCGCTCTCCCACAGCTCATTGCCAGGGCTGGGCACAGGGGAGAGAAGGCCTGCAGGCCAGGGAGGATGGCATTTGCTGACAGTCAGCTTGGACCCCGTGGGCTGGAGAAGGGGTGGGGCAAGCGAGGGGCTTAGCTACCCAAGCCCACCAAAGGCACCTGGTTACCACCCGCCAACCTGTCTGTGGGAGGGTCGCTATGAGGGGATATCTCACCGCCCAGCCACGGGCATGGAGACCCACTTGGGGCTCTGTCCCTCCAGCCCCACATGCCTACACCTAGGACCCCCCCTCCCGAGGCTCAGCTCCCCCCCATGCCCCGCCCTACCTCATCCATTCCCTGACTCCTTCCTCCCCCCCCCACTCGTCCCCCTCACCTCCATGGGCGCCGAAGGGTCGGAGTCCCGACTACAATACCACTCAGGGAAAGCAGGGGCGGCTGAGCAGCGGGATCCCCCCCATGCCCGGAGCCGCCGCCGCCGCCGCCGCTCCCCTCTGCCGGACTGAGGATGGCGCTAAGCGGCCGTTACCCCTCACACCACAGCGCGGGAGGGGCCAGCTCTCGAGCGCAGACTACCCCAGAGCATTGGCCATCCCCATCTAGCCAATGACAAACCGCCTGACTCCCTCGAGGCGCTAACGCCTCGTGATGCCCTAACCCACGAGGGCATTGACCTCCCGAAAGCCAATAGGAGATTCCCTTGGAGCCCCGCGACGGCCGCCACTTAACCAATGAGGAATCGCCTCGCACGCCGCTCCCACCAACACGCGCATCACGAACCGACTCATTTCCCCCTACTCTATCCCAGTTGATCTCGTGACCTCCACTCTCTGATTGGCTACCTTCCAGCCAATGGGAAATTGTCAAATGATTTGTTTACCCAGAGATTAGTCGGGGACGGTTACAGCCGCTGCAGCCCTTTCCCGCTCAAAAAACCAGGGTGGCTTCTCATTGGTCATGGGTACAGAGGGGTTTAGAAACCCAACAAGGTGATTGGCTAACGGGTCGGGAGGGGGAAGCAGAGGTTACCTGGCTAGGGCTTTCTACATTGCAATTTGTGCACAAGTGTCATGGCCCACACAGAGGCACTTACCCTGCCCCCGCCACTGACCCCACACACCAGGCACTGACCTGCCCACACCCCCACCCCCACCACTGACCCCACAACAGGCACTGCCCTGCCCTTGCCCCCGTCACTGACCCCGCACACCAGGCACTGCTCTGCCTGCTGCCCCATCAGTGATCCCACATGCCAAGGCAGTTCTCTGCCCACCACCCCTGTCAGTGACCCCACACACCAGGGCACTGCCCTACCCACCACCCCTATCAGTAGAGGTGAAAGTAAGCGAGTACGGTACGGTACGGAGTACTGGCAAGAGCTGGAACGCCGTGCCGGACTGGACCAGCTTCTCCGGCGGTGATTTAAAGGGCCCAGGGCTCCAGCCGCTGTGGGGAGCCCCGGGCCCTTTAAATCACCACCGGAGCTCCGGCTGCTGGGCTTGGGCGGAGATTTAAAGGTCCGGAGCTCCGGTCCCTGTGAGGAGCCCTGGGCCCTTTAAAGTGCCACCCAAACCCACCGGAGCTCTGACAGTGCTTTAAAGGGCCCGGGGCTCCCTGCAGCGGCCGGAGCCTCTGTCCCTTTAAATTGCTGCCGGAGCCCTGCTGCTGCTACCCTTTGAAAGGCTCCCCCTCTTCTGGTTGAGGCTACGCCCCGCTCAGGACTCTGGTGTACCGGTAAGCCCTTTAAGTTACTTTCACCCCTGCCTATCAGTGATGCAACACATGAGGGCAGTGCTTTACTCACCACCCCTAACAGTGATCCCCACACACCAAGGCAGTTCTCTGTCCACCCCCTGTACCAAAGTGACCCACACACACCGGGGGGGGGGGGGGGATAGCAGCTTCTGCAAAGGATTCAGAGAAAGGGCTGGGCTCCCCCCACCTTACCCCCAAGTTGCCCACTGCACCGTTCCAAATGAAAGCAGGATACCCATTCTCTTTCCACTGACCAGACAGTGGCCCCAGGAGTCCTGGTGTTGTTCCATCGATGCCTTCCTTAGTTGTGGCCCACTGTGGTGGCCACCTACTGAGACTAAACCTACAGCTGCCCCATCTCCCATGTATTCAGTTGCCATTTTTTCTGAGGTGTTTGAAAGTAGGCTAACTTCAAAAGAACGGGGGTGGGTCGGAAGTTGCAGTGGGAACACCTGTGAAGAGGATACATCTGGGACCCAGTTTTCCCAAACATCATTGTCTTTACTGGACCTAGTGTTGCCAACTCTTGCTATTATATTGAAAGTCTTGCCATTTGGGGCATTTTTAAAAAAACCCAGTTCCTGGAGTCAGGTGATTATATGAGGCTCTCAGTTTTCATTAAGTCCCCCTAAATACTCAGAAACCAGAAGGCAAATAAAAAGCATCTAACATTTATTATTATTATTTTTAATCTTGTAATTTTTAAGATAGTCTCATGTTTCTTTGGGATTTGATTCATGATTTTTGCATACTTGAGGTTGACAATAGTGCGCATCCAGATTCTTATGGCCTATCTGCCCATTTGAGCATACAAATATGATACTTGGGTGGTATGTCAAGATGTCCATGTTTGAAAGGAAACTCCTTGAAACAAAGTGGAAGATTTAGAAACATTTTTGATGTATTGCGCTCATGTGGGATTTTTCATGTCATTTTACTTTGAGTTCCTAGCATGGCAATCAATTTTCTTGTACTCCCTGACATTTCCCATCATATGTTCCACTGGGACACCAGTTTTCTGATTGCGTTTAAGATAGTATTTGATAACACTGTAGGGTGAATTAATATATTCATACTTTTTAAGGCCAGAAAGGACCACTATGACAATCTAGTCTGACCACTTGCATAACATAGGTCAGAGAATTGCACTAAGTGATTCCTGCATCAAGCCAATAACTTTTGATTGAGCAAAAGCATATCTGTTAGAGAGAGATATCCACTCTATAAGGCAGGTTTTCAAGACCTCAGATCATTCTTGTAACTCGGAATGTCTTTTCAGTTTTTCAACATCCTTTTTGAAGTTTGGATGTCAGAACTGGACACAATATCCAGAAATGGTCTTATTAATTCCATATAAAGAGGTAATATCACCTACCTCCCTATTCCTTCCTGATAGTCCTATGCTTATACATCCAAGAGAGGCTGCAGCTTCACACTGGGGGCTCCTGTTCAGTTAGTTATCCACAATGCCCCTTAAGTACATTTCAATGTCACTGCATTCCAAGACACAGCTCCCCATTTTATAAGTATGACATACATTCTTTGTTCCTAGGAGGACAGGAATATAATTAATGTCAGACAATATGGTTTTATGAAAATAAGGTCTGATTTCATTCTTTAATGGAATTACAAATTTGGTTGTTAAAGATAACTGAGCAGGGAGTATTATATATGTATACAGTGCCTAGCAGCATGAGGCCCAGATTTCTTAATGGGGATTCTATGTGCCACTTCAGTATGATGATAATTGTGATAGCTCAGATGACACTACTGCTCAGGAGCAGATGTTATTATTAGTACGAGGTTGCCTCTTCTGGTCTTGATCTTTTGAATAAGCCTAGGAAGTATTTGTTAGTCCTGGGGGAAAGGTGCATACTGCTGTCGTCTCCAACTTTGAAGGCATCTACTGTGCCACCAGAGTTTGCCTGAAATGACTGAAGAAGGCTGTTTTTGTTTGAGAGCTTAACAAAGGACAAGTTGGGGACTCTGCAAATGCACAGCTCTAGTGATGCTGCTAGACCTTTACAAGCAACTAGTGCCACGTGAGCTAAAGGAGCAACTCCTATAACCACCAGCAGCAGTAGATTGTTATCCTCTAGTAGCCCAGCTACTAGAGGGGAGCATGACACATCCTAATTCTATTGTGGATTACAAGAACTCATTTCCATTAGAGACCTCCCTGCAACAAAGCAGGGTCTTGGAGATGTAGCAAGTCAGTAACCCCCTTCCTGCCATAGGGATGGAGAGTGAAACATGTCAAGTATATCTGAACAGCCGCCACATCCCCAAGAGCAAGGCACACACTAGTGAGACCTCATCTGGAACACTGTGTGCAGTTCTGGTCTTCCATGTTTGAGAAAGATTAATTCAGACTGGAACAGGTGCAGAGAAGGGCTACTAGGATGATCCGAGGAATGGGAAACCTACCTTATGAGAGGAGACTCAAAGAGCTTGGCTTGTTTAGCCTAATCAAAAGGAGGCTGAGGGGAGACATGATTGCTCTCTGTAAACACAACAGAGGGATAAATACCAGGGAGGGAGAGGAGTTACTTAAGTTAGGCGCCAATATCGACACAAGAACAAATAGATATAAACTGGCCATTAACAAGTTTAGTCTTGAAATTAGATTAAGGTTACTAACCATCAGAGGAATGAAATTCTGGAATAGCCTTCCAAGGAGAGTAATGGGGGGCAAAAAACCTAACTGGCTTCAAGATTGAGCTTGGTAAATTTATGGAGGGGATGATATGATAAGACTGCCGACAATGGCATGTAACCAATCTGCGACTGCTAGCAGCAAATATCCCCAACAGCCAGTGATGCGACACTAGATGGGGAGGGCTTTGAGTTACTACAGAGAATTCTTTCCCACATGTCTGGCTTGTGAGTCTTGCCCACATGCTCAGAATTTAACTGATCACCATATTTGGGGTCAGGAAGGAATTTTCCCATGGGTCAGATTGGCAGAGACACTGGGTTTTTTGTTTGTTTTTGCCTTCTTTGCAGCATGAGCCACAAGTCACTTGCTAGTTTAAACTAGTGTAAATGGTGGATTCTCTGTCCCTTGAAGATTTTAAAGCATGATTTGAGGACAAAGGCTAGGTCTACACTACCCGCCTGAATCAGCGGGTAGAAATCAATCTCTCGGTGATCGAATTATCGCGTCTCGTGAGGACGCGATAATCGATCCCCGAATCGACGCTCTTACTCCACCAGCGGAGGTGGGAGTAAGCGCCGTTGACGGGGAGCCGCGGAGGTTGATTTTGCCGCCGTCCTCACAGCCGGGTAGGTCGGCTCCGATAGGTCAAATTCAGCTACGCTATTCGTGTAGCTGAATTTGTGTATCTTAAATCGACCCCCCCACCCCGTAGTGAAGACCTGCCCTCAGAGGCTCCTCTGAGTAGTTGCTGCAACAGCTGAGGAAGCTCTTAGAAGAAAGGTAATATGGATGGTGAGCGATCAGCTGTTGTGACCTGCACAGGATGTGCCATGTTTGTCTTTCTTCCACAGGACAGAAGTGACTTTGTCTGTACAAAGTGCAAGCTGGTCTCCATATTGGAAGAGAAGGTTCAAGGTCTGGAGAAACAAGTATCAACCCTGCATTGCATAAGAGAAAATGAAGATTTCCTGGACAGATGTCAGAATATGCTTCTACGGGCACAACATTCTGAAGAATCAGAGCAGGCTGCGCAGCAGGGACAGAAGGATGGTGAAGAAATTTGGCAGCATGTGACCTCCAGAAGAAGAAAGAGGAGAGTCCACGTACCAGCAATGCGGATACAGGTGAGCAACCATTTTAATGTTCTCTCCACAGGTACTAATGCAGAAGTGGACTAGATGATACATCTGAGGGAAGGGAGCAGAAGGAGACTGCACCAATTGGAAGGCATGAGATGCACTGTCCTAGGGATGGGGGTTCCACAACCACTGCTCCCAAGAGAAGGAGGCGGGTGGTGGTGGTCGGGGACTCCCTCCTCTGGGGGACTGAGTCATCTATCTGCCGTCCCGACCGGGAAAACCGAGAAGTATGCTGCTTGCCAGGAGCTAGGATTCACGATGTGACGGAGAGACTGCTGAGACGCATCAAGCCCTTGGATCGCTACCCCTTTCTGCTTCTCCATGTGGGCACCAGTGATACTGCCAAGAATGACCTTGAGCGGATCACTGCGGACTACGTGGCTCTGGGAAGAAGGATAAAGGAGTTTGAGGCGCAAGTGGTGTTCCTGTCCATCCTCCCTGTGGAAGAAAAAGGCCTGGGTAGAGACTGTCGAATTGTGGAAGTCAATGAATGGCTACGCAGGTGGTGTTGGAGAGAAGGCTTTGGATTCTTTGACCATGGGATGGTGTTCCAAGAAGGAGGAGTGCTAGGCAGAGATGGGCTCCACTTAATGAAGAGAGGGAAGAGCATCTTCACAAGCAGGCTGGCTAACCTAGCAAGGAGGGCTTTAAACTAGGTTCACCGGGGGAAGGAGACCAAAGTCTTGAGGTAAGTGGAGAAGTGGGATGCCAGGAGGCAGCACGAGCAGGAGAACACAAGAAGGGAGGACTCCTGCCTCATACTGAGAACGGGACGATGAGCAAGTTATCTTAAGTGCCCATACACAAATGCAAGAAGCCTGGGAAACAAGCAGGGAGAACTGGAAGTCCTGGCACAGTCAAGGAATTATGATGTGATTGGAATAACAGAGACTTGGTGGGATAAATCACATGACTGGAGTACTGTCATGGATGGATATAAACTGTTCAGGAAGGACAGGCAGGGCAGAAAAGGTGGAGGAGTTGCATTGTATGTAAGAGTGAGCAGTATGACTGCTCAGAGCTCCAGTATGAAACTGCAGAAAAACCTGAGAGTCTCTGGATTAAGTTTAGATGTGTGAGCAACAAGGGTGATGTCATGGTGGGAGTCTGCTATAGACCACCAGACCAGGGGGATGAAGTGGACGAGGCTTTCTTCTGGCAACTAACAGAAGTTACTAGATCACAGGCCCTGGTTCTCATGGGGGACTTCAATCACCCCAATATCTGCTGGGAGAGTAATACATCAGTGCACAGACAATCCAGGAAGTTTTTGGAAAGTGTAGGGGACAATTTCCTGGTGCAAGTGCTGGAGGAACCAACTAGGGTCAGAGCTCTTCTTGACCTGCTGCTCACAAACAGGGAAGAATTAGTAGGGGAAGCAAAAGTGGATGGGAACCTGGGAGGCAATGACCATGAGATGGTTGAGTTCAGGATCCCGACACAAGGAAGAAAGGAGAGCAGCAAAATACAGACCCTGGACTTCAGAAAAGCAGACTTTGACTCCCTGAGGGAACTGATGGGCAGGATCCCCTGGGAGAATAACATGAAGGGGAAAGGAGTCCAGGAGAGCTGGCTGTATTTTAAAGAATCCTTATTGAGGTTGCAGGAACAAAGCATCCCAATGTGTAGAAAGAATAGTAAATATGGCAGGTGACCAGCTTGGCTTAACAGTGAAATCCTTGCTGATCTTAAATACACACACACACAAAAAGCTTACAAGAAGTGGAAGATTGGACAAATGACCAGGGAGGAGCATAAAAATATTGCTCAGGCATGCAGGACTGAAATCAGGAAGGCCAAATCACATTTGGAGTTGCAGCTAGCAAGAGATTTTAAGAGTAACAAGAAGGGTTTCTTCAGGTATGTTAGCAACAAGAAGAAAGTCAAGAAAAATGTGGGCCCCTTACAGAATGAGGGAGGCCACCTAGTGACAGAGGATGTGGAGAAAGCTAATGTCCTCAATGCTTTTTTTGCCTCTGTCTTCACGAACAAGGTCAGCTCCCAGACTACTCCACAAGGTCAGCATGGGGAGAAGGTGACCAGCCCTCTGTGGAGAAAGAACAGGTTCAGGACTATTTAGAAAGGCTGGACGAGCACAAGTCCACGAGGCTGGATGTGCTGCATCCAAGGGTGCTAAAGGAGTTAGCGGATGTGATTGCAGAGCCATTGGCCATTATCTTTGAAAACTTATGGCAATTGGGGGAGGTCCCAGATGACTGGAAAAAGGCTAAAGTAGTGCCCATCTTTAAAAAAGGGAAGGAGGAGGATCCGAGGAACTACAGGCCAGTCAGCCTCACCTCAGTCCCTGGAAAAAGCATGGAGCAGGTCCTCAAGGAATCAATTCTGAAGCACTTAGAGGGGAGGAAAGTGATCAGGAACAGTCAGCATGGATTCACCGAGGGCAAGTCATGCCTGACTAACCTAATTGCCTTCTATGATGAGGTAACTGGCTCTGTGGATGAGGGGAAAGCAGTGGACATGTTATTCCTTCACTTTAGCAAAGCTTTTGATACAATCTCCCACAGTATTCTTGCCGGCAAGTTAAAGAAGTATGGGCTGGATGAATGGACTATAAGGTGGATAGAAAGCTGGCTAAATCATCGGGCTCAACGGGTAGTGATCAATGGCTCCATGTCTAGTTGGCAGCCGGTATCAAGCGGAGTGCCCCAAGGGTCGGTCCTGGGGCCAGTTTTGTTCAATATTTCATTAATGATCTGGAGGATGGCATGGACTGCACTCTCAGCAAGTTTGCAGATGACACTAAACTGGGAGGAGTGATAGATACGCTGGAGGGTAGGGATAGGATACAGAGGGACCTAGACAAATTAGAGGATTGGGCCAAAAGAAATCTGATGAGGTTCAGCAAGGACAAATGCAGAGTCCTGCACTTAGGACAGAAGAATACCATGCACTGCTACAGACTAGGGACCGAGTGGCTAGGCAGCAGTTCTGCAGAAAAGAACCTAGGAGTTACAGTGGACGAGAAGCTGGGTATGAGTCGACACCGTGCCCTTGTTGCCAAGGGCTGTATAAGTAGGGGCATTGCCAGCAGTTTGAGGGATGTGATCATTCCCCTCTATTTGGCATTGGTGAGGCCTCATCTGGAGTACTGTGTCCAGTTTTGGGCCCCACACTACAAGAAGCATGTGGAAATTGGAAAGAGTCCAGTGGAGAGCAACAAAAATGCATGTGAAAATTGGAAAGAGTCCAGTGGAGAGCAACAAAAATGATTGTGGGCTGGAGCACATGACTTATGAGGAGAAGCTGAGGGAACTGGGATTGTTTAGTCTGCAGAAGAGAAGAATGAGGGGGGATTTGATAGCTGCTTTCAACTACCTGAAAGGGGGGTTCCAAAGAGGATGGATCTATACTGTTCTCAGTGGTACCAGATGACAGAACAAGGAGTAATGGTCTCAAGTTGCAGTGGGGGAGGTTTAGGTTGGGTATTAGGAAAAACTTTTTCACTAGGAGGGTGGTAAAGCACTGGAATGGGTTACCTAGGGAGGTGGTGGAATCTCCTTCCTTAGAGGTTTTTAAGGTCAGGCTTGACGAAGCCCCGGCTGGGATGATTTAGTTGGGGATTGGTCTTGCTTTGAGCAGGGGGTTGGACTGGATGACCTCCTGAGATCTCTTCCAACTAGGGTGACCAGACAGCAAGTGTGAAAAATCAGGACAGGGGGTGGGGGTAATAGGAGCCTATATAAGAAAAAGACCCAAAAGTCGAGACTGTCCCTATAAAATCTGATCACCCAACTTCCAACCCTGATATTCTATGATTCTATGACTTCAGTAATTCAGCCAGAGGTTATGGGTCTATTGCAAGAATAGGTGGGTGAGATTCTGTGGCCTGCAATGTGCAGGAGGGAAGACTAGATGATCATGATGGTCCATTCTAGCCTTAAGTCTATGAGTCTACTTCCTGGGGAGCATAGACGGAACAAGATGCCAGTGCGTTTTGATGCAGCCATTATGGACAGTTTTGCCCACTGGGTGGTGCAACCAGCATATAAATTGGGACTTAGGCGCCTCAATGCACAGTGTTGCAACACCGAACTTGTAGGTGCCCTGACTACTAGGGGAATCCACAGTCCTGAATTAGGCGCCAGGCTAGCTGTATGCTGCATGGGGAAAGTTAGGCACTTAAGAATGGGATTCACAAAATCCAGCAGGCTGAGCAGGACCTGCCTAAACTAGCCAATAGGAAATACCAAGGAGAGGGTTGTGGCCTAAGCCCCACCCCTCAAAGGGAGGGTGGGTGCCTAGCGCTGCTTGGGATTCTCAGCCATGAATCTTCTCTTGGAGTTTGGCACCTAAATCTCTTTATGACTCTACCTCCAAGTCTGGAGAAGCAAAATCTAAAGAGATAGGGAGGGATGGCTAATCCCCTTCCTGTGCCAGGAAGACCCCTCTCCTGTACGAATGTGCTAGGCCCTCTTGACCCCCCTGTTGGAAGGGTCGGGGCTGGCTCCTTTGTGTATCGATTGGGAGGGATCCGCTGTCTTAGGCAAACGGGGCAATCTCTGCCCCTCCTGTCTAGCATGGAACAGTTGGCAGATCTCTTCACTAGGTAGTTAACTAGTGACCATGTGTGTGGGGGTCACTGTGTGCGCTATATAAAAAGATCCTGTACTGTCTCAACCTTCAACATCACCCCCTCCCCCATGCCTCAGCTCACCCTAGTGTCACTGTAGCATCCTGGGCCATTCCTCTTGGATTTCTTCTGACCTGAATTATTGCAAAAACAGGTAGTGCCCTCTCTTGTGTCCTTTCCCCAGGTTCAGTGCTGTATCCTCACCACATAGCTGCAGATTTCATTCCCACTGTCCAGATGTCTGTCTAGTCACAGAGCCATCTAATTAACACTAAAGTTCTCTCCTCTGTTAACCTTTAAGGGAGCTGGAAACCCAAATCAAGCCCAAACCCCCACATTGCAAGCTTGCCACCCCTCCTGCATCTATTATCGGTTATTGATTTATTCCCAAGAAACCAAGGAGGCAGGATTGAGTGCAGAACAAAATAACAGTTTATTAAACAACCCCCACCAACTATACCCAAACAACAAACACGGAAAACCACTCGGGTGTTAACAATAAAAACAGACTTTAAGCCAAGACCCTAAAACCATACACCACCAGGGGTGGGTAAGACAAAGTAAAAGGGTAAACACATCACCATTCTTCTCGCTGTTTACATAGGACACTGGACACATGGGAACCAAGGACACCACCAGGACCATAGGACATCAAGGGACAGGAACCACGAACATGAACACCAGGATATTCAGGACACCAGGACAGGAACAGGTAAGCTATCTTCTTTCTTCTCAATTTGCTAAGTCATCTCAGCAGGGAATAGATGTTAGCACTGGGCATCCTCTATGACAGACAGCACCCATCACAGGACATTGCACACCTTTATAACCTCTTTATAATCCAGGCAGAATTCTCTAGGTCACCTGATCATTTCCCACCTTAACCTTCAAAAAGGCGTCAATATTTCCTGGCAAGGTGCTGTTAATAGGCAGATTACAAAACCAGGAGGAACAAGAAGGGGATACAGTATGGAGGGTGAAGTGCAATTTAAAGAAATCAAGATGGCGAACTGAAACCACCTTACAATTCCCCACCTTGCTGACTTGATAATTTTTGATTATTATTATCACCACACCTTATACTAAAGGCATTGCATTGTATCTTGATTCCCTGCTTACGTTCTTTAGTTTCACTCTACCCCATCAAATGGTAACAATAACAACCAATTGTATTATCATGATAACTATAAACGGATGCACCAAAATGTACCACACTTCTTTAATACTGGTAGGAGCAGCTATTAAATCTTCCCATTAGTGGGCAAACCTAGAATCCTTCTGAATCCTTTGTAAAATCTTTTCAATTCTCTGGGAGGAGTAATGTACAGTTAGCATCACGTTATTACCTTTTTTTTGCTAATTCCTGAAGGTGCCTTTCCAGGCTCAGATGCTTAACTAGTTGTTTTACAGCCTCTAGGTCTGCCATACATTTACAGGTTTTATATGTTCATATAAGGCATACGACAAATAAATACTTTGCACATTAATTACCTGGGACACAAAATTAACATTGCAACCGCTTACAGCCACCACAAAACAAATACACATAAGGGTTGTTTTCTACCTCCTAAAATATATGGACAACAAACTTTGTACACCAGCTTCGGATACAGACGCAATGGCTGTTTGTCAATACAATGACAGAATGCTTGTTGTAGCTGGGTTGAAGGTTATAATGGCATTTACCTTGGTCTGCATTTAGGCAAATGTGGGGAGCTTTATACACTTCATTAGTACAAGTGTAGCCCATATTTTGTTCCCATACATGCATACTTAAATCTATTACATTTGGTACAGTTTTTATGCACCCATTTGGGAATATCTATAGGTGTCATGGTAGAATTATTTACATTAATTCCCACTGGGATTAAAACATAAACCCAATCCTCACTGGCATTGAGGATGGTTAGGACATCTCAAATTGCCTAACATTTCGTAACAGCATGTTCTTTATCTCTGTAGGGATATTACCCCTGAAACCTTCACTGAGGATCTTGCCTGCCACATTTAACAGCCAGGCTTGTGTTTGTATGCAGGTAAGTGCCCATGAGACGTTATACTGCACAAGTCCCAAGGCATTGATTATTTTCTTATGATCTTTTTCCGGCAAATGGTACCACTCTGGAAGGGTTTTTATGATTTCATATTCTAGCTCACTTATTTGATTTAAGGAAGCCATTAGAGGCTGGCTCAGTGAGGCCATATCATGCCCCGCATGGCTGATTTTTCTGGCCAAGTTGTTGGTATTAAGTGTATTTACAACCCCAAGAGTGGCTCCCACCCCTCCTAGTACCTTAGCAACTAGATTTCTTTTTATCTTATGCTTTTCAGGCACAATGCTTTTTACCCAAGCATACCATCCCTTAACTTGCAATTGCACAAAGGGTTTACATTTTGTCTCAAAGCCTTGCACTAGTACCTGCAGGAACACCATAATCTTTTTTAAGGAGTACCTAGGATTGACAAGCAGTAATCTTTTAACGTTTTCCTTAACAACCACCGGGCCTATGGGGCTAAAGTATGGCTCTGGTGCAACTTTTATATTTATTTGCTGTTTGTCCCAATACAATCCCATGATGGTCCACAAACCCGAATTGTTTATATTTACACTAACATTTACAAAACCATTGCATTCTGTTCTAAGCATTACATGACTTTTTAGAAAACAGAAACAATTAGCACTGGATGAAGCATTGTAATACTGCTTAAAGTTGCAAAGTATGACTTAGATGGAAGGTGTAATCTCACCACTACCTTATTTACATTAAATTGTAGATTTATATACACTTTGACTTGTATAATGACAGGTTTCAGAGTAGCAGCCGTGTTAGTCTGTATCCGCAAAAAGAACAGGAGTACTTGTGGCACCTTAGAGACTAACAAATTTATTTGAGCATAAGCTTCAGTGGGCTACGGCCCACTTCATCAGATGCATAGACTGGAACATATAGTGAGGAGATAAATATACATACAGAGTACATGAAAAGGTGGGAGTTGCCCTACCAACTCTAAGAGGCTAATTAATTAAGATGAGCTATTATCAGCAGGAGAAAAAAAGCTTTTGTAGTGATAATCAAGATAGCCCATTTCAGACAGTTGACAAAAAGGTGTGAGGATACTTAACATGGGGAAATAGATTCAATTTGTGTAATGACCCAGCCACTCCCAGTCTCTATTCAAGCCAAAGTTAATGGTATCTAGTTTGCATATTAATTCAAGTTCAGCAGTTTCTCGTTGGAGTCTCTTTTTGAAGCTTTTCGGTTGCAAAATTGCCACCTTTAAGTCTGTTACTGAGTGACCAGAGAAATTGAAGTGTTCTCCGACTGGTTTTTGAATGTTATGATTCCTGATGTCAGATTTGTGTCCATTTATTCTTTTGCATAGAGACAGTCCGGTTTGGCCAATGTACGTGGCAGAGGGGCATTGCTGGCACATGATGGCATATATCACATTGGTAGATGTACAGGTGAACGAGCCCCTGATGGTGTGGCTGGTGTGATTAGGTCCTATGATGGTGTCATTTGAATAGATATGTGGACAGAGTTGGCATCTCTGGTTGGTTCCTGGGTTAGTGTTTTTGTTGTGTGGTGTGTGGTTGCTGGTGAGTATTTGCTTCAGGTTGGGGGGCAGTCTGTAAGCAAGGACCGGTCTGTCTCCCAAGATCTGTGAGAGTGAGGAATCATCTTTCAGGATAGGTTGTAGATCTTCGATGATGTGCTGGAGAGGTTTTAGTTAAGGGCTGAAGATGACGGCTAGTGGCGTTCTGTTATTTTCTTTGTTGGGCCTGTTCTGTAGTAGGTGACTTCTGGGTACTCTTCTGGCTCTGTCAATCTGTTTTTTCACTTCAGCAGGTGGGTATTGAAGTTTTAAGAATGCTTGATAGAGATCTTGTAGGTGTTTGTCTCTGTCTGAAGGATTGGAGCAAATGCGGTTGTATCTTTGAGCTTGGCTGTAGACAATGGATCGTGTGGTGTGTCCTGGATGGAAGCTGGAGGCTTGTAGGTAAGTATAGCAGTCAGTGGGTTTCCAATATAGGGTGGTGTTTATGTGACCACTGTTTATTAGCATAGTAGTGTCCAGGAAATGGACCGCTTGTGTTGATTGGTCCAGGCTGAGGTTGATGGTGGGACGGAAATTGTTGAAATCATGGTGGAATTCCTCAAGGGCTTCTTTTCCATGGGTCCAGATGATGAAGATGTCATCAGTGTAGTGCAAGTAGAGTAGGGGCATTAGGGGACGAGAGCTAAGGAAGCGTTCTAAGTCAGCCATAAAAATGTTGGCATAGTGTGGGGCCATGCGGGTACCCATAGCAGTGCCGCTGACTTGAAGGTATATATTGTCCCCAAATGTGTCACAGCAAACCTGGTGGCTGAACTTTGTGACTTTGTCCTCACCCACAACTATTTCACATTTAACATATTCCCCATTTGTATGCATGCTAATAACCATATGAGGCGATTGAGGCTTGATACAACCTACGACATAAAAAAAAAGACAACAGTTGGTTACATGGTTACCTTTACACTCATGTCACAAAACCTTTCCATTCTGTGAGTTGAGATGAGTGGAACCATTTTAAGCTCCTATCCCGTTTCCCTTTCAACTCAACCTGATAAACGTTAGGGCTCACTTTATTGACGATGGTAACCAGGCCCACCCATTTCAGACTTAAAAGATGCCATTTATCGGAGTAAAATTGGTACATCACTTTATCCCTGATATTCCACTCAATAATTTTTAAACTATCTCCTGACCGTTTATCCATGTATCTGATATTTGCTTTTAGTTGCTGGGTAACTTGCTTTTGCATCTCGCTAATGTTGGTCAGAAGCTTTTTCATAAATTCGTCCATTAAGACCCGTGGCTGGTAGTTATCAGGAGGGACTCTCCCCAACCACCAGTGCTCCGGGGTTCGCATAGTACATCCAATAAACACCTCATGGGGTGTGAACCCATGTGCTGATAGTGCTGATCTGATGGCCATCAACACTAGTGGGAGCGTCTGATCCCAATCCTTGCGGAGTTACTTATTATTTTATGCAAGGCGGTTTTGATTGTCCTGTTAGTGCACTCCACAAGACCACTACTTTGGGGATGCCCCGCGATATGGAACCGTTGCTGGATGTCAAAAGCTTGGCAAATATTCTTCATCACTTCTCCCATGAAATGAGGCCCTTGGTCAGAGTCAATGACCTCAGGTAATCCAAACTGCGCAAAGGTCTGTTCTAATAACACTCTGTCTGTGATTAATGCCGTGTTGTTACGGGTGGGGTAGGCTTCTATCCATTTTGAAAATGTGTCTACCACCCCCAGGCAGTACTTATTTCCTCTGCTAGTGCACGTGAGCGGTGCGATTTAGTCCACCTGTAATATAATCCATGGTCCCCCTATTTTTTGGTGGTGCATTGGCCCCTTTACTATTTTGTGGTCAGAGTTGTTCTCAGCGCACATTAAGCAGTTCCTGATATGTATGTTCACGTCTTTTGACATCTCTGGCTACCATCCCACTCATGACAATCTGTTCAAGGTTTTCTCAGTACAGAAGTGGCCTTGACTGCGCGCGAGACCTACTAACTCTCGCCTTAGAGAAGTACATAGGACCAATCCCGGCGTCACATCTGACGGATCCTTTTTGCAGGCCATCCACCTTTGTTTTTGAAAACATTGTAATTTCTCCATTCCCCCTTCTGCAGCAATGTCTGAATTTATTTGTCCTCCTGTAGTTCAATAATGTCCAATTGGCTGTCAACCTCATTATCTCATGGCTGTACCTTGAATGCCTTCGAGTCGGATTTGATTCATAAATATTCCTCACACAATAGGGCTGCCTGCTTTGCCAATCCATCAACTTGGTTATTAAGTTTGGACACCTCCGCTTGGTTCTTACAATGGGCTTTGACTTTGCATAAATACGTGTCTCCTGGTTGTGCGGAGGCAAGCTTCCAAGTAGATATTTTGAATGTGCAATCGGTTTTCTGATGGTCGATGTCATTGACTTCTGGGTCCAGATGGGCATTGATCCGTGAGGGCCCTTACTACCCAGTCTGAATCTGAACAGATATGCAGATTGCTCTTCGGATCTGCTTCATCCAGTACTGCTAGCACTGCTCCTACTTGTCGTCAGATGTTTGGCTGCGTGTGTGTGTTCTTTCAGTGTGCTGTCTCAGCTCTGTGCAGATAGCAGAGACAGCAGACCTGTCAAACTGCCCAATAAATCCACACACTCGGTTTGAAGGGAAGGCACCCGTCCAGGTTTATTGTCGACAAATCATGGTAATAGCACCCGACAGACTCTACGAGGATACTAAGACATGTATGCCTGTGACAATGGATACAGCTCAGTGAATGGTGGGACTTTCCATTCCCCCCTCGTCTGGCCAAAGACTCTTCCTTTGAGACTCCATTTTATACACCAATACAAACAAATTACGAATTGTCCTTCTGACATGAGCAACAGAGAGTCCTGTGGCATCTTTAAGACTAACAGATGTATTGGAGCATAAGCATAAGCTTTTGTGGGTGGATGCCCACTTCGACGGATGCATGCTGCATCCGTCGAAGTGGGCATCCACCCACATAAACTTTTGTTTATGGGCATCCACGAAGTGGGCATCCACCCACAAAAGTTTATGCTTAATACATCTGTTAGTCTTAAAGGTGCCACAGGACTCTCTGTTGCTTTTTACAGATCCAGACTAACACGGCTACCCCTCTGACACTTGACCCTCTGATATGGTTAGTTACTGCCCATTACCTTGTACATGTTGGTTTGATCAAAACATCTCTATTCATCACATTGTCATCTTGACCTCATCTTTAGGCAGGGTCAATATGTTCTCGTTTCCTTTGGGGGGGATATTCTGGTACCATCCTTCGGAAATGTGTTTGTGTGAGTGTCCTGTGCCTAGCGTTTTTTAGGAATGTGGGTTTTTTTTGCAATACCTGCCCTGTTCTTGCCAGGTTCTGTGAGTTTGCAAGCAGGCAGAGCCTGACTTCTGCTCACTTTGCTGCTTTATTTTATATCTGCAAAGCTTGACCACTACTTCAGTTTAGGCCTTAGGCCTCACACCAGGCAAGGCCTTATGTTTCAGGCTCTCTTTCTACTACATTCCTCCACTTTTTGTCTTTTTATGGGGAGGATGTTTACCCATCGTCACAGGAAAGCATAATGGATGGACTGAAGATGACCCAGCGGACCAAATACTGTTCTGTGGTCACCTTACTTTACCATCCATACATTCATGCCCAATCTGTCCCTTAGGGTATGTCTACACTATGGGATTACTCCGAATTTACAGAATTCGATTTTGGGCAACCGATTGTATAAAGTCAAGTGCATGCAGCCACACTAAGCACATTAATTCGGCGGTGTCTGTCCATGTACCAAGGTTAGCATCGACTTCCGGAGCGTTTCACTGTGGGTAGCTAGCCCATAGCTATCCCATAGTTCCCACAGTCTCCCCTGCCCATTGGAATTCTAGGTTGAGATCCCAATGCCTGATGGCGCAAAAAACATTGTCGCAGGTGGTTCTGGGTACATCCACTATAGGTGTGCGTGCTCAGCACGTGCACCGATGCCGGAAGTTTTTCCCTTAGCAGTATCCATAGTGGGGGAGCACCGCTGCGACCCCTGGAGTGGCGCACCATAAAGGGGGCTGCGCGCTCCCCCCACCCTCAGTTCCTTCTTGCCAGACATCTCCAACAGAGGGGAAGGAGGGCGGGATGTGGAATACACCTGAGCAACACATCTCGAAGAACGCCAGTTACGGAACAGGTAATTGTGCTTTCTTCTTCGAGTGATTGCTCCTGTGTATTCCACAGTAGGTGACTCCAAGCCATACCTGACGGAGGTGGGTAGGAGTTTTAAGTGTTAAGTTTTAAGGGTTACCCGGGCGGAGCACTGCCCTACCAAACCCTGTGTCATCCCTCGTTTGGGAGACGATCGCATAGTGCGATGAGGTGTGGACAGAGGTCCTGAATAGGGACGTGAGCCACATAGGCCGCTGATGAGGCTGAGGTCTCGTCGAATGAGCCTTCACAATGGGAGGTGGGGGAATCTAGGGATGGAATAATAGAGGCCAGGGACACCATGTGGGTACATCCTGCCCCTCCCTCCGTGAAAGCGACAGCAGACAATCGTTTCGCGCCTTTTTTCCTGGGTGAACTGTGCAGACGCCATACCACGGCAAGCATGGAGCCCGCTCAGCTCAAGACAGCAGTCATGAACATTGTAAAAACCTCGCACATTATCGTGCAGTTTATACTGAACCAGGACCTGAAAAACCAGGCGAGGAGGAGGTGGCTACAGCAGCGTGGCGACAAGAATGATGAGGACATGGACACAGAATTCTCTCAAACCGCGGGCCCTGGCACTTTGGAGATCATGTTGTTAATGGGGCAGGTTCCAGCCGTGGAATGCCGATTCTGGGCCCGGGAAACAAGCACAGACTAGTGGGACCGCATAGTGTTGCAGGTGTGGGACGATTCCCAATGGCTATGAAACTTTCGCATGCGTAAGGGCACTTTCATGGAACTTTGTGACTTGCTTTCCCCTGCCCTGAAGCGCCAAGGCTTGCTAGATAACAATTTAAACATTGCATATGAGCTAGTGAGTGAGGGGAAATTACTGTATCTTGCATCATTAGAATATCCTGTATGACTATATTGATCCAACTGAATAGGGGGCTGTGGGAAGAGCAAGTAGGCAAGCAAAACAACAGATCTAGATATAGATCCCCCAGCAGACACTTGAAAGACAATGGTGTAAGCCAGGGAGTCTCAAACTTCTTTGCACCATGAATCTCTTGTGACAACAAAAATTGCTACACGACCCCAGGAGGGGCGAGCGAAGCATTAGCCTGTCTGAGCCCTGCCACCCCAGGCAGGGAGGCCAGGGCCAAAGCCAGAGCCCCAGCGCTCTTGGAGGGGGGGAAGCCGAATCCCAAGGGCTTCAGCCCCAGGCAGGGGTCTGTAATCTGAGCCTCCCCCCATCAGGGCTGAAGCCCTTAGGCTTCGGCCCTGGGCCACAGCAAGGCTAATGTCAGCCCTTGGTGAACCTGTTAAAATGGGGTCCCGACCCAGTTTGAGAACCGCTGGTGTAAGCTATTAGCTTTAAGGATTTTGTCTCCAAAGAAGATGCAGGCTTGTTTTGCCAGGCTGGAAACTAGGAGACAAACACTAAAGAGTTAAAAAAAAGCTGCCAGAAGCTATCTAGGGAGACAGGCTGAGCCAGAGCAAGACTCTGCGGAGGGAGGCTAAAGGAATTGTGCCGCCTCAGAGCCAGGGCATGGGAAGCCTTGGGGGAAAGCTAGATATCCAGCATTCTCTGAAATGCTTTTGTTCTAAATAAATGATTGTTTGCTGGAAGAAGGCAGTTTGGTGACTGATTCTAACTCTTGTTGCCCAAGAGAGAGCAGAACTGCAGGGGCTGAGCCTAGATCAGATCTGGTGAGGGGATCCCAGCGAGGATCAGGGGAAGTGCACCTCAGGGCCCATCCGTGAGCCAGAGAATCACATCATTCCTCCCCGAGCCAGGTGCTGGCCCCAGGCCTGACAGGTGGGAGGGCATGCACTCGACAAGGCCGGGAGCGTTCATAGGTGCAGTTCACCCAGGCACTGGGACAGGCAGCAACCAAATCAAAATCTGTTACTCCTCAATAAATGTTTCCCCCTCCCCCGGATACGTTTTGGTGATGTTAATGGCAGATGCTGTCCACACTGAGCCAGAGATAAATGATGTCACATTATGCCCCATATTTGTTATAGAAATAGGCTTATGATATGAATATGGCAAAACTGAGCTGTTTTATGCAAAATGGCTCATGTGAGATATCATTGGAAAGGTTCTGATTTACTGAATGTGATTATCCAATTCGTATCCATGTATCATCTCTGTATCTGAAGTTAGGAATATGGACTATGTAACAATTACAACTGTGTGTGTCCTTGGGGAATGCCCACCGGACAGTAGGCAATCAGCCTGGATGGGCCATTAAGAAGAACAATAAGACTTTGAAGATATTAATCTCCTGCCTTCCTGAGAAGCTTCCTGAGTTGCTGCTTTGACACTGCAAGATCATGTGATCATGTCACCTGGTACTAGACTGGGCTTCCAGTGGTTTTCCTTTAAAAGAGGGGGTGGGGGTCAGCCTGGGAAACAAAAGGATCCCGCTGTATGTAAATCCTATTTAAGGCGGGAGTGAATTAATCAAGGCTCTTTTCCACTGCCTCCCCGCCCAAGAAGGAAGACTGCTGAAAACACCGGAAGAAACAAAGGAACTAAGCTGGGGGCAGGGGGCTGAGTCCAGGCGAGACAGATCAGCCTGTAAAAAGAATCCATGGAGCTTTAAGCTGCAAGCAGTGTAGTGTACCTTCAAGAAATTCTACAACCTGCTTGAAACAACATTTAGGGTGAGAAATTATTATTTGTAGCCAGTATTCCTTAGTGTATTAAGTTTAGTTTGCATGTTTTGTTTAGTAATCTGCTTTGTTCTGTTTGCTATTCCTTATAAACACTTAAAATGTACCTTTTATAATTAATAAACTTGTTCTGTGTTTCTTACAAAACCCAGTTTCTACAATTCATAATGGCCAAAAAGCTGTGCCTATCTTCCTCCACACTGAGGGCAGAGGTGAATTTCATTAGCTTACACTGGATAAATTTGTATATAGTGCAAGACACTATAATTTGGGGTTTACACTCCAGCAGGAGTGTGCACCAAAGTGCTGGGCAATTCCCTGAGCTGAGTCCTCCCACACACAGCTGGGGGGATAGTTCAGTGGTTTGAGCCTTGGCCTGCTAAACCCAGGGTTGTGAGTTCAATCCCTGAGGGGGCTATTTAGGGAACTGGGGTAAAAATCTATCTGGGGATTAGCCCTGCTTTGAGCAGGGGGTTGGACTAGATGACCTCCTGAGGTCCCTTCCAACTCTGATATTCTGTGATTGCAGACTCTGAAATTCTACAGCTGGGCATATCCCTACCTGTGTGGGGGCTTGAGAGCCTGACACAGCAACATGGTGGGATGGGGGTGAGAGACCCAGGCTGGTAGAACAGGTGGGCTCAGTGGGACCCCAGCACATCAGGTGGCACCCCAGAAGGAGGGGTCTAACCCATCACATGTGGTTCTAATTTAAAATCACTCAGTTGCTGCAGGTGTGTTCAGACTAGCCCCTCCCAAATCCTTAAACTATTCCTGCCTTGGATAAATTCCACAGCCTGGGATGAACCTCACTTGCTTTTTCCCTCAGCACTGCAGCCAGGGAGAGAGCTTGAGGTCTGGGCAATGGATTTTTATGGCCCAATGGAGATAGGAGCAAAGACAGCCACAGGGATTAGCACAGGCTACGTTGGTGGCTGTCCACGTGAGCAGTGGTAAAATACTGGGACTTCTGTGATTACTGGCAGGCCAGTGCTACAAAGCTCTTCTGCTGCTAGGATTCTGTCCTCCACTTCTGCTCACTCAGGTGTAGGTAGGCAGTATGGCTTCCCAGAATCCTTCACAGCGGCCTCTCTTTACCATACTGTCTATTTTCCAATAGAGCAGCAGGGCATCAGAATCTTATTGTTTTACAGCTCCCATGGCCTGATTGTGGTGCAATCAACACCCAGCTCTGGGCCATGTGACATCCTCAGGGCCATACAGCTAGTAGGTATATTGAATGGATGTGGCCCACAATACCTAGAGAGCTGTGTATGAGGCCCACATTGGTAAACAGGTTGAGAACAACTGGGTTAGAGCTATCACAGGGAGCTCCGATATGTCCCATTTGTGCATTTTTGAGAGTGATCTGGCAGAGCAGAGAGTAAAACAACAATAGCACAATGCACAGAGGGTAGTAAGGGGGGAGGGAAGTAAGAGGACAAGATTCAATATAAAAGGAGGCAGAGCTTAGAAACGTGTTTAGAAAACAATGGTGGGAGACTCATGGAAAAATGCAGCTAATGCATATGGGGAAAAGTAATCTGAAAGATTCACCAGGGGGAAGCCTTAGAAACAGCAGGTAAATATTTGGGCATGAAATTAGACAAGTGTTTGTAGGACAGTCAAAACTGCAATGGGATTTGGTTTATGCCAAGTTATTGGCTATGGCATTTACCAACTACAAGGGCAGAGGATGAGAGGCAGCGTCTGCTAAAAATCCCACATTTTCAGGTCACCAAGCCCAGCTAACTTACCCCACGAGCCTTAAAGGAACCAGCTGAGGTGCCCTCTGGACCAGTAATGCTAATTTTTAATACATTTGGGGAAATTCTAAAGGGTTGGAGAACTGCCAACATAGTTCCAATATTTAAAAAGAGCAAAAGGGGTTAGCCAGGGGAGCCAGACCAGTTAGCCTGACGTCAATCCCAGGTAAAATAATGGAATGGTTAATTCAGGACTTTCTCAACAAAGAATTAGTCTAAAAATATAATTTATGCCAGTAAGCATGGTTTCATAGAAGCAAGGTCTTGTCAGAGAAACCTGTTTTTTTTTTTTTTCAGGATTATAGATCTGCTTGATAAAGGTAACTATATTGATGTATCAGAGGGGTAGCCGTGTTAGTCTGGATCTGTAAAAGCAGCAAAGAGTCCTGTGGCACCTTATAGACTAATAGACGTATAGAAGCATGAGCTTTCGTGGGTGAATACATCCGAATGCATCCAAAGAAGTGGGTATTCACCCACGAAAGCTCATGCTCCAATACGTCTGTTAGTCTATAAGGTGCCACAGGACTCTTTGCTGTATTGATGTAGTTTACTTGGATTTCTCTAAGACATTTGACTTTGTACCAGAACACATTTTGATTAAAAAAAATCTTTCATTATATGGAATTAACAGGACACCCACTAGATGGATTAAAAACTGGTTTTCAGATAGATCTCAAAATGTAGCGGTCAATGAGGAGATACATGAATGAGTGGGATTGTTTTTAGTGGAGTCCCTCAGGGATCAGTTTTTAGTCCAATGCTAGTGTGATAAATAAAGGGGGTGGGGGAGAGCTCCCTGTGACGTTGTGCAGTCTATATGGTTTTATAAAAACTTGATAATAAGTCAATATAATGTAACTGAGATAGTTTTAGAGAAAATACGGTAATAAGTGAATGTAAGTAACTGGGATATGCCTCATGCAAAAGGTCTCTTGTAAGGTATCATTACAAAGCTTATAATCTACTGAGTGTGATCATCTGATTTGTATAAATGTACCACTCTTGTATCTGAAACTAGAAATATAAAATGTAACTCTGAGGGCCTATTGTAATTGTGTAAAGTGTGGACCATTAATGATGGTTTGGAATCTTGATGACTCCCATTGTCTGCAGATGGCTGTATTTACCTGTGAGTCTTCCTGTATATGTGTGTGCTGGCAAGTGAGTAATGAAGCCTTGCAGTGACATGTGATCATGTCACCTGAACTGGAATCCATCTTTAACCTGGTGCTTTTCCAGTGAGGGGGGGTGGAAACCCAGAGAGACAAAGAGTTCCCGCCTTATGCAAAAGATATATAAAGGGGGGGAAGAGAACAGAGAGAGGGAGAAGCCATCATGAAGAATCCCCTAGCTACCACCTGAGCTGCAACAAGAGCTGTACCAGGGGAAAGAATTGTGCCCAGGCCTGGAAGGTGTCCAGTCTGAGAAAAAACTTACTGAAGCATCTCTGAGGGTGAGATTATCTGTATTCAGTTTGATTAGGCATAGATTTGCGCATTTTATTTTATTTTGCTTGGTGACTTACTTTGTTCTGTCTGTTACTACTTTGAACCACTTAGATCCTACTGTCTGTATTTAATAAAATCACTTTCTATTTAGTAATTCACTCAGAGTATGTATTAATACCTGGGGGAGCAAACAACTGTGCATATCTCTCTATCAGTGTTATAGAGGGCGAACAATTTATGAGTTTGCCCTGTATAAGCTTTATACAGGGTAAAACGGATTTATCTGGGTTTAGACCCCATTGGGAGTTGGGCATCCGAGTGCTAAAGACAAGCGCGCTTCTGTACGCTGTTTTCAGGTAAACTTGCAGCTTTGGGACAGGAGATTCAGACCCTGGATCTGTGTCTGGAGCCAGACGGGAGTGTCTGGCTCAGCAAGACAGGGTGCTGGAGTCCTGAGCTGGCAGGGAAAACAGGAGCAGGGGTAGTCTTTGCACATCTGGTGGCAGCTCCCAAGGGGGTTTCTGTGATCCAACCCGTCACACTCCCTTTTATGGACACCCAGCCAGCCAGTTAGCTACAAAATCCCTGTTAGTAGCTGTTCTGTACTTGCTTTACCTGTAAAGAGTTAAAAAAAACTCATAGGTAAAAGGAAGGGAGTGGGCACCTGACCAAAAGAGCCAATGGGAAGGCTAGAACTTTTTAAAATAGGGAAAAAACTTCCCTTTGTCTGTCTGTTGCTCTTTGGAGAGGGGAGAGACAGAGCAGCAACACTGCAAGAATCTTTAAACCAGGTATGAAAAATCACCAAATCACCTTGAAACTACCTTCATAGTTTCTGAAACCCCAGATATGTAAGTAGATGAGGGAATGTCAAGGAAGACCTGATTAGGTTTCTCTCTTTTATTTCTTTATGGCTTGTGGACTCCTCTATGCTAACCCCAGGTGCTTTTGATTTGCTTGTAACCTTTAAGCTGGACCTCAAGAAAACCATTCTTGATGCTTAATTATATTTGCTTTTTTTTTAAATCTAGCACTAGCCTACATTCCAGATGTATTTTCTTTCTGTTTAATAAAACTTATCTTTTTTAAGAACAGGATTGGGTTTTTGTGTCCTAAGAAGTTTGTGCACATTAATTAGCTGGTGGCAACAGCTAATTTCCTTTGTTTTCTTTCTCAGCTTTTCCCCAGGGGGCGGTGAAAGGGCTTGAGGGTACCCCACAGGGAGGAATTCCCAAGTGCGCCTTCCTGGGTTCCAAGGGGTTTTGCACTTGGGTGGTGGCAGCATCTGCCCATCCGAGGTCAGAGAACAGCTGTAACCTTGGAAGTTTAATACCAGCCTGGAGTGGCCAGTATTAATTTTTAGAATCTTTGCGGGCCCCACCTTCTGCACTCAAAATGCCAGAGAGCTAGCTCCTATTTTTATTAATGATCTAGACAATACTACCAAATTTTTGCTGGTAAAGTTTACAGATGACACAAAGATTTGAGGCAGTAAATCATGAGGACAGGACACTGCTAGAGTGATCTGAATCACCTGGTAAAGAGGTAACAAAGCAACAAAATGTGTTTTAACACAGCCAATGCATGGTAAGAAATGTGGGAACCAAGAACACAGGTTATACCTAACATGCTGGGAGACTGTTTTGAAAAGCAGTGATTCAGAAAAGGATTTAGAGCTCATCGTAGATAAATCATCTCAGCAGGCACGTTCAGTGCAGTGCTGCAGTAAAAGGGGCTCGAGATCCTTCGATGTATAAAAAGAGCGTATCGAGATGTGTCCCCACTTCAAGAATTCGGAAATACTGGAGAGAGTTCAAAGGAGCCCCACAACAATTGTCCAGGGGCTGGAAGACAAGCCTTATGATGTGACATTTAAAAAGCTAAATCACCGTTCTCAAGCTTTGGCAACCCAAGGACCCCCATTCTGATTTTAAAATTTTCAGGACTCCCCAAGCCCTTGTCCTGTCTCCTTCCCCAAGGCTACACCCCTGCCCTACCCCTTCCCAGTGGCCCCACCCCCACTCCATCCTCCCTCCCTCTGTCGCTCACTCTCCCCCACTCTCACCAGGCTGTGGCAAGGGGTTGGGGTGCAGGAGGGGATGTGGGCTCTGGGAGGGAAGTTGGGTGCAGGAGGGAGTGCAGGCTCTGGGCTCGGGCAGAGGGTTGGAGTGTGGGTGGGGGTGAGGGATGCAGGCTCTGGCTGGGCGGCGCTTACCTTGGGTAGCTCCCAAAAGCAACTGGCGCATCACTCTGGCAGCAGCTTGGGGGGTGGGGGTGGCAGGAGGTCTCCACATGCTGTCCCTGCCCGCAGACACCACCCTCACAGCTCCCATTGGCTAGCCAATGGGAGCTGTAGAGTCAGCGCTCGGGACAGGAGCAGCACAGGGAGACGTCCTGGCCCCCTGGGACATACCAGCTGCTTCTGGTAGTGGTGCAGAGCTGGGGCAGGTAGGAATCCTGCTTTAGCCCTTGTGCGCTGCCGGACTTTTAACAGGCATGAGGTGCAGGGAGGGAGGGATAGGAGTCGATCAGTGGGGCTTAGGGACCCCCAGGGGTCTGCAGACCCATTTGAGAACTGCTGAACTAAATCTATTCAGTTTATCAAAGAGAAAGTTGAGAGGTGATCATGGTGTCTAGGCCTGACACACAGACAGGAGATATCAGAGTGTGTGTGTTGAGGGAAGGGGGGCGTTCAACCTTGCAGACAAAGCAGAACGAGATCTAATAGCTAGAACCTCAAAATAAGATGCAGCTTTCTCACTGCGAATGTGGTTTATCATTAGAATAGTTTATCAAGGGAGGTGGTGAACTCACAAGCACTTGGTATCTAAGATATTAGACCTTTCTAAAAAGGTATGTTTTAATCCACTTCTGGAAGAAATTCTATAGCCTGTGGGGGTGGGTAAAGAAAGGGGTCAGGCTAAGTGGTCATGGTGGTCCTGTCTGGCCTTGGAATCTGAATGTAAGTCCTCCTGTTCATCTACTTCTAAATGTAGAGAACAGGATCGATTCCATAACACTCACAGCTCTGCATTAAGACCATGACTAATATCACATGCTTCTGGACTTCAGCTGGTCACCTGTAGGGATCAGAAAGGAATTTGTCCCTCACTGCATGCTTGGCCCTATAATGTAAAATCCAGAACATAGATAGGGTTACCATATTTCCAAAATCAAAAAAGAGGACACTGGCGGGGGGAAGGGAGGGGGCAAAGCCCTGCCCTAGCCCCGCCCCTGCCTCCATCAACTCCCTCCCACTTCCCACCCCGATTGCCGCCCTCAGAACCCCAACCCCCACCTGATTCTTATCCCCTGACTACTCCCTGCTGAGAACCCCCCACCCTAACTGCCCCCCTAGGACCTTACCTGTCCCCTGACTGCCCCAACCCTTATCCACTTGCATGGGTGGCAGGGTTGTAGGAATTTTGGTGGTGCCCAGAAACCCCCACCCCCACCTGCCTAAGGCTCTGGGCGGAGGGTTGGGTGGGGACGAGGTGGTCTGGGGTGCAGGTCCTGGGCTGGGGTTTAGGGTGCAGGCTCCGGGCTGGGGCAGGGGGTGAGGGGTGCAGGCTCTGGGATGGAGTTTGAGGGCAGGAGGGGGGGGGTGTGGGAAGGGGAGAGAGGGTTTGGGAGGGAGTTTGGGGATAGGAGGGGATGCAGGGGTGAGGGCTGTGGGTCTAAGGATGTGGAGTTCATGATGCAGGAGGGGGCTCAGGACTGGGGCAGAGGATTAGGGTGTGGGGGGATGAGGGCTGGGCCTGAGGGGTTTGGGGCGTTTGAGAGGCTCAGGGCTAGGGTGGAAGGCCAGGGTAAGGGCAGCCTGTCTTCCCATTAGTGGATGGGGGACGCTAGGACCCGGGGGCAGCAGACAGCAGTTGCTGCTGGCTCTGGCAGTACAAGCAGGCAAGGGAGAGGCGGGGGGGCCCATGGGGGGAGGACACACGGAAGGGGGTGGCAGGTGGAGGCCGGGGACCCATCCAACAGTAGGGTTACCCTACGTCCGGATTTTCCCCGGACATGTCCGGCTTTTTGGACCTCAAATCCCCATCTGGGGGGAAATCCCAAAAAGCCAAACATGTCCGGGAAAATAGGGACATGCAGGGCTGGGGGCCAGGACCGGGCCGGGGGCCAGCGGTGCTGGGCCGGGCCGGCGGTGCTGGGCTGGGGGCCGGCACCCCAGGGCCCGAGCCGAGCCAGGCTGGAGATGCTGGGGGTGAGGCCGGGGCTGGCCGCCAGAGGGAGCCGCTCGGTTGGGGGGGAGGGGGGGGAAGAGACTGGGCCGTGCCTCCTCCCCCCACCCCCCCGCTTATCTGCTTCAGGCTTCCCGCGAATCAAATGTTCATGGGAAGCAGGGGAGGGGGCGGAGTTGGGGTGGGGGAGGGGGGCGGAGCTGGGGCCCCGTGGAGTGTCCTCTTTTTGGACACTCAAAATATGGTAACCCTATCCAACAGTCCCCTGCTCCCTGACTGCCCCCCCTCAACTCCCCTTACCATTCTGGCTCCACCTGTAGGCAAAACACACTGCCTGGTGGGTCGGTTTGTGTGTTACACAGGACTGCAGAGGGACGGGGGGAGCAGGGGAGGGGCTCTGGCTGCTGGAGGTCAATGGGAGCAGCTCAATCGGCCCAGCCGCCCAATCAGCAGCCGCAATCTGCATGGAAGGGAGGGAGAAAAAAAAACTCTGGACATTTTAACCTTATTACCAATTCCTCCCGGACGGCTATTTAGAGATGCAAAAGCCGGACACGTCCGGGGAGATACAGACGGATGGTAACCCTACATTAGAGATCAGCCACAGCTAGAGACAAGACACTAGAGGTGGCAGAAAATCCTTTCTAGATGCCTGGCTGGTGTGTTTTGCTCACATACTCAGGGTCCAATTGATCACTGCATTTGGTGGTGGGAAGGAATTTTCCCCCAGGTCACAGTGGCAGGGAGCTGGGTTTTTCCTTCCTTTGCAGCATGGAGTGTGGTTCACCTCCTGGGATCATCTGGGAATCTCTCACCTAATCCATTTCCTGCCACTGGCCTTGGGCAGTGGTGGCCACTCTGTCTCTTCAGTTCTTGACACAGCTTAGTCTCCTGAGGACTGAAAAGCTTTAGTTTAACAGAAGTTTTTGTGCTCAATATAGTGGCATACAAGTAAAATGTAATGGCCCATCAGACCCAGGAGGTCAGACTAAATGGTGTACTAATGGTCCCTTCTGGCCTTAAGCTCTGTGAAAGAAGATCCAGTAGTGGTCAGAACAGCATGCAAGCAGGCACTGTTCTTCAGAGCCCTTCTTGAGGTCGGGCTAGGTCAGCAGGTGAGCCATCTCTACAAAAACCAGCTGTAGTGTATAGCTGAAGAATTGGAAAAAGGAGGCAAGAGGGAGCAGAAAGCAGCCATGAAGGAAATGACAGCATATACGCTGTATCCTGGCCTCACAAGGCAGTTCTCTCCCCTTTGTCCTACAATACTGAAAATGAAGCTCTCCAAGATGAATCCCAGCTCCTCTGCTGGGCACCGAGGGAACAATCTTTCACAAAAAGGCAGCTTCCTCCAGTCCTCCCAAATGAATTTTCTATTGTATGTCTAGCTCCTTGGGCTGGGGCAGTGCAGAGCACAGATGCTCTACTGTACACACACACTTCCAATCCTGCAGCAGGAACAGACAAGTTACCAAAGTTCTCAGAGCAAATCTGTGTCATATTCAAGACCTTTGTACCTACTAGCTCCCTTGAGCATGGCACGGGGAGAACAGGACAAGAGGGTGGGGATTCCTTGATCAGTAGATAAGGAGGAACTACAGAAATTAGATTGGTGTTCTTAGTTTAGACGGTTGACAGGGATCCATGTGTGCAAAAGCACACGGCTACCATCAATCACAAGCCCACTCCTCATTCCAAGACAGATTCTCTTTATTACAGTGCACTTCTCAGAGAAGTTACAACATGGTTCAAAAACCAAATCCACATTTGGCTTGTATCCGATTCACACTTCGCTTCCCTCCCCACATTGTATTTTTATAGACATACGCTTTTGAACATGAATATATGAAACTTTTCTATTAAAAAGACATTTCTGCTTCATTTTCTCAATAGTCTAAGTAGATTCAAATGGTTAAAAGACTGACATTCTCCCCTTCCAAGAGCTAGAGGGTTTTTAAAAAAAAAAAAAATTTTTTTTTTTTTTTTAAGTCAAGAGTAACTGCACATTCTGTTCACTGAGCCTGCGCAAAGCATTACTGTCAATGGCAGAAGAGGCACCAGCCTTTTCTTCCACATTGTGACCAAAAGGGATAAGGGGATAGTGGAGACTTCAGGGGGGAAATGCAAACACAAGTGTGGTAAGAGTACTTCTGGCCGTTGTCACTTGGTGGGTCAAAGGACTATCCGATACAGAGCAGTGTTTGCCAAATCACGTTTTGCTGAAACTGGAATGGATTTTTCGGACATAAAAACTGCCTACACAGCACTAGCCCAGGCTGCTCCAGTCTAGTCTCCCAAATCCCCTCTATCATTAGATTCCTTTCTCCCCCTTGACACCAAATTACTGACGTTCACAGACTGATTAGGTTCATCTCCGTTGCAGGAACCCTACTTGTTAGGTTAGATAACCGTACAAGACATCGCTAGCCCTTCCCAGTGAGCGTAGGACATTTTGTACAAAGCAGGAGTGGGAGCAGTGATCTCGGAAGCCTCGTTTCCAGCCTGCCGATGGAGATGCTCACATGATGCCAGTAACTAAGGTCATTTGAGAAATACATCACTTGGCCTGTGCAGACGTCTGATCCCCTCTCTGAAGTCTCACTCCCCAGCTGAGCTTTTGCCATCCCACGAGCGAGGAATTAGCTAGAGGGGCTAATCTATGACTGGAGCTAGGGAAACCTTGATCCAAAGAAGCAACACAACCCCCCAAATTACTTTACAATGAGGTATGTTACACACAGCAGAGTAAGATACACAGTTCCCACCACAGAACACACTGTCTATGCTACTGTTCAACTGAACCGGAAGAGACATCTCGTGCTACACAAGGATGCCTGGGTCAGGGGTTTGAAATACTGAGTAACATGCTGGTATATAGTCCCATGGCAACATTCAGATAGTAAAATTATGTTTCTACTGAAAAATGAAGGAAGGAAGGAGATCAAACTGTACACTACAACAGGCTGCACTGATAATGGGAAACACAAAACTCACACAAGACAACTGCAATAACAACTCGTTTTACACACCAGGTTTTCATGTCCTTCAAGTGCCGAGGCTCCTTTTTCCAATCATGTCCCATAGAATCCCCCAAGTTCTGCTTGCTGGTGTAAAAATGCAATGTTCAAAGCTATGGAAGGTAGTGTTTAAAATAGAATACTATTGGTTTTATTTTACAGCATGTTTAAGGCACTGTGTGAGAAAGCTGCTCCCACTCCCAGACGCACACACCTGTGTGATCTCTCTCTCTCTCTCCCTCTGACACACACACACGCACATGCACACATAGCAGAGGCTGGCTGGTTCTCATGAGATGCTCAGGGAATTGATCACTTCTGATTTTTGAGCTGGTTGGAGAGCCAGTCCAATCCCTCGTAAAGCCCGTCTCCGCTGGTGGCACATGTTGCTTGGATGTACCAGCTCCTCTGACGAAGGGAATGCAAGCCAAGTTTGTCTGTGATCTCTGCAGCATTCATAGCATTGGGAAGGTCCTAAAGGGAAGTTTAATCACATACAATGTTATAACTAAAAATGCTTATGTCCACGCACCATAAAGCCAAGACAGGCTGATCAGGACCAATGTTCCCTCTAAGCTGTGCATCCATGCAGCCGCTCAGCAGTCAATCAAGTGCCGTGTACTTCAGGTGCCCCTCCCCCACTGCCACACTGCCCCTGCCCTCTGCCTTGGAGCTCCAGGCCAGCTGCTCCTGGGAGCCTCCTGCGCAGGGTGGGGGAGGTTTAAGTCAGGGTGTCCCCCCTGCCCATGTACCCCATCTCCGCAGAGCGGGGGGGAGGGGACGGGACACGACTCAGGAGCAGAATGTGGAACGGAGCTGCTGGCAGCTGCTGCTGTGTCTGTACAAGCAGGTGTCAGACTGGTGAGTGCCCATCTACTTAAAGGGGCAGCATTCACGCGTCACACACACACAGTCACTGTCTCAGACACACAATCTCTGTCATACACCCAGTCTGTCACACCTACCCACCGTCTCTCATACAGTCACACCCCTATACCCCCCCCTCCCCATCTTTCTCCACACACACTCCATCATCTGTCTCTCTACATACACACACACACACTCCATCTGTGTCTCCAAACCCCCCCACTATCTCTGTCCCCAACACACACTTTCACACTCGCCTCCTAACACATACTTGTATTGTTGTTGGTACTTCTTGGTACTTCCTGCAATGCACATATATTCTCTAATTTTATTCTTTCACAGTGCTGTTATTTTAGTTTTTTGACTGGTCTGTGCATTTCATAATTTTTCTTATGCTTAAATTTAATTAGAGTAGTGAGTTGTAAAATGCCTAACCTGTCCTGGCTGGAGTAATTATTCCTATGGTAACTTTTTAAAAGTATATATTATATCTAGGATTTTTGTTTCTACTGGTGGCGCACATCTGCACATACCTCGATATTGGTGCACCTAACAAAATTCATTCTGCACATGGATGGAAAAAATTAGAGGGAACACTGATTCAGGACCCCACCTGTCTGCTACCCAATTTACTTGACGTGTTTTTAGAGACATCTGAAAGCTTTAGATGAAAGTGAAGCAAATAACTGAAGTCTGCTATGATGGGGAGAGGAGCATATGCCGGTCTATGAATTTCAGTATGAACAGGTCTGACTTGTCATTTGGATTTGCTGTGCCTGCCACGCTAATGAACTATTCACTGATTCCTACATTCCTAAGCAGGTAGACAAAATGGCTGGAAGAACCAGCGGGAACGTCAGGCAAGTATTGCAAAGCTGGCATGGTTTATAAGCAAATTTTAACTGGAGAGTTGAGGGTCATTAGAAGAATCTAATCCAGACATTGACAGCAGGAGCGGGGCAGAGTGACAACCGATCAGCCTTGCAAGAACAACTGAAATGTTACCAGCTCAGGTACAAATACCATTTGCCCATTTAAGGATAATGAAGATGCTAAGAATATTTGCTCCACTAAATTAAAATTTACTCTCCCCAGATCAGCAAAATTTCACAAGGCTGAATTACAAGAAGTCCCAGAACATCAATCTTACATATGCAGAGTTCTTCCCCCACCCCGCCTAATCTCTCCCAGGCAGAGACTGCATCAGCACTGTGCACTAGCAAGAACTTATAGGGTAGTTCCAGTTTCAGAAGCTAAAATATTTTTATTTTATTTAGTAAGAACTGGAACATTCCCCACAGCCAGTTCATTGTCTAGCTTGGAACCTCTTCCTGGTTAGGATCATAGATTTATAGATTCCAGAGCCAGAAGCAACCACTGTGATCAATTCTAGTCTGACCTCCTGTGTAGTACAGGCCCTGGAACTGCTCCACAATAACTCCTTTTGAACTAGAGCAGATCTTGCAGAAGATTTAAAGACTGCCAATGCTAGCAATCACAAGGGCCACCCCCACGAAGACCTAGAAAAGGTAGGGATCAGGAAACACCTCACCTGTTTGTTTACAAACACTAGTAAAACGGCGTCGCGGAGCTCATCTTCTGCCAACATTCTGGTGAGCTCTTCTCTTGCTTCATTCACTCTCTCCCGATCATTGCTGTCCACTACAAAGATTAAGCCTACGCAGGAGTCAGAGGAGAGATGGAATCAGTGTTCAGTAATAACTAGGTCACGTAAGAAGGGCCATACTGAGTCAGACCAATGGTCCATCTAGCCCAGTATCCTCTGACACTGGCCAGATGCTTCAGAGGGAATGAACAGCCAGGGCAATTTCAGGTGATCCACCCCTGCTGACCAGTTCCAACTTCTGGCAGTTGGAGGTTTAGGGACATCTGGAGCATGGGATTGTGTCCCTGACCATCTTGGCTAATAGTCACTGATGGACCTGTCCCCCATCACACTTTGACCTAGTTCTTAGATAAAGAAAAAAATTAGCTAACATGTCCTTTCAATTACATAGCCAAAGATTATAAATTTTCACCTTGTGCAAGGCTAATTCCTCAAACTCCTGATAAAACACAAGTCAAGTTGGAGTATGGATAATACGTCATCCCAGCCACTCTTATTTAACCAAAGACCCCGTCTGAAAGTGTCAAATTGAAACTGGGATACAATTTCTACTACAGGCTGCAAGAAAAAGTTAACCCTGCTGCCTCTTTGTAGGCCTTTTAAAGTAATGCTTCTTAACCCGGGCCATTGCTGCCACAAGCAAAGCTGCAGCATCATATGGTTCTGGGACACAGTTAAGTTTTGTCTGGACAGCCAACCAGCGATTTGAGTCTCCCAATGTTTTTATGGCCTAGTAAGCAGAGAGGCAGCGTAAAACCATCACTGAACTGCCTGTTTTGTCAGCAGTACATCTTCAGGTCAGCTAAGGAGTAGAGTGTCTGTGCACAGGACTGTAGAATCATAGAATCTCAGCGTTGGAAGGGACCTCAGGAGGTATCTAGTCCAACCCCCTGCTCAAAGCAGGACCAATCCCCAACTAAATCATCCCAGCCAGGGCTTTGTCAAGCCTGACCTTAAAAACCTCTAAGGAAGGAGATTCCACCACCTCCCTAGGTAACCCATTCCAGCGCTTCACCACCCTCCTAGTGAAATAGTGTTTCCTAATATCCAACCTAGACCTCCCCCACTGCAACTTGAGACCATTGCTCCTTGTTCTGTCATCTGCTACCATGGAGAACAGTCTAGATCCATCTTCTTTGGAACCCTCTTTCAGGTAGTTGAAAGCAGCTATCAAATCTCCCCTCAGTCTTCTCTTCTGCAGACTAAATATGCCCCCTCAGCCTCTGTAAAACATGCATGGCTCACTGTAGTCCAGCAACTTTCTCTGCAGAGCCAAAAAACTCAACTCCAACACTAAGCCTTAGTTTGAGCTTGTTTACAGAACGAGGTGCTAAAATTCAGAGGGCATCCAGCAATATAAACTGCATGTGGATCCTTTCCCAGGCCTCCACCCGCCCAATCTCTGCACAAATAAAAGCATTTCTTAAATAGGCCATTTTGCAGGTGTGGGCTATATCTCAGGAAACCCGTCACTAAATTACCTGGGACTTGCACAAAAGGCTCTGAACTGCCATGTCAGTCACATTGCTCTAACTGTGTGTGTGGCAGGTAAGAGTGGTTTCCAAAAGTGTTTAAACAGTAACCTTAACTATGGAGACCATAGCAGCCATTCCCCAATTAGGTAAAGAGTTAAGGAGTGGCACAGAGGGGGAAGTGAAAGACCAAAACACAAGATTGATGTTTGTTGGCTTAGAGAAGCCACGGCTGAGGCCTGAACATGCACAAGGCGGACAGCATTTAGATGTGACCTTTACAGTATGTATGTGGTTTAAATATGCACTTACCTTGTGTGTTCTGGAAATAGTGCCGCCAGAGGGGTCTGATTTTGTCCTGGCCCCCCACATCCCAGACTGTGAAGCTTATGTTTTTGTATTCTACAGTCTCCACATTGAAACCTGCATGGGAGAGAGTCAGAGAATTGGAATTTAAATATAGCCCAAGCCAATAAAGATGAAGTAGACTTTGCATTGCTATATTGCCTTTCATCCACGGAGCTCAAAGAGCTTTAAGTATTAAGCCTTAACATCTAAGAGCTAGGCAAGGGTCACCATTTAAATACGGACACCTCTGAGGTGGAATGTGACAGTTATTTGATAGCACACAGCAACACTATATTTTCTAATCTAAACGGAATATCATAGTCAACTGAAACTGCAAGGAAGGTAGGAAAATGAATTCTCCCAAGTTAGAATTTTGTCCACAGTCTGGAGTTAGTGCCTCATGTCTTCTCAGAAATGCAATGGAATCTGGAGGGAACTGGAGAAAAAAATGCCATGGCTGCAGGTCGTAAGAGGCCCTAATTTGAGAATATTTCAATATTTCCTTCAAAAAAGGAACATGGGCCAAATGTAAATAGTGCAACAAAAAATCCAAGGCCTTGTTGTCAGAACAAAATGACAATGAAAACGCTCCTCAGAATGACTTTGAAGATGAAGTGGATGTGTCTGAAAAATCTGGATCAACTGGTTAGTAAAGTTATCTCTGCACCATTTTTATGGACAGCCAACCCTGTCTTACTGTGCTAGTAAGTGATCATTTAGATTGTCATAAGTGTGTTTTTGGTGGATTACTTACTTATGAATTTCAAAATGTTTGTTGAAGGAATATTTATCAGTTACATTTTCACTGTCACTGCTGGACTTCTGGACTTTTATTGCTCAACATAGTCAACCATCCTAGGGGCAGATTTCCTCGTCACAAGTACAGTTTTATTAGGACTTGAAAAAAAAATTTAATGTTAAAATTCATAATCTGTTTGGTATGTTGCTCGAGATAGGGGGTTAGATTGATTTAAATAATCCTTATGATTTATTATTTTCCCTATCAAACTGCATTTAGAATAAGTTGTATCATTTAAACAGTCATACAAACGGCTGTAGGAGGAGGAATCTTTCATTGACCTTTTTTTTTTTTTTTTTTAAACACACATTTTGTTTCGATGGTCTAGATTAGACACAAGGGGATCGAATGCTTATCATTTGCAATATCTACAGCGTCATCATCTGCTGGTCCCACCAGCAGAGCTGTAACTAAACACACATCAGACAGTAGATTTCCTGAGTGTCAAAAAAAACAACAACAAAAACCAAAAAAACCATCACCCAGAAAAACCATGGATGAGTTCATAAGCATGACCAGCAAATTCCAGCCAGACTCCATTAGATGACAAATGTGTTTGGTTCATTCATGGAACAATTTTTCCCTTTTGTATTGTTTCAGAACAAACATTTCATTGACATGGTTCAATCATTATGACCAGGCTACACTCCACCCAGCAGAGCTGGAAGGTTGCTGGATACACTGTCTGAGAAGGAAGTGTGCAAAACACATTGATGGGACATTCGTTAATCTGAGTCTTGATGGGTGGAACAATGTACACAACGGTCCAGTAATACGTGTTTGTGTGGCAACAGAAGATGGGGTTGTTTCTACAAGATAAACAACGAATACATCAGGAAGTGCCTAGATAGCAGATTTAGCAGTGAAAGCTATGATGAACTGTGAACAAAAATTCCAGTGTCAAGTGCATAGCTTTGTCATGGTGCAAATGTAGCAAAGAGGAAAAGAAATCTAGATGAAGAGAATGAAGGGAACCTGAAACTTGTAATAAAATGGGGGCAGTGCTCATTTGATGCATCTTTTAAACTTCAGAACTCCTCCAGGAATAAAGGAAAACGTCGTTGAAATTCAGAGTGACAGTTTTGTGCTAGAACGAGGAGTCCTTGTGGCACTTTAGAGACTAACAAATTTATTTGGGCATAAGCTTTCGTGGGCTAGAGCCCACTTCAGCTATTTATTAAGAACTGGTTTACTCTGATGATAATTTGTGAAGAAAATGGAAACAAAAGAGGAAACTATTGCAGCCAAAGTAGTCAACACTGGGCTAAAGAGAAATGCAGAAGGTATGCTGAATATCTTGAAACCTATTTCCATAGCCCGGAACAAACTATAGAACAATTGCTACTCTGCTGCTGATACTGTTGAAATTTGGAAAGAACTTCAAGAGCCAGTGAAGAAAGACAGAGGCATCAACACAGTTAAGCAGCAGGCAGTAAAGAAGCAGGTGGCTCACGCATTTGCTCCCACTTCATTTTCTTGCTAATAGTCTCAACCCAGAGTACCAGGGTCGAGCCTAGCTGCTGCAGAAGAACCTGCAGCTATGACACGGGCATCTAATAATCACCTCTAAGTCATACTGACCAGAACAGAGATCAGGGCACCATTCAAGCAGTAGGTATTGGCTGATGTTTTAAAAAAGTCACACTAATGAACTGGTGGAAGTCACTAGCTAAGCACCTGGAACCAGAGTTTGTTGAAGGGCTAACACAGCTTCTGATACAAGTTGCCTCTTCTGCAGGCACAGGAAGATTTTTTTTTTTTTTTTAATTTGGACTAATTCAAAGTTGAGAAATCAAGTGGGAGTTGAAAAAAATGAGAAAGCTTTGTGTCTCTTCCAGACTACGAATGAAAATAAGGAGGGAAGGGATGAGATCTGGTTGTTTTAAAGTCTGAAGAACAGCTTAAATAACTGAGGAGACTGTTGTCTCATTTCCAAGAGACTTAGGCGAGTAGGAAGTTAAGCACCAGTTGCTTTCACTTACACATATTTGGAATTTTTCCCAGGCTGACCTGAAGTAATCAGTTTAATTCACTGACTACAGTTAATTCTTCTGTTCCTTTAATAAATCATTTAGTTGTAAATGTGAAACATGGTTTGATATGAGAAATTTATGTATCCAAACATTTAATGTTGTTTTGTTTAATAAATTGTACATGCTGTTGTGTGTTTAATAAAATTCCAGTTGCCATCCTAATGCAGCTTGACAAAAATCATGAGAAAAGTGAATTATCTAATAAGCAGTATATCATTCACCATTTTCTAACATACGAAAATTGTATAATTAATAAAAAGCTGAAAATATTAAGCTATATATTGCTTAAATAAATGCTCCTATGTAGCAAAGAGATTTACCAAATCTAGTGTAAAGGCTCTATTTAGTTGTAAATCAGCATGTTTTAATGATTATATAAACCAATGAGAATGCACCTTTCTTTGAAAAATAAAGGAAGTACAACTAGAAAAGGTGATTAAAATCAATGCTTTCCACTTGGTGATTTAAATTGCCTTGTTTTAAATCAATCCACCCTGGCCCAAGGTAGGGATGTAAATATTGGTTAAAAAAGTTAACTGGTTAAACTATTAAAATTGTATAATTTAACTGGTTAATGGGTTAACTGATGTCACTCCCACGGCAGGCCAGTGCAGGGCGACAGGGGCTAGGGTCCTGCTGATGCTGGGGCCCCACACCATGGCCTGGGTCGCTCTGGCCGCGCCCCGTGGCCCCCGCACGGCCTGCTGCAGGGGATAAGGGTGAAGGTCCGGTTAACAGTAAGCCTAATGCTTACTGGTTAACGGTTTAACCGTTTACTTCTCTAGCCCAAGATTAGAGTCTCTGACAGACTTGGGAACAGAACCCATATCTCCCATTTCCTAATCCCCAGTCTGAACCATTAGACCATATTACCTCTTTGTAAATTTCAGTCCATGCATCCCATTAACCAAACAAACATTTAACAATGGCATTAGGATGTGGTTTTCTGCTTCTTTTAGAATCAGGGCTCATTACAGTGAAGTTAGAGAAGCGTCTTAACTCTCTGCTCTAAGACCAAGTTCCTCTGGCCTCTCTCAACCCACACTACATGACCTGGGATAAGGCACAACAGTGCTCACAAACTGGTGTGTCAGAAAGTCCTTGTGAATCTCTGATGACGTTCCCTTACTGCACACATCTCTAATGGAGTCAGTATATTAATAAAACCTACCTATTGTTGGGATGGTGGTCACAATTTCCCCCAGCTTAAGTTTGTAAAGGATGGTGGTTTTTCCTGCTGCATCCAGACCTACCATGAGAATTCGCATTTCTTTCTTTCCAAAGAGGTTTTTAAACAGTTTTTCAAAGACATTCCCCATTGTAGTTGGTTATGGTCTCTGTTAAGAAAAAGAGATTGATTTAGCAGCTCCCCATGCCTCAGTATGGTGCAAGAGACAATCTCTATATAGGTGTCCTGCTTACATGCAATCTCAGAATGATTCTTAACCATCCAATACAGATTGACAGGATTAATGATTGCATCTCTCCTCCACCCCCGCTCTATTAGAAAGAGAGCCTGAGACATAAGCCCTTGTATGAGGCAGGACTTGCTCACAGAATTTGGCAGAAACAGGGCTGATATTGCAGAAATACACATTCTTAAGAAGTGCTCGACAGAGTACTTGTGCAAACATAGCCAGATATCAAGAGGTACCAGAACACCCTGATATCAAGGATGGTACAAAAACCATTCCCCTAGGATAAAAGGAACACACTGACCCCTCCTAAAAGATAAGGACAGGATGACAGCACAGAATAGAGATGTTTTGATCGAACCAACATGTACAAGATGATGGGTGATAACTATCGGAGTCAGGGGTCAGTAACTAACCATGGCAAAGGGGCAGTACCAACTTGTTTGTATCGGGGTATAAAATGTATCTCAGAGGGAGTGTCTTTGGTAAGCAGAGGGGGGCAGTGGAAAGTCCTGCCATTGACTGAGCTGAGTCCATGGTCACAGGCAGACAGGTCTTAGTATCCTTGTAGAGAGTCTGCCAGGTGCTATCACCGTGCTCCATCAACAATAAACCTGGCCAGGTGCCTGCGCTTAAAGCCTGGTCTGTGGATTTATCAGGCAGTTTAACTGAGGTCTGCTATCTCCGCTATCTGCACAGAGCTGAGACAGCACCCTGAATGAACACACCTGCAGCCAACATCTAACCATACCCACAAGTCTGCTCATTGCCTTATAGATTTAAAACAGGTGCACAGCACCCTGCCAGTAAAGCAGTGAACTGCAGCCTACAGACACTGTATTCAACTAACTACCATAAGGAAAAAGCTGAGCAAATGCAGGATTTTAATTGCTGGTTGACTTCAACACAATTTCTGCTCAACCAAGTGAGAGCACATATTATGCATCTGTGTTTAATTTATAACAATAGAATAAGGGGGCAGATATAAGGTTCCTCTTGAACGATCAGCTGAGACTTGTGTTGCAAAATGTAGGTGCGCCTTGGAATTAAACATCTCCCTTTCCCCTGTTGCACCACAAACAAAGTATGCTGTAATCCTATTTGCATATACGTTTTCAGAGTAAAAAAATTCAAACTACATTCCTACTCATTGCAATACTGCAAGAGTCAACTTTGGGAGTTCCAGTGGAGAGGAGGTTCCAGGAATCATGCATTTCCCCCTCACTATGTATTCGTTCAGACAAGATCATTAGCTGTCCCAGGCAGTCCGAGTAGTAACTGACATTTCTGAGTGCTAATCAAACAGATTTTTATTAAAACTAACCCCCTTGGCAACTGTATGCATAGCAGCTTGGTATGATAGGCTAGAACATTAATGCTCATTCCCTGAAAGCTGTGATTTCCAGGCCTTCATGGGTAGCTCACGACTAGTATTTCTGAACTCTGGAGTCAATGCAAGATCACTCTTTGGGGACTGAGAAAGGACAATGGTGAATGAAACCAAGGCAGGTGACTCAGGGTTTCTACAAAGCCAGAATCTGGTGGTTTAGTCTGCCACAGGAGGAGGGTCCTGCAGTATTCAGAGAAATCAAGCATGTAGAGGTGTAAGGCTTGGAAAATAGCAAATCTACTGTCCGGCATGCTATTGATTCTGAAGGGAGAAAGCAAGAAATGGGAAAAGAGGTAGATCCTCCACTAGCTTCCAAATTGGCTGTTAGCTCAAACTAACCCAAACCTCATGTTACATTTTGGAGTGCGCGTGCCACCTGAGCCTGTGGGAGAAAGTACAAAATCCACCAGGTACAAATTAAAACCCTGACAAAAACCATGACCCATAAAAGGAAGAACTGCCAGGGGAAACTGTCAGGCAATTGGCAGTGGGACTAGAGCCTCTCCCCATTACGTAGTTTAGCCAGATACAAACTGAAGTTATCACCCAACTGAAACACTGATCATCTCAGCCCGATTCCTAATAGGTCAAGCACCCATGTCACAAGCAGCCCCCACAACTGGAACTCTGGGTAGGCTCAGCCTAAAATCCAATCAACAAACGATCAGGGAGGCAATCACTGTAGCTCCTAATGATCATCCCCTCTTGGTATAGGAGGCAGCACAATGCAGGTCAGTTACTGCCAGTGCTGTTCCCGGTTTGGTGCATGGAGGGCACCAGACTTTTGTTTTATAAAACAAAACACTCCAAAGGAGACTAAAATCAGCATCCATCTGACGAGTGTGACTGGCTACAGTCTAAGAGAAACTGAAAAGTAGCACAAGCAGATGCTGTAGGTGGGATTGTAAGTCTGAGATCTAGATCTCATGTAAGGGGAAGACAGCAATCCAGTTATGATGAATCAGAATGCAGACCAAGAGGGCATGAAAACAAGAAGCTATTCATGCAAGTTAGAATGCTATCAAAAGGGGAAGCCATATGAAGGATGAAAATATAAAATCAAGACATTGTTAGAGGACGACATGGCACCTTGACTTTGCAATGTCTAATCATTGCATGCTAGCACTTTCTATTAGCAGCAGCTCTTGACAAAGTGTTTCCCCAGGGATTTAAAACCTTTCATTATCAAGATATATTTTGTACATGTTAGACAGTGGCAACCAAAGGTGCATAATGAACTGAATAAGCCCCCAGGATGATGCAGCGGTTGGAAGCAAATGTGCTCTAAGAACAGTAAGGCAGGGGGTATCAAGGCCAGTAGGGGTGCTATTATCAGTACATACAGCAATAGAAAGACCATTACTGATGTGTGTCCAGTTTGGATGGCCAGGCTTTACAAAGGAGGTTGTCAAACTTTGCACAAATTCTACTCCTTAGCTGACCTGGAGATGAACTCCTGACAGAACAGGCTGTTTGTTCTCCATGATGGTTTTGGACCGCCCCTCTGCTTACAAAGCCATAACCATATTAGGACCCAAATACTGGTTGGTTCTCCGGTTGGTTGGCCTCAATGACACGTGGCAATGAGTTCTACATCCTAACATGTGATGTGGAAAAATGTCCTTTGATAGATTCATGATTTCTAAGACCAGTAGAGGCCCATTATGATTATCTAGTCCAGGGGTTCTCAAACTGGGGGTTGTGAGATTGTGTGGGGAGGGGGAGGGGGGGTCACGAGCTGTCAGACTCCACCCCAAACCCTGCTTTGCCTCCAGCATTTATAATTGTGTTAAACATATATAAAAGTGTTTTTAATTTATAAGGGGGGGAGGGGTTGCACTCTGAGGCTTGCTATCAAAGGAGTCACCGGTACAAAAGTTTGAGAACCACTGATCTAGTCCGACCTCCTGCTTGACATGGTCTGTAAAACTCCACAGCTCATGCTGGGCCCTTATGGGGGAAAAATTCCTCTTCACACAAGCAGAAGCTAGGACTATATCTATCAGGCCAAGGACCAATACTCATTTATCCCCAGCAGCTGACTCAACAAGGAAGAGTAGCAGAGACGATCCCTTAGTTTAGAGACTATTTAATACTTAAAAGTCAGGATGAGCCAAAAACCATTAAAGTTCTTGATTTTCCACAAAGACACTTTTTGGTGGAACCCATTCTTTAAAAGGAGCATGGAGTTACTGTCCCAAATTAGTAAGACCTCAGACACTGGAGTTCTATGTTCTGTACCACCAAAATCCCAGTGTGATCTATGCACAACGTAAGGCAGTTACTGGTCTTTTGTAACTTGTTCTTCGAGATGCGTTGCTCATGTCCATTCCAAGTAGGTGTGTGTGGGCCGCGTGTACAGTGGCCAGACGGTTTTTCCCCTAGTGGTATCTGTCAGATCGGTCCAGCTACCCCCTGGAGTTGCACCTTCATGGCGCTGCATATAAGGCCCTGGCGACTTGCCGCCTCCTCAGTTCCTTCTTGCCAGCATTGCTCCGACACAGAGGTTGGCGGGTGGGTCTTGGAACAGACATGAGCAACACATCTTGAAGAACAACAGTTACCAAAGGTAGGTAATCATCTCTTCTTCGAGTACTTGCTCATGTTGATTCCAAGTAGGTGACTCACAAGCAGACCATAGGAGGGGAGATCGGAGCGCAGTGAATTGCTGATTGAAGCACTGCTCTGCCAAATGCTATATTATCCCAGGCCTGTTGAGTGATGGCATAATGTGAGGTGAACATATGGATCGACAACAATGTCACAGCCCTGTAAAACTCCTGTATAGGGACATGTGCCAGGAATGCAGCCGAGGCAGCTTGCACCCTCATGTACTGCACTGACAGCACATGGGCTGGCACATAGAAAGTTCAAATGCAGAACGTGATCCACGATGAAATTCTCTGCGATCAAACCCGGAGGCCCTTCATCCTGCAATAAAGAGTTGGTTTGATTTACAAAATGGTTTTGTCCTTTTGATATAGAAAGCCAATGCCCAGCTGACATCTAGGGAACGGGGCCTTTGCTCCCAGCTGCTGGCATGTGGCTTAGGGTAGAACACTGAGAGGAAAACGTCCTGGCTTATATGAAACTGTGATATGACTTTAGGCAGAAAGGCTGGATGAGGCCACAACTGGGCCTTGTCCTTATAGAAAACTGTATATGGAGGTTCAGGTGTCAAGGCCTTGAGCTCAGACACCCTCCTGGCTGAAGTTATTGTGACTAGGAATGCCACATTCCATGAGAGGTAGAGAGGAGCGAGCATGTTGCTACAGGCTCAAAAGGGGCCTTATTAGCCTGGAAATCACCAGGTTAAGGTCCCATGCCGGTATTGGATAGTGAACTTGAGGGTATAACATGTCTAGTCCCTTGAGAAAGCAGCCCATTATTGGACTAGATCTTATCGACCGTCAACCCCTGGATGGAATGCAGAGATTGCTGCCAGGTGAACCTTTAAGGACAACACTGCCAGACCTAGCTTCTTTAAGTGCAACAGATGAAGGGCATTGATGCTTGCATCGGAGATGTACCCTTTGCATTGCCCAAATTGAAAATCTCTTCCAGTTGGCCAAGTATGCAGCTCTAGTGGATGGTTTTCTGCTGCCGAGGAAGACCTTTCGAATGGGTTCCGAGCACGCCCACTCCATGGGGTTTAGCCACACGAATGGACCACTTGTGGCTGAGGAGGATCTGCTGAGATGGTCCGCCAGCTCGTTCTGGGATCCCGGAAGGTAAGATGCCTCTAGGTGTATTTAGGGGGCTATGCAGAAGTCCCACAGCTTGAGGGCTTCCTGACAGGAGAGGAGCATGCTCCACCCTGTCTGTTTATATAAAACATCACAGTTGTGACAGACAATACAACAGATACACATCTGCCCTCCAGATGGGATTGGAAATTTAGCAGGCTAGGTGAACCACTCTCAGCTCCCTGACATTGATGTGACGTGAGAGCTCTACTTGGGACCAGAGACCTTGAGTCCTGAGGGCCCTTAGATGTGATCCCCACCCCAACACTGATGTGTCCGTGACTTGAGACATTGAGGGCTGAGGCCTGGAGAAGGACACTCCTCCATATACTGCTTGAGGGTTGAGCCACCACAGAAGAGAGACAAATACCAGAGGAGGAAGTGAAACCAAACTTGTCCAGGCTGTGTCTGTTCGGCCAGTATACTGATGCCAGCCAAGCCTGGAGAGGTCTGAGCCGCAGCCTTGCGTGCTGAACCATGTACATGCATAGAATCATAGAATATCAGGGTTGGAAGGGACCTCAAGAGGTCATCTAATCCAACCCCCTGCTCAAAGCAGGACCAATTCCCAACTAAATCATCCCAGCCAGAAATCCCATATCTGTGCCATCACGGTGGGAAACTGCCTGAGGTCCTCTATGATGGAGCAAATGGGTTGGAAGCGAGACTCTGGCAGGAATGCCCTGGCGTGAGTGAAGTCTAGGATTACTCCTATAAATTCTATCCTCTGGGTTGTGGATAGGGTTGACTTCGGTACGTTTAGCAATAGACCCACCCTGTCAAAGGTTGACCATATCAGTTTTACATGCGCCTCTACCTGCACACTGGAGCGACCCTTGACAAGCCAGTTGTCGAAATACCGGAACACCTGCACCTGTCGTCTTCACAGGAAGGCAGCGACGACTGCCAAGCACTTGGTAAACACACAAGGGGCCGCTGACAGGCTGAAGGGGAGGACTGTAAACCGATGAGTGCAGTTAAACACGAAGCGGAAGAACCTCCTGTGAGACGGGACAATCGATATGTGGAAGTACGCGTCCAAGTCGAGGGCGGCATACCAGTCCCCTGGATCCAGGGAGGGAATCATGGTGGCCAATGACATCATGAAGAAACTGAAGTTTCACGTGAATCTGTTGAGGTTTTGCAGGTCGAGAACGGGTCTGAGACCTCCTTTGGCTTTTCGGGAGTAGAATCCCTTTCCCCTTAGCTCCCGAGGAACCTCCTCTACTGCTTCTGCTCTTAGGAGCATTTGCATCTCCTGTATAAGAAATTGCTCGTGAGAGTGGTCCCTGAGGAGGGATGGGGAAGGGAGGGAGGGAGGGAAGGTTGAAACCGAATTGGCGAGAATATCCCAATTCTACCATGTGCAGCACCCAGCAGTTTGAGGTTATGACAGTTCAGGAAGCAAGGATCCAGGATCTGGTCTGGTGCACTGCTTCTGGGCACACCCTCAAAAGGCGGGCTTGGAGCTGGAGGACTGCCTAGCCGAGCCCTGGCATTGGTTGAACGAGGGGCTGGGGTGGCTTACATCTATTGTTCCTGCCCTGCTTCCTAGAGTAGTCTTGCCTAGGCTGTGCCAGGTAAAAAATGCAGGGGAGGCTGGGGCTTAAAGTGCTTTCCCTGTGGGACTGGTGTATGCAGCCCCAGTAACTTCAATCTGACAGGTTTCAGAGTAGCAGCCGTGTTAGTCTGTATCCGCAAAAAGAACAGGAGTACTTGTGGCACCTTAGAGACTAACAAATTTATTAGAGCATAAGCTTTCGTGGACTACAGCCCACTCCGAAGAAGTGGGCTGTAGTCCACGAAAGCTTATGCTCTAATAAATGTTAGTCTCTAAGGTGCCACAAGTACTCCTGTTCTTTTTGCGAATAACTTCAATGTTGCCCTTGAATTTTTCAGACTATGGAGTTTGGAGTCTGTCTACTTCGAAAACAGCCCCAAGCCTTCAAAGGGAAAGTCCTGTATTGTTTGTTGGACTTCTGGGGGGAAGGCAGACATGCAGCCACGAACAACTCCTCATGGCAATAGCAGATGACATGGTTTGTGTGGCCCAGTCTGCCGCAACCAGGGCGGACTGCAACAAGGTCCTCGCCAGCACCTTGCCCTCCTCCACAACCGCTGCAAACTCTATCTAGAGTCAGCGGGGAGCAACTCCTTGACCTTCATCATGGTATCTCATGAGTTGAAGTTGTAACAGATCAAGACCCCTTGCTGGTTTGCAGTACTGAACTGGAGCCTCCCAGAGGAGTGCACCTTTCTGCAGAAGAGCTCCAGCTTCTTTGAGTCCTTGGATTTGGGTGTTGGGCTCTGCTTGACCCTGCCTTTTCCTCTCATTCGCAGCTGCTACCACCACTGACCCTGGTTGTGGATGGGTGAAGAGGTACTCATACCCCTTTGAGGGTACTAAGTACTTTCTTTCTATCCCCTCCGCTTGGAGGCCAAGGTTCTGGGCCACCCTTCGCAACAGCTCCTGGTGAGCCTTGTCCATGGGGGGCAGAGTGGTTGACATCAGTGCCTCATCAGGAGAGGAAAATGAGGATGCCCTTGGAGAAACTGGGCCATCTTGACCCTCTGGCTTGTGAGTTTCACCCTACGCGGTGTCCTCATGCTTGGTGCCGAGCTCTATAGTGGCCTCAGCATCGATCTTGGCATCCACCTTGGCGCCGGACGGTGGTAAATGGTCCCCGGATAGTAGAGGAGCCTGTCCTCCTTATGTGACAGACTGGGAGCTTCTGGAATAGGACCCCTGGCCCTGGTGGTATGCCCACGGGGTCCAAAAGGGCCATAGTGTGGGCATCTGCCACTGCGCTGGCTAAGGCACCATGGGGGGAGCTCACGCTGTCTCCTGCCTGTAGCGGTGCCACTCTGACCAGTGCTGGCTACACTTGGGGATTACGACTCCGCCTCTGATGACTGCAACTCTGAGTGCAGAAACCATGGCGGTGCGGATACAGATGGCGCTGGAGAGCAGTGCCGCGGGGAAGGTGACCGGTGCCGCATCATGTCCAGCTTGCCTCTGCAAGGTGCTGCACTACATTGTGGTGCCAGAGGTCTGTGTCCAGCACTCTCTCTTGCCTTGCGGGGGATTGTGGTGGCATCATGGCTGCCAGGTCCCTGGCCGCCTCAAACATGTCTAGGGGGTGGAAGGGAGAGTCAATTCCTCTACCTGGCATTCCCTTATGTGGAAGTCCGCTGGCACTGGCCCGTAGTCGATGGTGTTGCCTCCAGTGTGGTAGGTGCTGGGTGCCCCGGCTTGGGACACACACTGGTAGCGCTCTCTCTCCCAGTTGCTCTCACCATGGGCGAGCGCCCTCTATCAGTTTTCTTGTGCCTCTTGTGAGGCACCAGTGAATGGGAGCGGTGCCAGGCTGCCACAGAAGATGTGGACTTAGTTACCAGGGAATGACGGTGCTGGGGGTCTCTAGGCACAGAGTCCTTCCTCAGCACCGTAGCCTCTCTAATTGAGACTGGTGCACTCCACACTGAGGTGCTGGGTGCCAGATCCAATTGGCCTGGGGCCAGAGGGCTGCCTCCATGAAGAATTGTTTAAGTCCCTCCCCTTTTTGTTCCTAGGACAGAATCCCTTGCAAATCCTACAACGATCTGTCTGATAGGATTCACTAGGGCATTTCAAACAGGATTTGTGAGGATCACCCTTTGGCATAGGTTTGTGGCAGGGCCTGCACGGCTTGAATCCTTGGAACTGAGGCATACCCCAATCCCTGGGGAGGGGAAAACTTAATGGGGGGGATACCCCCCCAAACAGAAACTTAACTAACTAGCTTAACTCTAAACTATTTACAGCTTTCACCAATAGAAACCTAGGGGAAGGCTTGCCAAAACAGAAGAGACATGCAGCTCCAATAACTGTCACGGGTGGTAAGAAGGAACTGAAGAGGTGGCGGGTCAGCAGGGCCCTACATATGGCGCCATGAAGGCACAACTCCAGGGGGTGTCTGGACCAACCTGACAGGTATTGTGAGGGGAAAAACCTTCTGGTGACTGTGCACACGGCGCACACACCTACTTGGAATCGACATGAGCAAGCCCTCGAAGAAGAAACATGCGATCCCTACAATGCATGGCATTTATTCTCCCCTACTCTCAGGCAGGTCTCTAGAGGCCAGCCCCCACTAAAGGCAAATAAATCCATACCCCCATTTTACAGCTCTGGGAAGTGAGGCAGAGAGAGACTAAGCAGTTTACCTAAAGCCACGCAGTGAGTCATTAACAAAGCCAGTCTCAGAAGCTAGGGAGATTTTGGCTCCTGCTCTAAGCAGTGTGGTCCTTGCCAACACATTCCAGCAGCACAGTGTTAATAAAAACAAATCAACCATTTCTGTGACAGTTAAGGCTGAAGCAGGACATACCCCCACCCCCAAAACCTCAATAGCATAGAAATAGGAAGTTAACAGGACAATACAGCAAATTCCTGGTGAGACGCAGGGGTCCCAGGACATACAAAGGAGCCCTGAAATGGATAAGACAGCCTGTAAACTCAAAAGGAGACCCTGCCTGAGGCTGGGTGAGACAGCCTGCATGCTGGGGGGGTGCCTGAGCCAATGGGACCTACCTAAACTTGCAAGCTCTAGGTACGAGAATAGACTTATAGGCCTTGTTGTTTCACCCTCTTCTCAATTCTGTTACTATGGATAAAAACCATAGTTTTGAAGAGGCTGTTCTGTCACTGCATTTTCATACTGATTACAGGCTCACAAAAGAAGTGTACAGCCAGGGCCAAAATCCAGTTGGACCTGCTCAGGGCATATGAATGGGGAGACTCGGTCTGAGGGGGGTGAAATGCAGAATTCCAGGCTGAGAGGGGGAAAAAAAAAAAAAAAAAAAAAACAGGCAAAGGGCTGTGCAGGGGTGCCATGGGGGGAGACAGTGTGGCGTCAAAGGTACTGAATCATGCACGCCAACTTCATCAAACTTGCGCTCTACTGCGTAACCTTACTTGTGACCTCATGCTATTCAATCAGATTAGCACATCTGACTGTCACGTATTCCTCACACTGGGGAAGCTATTTTGTCTTCGCACTGCTGAGCTCATTGGTAGGCTTCCCCCCCCCCCCCCCCCCAACTTCTTATTTTCAAGCTTTTACAGTTTTGGGGGCTGGGAAGTCCTGCTGCAGCCTTACCTGGCACTGAACGTTGGTGCTGGAGCTAGCGTTGCTGTACCTCAGTGCACAGCTCCCCAAATCAGGGACTAGAGGAGCATGGGCATCAGAGGGAGAAACCGTAGAGCTGAGGCTGCTCCTGAAGGGGGAGGAGGCTGGGATGCGTCTCAGTATGCTCTTGGTGTCTAACATTTCAGTGCCCATTTAAAAGTTATTGAAACTAAATATAGCAAGAGCAGCACCCCATGGCTGACAGTCATTACATAGCCAGGCAGTTGGAGAGAGCCTCCATGAAGGAGTCTGTCTTATCACTCCCTTCCCAGAGATTTCAAGAAGTCTCTCAAAGACTTCTAGACAGCTGCCTTCTTGGCCAACACCAAGGAACAAACCAAATTTACCAGCTAAGGCCTGGTCTGCACTAAAGAGTTAGGTTGACATAAGCCACATTGCATAAAGCTAGTTGTGCATGTGTCTACACTGAAACGTGTCTCCCACTGATGTAAGCGCCCCATGGCGACACAATACCTCCCCCAAAACGGCATTGAGCCATGGTCGATGTACTAAGTTACCACAGTGCAAGCATAGACACTGCATTACCTATGTCAACCTTAACAGTCCTCCAGCAGGTGTCCCACAATGCCTGCTATTGACCGCTCTGGTCATAGTTGTGAACTGCACTGCTTGGGATCAAGGAGACCAGAAGCCCTCCCCCCAACCCTTTGAAACCCTACAAATTTTTGAAATCCCTTGTCCTGATTGTCCAGCTTGGCAAGCACACCTAGCTGCTCTCCACTGTTGTGTGCAACTGCCAGGCCGACCATGCCACCTACACACTCAAGCCTGGAGTAGACAGAAGATATTGGATCTTCTGGGACCATTGGGAGAAGAAGCTGTGCAGGCGGAGCTATGGATCAGCTGTCGAAATGTGGACATCTATGAGAGGATTGCAGGAGAAGGAGTACGACAGGGAGCAGCGGCAATGCTGCGTAAAAGCGAAGGAGCTGCGGCAGGCAGACCACGGAGGCCAACAGTCAATCCGGCGCCAAGATGCAGAACTGCCACTTTTACTAAGAGCTGCCTGCCATACTTGGTGGACTTATCACCACCCTGCACACCGCCGTAGATACCTCCAAGGAGCCTGAGACACAGATACGCCATAAGGCAGGACCGGTTTGCAACTCTACCTCAGTCCAGTCATTTGAGCATGGGTGAGCCCAATGCAGGGGACGGAACCTCAGGTACGTGTGTGAGTGCATTTCCCATTACAATGATGTATTGATGGTGCCCCAAACTTAGCAGGACAGAGCTATGACCTTTTCACTAATTTAGTCAGACTGGAAAAGGTAGTGGTACAAAGAGACAGAGACTTGTTATCTGCTTTTCATTCCTCTAGAGAGTTGGAGGGCTGGGTGGGGAGAGGAAGTCATGAAGAACAGTTTATGTACACAGGGCTCTATATCCCTTGAATCCTCCTGAGACACCTCAATGAAACTTTCATGGAGGTACTGTGCAATCCTCTGCTGAAGGTTTCTAGGGATGGCAGCCTTATTTCTTCTTCTACAGTGGGTCACTTTCCCACATCAATTGGTGATAACGTCAGCAGCACCATTGCAGTAAACAGGTTAGCAGTGTACAGGGCCCAGATGGCTTCAAGATACCAGCAGCAGCTGTGCTCTGTTCCTTTGTTACCCTCAGGAGTGAGATATCAGCTAAAACCACCACCGCCTGTGGAACACAGTGCTCGGATTCAGTGCATTGCCCTACACTCAATTTTATGCACCTGAGCAATTCTCTCATTTCCCTCACCCCGAGCGGGCCATAATCACCATGGCTGGCACGGTGCACAAGCACTCCGAAATACAAATAAACAGGTCTTGTTAAAAACTTCAGAGGAACAATGGGAGGGAGTTCTAGACCTTAATTTTTGCCTTCCGTTGCGAATATACTGACAACGGTACTTCTGTGTCTTATCTGCCACTACTGCTGTGGTGACCTTGAGGGGGTCTCCCTCTACATCCACAGAACGCTTGAGCCAGATAAGGAGAAGAAAGAAGAGGACTTGGGAGGATATGTTCAGTGAAATACCACAAGCCTGTGCTACATCGGACCATGAGCAGAGAGCCTGGAGGGTGAATATTGTACACTGTATGGAGAAGGAAAGAACAGACAGGAGAAAGGCCCAGGAAAAGGAGAGGGAGATGCACCAGGACATAACAGGTCTTCTCTGGCAGCAAGCACAGATGTTGCAGACTCTTGTGGACCTACAGGTTCAACAATCCTGAGCTCACCTCCCTTTGCAGTCCATGGAGAACTCCATGTTAGCACCTCACGACATCCCCTTCTTCCCCCAACATTCTACATGGAATACAGGGCTGCATCTCTACCACTCCATACAGGGGGACAGGCAGGACAACCACAGCTCCACATACAGCAACCATAGCTCTCCCAGGTAAGTGTATGTGTAGCCAAAATGACATGAATATTTGTTCCCCTTGTTAAGTTACAAGTCTTCATATCCTCATAGAGTCTGCCAGGTGCTATTACTGTGCTTCATCAACAATAAACCTGGCTGGGTGCCTTCGTACCTTAACGGATCTTGTGGTCATTGGGCAGTTCACTCAAGGTCTGCTGTGCCAACTGTCTGCGCAGAGCTGGGACAGCACACAAGGGGAAAACATACACACAGCCAAACATCTTCAGGCTGTACCCATAACTACCAGCAGTAACAAAGTAAGTCAAAACAGACTAATGTGTATACAGCTTCTATACTGTAATTCAGAGATTCACATGTAAAGCCAGCTTCTACCACAGCAAGTGCTTTGCAAGGACCACTTTCGCAATACTTCAGTCACATCTGTACCTCACCCTAGTCTCAATGGGCTACTCTTTGAACTCTCTGCCCTATAATTAAAGTAGCTAGCGATGGGAAAGATTGGGCTATTAAGTCCAGCCCCTGGAAGCTAATGTAGGATTATTGTTCCCAATGTCACAATTTATCAAATTTATGAAACTTGGGTATCCAGGGAAGTCTCAAGACCTATGCAAACCCGAAGAGAGATGGCATTAGAAGAGAAACCAGAGAACATCCAGGGAAGATTAGGCTTGCTACAGAGTTTCCCATGTTTTCTAAAAAGGTAAAAACAGATGATGTTTAGCTGTAACGTTAGATATACTGGGCCAAATTCAAAAACTGAAGTTAGCTGGGTTGCAAGGCCAAGTACTCAAAAGTTAGGAACTGCCAGATTTCCGGTCAGCCGTGTAATCTTGATTGTAAGCCATGATGTCTGCATAATACTAGAGTCTCATTACACGGTTATTTACTTCACACATGGACCCCGTCTCTTGCCGGGCACAGGAGTCACTCACACACTCTCACACACACACGAGCAAAATGAAGGTTGCACACACAAGTGTAAGCCGGGCCGCTAACTTGCACGAGTTTGACGTTGCACCTGCAGTCACTCGACAGAGACGTTTTTTGTGAACAGAAACCTGGATTCAGGGAACCCGCCTGTCGTGGCGAGAAGAACTGAAACCGACCTGGGCGGGCAGGCGGCGCGGCGATCCCCAGGCAGGGGCGTGGCGGGGAATCTGCCCGGGGAGCTAACGGCAGATGTCCGCGAGGCGCAACGAACAGACCCCGCGAGGGACCATCGGCTCTGTACCGAGCGGCCGCCGCCCCGCGACCCCAGCGCACGGGCTGAGCCCCGGCTCCCCGCGCAGACCGCTCACGGGACACCCCGGCAGCTAGAGGGTCAGGAGCCCCTCCCAGGCCCGGCCCGCACGGACACCGCGGTGCCCAACCGACGGGACCCGGCCCCACGCCGCTCCGCCCCGCTTACCCCGCGAGTCCCGGCTCCGTCCGCACACCACGTCCGCTCCCGGCCGCTCCAGCAACGAAATGGCGACTGAGGGGGGCGGGGCAAGGGGCTGCTAATCCCCGCCTACTTCCTCCCTTCGACCAATAGAAAGCGAGTGACGGGCAAGGTCAGCCAATCAGAGCATCACCAGTAGTCGGGGGCGGGGCAGAAACAGCCGGCAGGACCGCGGCCGGGAAGGGAAACGCCGCTACTTCCACGTGACTCTCTTCCTGCTTCACGTTTTTAATTCGTCACCACGGTGAGCGCGCCGCGATTTAACCAATGGGCCCGCAGCAGCGGAGGAGGTTCCAACCAATGGCGGCTGCGTTGTGAGCGGATTGGCCAATCCCCGGGGCCGGCGGGCGGGGCCAGGCACGGGCTGTATTTAAGGAACGCTCCAGGCGCTGCTGTGCTATAATTAGAACCTCGGGTAGCAGCGCGTGTAGGGGGAGGGTGCCAGCCCCAGCGGGGCTCGTGTCCGGGGCCGGCCTTGGCCCTGCAGCCGCGCTGGGGGGGCCTGTGCCCAGTAGCCTGGGTGGGGGCCCTGGCAGTGCGGTGGTGGGGGTTGAGGCTGGGCCCCGGGGCACCTGGGTGCATGGCCAGGCTCAGGGGGGTGTCAGTGCCGGGGTGTGGGGCTGCGTCTCCCTCAGACTCCTGGGGAGGCTGGAGCCTGCAGTGCCAAGCTATGCTGCGGACTGTGGCCACTCTACATCCCAGTATGGCATAAGGCTTAGCCAGGATACACCACAACATTTGACATGACTGTATACGCTGTGTAATGCCAAAGGAGACCAAGCAATGGCCTGCAGAGCCTTCCCACTGCATGCTGCTGCATCTTGCCCGAAGGGCCCTGTCTCCTGAAGACAACAGGGCTCAGCTTGTGGTACTGTGCCTTGAGAGGAGCAGCAGCAGCTTCCACCCAGAGAGGGCGCCCAGCTGTATTAATAGCCAAGATGCTCAAGCTGGAGTATCCTGTACAACTAACTCTTTGCGTATGTGTGTATATATATCTCCTCAATATATGTTCCATTCTATATGCATCCGAAGAAGTGGGCTGTAGTCCACGAAAGCTTATGCTCTAATAAATTTGTTAGTCTCTAAGGTGCCACAAGTCCTCCTGTTCTTCTTTTTCCAGTCTCTCTTGTTACTCTAATGGAGCCAGAATTCATCCTGTTGAGATAGGGGATGTTGGGCTCTACACTGAATTATGGATGTGTCCTGTGCTAATGTGCATGGCCAAGCTATGTTGGGAGGTTAAACTGGCTAGCAGCTAGCTATTGATAGGAAGAGTAAAAAGTATTAAGGCTTAACTTTTTAGGATTGTGTAAAGATTGTTTAAACACACAGTGAGAAGGCCTCCTCTCTCTGAAAGGACTACCCTGTACTGGTTATAAATTTATGGAGCTATCTTATCTCCTAGAACTGGAAGGGACTTTGAAAGGTCATTGCATCCAGCCCTCTGCCTTCACTAGCAGGACCAAGTACAGATTTTGCCCCAGATCCCTAAGTGTCCCCTTCAAGGATTGAACTCACAGCCCTGGGTTTAATAGGCTAATACTCAAACCACTGAGCTATCCCTCCTCCCTAAAGGTTAAAGGGGAAGAGCCTAATTTGTTGTGTGATTTTGGGCAAACCACTTAAAGGTGATTTGCAAAAGATAAAATGAGGTTCTTTAAACTTTGTTTTACAGTAGTGCATAAGAGTCTGGGTATAGTGCTGGGTGTTGTACAAATACATATATATGGTGGTTAGGAGCAGCTGGGACAAGTTGCCGCTTGTGGGGAGCTACACAAAGCCAGGTTGGGAGCCTGCTGGCTCTGCGCCAACCAGACTATAAACCGGACTTTCTATGAAGATGAGAAATGCCGCTTTATAGAGCTTTCTGGTTGATACAGGACTGGATAACACAGTTTTTACTACTATTATTTCCTGTAATAACTTACAACTTTGATCTTAATGTTAACTGAACCATCCACATGCATAATATAATGTAATTAAGACATGAAAGAGAATTAGCATCCACAAGCTAATCTGGTTACAGTTTTAACTTCTAACAAGATGTAAACACAGACAAATACAATTAGTATCTATTCTTAATCCTCTAACAATACAGGCCTATATTTTAAGAACTAGTCTATTTTACATGGCTTTGATAACTGTCTACAAGGAATGGCCCTGTTTACCATTTCAATACTTTTCTAGCATGTCCTTATGGGTTATTTTCAGTTCAACCAGCCTGCTAGTTGCTTAACCCTCACTGGCTCAGTGTCACAAAAGCAGAGTCAAATATAGTAAGAATCTAAAATAAATCAAACTGTACGATAGAAACTCTATGGCTAGAAATTCCATGCTTGAATTAAAAGAGCATAGCAGTAGGAATATAGTACCAGCCACCTGACTAGGATGATGAGTTTGATTGTGAAATGCAGAGCCGTCCTTAGGCATGCGCAGCTGCATAGGGCACCATGAAATTTGGGGCACCAAATTGCCCCAAATTTCACGGTGCCCTAGGCAGCTGCGGGCTGCATACGTGGCAGCACCAGCCCTGGTGACCAGCCCTATCCCCTGGCCAGCCCCCCTGCGGGCTGCGACCACGGCAAGGGGCAGGGCCATTCCTAGGGATGGTGTGGGCCTCCAGACAACTCCCTCTGCCCTGCCTCTTACCCTTACCCCCTGCTCTGGTAAGTGTGTGTGCCTTCCCCCAAACTTCCTCCCCTGAGTGACATGGCTGTGGCTGGGGCGAGGGAAGCGGAGCGGGCTGCTCCCGGCCCCCTGCTAATCCCCCGGGCCACTCTGGGCCTCTGGGGCCCCCAAAAGTGCCCACAGCTCCTGCCTCCCAGATCCTGAGGGGGGGAGGCCTGGGGCCCCACACAGCCCCCAAATGGCTAGGGACGGCCCTGGTGAAATGCTCAGGGAGATTAGAGAGGCTACAAAAACAGAAAACCCAATAATAATGGGGGATTTCAGCTATTCCCATGCTGACTGGGTACATGTCACCTCAGAAAGGAATGCAGAGATAAAATTTCTAGACACCATTAATGACTGTAGGATAAATATGAAATTAAACAAGTAGAGATACCTTAAGTATGGTTAAGGAAAAATATCTCTTGTAAAGAAAGACTGACTAGGAAGTAAAAGGAAGGCCTTGAAAATAATAGAATCATATTTTTCCTCTGGAGTGATTTTTTCTTTTAATATTCATCTCATCATTCTACAAGGGAACCAAAGCTGGTCTTGATGGCTGCTAAATGCCAGGATTTCTTCCCCCCCCAACCCCAATTTTTTTAAGATCAGTATTTGCTTTTCAACTCTTGTAAGATAAGGGACAGCTGGATACAGGGCCGGCTCTAACTTTTTTGCTGCCCCAAGCAGCAAAAAAAAAGCGCCGCCCCGCTGAGCGCCGTGCCCCGCGCCGCCCCCCCCCAACTGAGCGCCGCGCCACTGGAACACCCCCCCCCCCACCGAGCGACGCGACGCTGCGCACCGCGCCACCAGAGCACTCCCCCCTGCGGAATGCGCACCCCCCCCCCGCCACCCCAAGATTGGCTGCCCCTTACCAGGTGCCGCCCCAAGCATGTGCTTGGTTGCCTGGTGCCTGGAGCCGGCCCTGGCTGGATAGAATCAGGAGGAGGAACAGAAGTGCTAGGAACCAGACAGAAAAGAGTACCACCTGTAAGTTTAATCAGAAGGAATAAATATGTATCGCTTTAGGTTAGTTGTTATGATTGGTTATGAGGGTTGGAAAAGACCTCAGGAGGTCATCTAGTTCAACCCCCTGCTCAAAGCAGGACCAACCCCAACTAAATCATCCCAGCCAGGGCTTTGTCAAGCCGGGCCTTAAAAACCTCTAAGGATGGAGATTCCACCACTTCCCTAGGTAACCCATTCCAGTGCTTCACCTCCCTCCTAGTGAAATAGTTTTTCCTAATATCCAACCTAGACCTCCCCTACTGCAACTTGAGACCATTGCTCCTTGTTCTGTTGTCTGCCACCACTGAGAACAGCCGAGCTCCATCCTCTTTGGAACCCCCTTCAGGTAGTTGAAGGCTGCTATCAAATCCCCCCTCACTCTCTTCTGCAGACTAAATAACCCCAGTTCCCTCAGCCTCTCCTCGTAAGTCATGTGTCCCAGTCTCCTAATCATTTTCCTTGCCCTCTGCTGGACTATCTCCAATTTGTCCACATCCTTTCTGTAGTGGGGGGTCCAAAACCGGACGCTATACTCCAGATGTCGCCTCACCATTGCCGAATATGGGGAAATAATCACTTCCCTCGATCTGCTGGCAACGCTCCTACTTATACAGCCCAATATGCCATTGTCCTTCTTGTCAACAAGGGCACGCTGCTGACTCATATCCAGCTTCTCGTCCACTGTAATCCCCAGGTCCTTTTCTGCAGAACTGCTGCTTAGCCAGTCGGTCCCCAGCCTGTAGCATGGGATTCTTCCGTCCTAAGTGCAGGACTCTGCACTTGTCCTTGTTGAACCTCATCAGATTTCTTCTGGCCCAATCCTCCAATTTGTCTAGGTCACTCTGGACCCTATCCTTACCCTCCAGCATATCTACCTCTACCCCCAGCTTAGTGTTATCTGCGAACTTGCTGAGGGTGCAATCCATCCCATCATCCAGATAATTAATGAAGATGTTGAACAAAACCGACCCCTGGGGCACTCTGCTTGATTAGACATTTATAATTTATAAGGCCAGAAGGAATGAAGTAGGGAGGATGTGTGGTTCAAAGAATAATTAATGAGATAAGGGGATGTTTCTAAAAAGGCCTTGACCTATAGGGATGACTGCAGACCGTTTTAAATAAAACAAAGAGAATCTGTTTTAAATATTGCTGTCAAGCAATTAAAAATTACTTGCAATTAATTGCACGATTAAAAAAGTTAATCGCGATTAATCGCACTGTTAATAATAGAATACCATTTATTTAAATACTTTTGAATGTTTTCTACATTTTCAAATATATTGATTTCAATTAAAACACGGAATACAAAGTGTACAGTGCTCACTTTATATTTACTTTTGATTACAAGTATTTGCATTGTAAAAATCCAAAAGAAATATGTTTTCAATTCACCTAATACAAGTACTGTAGTGCAATCTTTTTATCATGAAAGTTGAACTACAAATGTAGAATTATGTACAAAAAAAAAACTGCATTCAGAAATAAAACAATGTAAAATTTTAGAGCTTGCAAGTCCACTCAGTCCTACTTTTTGTTCAGTCAATTGCTCAGACAAACAAGTTTGTTTACATTTGCAAGAGATAATGCTGCCTGTTTCTTGTTTACAATGTCACCTGAAAGTGAGAACAGACGTTCTCATGGCACTGTTGTAGCCGGCGTCGCAACAAGATTAATCTGTCCCTTCATGCTTCAACTACCATTCCAAGGGACATGCATCCATGTTGATGATGGTTTCTGCTTGATAATCCAAAGCAGTGCAGCCTGACGCATGTTCATTTTCATTATCTGAATCAGATGCCACCAGCAGAAGGTTGATTTTCTTTTTTGGTGGTTCAGGTTCTGTAGTTTCTGCATCGGAGTGTTGTTCTTTTAACACTTCTGAAAGCATGCTCCACACCTTGTCCCTCTCAGATTTTGGAAGGCACTTCAGATTCTTAAACCTTGGGTCGAGTGCTGTAGCTATCTTTAGAAATCTCAGATTGATACCTTGTTTGCGTTTTGTCAAATCTGCAGTGAAAGTGTTCTTAAAATGAACAACATGTGCTGGGTCATCATCCAAGACTGCTATAACCTGAAATATATGGCAGAATGCAGGTAAAACAGAGCTGTAGACATACAATTCTCCCCCAAGGAGTTCGGTCACAAATTTAATGAACGCATTATTGTTTTAACGAGCATCATAAGTATGCAGGCATATCATCTGGAATGGTGGCTGAAGTATGAAGGGGTATGTTTAGCATATCTGGCACATAAATACCTTGCAATGCCAGCTATAAAAGTGCCATGCGAATGCCTGTTCTCACTTTCTGTTGACACTGCAAATAAGAAGAGAGCAGCATTATCTCCTGTAAATGTAAACAAACTTGTTTGTCTGAGCGATTGGCTGAACAAGAAGTAGGACTGCGTGGGCTTGTAGGCTCTGAAGTTTTATATGGTTTTGGTTTTGAGTGCAGTTATGTACCAAAAAAAAAAAAAAAAATCTACATTTGTAAGTTGCACTTTCCTGACAAAGAGATTGCACCACAGTACTTGTATGAGGTGAATTGAAAAATACTATTTCTTTTGTTTATCGTTTTTAAAATAATATACAATTTGATTTCAATCAACACAATACAATGTATATGAAAATGTAGGAAAACATTTAATAAATTTCAGTTGGTATTCTATTGTTTAACAGTGCGATTAAAACGGCGATTAAATGTGATTAATTTTTTTTGAGTTAATCATGTGATTTAACTGCGATTAATCGACAGTCCTAGTTTTAAAATAAGCTAACATGGCCTGTCCTACACACATCTGTATTAAAGTTATGTGAACTCAGGTGCAATGGAAAAACTGTTGGGCAGCAAGGAGGAGGGGAGGAAAGGCCTTGAGAAAAAAGATGGTTGTAAATCCCATCTTGATTAAGACTGGAATTAAGGGTGAACTGTCTCAAATTGCTTTTTAGCTGACATCAGTAATTAGCAATCACGTCACCTGTTTGTTAAAGGGTATAAAAAGTCAACACTTAACTGGCTCATTGCTAATACCTGCCTGACCACATTAGAGCCGACCAATATGGGTCTAAGCACTCCTAGGTTTAGCCCATTTGTAAGTATCTTGATCAAATGCGTACACATGTTTTGTTACTGTTTGGATGTAGTATATTGCTTATTATTTAGGCTTTTTAGGTGTGATTAGAACAGTCGTATAAGTGGATTTTGGATTTAATAAAGGAATTTATGGTTAAATTAGTAGTGTTTGGTGGTTTCTCATATTAATAATTCCAACAGACTGCTTCTTGGAATTGCTAGTCCTGGAACACACAAGGGGAGAGACAATTCTTGATTTAATCCTAAATGGAGCAGAGGATCTGGTCCAAAAGGTGAATATAACAGCAAATATCTCCAATGGCTGGTGATGGGACATTACATGGGGAGGGCTCTGAGTTACTACAGAGAATTCTTTCCCACTGTCTGGCTGGTGGGTCTTGCCCACATGCTCCGGGTCTAACTGATCATCATATTTGGGGTCGGGAAGGAATTTTCCCCTGGGTCAGATTGGCAGAGACCTCATGGGTTTTTCTCCTTCCTCTGCAGCATGAGGCACAGATCGCTTACAGGTTTAAACGAGTGTAAATGGTGGAATCTCTGTAACTTGACTTTTAAGTCATGATTTGTGGAATTCAATAATTCAACAAAAGGTTTGGGGCCTATTACAGGAGTGGGTGGGCAAGGTTCTGTGACCTGCGATGTGCCGGATGTGTCAGACTGGGTGATCATGATGGTCCCTTCTGGCCTTACATACTGAGTCTATGAACTGCTCACTAATAGTGACCATAATGTAATTAAATTTAACATCATGTAGGGGAGGAAAATACCAAAGAAACCAACCACAGTAGCATTTAACTGCACAAAAGAGGAGCTATACAAAAACGAGGAAGCTAGTTAAATGGAAATTACAGGAACAGTCACAAGAGTGAAAAACCTGCAAGCAGCATGGAAACTAATTAAAAACACCATATAGAAACTCAAACTAAATATATACCCCAAATGAAAAAAACAGTAAGAGGACCAAAAATATGCTTCCATGACTAAAAAACAGAGCAAAAGGTGCTTAGAGGCAAAAAAGCATTCTTTAAACATTGGCAAGTCAAGTGTAAAAATATAATTAGGCAGGGCATAAAGGAATATGAAGAGCAAATAGCAAAAGACAAAAACTGAAAGCTAATTTTTTAAAGTACATCCGAAGCAGGAAGCTTCCAAACAATCAGTGGGGCCACTGGACGATCGAAGTTCTAAAGGAACACTCAAGGAAGACAAGGCTGTTGTGAAGAAGCTAAATGAATTCTTTGCATACGTCTTCACCGAAGAGGATGTGGGGGAGATTCCCACACCTGAGTTATTTTTTTGGGTGACAAATCTGAGGAACTGTCTCAGATTGTGGTGTAAATAAAGGATGTTGTGGAACAAATTGATAAATTAAACAGTAGTAAATCACCAGGACCAGATGATATTCACCCAAGAGTTCTGAAGACACTGAAATACGAAATTGCAGAACTACCTCAGCCTGGTTCTATCCAGCTGTCCCTTATCTTACAAGAGTTGAAAAGCAAATACTGATCTTAAAAAAAAATAAATAAAATTGAGGGGTAGGGGTGGGGATGGGGGTGGGGGTGGGGGAGGGGGAGGGGGAGGAGGAGAAATCCTGGCATTTAGCAGCCATCAAGACCAGCTTTGATTATAAATAAATAAATAAATAAATGGAGATATCCCATCTCCTAGAACTGGAAGGGACCTTGAAAGGTCATCGAGTCCAGCCCCCTGCCTTCACTAGCAGGACCAAGTACTGATTTTGCCCCAGATCCCCAAGTGGCCCCCTCAAGGATTGAACTCACAACCCTGGGTTTAGCAGGCCAATGCTCAAACCACTGAGCTATCCCTCCCCCCTAGTAAAATGATGAGATGAGTATTAAAAGAAAAAAATCACTCCAGAGAAAAAATAACCCTGAGCAATAAATGGCATTCAGTGTACAGAATCAGTTTTGCTAGATAAACAATATATTTTATAGGTCAGATTACCAATTTGGAGGCAGAAGGGAACATAAGAGACATACTTGGGTTTTACTAAGGTATGAAATGTTTTATGAAATCTTACTCTCAAAGCCAGTTTAGTTTGGCTAAACTCTGAACACCGTCCCCTGGATCACTAATTGGCTGAAGGATTAATCAAAGGGGTTAGCATGGGCAGTAAAACATCTGTCATAGTTCAAGACTAACTCCATCTCTGATCCATCTCTAGTCTCTCCAAGTGCACCCCCTCAGGTGACAGGCATCGCTCCTTCACCATTCTCAGGGTTGAATTCCACGATTCTCCGCCTCTTAGACTGGGCCCAGGGCTACAGCCCCCTGTGTACTACCCAATTCCTCAGCAGGCCTGACTGGGTTTGGGTCATAGAATCATAGAATATTAGGGTTGGAAGAGACCTCAGGAGGTCATCTAGTCCAACCCCCTGCTCCCCCTTTCTGAAGAACTGCTGCTTAGCCAGTCGGTCCCCAGTCTGTAGTGGTGCATGGGATTCTTCCATCCTAAGTGCAGGACTCTGCACTTGTCCTTGTTGAACCTCATCAGATTTCTTCTGGCCCAATCCTCCAATTTGTCTAGGTCCTGCAAGTCTTCCCTTCAGGAGTGGTGACCAGTAGATTCATAGATTCCAAGGCTAGAGGGGACCACTGTGATCATCTGTCTGACCTCCTGTATAGTAAATAGTTCCACTGGCTAATTACTTGCATCTTTAAAGATGTACCCCTTATTTCCAGTCTGAATTTGTCTAGCTTCAACTTCCAGCCATTGGATGATGTACCTTTTTCTACTAGATCAAATAGGCCATTATTAAATATTTGTTCCCCATGTAGATACTGTGATTTATTATGGTTCAACCCAGACCAGTGAGGGATTGTGTCACCACCGGCCTTGCAATTTGGAGTGCCTTAATCGCTATAGAACCATAGGGTTAGAAGCAGCGTTCCCTCTAATTTTTCACACGCATGTGCGGAATGAATTTTGTTATGTGCACCACATCACCTCCATATTGGTGCACGTAACAAAATTCATGTGGCGGGGTGGGGGTATTCGGAGTGGGGGCTCAGGGCTGGGGCAGAGGGTTCGGGTGCGGGGGGGTGAGAGCTCTGGTGGGGGTGCAGGCTCTGGGGTGGGGCCGGGATGAGGGGTTTGGGGTGCAGGCTGCCCTCGGGCTACGGCGGGGAGAGAGGACTCCCCCCAGCCCTCTCTCACCATGGCACCACCTGGGCTGGGGGGGGAGGTGCCTCTCCGCACCGCGGCAGGTCTGGGCTGGGCTGGGGCCACGGGATAAATGCTTCTCCCCCAGCTGCAGCAGGGCCAGTCTGGGCTGGGTTGGGGCCAGAGGAGGCGTGCCTCTCTCCCGGCTACGGCAGGTCCGGGCTAAGGGAAAGGCATCTCTCCCTGCTGCAGCCGGAGCGCCTGCATGGCGCTTAATAGGTTGCTGCATGGCCATGTGGGCATGCCTCTTAATCATAGAATCATAGAATCTCAGAGTTGGAAGGGACCTCAGGAGGTCATCTAGTCCAACCACCTGCTCAAAGCAGGACCAATCCCCCTTAGAGGAAACTTAAGTTAGAAGGGACCACAAGGGTCATGTAGTCTAACCCCCTGCCAAGATGCAGGATTTGTTGGGTCTAAACCGTCCAGGACATATGGCTCCAGCCTCCTTTCGTAAGCCTCCTGTGAAGGAGCTTTCACAACCTCCGCGGCAACCGGCAGGGCTGGCCTTAGACCAAATGGTGCCCCAGGCGAGAAGCGTCTTTGGCGCCACGTGTCCATTTGTTAATCTTTTGAATACCTTATTTTTTATTGCATCGGTAGCCCATTTCATGACTTTGATGCATGATTTCACTCTGTCATATAAGATGATAAATTACATGCTAGGATCTGTAAATGTGTATTTATTGATGCCATATATAAGCAAATTTAAAAAATTTATTTCCTGGATCGCCTTCCCCTAAATCTGGCCCTGCCAGTCTGTTCCATTGTCCTACTGTTCTTACAGTGAGGAAGTTTTCCCTGAGATTTAATCTAAGGCCTTGTCTACACTACGAGAGTAGTTCGAATTTACTTGCATCGAATTTTTGGAATCGATATTGCAAAGTCGAACGTGTGTGTCCACACTAAGGACAGTAATTCGACTTTGTGAGTCCACACTAACGGTGAAAGCGTCGACATTCGAAGCGGTGCACTGTGGTCAGCTATCCCACAGTTCCCGCAGTCCCCTCTGCCCATTGGAATTCTGGGTGTAGCCCGCAATGCCTTCTGGGTAACAAAATGTGTCGAGGGTGCTTTTGGGTAACTGTCGTCATCCGTCCATCACTCCCGCCCTCCCTCCCTGAAAGCGCCGGCGGGAAATCAGTTCGCGCACTTTTCCAGTCATTGACAGCGCGGATGCCACAGCACTGCGAGCATGGAGCACGCTGCGACCATCGCTGCAGTTGTGGCCGCTCTCAACGCCTCGCAGCTTATCATACAGGTTTCCCTGAGGCAGATGCAGAAAAGTCAGGCGAGGAGGCTACGGCACCGCGGTGATGTCCTGAAGTCTGAGAGTAGCACAGACCTCTCAGAAAGCAGGGGACCCAGCGCCGAGGACATCACGATGGCAGTGGGTCATGTTGATGCCGTGGAACGGCGATTCTGGGCATGGGAAACAAGCACTGAGTGGTGGGACCGCATAGTGCTGCAGGTCTGGGATGAATCCCAGTGGCTGCGAAACTTTCGCATGTGGAAGGGAACTTTCCTGGAACTTTGTGAGTTGCTGTCCCCTGCCCTGAAGCGCAATGACACCCGGTTGCGAGCTGCACTGGCTGATCCTTCCCCAGAATCTGTGTCCGGGGTAACGGCTGGGGACGCTTCGTAGGGGATCTCTGTAAGGGTGATGAAGAGATCCTGGCTGTCGGGGAAATCAGCGTTGTGAGCGCTGCCGACTGCCTCGCCCTCCTCATCTCCTTCCTCATCTTCCCTGTCCCCTAACATGTCCGAGGAACCGGCCGTGGAGACTATCCCATCCTCAGAGTCCACGGTCAGTGGTGGGGTAGTGGTGGCGGCCGCACCGAGGATGGAATGCAGTGCCTTGTAGAAACGGGATGTCTGGGGATGGGATCCGGAGCGTCCGTTTGCCTCTTTGGTCTTCTGGTAGCCTTGTCTCAGCTCCTTGATTTTCACGCGGCACTGCGTTGCATCCCGGCTGTATCCTCTCTCTGACATGTCTTTTGAGATCTTCTCATAGATCTTTGCATTCCGTTTCTTGGAGCGCAGCTCAGAAAGCACGGACTCATCGCCCCACACAGCGATGAGATCCAAGACTTCCCGATCAGTCCATGCTGGGGCCCTCTTTCTATTCACAGACTGCACGGCCATCACTGCTGGAGAGCTCTGCATCGTTGCCAGTGCTGCTGTGATCGCCACGATGTCCAGACAGGAAATGAGATTCAAACTGGCCAGACAGGAAAAGGAATTCAAATTCAAATTTTCCCGGGGCTTTTCCTGTGTGGCTGGTCAGAGCATCCGAGCTCGTACTGCTGTCCAGAGCGTCAACAGAGTGGTGCACTGTGGGATAGCTCCCGGAGCTATTAGCGTCGATTTCCATCCACACCTAGCCTAATTCGACATGGCCATGTCGAATTTAGCGCTACTCCCCTCGTTGGGGAGGAGTACAGAAGTCGAATTAAAGAGACCTCTATGTCGAACTAAATAGCATCGCAGTGTGGACGGGTGCAGGGTTAATTCGATGTAATGGCGCTAACTTCGACATAAACGCCTAGTGTAGACCAGGCCTTAATCTGCTGTGCTGGAGTTTGACCCCATTGCCTTTTGTCCTGCCTCCTGTGGCAAGAGAAAACAACTTTTCTCCATCATTTTAGGCCAGTTTTTCAAGTATTTGAAGATCACTATCATGATCCACCTTAATCTCCTGTTTTCCAAAGCAAACCTACCCAGTTCCTTCAGCCTTTGCTCGTACGGCTGCATTCCACCCCTTTGATCATCTTTGTTGCTCACCTCTGGAGCCTTTCCAGTTTCTCTACATCCTTTCTATACAGCAGTGACCAAAATTGGACACAGTACACCAGCTGAGGCCTAACCAGTGCCAAGTGGAGCAGTACGGTTACCTCCCATGAAGTACACGGTATGCCTTTGTTAATGCAACCTAAAATTGCAATTGCTTTTTTTGCAACAGCATCACATTGCTGATTCATGTTGAGGTTGTGATCCACAACTCCCAGATCATAATATAAGAACGGCCATACTGAGTCAGACCTAAGGTCCATCTAACCCAGTATCCTGTCTTCCGACAGGAAGCCCGACAGAATGTCAGGTGCCCCAGAGGGAATGAACAGAACAGGTAATCATCAAGTGATCCATTCCTTGTTGCCCATTCTCAGCTTCTGGCAAACAGAGGCTAGGGACACCATCCCTGCCCATCCTGGCTAGTAGCCATTGATGGACCTATCCTCCATGAATTTATCTATTTCTTTTTTGAACCCTGTTATAGTCTTGGCTTTCACAACATCCTCTGGCAAGGAGTTCCACAGATTGACTGTGCGTTGTATGAAAAAATACTTCCTTTTGTTTGTTTTAAACCTGCTGCCTATTAATTTCATTTAGTGACCCCCAGTTCTTGTGTTATGAGAAGGAGTAAATAACACTTCCTTATTTACTTTCTTCACACCTGTCATGATTTTATAGACCTCTATCATATCTCCCCTTAGTCATCTCTTTTCCAAGCTGTAAAGTCCCAGTCTTATTAATCTCTCCTCATACGGCATAAACCTGTGAGATAGATTCTTGAACAGCAAGCCCAGACAGAGCTCCTTTTCCCTGCTGGGTGTGGATGCTGTGCTGTCTGGTGTAGACTCCATGCTGTCTTCTTCCCCACTGGTGATTTTTACAGTGCACATGATGTCTTCCTGCAACCTCGGAATTTGGCCAGACCTAGTTTGAGGTGCTGGCCACTTTCCTTTGTCTGGAGAAAACCTGTTTATCAACTCCCCTTGACATGCCTGGTTTAAATACATTTTAGTCACCTATTTCTAGCATATAGCTATAAAATGCCTTGTGGGTTTACTGTACATACATCATGCAAGAATATTTCTGATCAGTGAGTTATTAGTTTTCCAGTGATACCCTCCATGCCCCCTCTTGGGTAAATACCATGACAACAGTGTCACAGCCAGGTTGTGGGCAGCCAGACCTAGTGGTCAGAGCCAGAGTCCACATTCGTGAGACAGGAGTCAAGAGACGGCGGGGTCAGGATACCAGAAGGTCAGAGGCAGGAGACAAACTGGGGATCAGAAGCATAAGTCAGGAACTAGAGTCAGGTGAGGTCAGGATACTGGAGGGTCAGAGGCAGGAGACAAACTGGAGGCAGGAACCACAAGTCAGATGTCAAGAGTTGGGCTGGGTTGGGATGCCAGGAAATGAAGCTGGGGAAGCAGGAGTGGGAGTCTGTAGAATGATCAGGAAGCTCAAGAGTCCAGAGCAGGGGGAAATCCAGTTGTTCAGACCACTTCCTGTTTCTGCTGCTGGCTTAAGTAAGGTCAGTAGGCCAGTCAGTTGCTCTGGGAGTTCGTCAAATGGGTCTCAGTGCTGGAGCCTCACCCCGGGGCTGGGCTTCCTGGTTCCAGGTAAGTTATGGCCAGCAGGCTGCCAGGTGAAGGGTTGGAGGGTGGGTGTTCCCATGAACCTTGTGGGCCTGGGTTTGAGATCCCTTGGTCATGGCATTGCCCACTCCCTGGAGATATCCTGTGTTCGACGTAAGTCCAGGTTTCTTGCGGTGACTGCAATGGAAGACCTGAACCAGGGTAGGAATGTGAATGTTTTCAGTGGCTCTCAAGTTCCTTCCTTTGGGCCCAAACCTTCCCAATCAACCAGCTCAGTGGTTTGAGCATTGGCCTGCTAAACCGAGGGTTGTGAGTTCAATCCTTGAGGGGGTCATTTAGGGATCTGTGGCAAAATCAGTAGGTGGTCCTGCTAGTGAAGCCAGGGGACTAGACTCGATGACCTTTCAAGGTCCCTTCCAGTTCTATGAGATAGGTATAATGGGAAACACAAAAGTCAGCACGCTGAGCAAGGAGCCACCTAAGATAGCCACTGGGATATGCTAATGAGAAGGGTGTGTTCTAAGCCCTGGCCCTCTCTCCGAGCTAGGTGGCTATGCCCAGGTGGAGGGAGGCACCTGCCTCTGCTTGCGATTCACAGCTGGGAACCCCTCTCCTGGAGTCAGGCAGCTTACGTGCTGTGACCCTAACAGCATCCCCATGCAAGAGAGCTAGGGGCTCACTGATAGCTAGTGGTAAATTTCTGCTGGCTTGACCAGGTCAGTGCACACCACACTCATTAATGACAGAACCTGTATCTGAAAGGTTTGTTGGCATCCTTTCATCTGCGAGAGACGGTGGGAATTGCAGCCTATGATGTAGATGGTTTGTAATGTCTCATGTGACTGAATAGTCCAGTTTGAGATTTGCATGATCTTTGGCTGTTATTGCAAGTGTCTATATCTTGGTTGGAAGCTGCTTGCTTCCTACAGGCTCTTTTCTCTTCAAGCTGTAGGAGCCAGCTCCTGTCATGGACTTTGATATCCTGATGGAGACGATGGTGCCACTTGTTATGATCACTTGCTAAGATTTCCCATTGGCCAGGATCAATTCCAAATTCCTTCATATCTCACTTCACATAGCGAAGCTTGGGACGTCCTGTTCTTGTTCCCTCTGATAGCTCCCCGTATAGCATGTCCTTGGCTATGCGTCTGTCCATCTTCCAACCTACTCAGATGGCCCAGCCAGTGCAGTCGTCTTTGCTTCAGCAGGGCTGTCACAGTTGGTAAATTTGCCCTTTGAAGAACCTCTGCGTTGGTGACTTTATCCTGCCATTTGGTGTTGAGTATGTGGCATAAACAGCAAAGGTGAAAATTGTTTAACCTTTTTTCCTGATGAGCATAAGTTGTTCATGTTTCCCCACCATACATGAGAGTGCTGAGGACGCAAGCTTGGTACACTAGCATTGTGGTCTTGATGGTCAGCTTTGAGTTGTTCCATGCTTTTTTAGTTAGTCTAGTAAAGGTGGTGGCAGCCTTTCCAATGCAAACCTTTAGTTCTTCATCCAGTGAGAGGTTGGTGGTCACTGTAGAACCTAAATAGCTGAACTTTTGGACTTCTAACTGGTTTGTATTTAAAGTAATTGAAAGATCTTGTGGAACCCTCTGTCCTGATACAACCATTTTCTTAATGCTGATGGTGAGAGCAAATGCCTGACAGGCACTTGAAAGGTGGTCCATGAGTTCTTGTACTAGATCTTCATCGTGGGCTATGAGGGCAGCGCACAGTCAACTTGTGGAACTACTTACCTGAGAAGGTTGTGAAGGCTAGGACTATAACAGAGTTTAAAACAGAACTGGATAAATTCATGGTGGTTAAGTCCATTAATAGCTATTAGCCAGGACGGGTAAGGAATGGTGTCCCTACCCTCTGTCTGTCAGAGGATGGAGATGGATGGCAGGAGAGAGATCACTTGATCATTGCCTGTTAGGTTCACTCCCTCTGGGGCACCTGGCATTGGCCACTGTCGGTAGACAGGATACTGGGCCAGATGGACCTTTGGTCTGACCCGGTACGGCCTTTCTTATGTTCTTATGTTCTTAATAGAAGTTCCCTGATTAGCATCTTTTTGATTTTGGTCTTTGACTTAAGTTGGGACAGGTTGAAGAGTTTCCCATCTGATCTTGTGTGAAGATACACCTCATCTTTCATGTCCTTAAATACACAGTTCCAAGAGTACCAAGAAGAAGATTCCAAAGAGTGTAGGGACAAGAACACACCCTTGCTTCAGTCTGCTTTTCATCTCAAAGCTGGCTAACCTGGACAGTTGGACCTGGACCTGGCTAACTGGACAGTTGCTCTCATGTTGTTGTGGAATGAACGTATAAGACTTAACAGGGTTGGTGGGCATCCTATCTTTTCTAGTATTGCAAATAGACCTGCTCTGCTGACTGTGTCAAGTGCTTGGTTAGGGCCACAAAGGGAATGTACAATGGTCAGTTTTGTTCTCTGCACTTTTCTTGGAGTTGACGCAGAGAAAATATCATGTCTATAGTTGATCTTCCAGCCCTGAATCCACTCTGTGATTCAGGGTAGACATGATTCGCCAGCAGTGTAGGTGCACTAAGATTACTTTTAAAGCTTTTCTTGCCACATTTAGTAGCGAGATACCCCTGTAGTTGTTGCAGTCGTCCTTTTCACCTTTATTTTTATACAGAGTGATGATGTTTGTATCACACATCTCTTGTGGTACCTCACCCTCTTTCCAGCATTTAAGTAGCAGCCGATGAAGATATGGTAATAGGCTCTTTCCTGCACTTGAGGATTTCTGCTGAGATGCCAGCTTTTCCAGAAGCCTTGCCACTAGTTAGCGAATCATAGAATCATTTGGAAGGGACCTCAGGAGGTCATCTAGTCCAACCCCCTGCTCAAAGCAGGACCAATCCCCAAATAAATCATCCCAGCCAGGGCTTTGTCAAGCTTGATCTTAAAAACCTCTAAGGATGGAGATTCCACCACCTCCCTAGGTAACCCATTCCAGTGCTTCACCACCCTCCTAGTGAAATAGTGTTTCCTAATATCCAACCTAAACCTCCCCCACTGCAACTTGAGACCATTACTCCTTGTTCTGTCATCTGCTACCACTGAGAACAGTCTAGATCCATCCTCTTTGGAACCCCCCTTCAGGTAGTTGAAAGTAGCTATCAAATCCCCCCCCCCCACCATTCTTCTCTTCTGCAGACTAAACAATCCCAGTATCAAAAGCTTTGCTAAAGTCAAGGAATAACTAATCCACTGCTTTCCCCTCATCCACAGACCCGGTTATCTCCTCATAGAAGGCAATTAGGTTAGTCAGGCATGACTTGCCCTTGGTGAATCCATGCTGACTGTTCCTGATCACTTTCCTCTCTTCTAAGTGCTTCAGAATTGATACCTTGAGGACCTGCTCCATGATTTTTCCATTTTTCAATGGCCTTGCTTAGCTCTTCTACAGTGGGCTCCACATCTAGCTCTGGCATGACCTGTAGAGTTTGTATTTGGTCCAGTGATTCGCTGATGATGCTTCTTTCTTTTGTGTAAAGCTTTGAATAGTGTTCAACCCAACGTGACAACTGGTGTCTTTTATCTGTAATTATTTCACCGCTGTGCGATTTGAGAGGGGCAACCTTGTTGACAGTGGGACCTAGAGCTTTCTTCAGGCCGTCATACATGACTTTGAGGTTTCCTGTGACTGAGGCTGTCTGTATCTCTTCACAGAGCTTGGTCCAGTAATGATTTGCATAGCATCTGCTTTCTCGCTGTACCTCAGTTTTTGCATGTCCAAGTCTCACTTTGGTGCTCTCTGTTGGCTTCTTGTTGTGTTCCAGATAGGCTGTGTTCTTAATGTTGATGAGAGGTAATAGTTCTGCTTCATTTTCTTCAAGCCAGTCCTCGCCTCTCACCTTCAACGGTGGGAGGAATCACTGCGTTCCACTGGTCAGCCACCAGGCTGTTAGGTGCTGACCAGCCATGGTCTATCTGCCTCATGGTGTGCGTGGGGCTAGACCAAAAGTTGAAAGGCAGACGGAAACCTTGCACCTGGCAAAAATAAGAAACAAAGAACTTTCCGGCTTGGAAGCTGGAATGTCAGGACCACGTGTCCAGGATTGACAGATGAGGAGAACCTGCAATACACAAGTAGCATACGGAGGTCAACTTTGATAGACCCTGAGCTGTACAAACTCAATGTTGACATTGCAGCACTCAAGGAAACAAGACTTGCAGATGCTGGTTCTGTCCAAGAAGCCAATTACACCTTCTTTTGGCAAGGTAAAAACAGTGGAGAAAATCATCTGCATGGTGTCAGTTTCACTGTGAGAAACAAGTGGGTAAAGCTCCTAGAAACACCCATTGGGAAGTCAGAGCGTAACATCTCACTTAAACTTCAGATGACCTTCGGCTCTGTGAACGTCTTTAGTGCTCATGCACCAACACTCAAATCTAGCTCCGAGGAGAAGGATACATTTTACGACTCTTTGCATCAAGTCGTCAAACGAATACGATCAACTGAGCAACTTTTCCTCCTTGGTGACTTCAGTGCAAGAGTCAGCGCAGACAACAACTCGTGGCTAGATTGCCTAGGAGATTTTGGCATTGGCAAGATGAATGAGACTTCTTGAATTCTGTGCCGAAAACCAAATGTGCATTATCAATTCATATTTTACAGGAAAAGAGCGCCACAGTCTCATGGCGACATCCACAGTAAGGCCCCTGGCACCAATTAGACCTTGTTATCATCAGGAGGAAAGACCTACCCTTCATGAAGAACACTCGCACGTTCCACAGTGCTGACTGTGATACTGATCACTCCCTGATTATTAGCAAAGTGAAGATTACAGCCAAGAAACTATATAGAGCAAAACCTAGGAGCAAGCCCAAAATCAACACTACTAACACCAAAAACCAGAGGAAATGCCAGGAGTTTGTGAAGGCTTTTGAACTTAGCATGCATGGGAAATCACTACCAAAGAAGGCAGAGGAATTTTGGGAAGATTTAAGAAAACAATCCATGAAACAGCTTTAGCTACATTCAGGTGAAAGAGACCATCTGAAAGTTGTCATGTGGGATATCAATAGAATATTATTGCATGGTGTACATGTGGAGGACAAACTCAAAATCACACACATACTGGAAATTATGTTATCAAAGTGTGTCTGGCAGGCAGGGCTAAAGTTACCCCACTTTAGAAAGAAGAATGTGGTTCTGCCACCTGGAAGGTATTTCCAAGGTACATTAAGAGTCAATGGAAATGCAAATACCATAGAAGGTAAACAGGACCATCAGGATAACAGGGGGAGCAGATTGCAGGAAACAGATCAATTTGCAATTTAGCAAACACCGGCAGGGGAAGAAACCAGTATGGAGCTTCCTTCACCAGAGACTCCATGATGCCTTTCTCACAGCTTGAAAGAATTTTACTTTGAAGGCTAACCTTCAGAAGAATCCACTTCAAAGGTTCACTGGATTGTAATGAGAAGGGCAGAGTACCCCAAATGATCTTCACCTGAGAAGACAAAGGAACTGAGCACTTTGGACTTTGTGGGAGATCCTGACCAGAAGGGTGGTCAGCATCTTGCTGGGAGGCAGGCAGGTAAGGAAATTCCCTTGAACAAAGGCTGTAGCTTGTTTTGTTAAGTCTGAGCTTCTAGAAAGTGTTTTTCACTTTTATTTGCATCATCATTTCTAACTCTGTCCTTTGCCCTTGAACTCACTTAAAATCCTATTTCCTTTGTTAACAAACTTGTTTTACTTTTACCTAAACAACTCAGTGCTGTGTTTGATTTCAAGGGAATGCTAACTCCAGGTACTGTGGCAAGCTGCTGGCTGTTGTATATTTAAAGGAACAAACAAACCATAATCTCTCCAGGAGCGAACTCTGGACATTGCAGAGCACATGGTTTGGGGAGAATTCAGGATTGGGGGCTGCTGGGGTCATCCTGCCAAGGCAAAAGTATGTTAGAGGTGTAGCAAGCAGACTGCTGGGATCAGAATTGCTGAGTCAGTGCGCTCTCTCTCTCTCTCTCTCTCACACACACACACACACATATGCTTGTATGCCGGCTGGAAGAGTCCAGACAAGAGCACCACAGCATCAGCATTTTGAGGCACTCAGGGTGTTAGGGCACATGGTGACGCAACCCCGCACTGGTCTGGACTGCACCCAAGACCTGCCAGGTGCCTATGCTGGTTTTGGTAAGAATGAGTTAAGTGCCTGCCTCACTCCACATAAGACAGCCAGAGGAGGTGCTGCTGCTGCCACCACCCACCTTATAACTTTTAACCCAGTGGTTAGAATACTCACCTGGGATGTGCAAGAGCTCTGGCTAAGGGGAAGAAAGGATTGTGACAAGGATTCCTGGGGGCATGTTGAGATTACTCAAGTAGGGCAAACTGTATAGAATGGGGCAGACAACCCCCCAAACTAGTGGTTATTCTAATATTTAGATCCACCAATCTAGCAACAAAGCAGCTTCTATAATACCTTATTGGTTACCTAGAAGCCAAAAATACAATTCCCTTATAGCAACCCAGCCTTTGTGCTCCTACCCAGACAGCCAAGTCAAATAGGATGAGGATTATTTAAAATCTTGTTCATCATATAAAAAGTTCTACCAATCCCAACACATTACTCCCCAGGTCAATGAATATTTCAGATTGTACTCAAATATAGGCTTACGGCCAATTCTTATTAACTAAACTAAGATTTATTAAAAAAGAAAAGAGAGTATTAGTTCAAAGATCAGTATACATACAGACTTGAATAAAATTCTTAGGTCCGTTTCATAGTAGAGATGGTGGTCTTTACAGTTGCACAGAGTTCTTTCAGAATTAGTCCATAGGTTCAGTCCAATATCAGGGAGATCCAGAGGAGACTGGAGACCTCAATCTTGTTACTCAAATTTTCCCCTGATGAAGCTTAAGCATATCTGAGATGAAAGGAACAGGTCCCAAGAGACCTCTATACAGTTTCTGGGGACGCTTCTTGACAGCATGTAGTCTTTGGGTGAACAATAGTGTCTTTGAAGTAAACTTCTATTTCCTAAAGATCACCGGTAATTAGCTACAAGGATTAACATAACAATTAACAATTGCCTATCTCCCACCATTTGCAGGTGATTTGCTACATACTTCAAAGATAAATTAAGACAGTGATATTACTACATTGACAGTTCATTTAAATGTTAATATCTCCTTTTGATCTCTGAATTAACAGGATACAGCAATAGAGAGGAACTATTTGGTTACATTGTCAACCTCTAACAATATATATGTAAACACACAAAAACACAAACATTATCTACTAATATGTCTCTAAAGGTTGAATCTGGGTCTGTTTGCCTGCTAGTTGTGTAGATTTAGCCCTTTAGGATCTAGCAGGCCTTTATTACAACACCGCCATTTTCCTCTTGCAGGTCTCTTTGCACATATTTTTTAAATGTCTCTTTCACATTTTAGCATTTTCCATACTTTTAGCTTCATTTCTTTATCACTTCTAAGGGTGATGCTACTAATGAGTTACTGGTTCTGGTCTGGACACCAAATCCTATTGGTTTCCCTCCCTAAGAATGAGTTAAGTGCCTGCCTCACTCCACATAAGACAGCCAGAGGAGGTGCTGCTGCTGTGGTGTCAAGAAGCAAAAAGGGTTAGGCCAGACCCCTGAAAGGGCAAAGGTTGAGTAACAACATGACAGCTCACATACCATCGTTTCCTGTGACAACATAGTCAGTGACATCACCTCTGTTGACACCATCATCTTTATCTCTCCAATAGATAGGAGAGCCTCTTACCTCATTCATCAATTTAAATTTGACAAACTATGGGCTATGTACTACTAGACTATAATTACCTAACCTATACTCCACCCAGGACTAGCCCGTTGCAAAATGCCCTGAAATATTTCATTAGTACAAGCGTCAAGACTTTGGTTCTAGGACTCATCTGAAAAATGGCACATCTAGTAGCACAGTGCCTTCTATAGCATCAGTCTGGGTCATTGGGTCATTGTGGACTCTAACGCCACTTCTAGAAACACTTGATTTTCCTTGGAGGTCTCCCATCTGTATGTTGAGCAGGCCCAACCCTGCTTAACTTTGGAGGGGATAAAAAAGTGACTCTTTAGAATAAATTATCACTCTCTCTGTTGTGTGATTCCACCTTCTCTGGGGAAAAAATTGCTATTTTATAAGCACAAAGCTGGTTTATCACCTTCAAGCCTCCCTAATGCAGAAGAAGTGATGAAATTCACAAATGACTATGTGACAAGTTGTTGTTAGCACTGACACACATGCCTGATATGAACACCAGCTCAGTGTGTTCTGTTAACTGCAGTATCCTGTTGACTGCATAGGGAGTGTGTGACGGGTTAGACCCCCCACCTGGGATGCCACCTGATGTGCTGGGATTTCACTGAGCCCGCCTCCTCCACTAGCCTGGGCTCCCTCACCCTATTTTGCTGAATCAGGCTTTCCTGATAGAGTGCCACACACACACAGGGACACACCAGCCGTAGAATCTCACGGAGTCTGACCTTGATGCAATTAATGGCCCTGCAAACTTCCATCAACACAACTCCAACAGTCAACTTTCCCACTCCAAACTGGTTAGCAACCGATCGGTAGCAGTCTGGAGTAGCCAGCTTCCACCGTGCAATCGCCATGCGCTTTTCCAGTGACAGGGCAGCTCTCATTCTCATGCCCTTGCGCTGCAGGGCTGGGGCGAGCTCATCACACAGTCCCATGAATGTGGCTTTCCTCATGTGAAAGTTCTGCAGCCCCTGCTCATCATCCCAGACTTGCATGATGATGTGATCCCACCACTCAGTGCTTGTTTCCTGAGCCCAGAAGCGGCGTTCCATTGTGGTCAGCTCCTCTGTGAATGCCACAAGCAATCTCGTGTCATAGGTAGTATGCATGGCGAGATCAATGTCGCACTCCTCTTGCCTTTGTAGTTTAAGAAATAACTCCACTGCCACTTGTGACGTGTTGGTCAGTGCGAGCAGCATACGGGTCAGCAGTTCGGGATCCATTCCTGCAGCCCAAAAGAGGCAGGGCGTGCAGTGCACAAATGGTTGAAAGATGGCACCAAACGCAGACGGAAGCACAGGGATTGCTGGGACGCGAAGCAATGCATCACGGGGCATTGGGACAGGACCCAGGAAGCCGTGCGACCCCTTCCACCTTCCCACAAGTCTTAGTGGCAAAAGAGAAAGAGGTGCTCTGTGGGATAGCTGCCCAGTGTGCACCGCTCCAAATAGCGCCGCAAGTGTGAACACACTATTGCGCAGGCAGCTGACAGTGTGAACACACAACCCCGGTTTTCCTTCGGCGCTCTCTGAGCAGCGCTGTAACTGCCGGCGCTGTAACTTTGCAAGTGTAGACGTGCCCTTAGTCTTTTGACCTCTGACCATCACACTTAATGGCCACTTGCTTTGAAATTAGCATTTTCTGTTAAAGTCCTTAAATCCTTCATTAGCATTTCACAAGATTTCTTTGATGGATTATTTAGTTACAGGGATATACACAATGTAAATGTTTGCCATTACATTATAACAGGAGCAGATCAATGAAAACAATGCAAATAATGTCCCATTAGTTTTCATGAAGTTTAAACACCCAATACACTACACATCTAACCATTACTTTGATTTATAGACCTCTACCCCGATATAACGCAACCCGATGTAACACAAATTCTGATATAATGCAGTAAAGCAGTGCTCCGGGTGGCGGGGTTGCACACTCTGGCAGATCAAAGCAAGTTCGATATAACGCAGTTTCACCTATAACGTGGTAAGATTTTTTGGCTCCCGAGGACAGCGTTATATCGAGGTAGAGGTGTACTAATGCATAAGTGAATTGACCTGATGACACATTAGCATGACCTGGTCTGCCAGCATCACAACTTCATTAAGACTTAAAATTCGTAGCCTTTTCCATCTGATTTTTCCACCATCAGCATCTGTTTCCTTTAAAAAAAATTAAAGTCACGTCAGTGGGGGTGCAGGATGTCAGTCTGACAGCACTGCAGAAGGGAGAGCCCTCAAGCCACAGGAGAGGCACAGCATGTGTACTATCAGAGCAAGCATTTATTGCATCAGGATGCCGCAGCCCTGAGCAAGGCAACATTTAGGAGTAGGAAGGGGTTTAATCCTTACTGAAGGCCTTTTTCTCCTGGCAATCACTGCAGCATATAACCACTCACCCACTAGTCAATAGTGCTAATTAGCGTTAGCTATAATGGTTTGTGAAATGCAGACACCGGTCTACTAAGAACTGGATTGAGAATGTTCAAGCATTGAAGGGAGAGAGCCATGACAGTGCAACATCAGGATTTGTTCCTTCCCCCCAGATACTGAACGCTTTCATTGCGCACTTCCTGAAGGTAGAGTTCTACGTTCTTAGTCATGACCCTAAGCAGAAGGATGCTCTCAGATGATAACACCCCCAATTGGGAAGCTGCTGCTCAGAGTATCCCTTTTGTCACATTTTAAGATACAGAAATTAATTATTAATGCGATAATCTGCGTATAGATTTGACATTCTGACTAGTGCCACCTTGCTAGTGGCTGATGGGAGGTTCCAGGTTCCCCTACTACAGCAAGTTCAAGTCCAGGGACCCAGTAACCCTTAGCCAAGATCTGTTCCTTCAGACTCCTTGCTGCAGTTTCCCTGTGCCTCTTCATACCACAGCCTTTCTTAGCCTTCCCCCTTCTTGGCTCTCCCACATCCTCTCTAGACTCTCCCTTCTCCCAGGGTCCTCCCCTGGAATCCCCTGCCAAAAATCCCAAGCTAAAAGTATAAACTCAAACCAATGTTCAAATCCTGCCCTTTTATCTGGGCTTAACACTGACGGCTGCTTCACGTCCAGTGCTGCTTTGTCTCTCTTGGCTGTTTGTCCGCCTCATCTTCTCAAACACTGGGCTTCCTCCTCCCAACCGCTCTATTCCAAAGAGTGATCACAGCCTCTCTCCCTGCAGCCCCCTTCTGCTCTCAACTTCCTTTTTAGAGTCCTCAGTCAACCCTGACTCTCTCCAGATGCAGAACTGGTATGTTACCTGGCAGCTTAGGCTCACATGAGCCTGTTCTGGTACCCAGGTGGGGTGCACATCCCATCACACATTACCTTAACATATTTTATATATCTATAAAAAGGAGTTAAGTGATGTGTGTGTGTGTGTGTGTGTATAAACACACACATCACTTAACACCATTTCCCCCCCCCCCAATTAACTTTTACCTTGCTTGGAAACCCTCGTGTTTTCCTCTTGGTTTGGGGGGTTGTTTTTTCACATCTTTGTGTTGCACAAAATGTTGTGTAATCCTTGCAGGCAGTTGGATGTTGGAGTGAGTGCAAGTCTCTTGTGATGATAGGAAACCGCTTTGCACTTTGCTGTCCTAGTGTGGTGTTTTGAGAGTTGGTTCTGATAGCTATCTGTCACTCATTGGCTTCTGTTCCTTCTGTGTCCTGCTGATCACATCTCAGCACAGGACATAGTTCAACATCCTTCATGTCTGATTTTTTTTGTCTTGCTCACAGTGCAGTTCTGGTGAAATATCTGCCTCTCTATTGCAACATGATACCAGCAAGGATTTAGCTGTTCAAGATATGTAGCTTGCTTCCTGCCAGGAGTAAGGCCCTGCAGCTGTGCCTGCTCAGTACTCCTGACACCCTAATGAGCTGTCTAGGCTGCCTGATGGACCTCCCTGCCTGACGGGCTGAGGAAGCCACCAGGTCGGTTCGTAAGCTCAGCAGTAGCTCGCTGGCTGCTCAACACAGATGCCCAGACTCTCTGCCTCCTTGTGCTCATCTCATGCCAAGCCCTCTTCCTGCTCTTCTCCTCCACAGCTCCAGCCCAGATCCTGCCCTGCACTCAGCCCCGGGGTGCTGGCATAATTTGTATAGTGGGGATGCTGAGAGCCATTGAACCAAACTGTAAACCTTGTATTTGTATGTTGGAAACCACTAGCTAGGGCGTGCGGCAGCCCTCCTAGTTCCAGTACCTATGACCAGCCTTGTTCCCAAATTGTCCTAGCCTTGCTCATGCCTCAGAACCTGCTCCTGCCTACCCTGATTCCTGATAATCCGGTTCTAATCCTCGGCCCTGATTCCTGCTCTGCCTGGTGTTCGAACTCTGAGTCCGGTTCTGACCGTCAGCCCTGCTTCCTGGCGCTGGCCCTGTCTTGGCCCCGGCTCTGGCATTCTGACTCCTCCTCTAACCACTAGGCCTGATGGCCTACAACCCAGTCTCCTGACACTTCCAACTGCATGATTTGTCCTGAGGAAATAGTATGATTCTGGTCATTGGTTGATTGTAGTTCTGGGTTGTCTTTAACTCCTCAGTTGTGTTGTCTCTCTTCCTTTTTGTCTGCTACTGCTGCAGGTAGTCAGAATTCTGGGGCTATAGGCACCAAAGTACATATCAAGGGTACGTCTACACTTACCGGAGGGTCCGGCGGCAGGCAATCGATGTTCTGGGATCGATTTATTGCGTCTGGTTTAGACGCGATAAATTGATCCCGGATCGATCCCGGAAGTGCTCGCCGTCGACACTGGTACTCCAGCTCGGCGAAAGGAGTACGCGGCATCGACGGGGGAGCCTCCCAGCCGCGTCTGGACCCGCGGTAAGTTCGGACTAAGGTACTTCGAATTCAGCTACGTTATTAACGTAGCTGAATTTGCGTACCTTAGTCCGAAGTGGGGGCTTAGTGGGGACCAGGCCCAAGTGTTGTACCGGGCTGCTCTGAAGCCTTCTGTGGGAGTGTTTCTCCATTCAGGAATGGCTTGCTGTATAATTTCTTTGCCTTTTGCAGCTCTGTTTAATAGAGCGTTAGCAATGTTCACGGCTGATTCAGCTTTGCCATTTGACTGGCTGGGTGTGGTGGGGTTGTGATGGGACTGAATTCCCATTGCTAGGTCAAGTGTACAAATTCACTGCAAGTAAACTGGGGTCGGTTGTCTGAAACTACACAGCTTGGAATACCAAGCCAGCTGAAATGCTTCATTGCTTTGTCTACGATGGTCACTGCAATAGTGTCCAACACTTCGTCTAGTTCCCAGCGGTCTGAATAGTTTGTGTGGTTTGCGGTGAAAAGGTCCATTCCACTTTGCTCCAAGATCTATTGGGGATGCTGTGTATTTTCATTGTCTCTTTGTGCAACATGGTCTGCTTTTCCCTACATGTATCACAGCTGCTCACCAGGTCATGTCTGGCCAATATGCAGCATCTCTGGTTTTCCTGCTGCAGGCTTCTATTCCAGAATGGCTCCGATGTATTCCTGAGAGAACTTCTGCTCTCAGCAATCAGGGTGTTGTGATTCAACTGCCTTTATGTATGATGCTATCTTGGACACTCAGCTTGTCTGCATAGTTCCAGTATTTTTGGGAGGCAGGTGCGACTTCTCCCCTGGTGTCTGGCCATCCTAACAGAAGGATGGATGCGAGCTCTTGTATATCTTTATCCACAGTTTGTTCTTATAGTCTTCCTAGCCCTTGTCTGGCAATTGGCACATAACTTGATTAATGCCTAGTATGTCCTCCTGTGTCTTCTGTATTTCTGTGAGGTTGAGAATCTTATTCTGTTGCTGTCTTCCTGCTGCAGGGCTGCTCTGGGTAAGAAGTTGGCTATGTGTTTATCAGTCCCTTCCTTGTGTACATCTTTGCACTGAAGGTGGTTTTTTGGCTGCTAGTAGCGGCTTTTTTTTTTTAATTTCTCTAGTGGTTTATGGTCACTTTCTACTTGACTGGCTTCCCATCCTTGAACACTCTGTTCAAACTTTTCACTTGCACACGCTGTTGTAGGACATTCCTTTTCAATATGGGCATATCTCTGTTTTGCTGACCTTGATGCAAAAGCTACTGGCTGTCCCTTTTGTAGGAGTAATGCCCCAAGCCCCGTCTTAGTGGCATCACATTATATAGTTGCCTCTTCATTCACTATTCTTGGGGGAATTCTGTGACACTGCACACAGGCAGAATTCATGTCCCCTGCAGTTTTCTTTGCTTCCCTGCAGAAAAATGCTTCTCATGGGGAAGCCACAAGAGCGGTCACATGCCCCTCCCCAGAAGCCTGGGCACGTCATTTCAGGCACCCAAAGCAGCTGGCGGAGAGGTAAATCACTGGGGGTGGTGGGTCTGGGGACACCCCTGCTGGTGGCTCCTACCCTGCGCTGAGCTCAGCTGCTAATCCCAGCTGGGCTGGGGGCAGGGAAGGATGGGGGTTCCTCTTCCCCTGCAAGGAGAGGCTGGGGCTGACTCACCCCCAGAAACCTCACCCAGCTGCAGGAAGTTCCACATCCCTGCCCCTGCTTCCTGTCCCCATTACTCCTCAGTCGCAGGGGGAGGGGTCACTGTACAGGGAGCTGCTCCCTCATCTGCCCACCCCCCCATGCATCTGGGACCTCCCCATACCCAGACCCCACCCCACACTCAGAACGCTTTCACTGAGCCCCCTGTACCCAACCCCCTTCACTGAGCTGCTTGCACTCGAACCACCCCCTTGCTGATCCTCACCCCCTGCATCCAGAGTGTCCCTGCAGCCAGACCCCCCTGCCAACCCAGTTCATCCCACATTGAGCCCCCTCCACTCAAACCCCCACCCTGACGAGCCCCACTCCTCTGCACCTGGACCATCCCAGCGGGATTCCTGTCCTACTGAGACCTAAAACAAACTGCGCCCAAATCCCCACCCCATCAAACCCGAGTCCCCCATCACCCAGACCCTCCCTATTGAGCCGCAACCACCTTCATCTGGACCCCTCTGCAGAGTCCCATTCCCCTTGCATCCAGAACCACCCAATAAGCCCCTGTTCATCCAGATCCCCCCTGCACCCAACCCCCCCCACAAGCCACATCCAGATTGCCCCACATAGAATTCTCTTACCCCACACCTGGATCCCCCCACACTAAGCCCCTCCACACTTGGATCCTGCTGTGCTCAGTCTGCCTGCCCCACACCTGGATCGGGCTGGGTGTGTGTGCAAGACTCTGTCCCTCTCGCTTGCTATATTGGTACACCTGGCCTGGAGGGGCAGGGCCCCAGTGTGTTTCTGGGGCAGACTCGGCCCTTGCGCTGTGTCAGGGTCAGGTGCAGCCTCCCCACCGAGTCTGTATCCCAGCAGCCTGGGGATGGGGACTGCAGGATAGCCTGTGCTCCCCACTGTCATGTTGGAGCCTCCACATTTATTTATTCACAAATAATATATACAGAATTTCAAACTATTGTGCACAGAATTTTTATTTTTTGAGCACAGAATTCCCTCAGGAGTAATTCACATCATAGTATTTCAGAGTGGGACAGTTAGTCACTAGCTCTGTGATACATGTTACGTCTATATAATGTTGAAGTGACCATATCCGTACTGCAGATTTGTCCAATATCTTTCCATTTCTGTGTTGATTGTGCTAACTGAAATCTTAGCTTATGTACTTTCCTAGGTATTCTGATTGTAATTTACATTGTTCTAGAGAGGCAAAGTTTGTCTTGTAAATGGCTTGTCTAGTTTTTGTAAAGTCTATCCACGAGGAAGTTTGTGTGGAAGGTTGGTTTCTTATGAGAGTATCCAGTTCTGAGAGCCTCTCTACAAAGGAAAAAGGACACTAAACTATCTAAACTGCTACATGCCACAAGCAGCCACAACAGTAGTTCCCTTAACCCACCCAGCAATATTGTTAATCTTTCCAGCTATACTCTTAGCCCAGCAGAAGAGTCTGTCCTATCTCGGGGCCTCTCCTTTTGTCCCTCCAGACCCATGAATATGATACAGTTCTGCGGTGACCTAGAATCCTACTTTCGACGTCTCCGACTCAAAGAATATTTCCAACATACCTCTGAACAGCATACTAACCCACAGAATCCTCCCTACGAGCACTACAAAAAAAGGATTCTGCATGGACTCCTCCGGACGGTCGAAACAACAGACTGGATTTCTACATAGATTGCTTCCGTCAACGTGCAAAGGCTGAAATTGTGGAAAAGCAACATCACTTGCCACATAACCTCAGCCATGCTGAACACAACGCCATCTACAGCCTCAGAAACAACCCTGACATCATAATCAAAAAGGCTGACAAAGGAGGTGCTGTCGTCATCATGAATAAATTGGAATATGACCAGGAGGCTGCTAGACAGCTCTCTAACACCACATTCTACAGGCCATTATCCTCTGATCCCACTGAGGATTACCTAAAGAAACTACACCATCTGCTAAAAAAACTCCCTGACAAAGCACAGGAACAAATCCGTACAGACACATGCCTAGAACCCCGACCAGGGGTATTCTATTTGCTACCCAAGATCCATAAACCTGGATATCCTGGTCGCCCCATCATCTCAGGCATTGGCACCCTAACATCAGGCTTGTCTGGTTATGTAGACTCTGTCCTAAGACCCTACGCTACCAGCACTCCCAGCTATCTTCGAGACACCACTGACTTCCTGAGGAAACTACAATCCATCGGTGATCTTCCAGAAAACACCATCCTGGCCACTATGGACGTAGAAGCCCTCTACACCAATATTCCACACAAAGATGGACTACAAGCTATCAGGAACAGTATCCCTGATAATGTCACAGCTAACCTGGTGGCTGAACTTTGTGATTTTGTCCTCACCCACAACTATTTCACATTTGGGGACAATATATACCTTCAAGTCAGCAGCACTGCTATGGGTACCCACATGGCCCCACAATATGCCAACATTTTTATGGCTGACTTAGAACAACGCTTCCTTAGCTCTCGTCCCCTAACGCCCCTACTCTACTTGCGCTACATTGATGACATCTTCATCATCTGGACCCATGGAAAAGAAGCCCTTGAGGAATTTCACCATGATTTCAATAATTTCCATCCCACCATCAACCTCAGCCTAGATCAATCCACACAAGCGGTCCATTTCCTGGACACTACTGTGCTAATAAGCGATGGTCACATCAATACCACCCTATACCGGAAACCTACTGACCGCTACACTTACCTACATGCCTCCAGCTTCCATCCAGGACACACCACACGATCCATTGTCTACAGCCAAGCTCTAAGATATAACCGCATTTGCTCCAATCCCTCGGATAGAGACAAGCACCTACAAGATCTCTATCAAGCATTCTTAAAACTACAATACCCACCTGCTGAAGTGAAAAAACAGATTGACAGAGCCAAACGAGTACCCAGAAGTCACCTCCTACAAGACAGGCCCAACAAAGAAAATAACAGAACACCACTAGCTGTCACCTTCAGCCCCCAACTAAAACCTCTCCAGCGCATCATCAGAGATCTACAACCTATCCTGAAAGATGATCCTTTACTCTCACAGATCTTGGGAGACAGACCTGTCCTCGTTACAGACAACCCCCCAACCTAAAGCAAATACTCACCAGCAACCACACATCACTGAACAAAACCACTAACCCAGGAACCTATCCTTGTAACAAACCCCGATGCCAACTCTGTCCACATATCTATTCAAGTGACATCATCATGGGACCTAATCACATCAGCCATACCATCAGGGGCTCGTTCACCTGCACATCTACCAATGTGATATATGCCATCATGTGCCAGCAATGCCCCTCTGCCATGTACATTGGCCAAACCGGACAGTCTCTACGCAAAAGAATTAATGGACACAAATCTGACATCAGGAATCAAAATACTCAAAAACCAGTGGGAGAACACTTTAACCTGTCTGGTCATTCAGTGACAGACCTGCGGGTGGCTATATTACAACAGAAAAACTTCAAAAACAGACTCCAAAGAGAGACTGCAGAGCTAGAATTGATATGCAAACTAGACACAATCAACTCCGGTTTGAATAAGGACTGGGAATGGCTGAGCCATTACAAACATTGACTCTATCTCCCCTTGTAAGTACTCTCACACCTATTATCAAACTGTCTGTACTGGCCTAGCTTGATTATCACTTCAAAAGTTTTTTTTCTCTTAATTAATTGGCCTCTCAGAGTTGGTAAGACAACTCCCACCTGTTTATGCTCTCTGTATGTGTGTATATATATCTCCTCAATATATGTTCCATTCTATATGCATCCGAAGAAGTGGGCTGTAGTCCACGAAAGCTTATGCTCTAATAAATTTGTTAGTCTCTAAGGTGCCACAAGTACTCCTGTTCTTCTTTTTGCGGATACAGACTAACACGGCTGTTACTCTGAAACCTGTCATGATGCTCCACTGTCTATTTTGCATTCAACTTCCTATTTGTTTTGTGTGCTGCTGTCTTGTCTTTGCACCTGGTGTAGATCTGAGCTTTATAAACCATATTCACTGTTTTGCACATTGTTAATGTCATAGATATGCCAGACCTCATTCCGCCAAGTCATTGCTTGCTTCTTCGATATGGTACATTTTTCCTTTGTTTTTGTTGTCTGCAAATGTTGGGACTTTTTCTTTCCACAGTTATTGCATATGACTCTATATGTGTAACCCACACACCTCCTGGGTGTGGTGTCTGTCCCATCTAGTGGCACTGAGACCACTTAGAGCGAGAGAGCGATAAAATGAGTCTGCTCTACAGCCATGCACTAATAGGTATGTGGCTTTTAGCTCATGCAGTAGAGGCTCATGCACTAAGTTCCAGAGGCCCCAGGTCCGATCCCGCCTGCCGACAACTGGGGTCTGTTGGGGTTACATATGCAAGGTACTTTCCATTATGTTTTTCTTCACTGAACCCACAGCTCTCCCACTGCATTTTGTTTATCTCCTCTGCATTGTATTTGTGCATTTGCTTTTGCACAATTGATGATGTGTTTGTACTTGTGTTTTCATGCTTTCCCTATGTTACATGGTGAATTATCTGTGTGTCAGCTCCACTTATGCTTCACATTTGGATGTGAGTTTATTCAACATTTTTGAAGAGACGTATAAAACGCTTGGAAGAGTTAGTGTGTGGGCTTCCTAAGCAGTCTCCTTCGAGGTCCTGCATCTTTTGTCCCTATTACTAGTCTATCCTGAATTATTCTTAAGAGTTGATAATTGAATGAGTCAGCCATTTTGTGCACGTTGGCAATACACTGATCTATTATTTCTCCAGATTTGTGATTGCAACTGTTGCGTATGATATTTTGTTGTGCATTGAAAATGCTTTTGGAGCACTACTGGGATTTTACATGCATCCTCCCAGTCTGCTGCTGACACAGCCAGATGCTGTTGGAGTATGTGGCAGCCTTTGCTTGTCACTGCTAGTCGTGTGGCTGCTCTCTGTTGTCATTTTTATCTAGCCCCATTGCAACTGTGTAGTTTCCTGTTGTGGTCTAAAGAATATCAAATTGCTAAATACATCCCGTTCATGTCCCTCTGCTCAGGGACAGGAATCTGGTGCTGTCTTGATTGTTTTCTTTTTGGGTCCTCCCCGCTCATTCTGAGTTTTTAATTGCACATACTGAACTCACGTCTGACATATTCAATGTTCAAACATAAAAAAGAGCGAGCCAAGACAGTGCAGCAATTGGGCTTTATTCCTTCCTGCCCACGTGCTGACCTCTCTCAAGCACGTCCTGACAGTAGAATTGCTAGACAAAAGCATAATATCAGACCCCCTACGGGGAAGCTATCTATCATAACAGAGCCCATAACAGAGATGCTGGACACCACAGACTCCAGCAGAAATCAATGAGCTACATGTGCCTGGCACCCTTGAAAAATCATATGCAAGGTGTCTCAGGTTGGGCACCCAAGAGCAGTGGCCATTTTTGAAAGTATGGGCTTAACGCCATATCCCTGGCGGTGGGGATACAGGTGTGAATCAGAATTTTCCTACAGTTCCCTGTAAAGCCCTATTGTCTGAATCTGCCAGCTGTCCTGAATAGCTCTGTACTTCCAATTGCCCTCCAATAAGAGTGAGCGCTTTACAACCCCTGTGAAGCAGTAGTACCATCCCCATTCCACAAATGGGCACCGAGAGGTGTATTGACAGACCCAGTATCATCCCCGGAGCCTGCAGCCTAGCAAGGGGCAGAGTGCAGATCTCCTGCCTCCAGGCTTGTGGTTTCCCCGCTGCAGTTTGCATTTTGTTTCATCTGGCGAGGTCATGGTGGGGAACAACTATAAAAAGCCAACTGAAGACATGACCCCTGAGGAACTCTGACTCATACTGTATGTAGCCTGTTTGTAGCTTTGGTTCATTTCATCTCCACAGGGCTTTCGTACGGTCAGGGACACAAAGAAGGTCACTTTCTAGCAGAGGAGCCACTATTAACAGGAGGCCAAGGTAACGGGTATTCAAATGTTGATTTTGAAATTCATTTCAGTGCATACGGGGTAGAGACCTTTGCTTCAAACTCTGCCCTCCCCTCTCCTCCCAACTTCAAATCCATCCACTGACTACACCAGTGGTGCTGCTTTCCATTCCCCCCTCATTGCACCCGAAACCGGAGGGGGAATCAGTGCAGGATGAGTGACGTTGCCAAGTCCTGAGTCCTAGCGGACAGTGCAGTCAGCACGAGCCATGCAGGCTCTGAGCTCGGGGACGGTACACAAGGAACTGCAAGGCAGCTGCGCTGAGTGAAAACAAAGATGAAAGTGGGGCCAGAGCTGCTCAGGGTTTGGAGAGTTTCTGTGGTGGAGGAGTCAGCCTGCACCTACAGACACACAGCAAAACCCGTCCCCTGAGAACCTGGTGCAGACGCCAAGGCTCCTGGATTAACCCATTCCCTGCCAACCAGCATTGTTTTCCCTTCTGATTTAAGTGAGATATTTTTCTAGCTTATACTCGGCAGCCCTGTCTCCTGCAGTAGTTGCCTGGTGAACACACTGGGCAAGATCCTATGCTGGGTCTGAGCAGGGCCGCCTGGGCGGGGGAGCAAGTGGGACAACTTTTTTTTATGGAAGAGGTCCCCGAAATTGCTTTGCCCCAGGCCCCCTGAATCCTCTGGGCAGCCCTGGGTCTGAGTTGTGCCCACTGGAGCTGGGGATAGGGAGGCCCAAAGGGGCTGCAAGTAAACTTTTACACTCCCTGAACTGGGGCAATCTGGCTCCCGGGGAAGTCTGCTGTCAGGAGGCTCTGAAGGGACATTCTGGCAGCTGGGGATCACTGAGGCTCAGGTACACCTTTCCAGTGCTAGGGAGGCTGGTATGAGGAGAGCAAAGGGGGATCCCCGCTAGGCAGGAGTAATCCTCGCCTGCCCAGATCCACCAAGTTTGTGCAAACTTTGCAGTGATGGACTGGCATAAAGCAGCCTCTGCCTGGACACTGTCCAATTCCCCACCTACTTGGCAGGGGTCTCTGGGGAGCTTGGAAAATGCAGGGCTATGCAATGGGAGCAGCAGGTAGCCACCCAGGCTGTGCCAGTCTTTGAAGAGAATTCAGTTTAACTGGAGCACTTCACATCTTTGGCAGCTTCCCAGGAGTCCAAGAGCCACACTTAATTTGCACATAAATGTACATCCCTTAACGTACCATCCTTCTATAGCTCCCTCTATCGGAGGGGTACAACCTGGCTGCGAGTTTAGCCGGCCCATTCAGCTGGAGGAAGGTCATCACCGCCATTTTATTGGTGGGGGACAGAGGCTTAGAGCGGCACAGTGACTTATGCTCTAGGAATTATTCTGGGGCAGTTCTCTGGTCTGTGTGACACAAGGGGTCAGACAAGATGGCCACAGGGGTCCCTGCTGGCCTTGGAGTCTTGGAATTATTCAAAGTCAGACAGCAAGTCAGTGACAGGCCGGAGAGTGGGACTCACGACTGCTGTCTGCCAGTCCTGTACCTTCACCATAAAGACAATCTTTCTTCAGGTGTGATATCAGCATTTTCGGTGACCAAGAACACACATTCCTTGTGCCTGTTTCAGTGTTTGATCATTTTTCTGTCTCTTGTAGTTCAGAGGGGTGGCCACAGGCCATGTTTTAGAACCCCAAAGCTGTCTTTGAGTCTGGGTGACACTTTGAAAGACCCTGATTCAACAGAATGTGTAAGCCACCAGCTGTCCAGTAAGATCAGTTTACAGTGTGGTACCCATCCACGCTGGCGCTCAGTTTCAGGCACTAGGGGATTTTTTGAGAAAGAAGGGGATGAAAGGAGGAAAGCTTCCTCTGTCTTAGTTACAGATATGATTCTACAGTATTGTGCTAGATACGAGGATGTGTACCGGGAACCAGGGTTCAACTTGTGGCTACATGACAGTGTGGCTTCTTCCTTCGCGAAATGGCTTCAGCGTGGCTTTCCCACAGTAAGTCTCTCTCACCCAACAGCACCAAACCTTAAATTCTAATCAAGCATTTACTCCTATCTTCTGCAAAGGGAGGGAGAGACTGTTGTCATCTTCAAATACTTGGGAGATAAAGTAGTCAGATACTCCCAGGAGGGGCGCCAGTTTGAGAACCTATGCAGAAGTTTTAATACATTTCTTTGCACCAAATGGCAAATATTGTTTTTCAGAAGAATTTTTTATAAGCCAGGGATAAAAGCCATGCTGGCTGGCATGATTATCCAATACTAGGAAAATAAACACCACCAGAGGCAAAGAAATCCTCCACTTTCTCCCCTTACATTCCAACACTGCTAGGCTTTGCACTGCATTAGAAACAAGGGGCAACCATCTCTTCAGTCCACATTAGCTGTAATAACTTTTAACAGAAAACTTTTCTCCAGACAAGGTGACCTTTCTATAGGCCAGTGTCCCTGTTACTTTCTCCAACTTTACTTTTGTTTCAAGAGCTTTTCGCTGTCCCATTTCCCCCCAAGGATTCTGTCTCTGTGCATGTTTGTTTGGAGACTGGCTTTGAGAATTCACATGAAAAATGGGGATGTCTTCTAAAACTGGGCCCAAGAACAAGCAATGACTATTAGAGACTCATAAAATCCTGGAGGGGAAAATCTTTAATCAAAGGATTTCTAGAGGGGAATTAAAATGTAGCATGAATGTTCATCAGAAAACCAGCAATAATGTACAGTACGATGTATTTTTAATGGCTGGTTATACAGTCAGGATTTCACTGTGAAACCTATTTTATGTGACCTTACAAACAAACAACAAAAATGGTCATGTAGGTAGGCCTTTAACTAGAAAGATTTTTGTTGTAGGTGTAAATTGGGTGCTGATGAGGGGTGTTGGATTCACAGCCCTGGAGGATGAAGCCTTCTGTCCTCAGAATGTGTACAGAACCTGTACTGCTATGGATTTAGCTGGAGGAAGCATCCAGAATGTGCTGGGCACAGTCCCCATCTCAAAGAGCATGCACAGAATCCCTAGCGTGGCAAGGTTCCCTCCACTGTCCTGCCCAAGTGGCTCAACTATGATCTGGAGGAATCACTTCTACAGACAAGTTATTTCCTCATGGCTGTCACAGAGTTGCTTGAACTCCCCCTGTTGGGCACTCAGACTGCTTGAGGGAGCCATTGCTGAATCCCACATGCTCTCAGCTGGCTGGGGCAGGCAGGTCTAGGCTCTGTCCCTGGCTTTGGGGCTCTAGGCGCACACTCCAGGTGCTGACTTCATGTCTGACACCCCTCTTGGCAGTGGGAACTCCTCCTTTGATCCAGTTGCCTTGCCCCTGAAACGAGTGCTGTCTCCCCCTAGCCTCCCAGTAGCTCTTGCACGTTCCTTAGAATCCCACAGAAGGTGCAGCCTTCTGGCTTACAGTTTGCCTCTTCCAGGGCACACAACGCTGGAAACCAACCGACCCAGAGACAAACTTTGCACAGGATTCTAAAACACTTAAGAGAGAAGGCACAAGAGAGCACAAGTAATTTAACAAATGACACCATGAAGGCAACACCCCTCATTCTAGCTCACCCTTCCCTGGGGGGTCCTTGGAGGACCATCAGAGTTCAGGCAGGCAGGCAGGGTTCCCCCTACCTCAGACTCCTGCAGGAGCTGTTCTCTGCTTGGGCTGGTGAAAGTGGCCAGAGACCCAGAGAAGGTGGCTCCTGCCCTTTGATAACCTTCCAGTCTCCTCTGCCAGGTCACTCCCTGATCAGCCTCGTCAGGTGATCACAGATCCCTACTAGATGACTTCATTGCCAGGCAACCTCTCCTCTCACAAACCAGTTCTCCTAGCTAGGATCTAGTCTGTGTAAGGCAGTGGTTCTCAACCTGTTTACCATTGTGGGTCACATATGCAGCTCTCTGTGTGTTGTGTGGCCACAGCCTCTCTCTCTCTCTCTCTGTATATATACTACCTGTACATCTAAAAAAAAAGGTTTAGTATTAGTTATCTGACAGTAACACGATTCGAATTGATATGGTACCTTTAATTTCAACACTGGCAAACATCTATCAAGAGCATTTTAAATTAGCAAAATAAGTCAAAACCTTAACGGCTACAATTTATTTGGTCTGTTATATTAGTGGGAGATCTGGCAACTTCCTTTGTTCGAAGCAGTAATTGCGTCACAGTCAGGTTGAAGATGGGTGACAACACACCGCAGCTGGGCATGAAGGGTTGCATCAGTCAAGCGTGCAGGCTATTGGGACTTAACCCGGCCCATGGCTGAGAATGTACGTTCACAAATGTGAGCCGATCTAAACACAGGCCGTGTTTTGACAGTCAAAAGATGCAAATTTTGTCCAGCACACATTTCCGCACAGTTGCATGCTGTGCCGCATAAGTTGCTCCCTGTCCCTACAAATCTGACAGCTCCTCTTCCAGTTCCTGCCTGGGAACATTCAATGTTGTGGCAAGATCTTTACGTTTTAAAATAGGGAAGGTGAAAGGATCCCATGGAAAAGCACTAGCAGACTCTACTTTCACAAAATTGCCAAAACGTGATAAACTTTTCTTGCAGCTGCTGTATCAAAGCAACAACTATTTCTCTTTTGTCACTTTCCAGAGCACTTTCACATGCTATGTTTAACACCGGGAAATGTGTGAGGTCTCCTTTAATTTGAATGATGTACATTTCAAGTTCAATCTTAAAACTGGCAACAGCACACATTAACTCATTAATTACTTTTCCTTCACTCTGCAGTTGTACATTCAGCTTGTTAGACGCCCAGTGAGACCAGCAAGGAATACCAAGTCTCTTTTCCTGCTCTCATATTTTAATTTGGGAGATTTACCTTCCTCTCTGATTTCAGAAGAAACCACACCATTTCTGGAAGTAATGCAACAAATCTCTGAAGAACCTCGATTTAGCCATCTTACTTAGGGTTTAACAGTATCTCGCCATATGAAGACTCAATTTCTTGAAGCAAAGAAAGAAAGTGGCGGTGTAGTAAATGTCTGGCATGAATGAAGTTTATTACTTTAACAACTGTGTACATTATTCCCTTCATGCAGCCATCTCCTGAGTTGTTGCACAGAGTCTGTTGATGCACAATAGAGTGAAATGCCAACAAATTGGCCTGATTCTTTGTCATTTCGGTAACTAGTCCATGATGTTAACCAGTCATACTTGGAGCTCCATCTGTTGTAACAGAAACAATGGAATTTAGTGGAACAATTAATTTAACTGCAGGCTTGACAAACAGCAATGTACATATCCTCCCCACAAGTACGATCGTGTAGTGACTGGAGCAAAACCAAGTCTCTGATAATTTTATAGTTGACTGTATCAATCATCGAATCCAAATGCAAAGTTGTGCTATGTTCCCTATGTCTGTTGATTCATAAACTGCTAAATTTAAACTGCAGCAAAGGCAATCTTTGATTTAAATTGGATAGCCAGAATTTCTGAAAGATCTGAGAACTGCCAACATACTGTGTTGTTGCTTAACTGCAGATTTTTTATCCTTATGACTTCATTTTTGTTTTTCAAATAATTAAAGAGACAGACCACAGATTGATTAAAGAGGGAATATACAGTCAATAAAAATATTAAGTGATTAAAATCATTAGAGATATTAATAATACTTTTTTAATTACTAAAGGCTATGTCAGCAAACACACTAGGTCACGTGACCACCCACTCTTCATACTCCTAACCAGAAGTGTCTCCCCCCTCAGTTCTGGCTGTCACCCCCATCTCATGTACTCTGGTAGTGCACGTGGAGACATGTTGGAGGTCTGTAAGGAGATGCTGTTAGAAACACACTTTATTATATGGGAAAGTGGTCTCGATGATCCAGGTAGATGAAAGTCCTTTCACAGATGCAATGTGCCTTAATGGTGCAAGATTAAACCCTATCCACCAATTTAACTGTAGTACAAGGAACTCACTCAGGCATAGGTGCCGACTCCGTGGGTGCTCCGGGGCTGGAGCACTCAGGGAAAAATAATAGTGGGTGCTCACCACCCTCGCGCAGCCCCGCCGATCAGCTCCTCCCCATCCCCTTCAATGCCTCCCACCTGCCGGCAGGTCCCGATCAGCTTCTCCTCCCAGTGCTGCCCTCCCGCCAGTGTTCAGCTGTTTAGCGGCATGCAGGAGGCACTGGGGGGGCAGGGATAGGAGCGGGGGCGGGGCCCACTTGGGGGAGGGGGCAGAACGGAGTGGGAAGAGGTGGGGTGGGGATGGGAAGGGGTGGGGGCTTTTGGCAAGGGGTGGAGTGGGGGCGAGGCCTGGGGTGGAGTGGGGGTTGAGCACCCCCCGGGAAATCACAAAATTGGCACTCAGGTTCCTTTTCTGACTGAGTGGTCAGGAACCTGGTTCAGGCAAGCAAGTCCTTGGGGATTGCTGGAGCGGGATTAACTGCCCTCTCCCTTCTGGAACTAGGTTGACAGTCTTTAAAGCTTGGAACCCAGGGGTTCAGATGCAAGCGAGTTGAGTCAATAGAACCCAAATCCCAGAGCCAATATGCAATGGTGGATTAGCCCCGGCCAATTGGGGGGCCCAGAAAAATGGGCGCCCCCTCGCCCTGACCCACTCCACTCACCCGGTGCTCCTGCTGGGGAGGTGGGCAAGCCCCTATGCCCTGATCCTGCTCTCTGGCAGGAGCACAAGGCGGGCAGAGCTGGGCAAGCCCCCGCACCCTGACCCTGCTCCCCAGCAGGTGTGCCAGGTGGGCAGGAGCACAGGGGGGAGAGTGGGGGGCAACTACAGGCGGAAGGGTGGGGTGGGGCCCCACTTGCTCTGGCCCAGGACCCCACAAAACTGTAATCCGCCTCTGCCAATATGGACAGCTGCATGGCACATAGGCGCCAACTTTTCCTGGTGTCAGTGGGTGCTCGCCCCTGGCCCCGCCCTGACTCCATCCCAGCCCCGCCTCCTCCCACCTCTGCCCCGCCCCCATTCCAACCCCTTCCCCAAATCCCCACCCCAACTCCGCCCCCCTCCCTGCCCCTATTGGACTCCTACCCCAAATCCCCGCCCCGGCCCCGCCTCTTCCCAGAGCGCGCCACATTCCCCCTCCTCCTCCTCCCTCCCAGCACTTGCTGCTGTGAAACAGCTGTTTTGCGGTGGCAAGCACTGGGAGCTAGGGGGAGAAGTGGGGACGTGGCGCGCTCAGGGGAGGAGGCAGAGGCGGAGGTGAGCTGGGGTGGGGTGGGGAGCTGCTAGTGTGTGCAGAGCACCCACCAATTTTTCCCCGTGAGTGCTCCAGCCCCAAAGCACCCGCGGAGTCGGCGCCTATGGCATGGCAAGCAGGCTACAGGTGGCGGGAAGAAAGAGGGGCTGTCTCCTCCTGAGGCTTTTCTGCAGCTATACAGGGAGACCTTCTCTCTCCTTTGCTTCCTGCTGGTCTCTGCCATGTGGAGGGAACCTGGGCTAGCCACAGCTTCTCTCCTGGGACTCTGGGGCTCTGCATGGTGGGGTCAGAAACTGCTTCCATTCTGCCTGACTGTCTTCAGTCCTCTAATTGGCTGCTGGTGACAGCTGTGGTCTCTCCAAATCCCACTGGTTGCCAGGATGACTGGGCGGGAGTCACATCCCCGTCCTCTTCCCTTCAGCTGCTAGGGGAAATCAACAGTGCAGGACTCTGTCAACCCCATGGGGCCCAAAAGAGGTGTCTCTTCTCTAGTGGCACAGCCCCTTTGCTAAGGAGGGTGGGGGACTACCCTAGGAACCAGGCTGAATCATCAAACCAGGAGACCAGGGAGCCCTGAGAGAGCAATCCAAAGCAATTAAACAGACAACTTCCTGTTTCTCCTTCTGGCTTAAGTAAGGAGAGGAGGCCAACCAGAAGTGCTGGGTTCCACCTTTCACAGCCAGGGTGGAACTGAGCTTCAAGGATTCCCAGATGGAGCTGCTGCCACTAAGCCATCAATTAAAGGGTTGGAGTGAGGTAATGCCTCCACTTAGGAGCCCTGTGGACCTGGTTTCAATACCTCTGGGTGATGACCTATATTTAATGATATCGTTGAGCATAACAAATCTAATTTACATTGCAATAGAACCTAGATGCTTCAACATAGATACCAGGGAGACCTGATGAATATAGGTGCTGGAACTAGGGGGTCTGCCGCACCCCTTGGCATGAAGTGGTTTCCATTATATATAGCGTTTGCAGTTTGTTTCAATGGCTCTCAGCACCCCCATTATACAAATTGTTCCAGGTCCCCGCTGATGAAATCACATAGTGCCTTCATGTTCCGGTTCGATCCCGCTGACTGGGGTCTGTCCGTGTTACAAGACTTGTAACACCGACAGAGCCTGGTCGTTGGCGGGCAGGATCGAACTGGAGACCTCTGGAGCTTAGTGTGTGAGCCTCTACTGCACGAGCTAAAAGCCGACTGGCTGTTAGCTAAGGCTGTAGAGCATTCTCATTTTCTCTCTCTCCTTAAGTGGTCTTGGTGCCACTAGATGGGACAGAACTCCACACCCAGGAGGTGTGTGGGTTACACATACACTAATGATGCAGTGTGGTGATAGTGTGGTGACATCACTACTGGTAAATCTACACTGCAGTTGGAGGTGTAATTGCCAGTTTGGGTAAATGTAAATGCACTAGCCTTTGGTTACATTAGTGTGCTAAACACAGCAGTGTAGCCACAGACGCAGGAGTGGCAGGAAGGGATAGCTGCCCAAGACTGAGACCCTAGGTCTGTAGTTGGGTGGCAAGTCCGTGCTGTGTAGTTACACGGCTATTTTAGTAGCTGGCTCAATCAAAGCTAGTGCATGTATTTCTATCTGGCTGGAAATTACGCCTCCAGCTCCCATGTGTTGGGGCAAAAAAGGAGAACGGGGTGATACGGTGGCGTACTGCCCTGATGCAGCAATGACAACCCCAGCTGCTCAAAAATTCCCCCCCAAATTCCTGAGGCTGCTTCTAAAATCATCTCAAATGCCAAGTCCTGGTTTTGTTTTCTCTGCCTCCTTCCGCCCGACCCCGGACGGGCACGCAGGAGCCTGGGATTGCCGAGCATCGCCCCAAGTCCCAACTCGCCACGGACCTGCCCAAACTCACACCCACTCTGCAAGGACGCCTTTGCCTGGTGACGCCAGGTCGCTGGAATGATGTCATAAACGGTGACGTCACCGCGCGAAGCCTGGGGCGCGCAGCGCTGCCCTCTGCCGGGCGCTCGGCGGCGCGCCGCTCCGAACGCAGTGCAGCAGGGCTGCAGTGCGCGTGCGCATGCGCATGCGCGGCCGCCTTACGCGCTGGCGTTTGGCTGCCGGGCGGTGTCTGTAGGGAGCAGCGGCGAGATGGCGGGGCGGGTGAGTGCGCGTGAGGGGCGTCCCCGTCCCCCTCCCCCTCCCCCTTTCTCCGGTTCCGGGTCCCCTTCCCCCCGTTCCCCCGCCCGCCGTGTCCCGCTTCTCCTCCAGTCACTCCCCCTTTCCCCCGGGCTCCCCCTTCCCCCCACTCACCCCTTCCTCCCCGGGCCGAGTCCCCCAGGTCCCCCCTCCTCCCCCTTCCCCCATGTCATGTCCCACTTTCCCTCCAGTCACCCCCCTTCCCCCCAGTCACCCCCTTTTTCCCGGGACTCCCCCTCCTCTCCTTCTCCCCCCACACTGGGTCCCCCTTTCTCTCCAGTCACCCCCTTTCCCCCGGGCTGAGTCCTCCAGGTCCCCCCTCCTCCCCCTTCCCCCATGTCATGTCCCCTGGGCCCCACCTCCTCCCCCTTCCCCCCACTCACCCCTTCCTCCCCAGGCCGAGTCCCCCAGGTCCCCCCTCCTCCCCCTTTCCCCATGTCATGTCCCACTTTCCCTCCAGTCACCCCCTTTTCCTCCAGGATCCCCCCTCCTCTCCTCCTTCCCCCCATGTCATGTCCCACTTTCCCTCCAGTCACCCCCCTTTTCCCCGGGACCCCCCTTCTCTCCGTCTCCCCCCACACTGGGTCCCCCTTTCTCTCCAGTCACCCCCTTTTCCCTGGGCTGTGTCCCCCAGGTCATGGCCCCCACACAGGAGGGGAATGTGGGACTGACAGGTGCCCCTGTCCTCCCCTAGTCCCCCAACACTCATCCCTCATGTCCCCCTTCTCAGAATCCCACCTCTCTCCTTCCCATCACCTGATCCCCCAGCCCTTGTTCCCACTTGATCTTCCAATGCGAATCCCCTTCCCCTCCCAGCGAGCACTTGCTTTTATAGTTTATTTTCTGTTCAGAAAATAATTTCAGCATGAATATTCTGTTGTCCTTAGATTACATTTCCCCATAATAAAAATCCCCCTTGATAGAGGCAGACTGCAACAATATGGTTGCTTTTAATTAAAGATTCTTGTCCTAGGTTGGGATTTGAAATCGGGTTTGATCATCCCTTAGAAATTAGATGGACCTAGTTTTGTCAAGGTTGTGAAAAATTAAACACGTTGAGCCCTCTGGTTAGGTTTACCTAGCCCCTGTTGTAGAAGTGGGTAGGTCAGTAGAAGAATCTTTCTGTTGATTTAGCTACCACCTCTCAGAGAGATGGATTAGCTGCATTGGTGGAAGAAACCTCTTCTATTGAGTAGGAAGCCTCTACACTATGATATTCCATACAGCAGCAGCGCTGCAGTGACACAGCTATGCCACTGTAGTGTAAATGTAGTTTTACAAGGCCTGGGTTAGAGCTGGGATTAGAATTTGACGACTGATATTCCCAGGTTTTATAATAAAGAGGTAACTTTCTAAATAGCCCCTCGGTCTGCACATGCTCAGTTTAATTCTTTAGCTCATTCAATGCAAGAGGCTTCTGACAAGCTAAACTAGAGTAACAAAACCTTTTTCAAAGTTTGATTTTTCCTCAGAGGGCTGTGCGCTCTGTGAGGATAACCTTCAAATGCTGGAGACCCTGGTGCAATGGAGCACTTGTTTGATCTCTCCCTGTAAGCAAAATTTGGGTGCCAGAATCTCTTAAAGTTAAGAAAAACTATTTTTTTCAGACGCTGTATCTTGGGAGCCCCTTGTTCAAATGTCCCCAAGTTTGGATCCCTAACAGAACCCTGTGCTGCCATAAGGCACGCCAAATTTCAAGGCAACCTGAGCAGCCGTGTAGATATTGGAGCACTTGGATTCAAGCTTTAAACAGAAATCTGGTCTGAACTTTTACTGTAATAATGTCAAGCTTAACAGCTAGGTCATGAAGTAGAACACACAGTAGGTAGTTGGTGCCAAGGGGGTTCAGTCTTGAGAGAGTACTGAAGCGGAATGTAGGAATATACAAGAGTTCAGCAGTAGGCTCAGCTTCATGGGCACGTTTTCCATGGCGTTACATCCCTTATTAGATGTGAATTTGGCCCTTAGTCAGCAGGCATCAGGAGCTGAAGCCCTGATTGTTCTCCAGGTTGTATATTTGTGCATATAGATCTTGGTACAGTAATGTCATGGGAAAGTATTGTGCAGTACCCTTTAGTTTACGGAATAAGATTGTATTTGTAACAGGAAAATAAATCTGATGATTATTCAGGACCGGGTGTGCCGGTATTGTGGATAGTTCCTGGTGCTTTGATAAAGCTAAGACCGGAGAGCAGTTGGTGAGCAGACATCTCATATGTTGCATACTGAGGGCTTGTCTACACTACCGCTTAAGTTGATGTAAGTTACGTCACTCAGGTGTGTGAAAAAACTTACATTGACTTAATGCGGTGTCTACACCATGCTGTGTCGGCAAGAGAGCGTCCGCCGCTCATTGAGATAGATTAATTACGTCGAGGTTGAGGATGATCTTTCACAGGTTTTATTTTATATGGGTCCTTTGGTGACTGAGGAGTCCGATCCTTGAGCCACAGGCTTGTTGGCAGACGTTGCAGGTGGAGTTGGAAGTCAGGGTTGGGCCACGATTGCTGCATGACAGTTATCTGACCTCTCTTTTCTGGTGTTTTTCTGTGAGCAGGGCAATGAGATTTTCCTCAAAAGTGGACGTTCCTTCTCTGAGACGTCTTCGCCAGTTCTCCCTATCCTAGGCTACTGTTTCCCAGTGTGTGGTGTTGATGCCACATCTCTTGATGTTTATTTTGAAGGTGTCTTTAAAGCCTTTCTTTTGGCTTCCCCATTTTCTTTCTCCTTTGGCGAGTTGGGCGTACAGCAATTGTTTTGGTAAGCGTATGTTAGACATACACCCACAGTGCCCACTCCACCTCAGCTGGTGCTGGATAATCAGGGCCTCAACACTGATGTTCCTCCCTGTGAGGACACTGACAGTGTGGCGATCCTCCCATTTTATGTTGTGGATCATCCGAAGAAAGTGCTGGTGCTAGTGTTCCAAGTTTTTCAGGTGTTTTCTATAGGTCACCCAAGTCTCACAGCCATAGAGGAGAGTTGGCATTACCACTACTTTATAAACCAAAAGTTTAGTGTGTGTTCTGTTGTGATTGTTAAACATCTGGTGAGACAGACTGCCAAAGGCAAGCCTGGCACAGCGGATTCTGTGCTGAATCTCAATGTCTATGTTTGCCCTCTGTGAGAGATGGCTGCCAAGATAGGCAAAGTATCCTACATTTTTCCAGTTCTTCTCTGTCAATGGAAATCTTCCTTGCTGGCTATGATGATTGACCAGGACTGGCTGGAGGAGAACTTGTTTTTTTGCTGATATTCAGAGGAAGCCCTAGGCTATTAAGCAAAGCAGTTAAACAAATGAACAATAAAGCATCAGGCCCTTCCATATTTATTTGATATAGCCATGGAAGGGCAAGATGGACAGGAAGTGTTGTGGATTCTTTGCTAGGTTAGAATCCTGCTGAAGGCTCCTTGCTTGCTTAGTCACCTAATTTCAGGACACCTCTAGAACCTCTGAAGTGGTGGGGTCCTATATATAATTGGAAGAATCAGTCTGCTGCAATGTGCTGTTGTGCTTTTGGGGCGGGGGAAAGCGCCTTTGTAGGTATTGCCTCCTATGCAGGTTTTAAATGTAATGGCTAGTTCTTTAAAATCTCTATCCTTTTTAGCTTGTTTTAAAAAGCAGCAGTAAAGAAATGCATTTACAATAAAGTCAACAAATAGTGTCCCATCATGCTTAAAGAGTTATATGACACAACAGATTTTACTGAAATCCATGCAGGACAACTGTTCTATTAATAAACTGCTTTGGTCAGGAGAATGAAGACTGTTTGACCATTAAATGAAAGATATCACTTGGATCGAAAAAAGAAAAATCTTGATGCTCTACCCTGCGTCCAGGAAGGAGTACATCATAGTTGTCCAGGACAGCGAGGTCTGGTATAGGCTTTGTGCACTCAGAGTTCATCCCTAAAGTAACATTAACATCTGAGAGTTGACAGAACTGCTTGTAGAAAAATGAGTTGGCTTGTTCTTCTGCTGTTTTAATACTATGATGTAGTGATGATGGGTTAGGTATTAAACTCATAATTCATTAAGTGTTCGGGATCTGCAGGCCAGGGCTCAAAAATCTATTCACTAGCAAAACAAATTTTGGGATCTGAACCTACCCCTTTTTGAAACAGTTGTCAGTCTCCTCTTTTAGCTGTTTGGTATGGCTAGTTAAACCAGTGATGATGTAAATTATGGATAAGATGTGGATGGTAGAGTCTCTCAGCTTTGGGAATAATGATATTCCTGGTCCTGGTCAATATTTTCAGTCTTGTTCCATGCACTATTTATTGGGAATGATAAGTCTCTTGCGTAAGCAGGAAGGATTTTGTATACAATATGTGTACTAGTAGCCTTACAGTTCTCTGGGATGAATAAATATTCCAGATTGTTACAAAGTGCACCCTTGAATATAGGGTAAAGTCTTAGTATGGCCATGCAATGACATGCTCCTGTTTAAAGCTTTTCCTCTTGATGTGATGTTTCATATGAATCGCCTTTAAAGCAGCAATTTGTTACTTTATAACTAAATTATCACAAATGGATAATCTTGGCTAGTGGGAGAAATGAGAAGTAATATTGTTTCAAAAGATGGATAAATTAAATGGTGATTCTTTGAGCTTTGCTGCTTTGGTTGGTGGGGAAGACTAACAATAAGGGAGGAGTGTCGGGTTATTTGATTCAATATTATAAAATGGTGTTAGGAAATCTTGCTTTCTGATTGGTATCATGGCATAGTACTATGGATAGAAACTATTTTTTGTTGATCAAACTACAGTACTAATAGTATTGTAAAGACCTGGCTAGTATGTATGCAGCACTGCCCTGCTGGGTAGAATCAAACCTGTTCAAGTGGGTCATAGGCCCTATAATGCTAACAGCTGATGGAGATTATCCATTAGTTCAAGTGGTAGTGGTCTGTGCTTTTGTATCAGAGGGACCTTAGTTCTGTTAGTGTCTTGAAATTCTTAATGGCTCTAATGTGCAGCTGTAGTGATAACCTTGCAGTTACTAGATAGCCAGAGACTTGTTACAAGATAATTATCCTTCATTAAGAACTACTTTTTTTTTGGTTTTATGCATTGTGTTTTAATCATTTATGTAGAATCATGGCAAGGATTGCTTTGTAAATAAATCTATTGATTGACTATTATGTGGGCTTTTATGTCAAGTTTACATTTATTTTTAAAAGTTTTAATTAAATTTGAGCCAGAAATGTTTGAATCACAAATTCTAAAACTTTTTAGAGAGGACATTTCAGATAGCTTTGCAAAATGATCATGAAAATCTTGGAGCCAAGCCCCCAAAATCTACTTGTGTACCCTTACTGCAATGAGAGGCAGAGGGGTAAATTATGATTGGGGTCCTTTAGGCACTATTGAGATGTGGACCCTGTTGTGCTTAGCACGGGGCATATGCCTGTTAAGTGACAGTCCCTGCCCTAGAGTTCACAATTCAAATAAGTAAGACAGGGAAATTGTGGGAGGGGAAAGAGAAGCACATCTCAGTGTTATAATGGTCATCAGAAAAATCACTTATCCTAGTGGCATAGTGATCACCAGTCCAGACCGAGCTGGAATGGAGCATGTCAGCTACTGCAAATACATACAGAACAAGTTTTAACTACAGCATATGTAGTATGTAAAGAGAGGCCTATTAGGGTAGGGCTGCACAGCATTGTGGAGTAAGTGAGAGGGAGTCTCCCAGCCCATGTTGACACTCAAATTAGTGGGGCTTGCACTAGCACTCTAAAAATAGCTGTGTAGACAGCGCTTAGAAGTTGCAGCTCAGACTGGAGCTTGGGCTCTGAAGCCCATTCCCCTCCCTAGGCTTCAGATCCTGAGCTGCAGCCTGAATTGCAACTTCAAAGCGCTGTCTATACAGCTATTTTTAGAGCACTAACATGAGCCCTGCTAGTCCGGGTCTGTTGACCTGGTCTGGGAGGCTGGCTCCGGCTGGGTAGATATATCCCTAAGGTCAGTTATCAATAATAATGTTATGTGGAAGAAACCCATCAACAAGGCTGATCCAAGTCACTTCTCATAGACCTCAGTACTGATGTCCGATGGTAACAACTTTCAGTCTGTACTATCTTGGTGCAGATTTGAAATAGTGATGGCCTGCTAAACCCAGGGTTGTGAGTTCAACCCTTGAGGGTACCATTTAGGGATCTGGGAGAAGAAATAAAACAAAAAAACTACTTGGTCCTGCTAGACTGGACTCAATGACCTTTCAAGGTCCCTTCCAGTTCTATGAGATAAGTATATCTCAATATAAGTATTCTGGATTTTTTTCTTCAACAGCAAATATATCATATTTTAACAAAACAAGCATATGTCCCTCGCGTCTCACATTTATCTCCAGACTTCTTCTCCTTGTCCAGATCTATTCTGCCCCCATCAATCTATTCATTGAACTTTTTGAAACTTTGCACTTTTAGAGAGAGGTAAGGGATTGACTCTGTGTATACAAATCTGCAGAGGGACAATAGAGTTGAGGTCTGTTATTTCTTACCTTTATGTATTATTTATTTATTTTAAAACATTTTTGCTGTTAGCAAGCATGTTACCTCTGGAGACACAAATCCACAGTTTGAGAACTGCAAAACTAAGCATCTCTGATGGTATCTATCTTTTAGACTGAGCACTGAGTCCCATTGGGTAGATAGAAAGATTAACCTAAATAATCTATACAGAAGCCTGTGGAACCTCATAAGATTGGGACCCTAATCCATGAACTATTGGAACTCATTTACAAAACTTTTCTTAAACATGACATGAATATATTGTCTCATACTATAGAATTAGAATTTATAATCCCTATTCCATGATGAGATATCTTTGAGCTAGAATGTATCTTAATTAAAACTATCTTTAGATAAAATGCTTTTTGAGGAAAAAACCTATCAAAAAATCGGATTTAAATGAAAAAAATGTGATTAAAAAAATCATTGATTTTTTTTTATCCACCCTGATCAGGCTTCATGTAAGGTGTGTTGTGACTGCAACATCACATGGTCACAACACACTGATTCTTCCTAGTTCCTTTCTTGTGCACCAACAGGATGGAAAAACAGTCAGTTTCAACTCCCTGCTGGGTCACAAGCATCAAGCAAGGAGAGCAGAGTATCCTGAGGCCTTGGCTACACTGGCAATTCACAGCGCTGCACTTCCTGCGCTCAGGGGTGTGAAAAAACACCCCCCTGAGCACAGCGAGTGCAGCGCTGTAAAGCGCCAGTGTAATCAGCACCTGCAGCACTGCACGCTCGCTCACAGCGCTGCAACCTATTCCCCTCGGAGAGGTGGAGTACTTGCAGCGCTGCGAGAGAGCTCTGCTGCGGCAGCGCTGTGAATCCGCGAGTGTAGCCAAGGCCTTAGATCACAATCGCAACAAAAGCCCCGCCCTTTGTGCTTAAGACTGCTTCAGACCTACTTAAGGAGACTCAGTAGCTTGCCATCAGGAATAGAAATGAAAATAAATAATAAAAGGTAGTGAGGAAATAGGGGAATCTAGTTTTGCGGTTTCAAGGTACATTTTCAGAGTCCTGGTAAAGGAGACAGGAATACGACTAAAATACATAGGAAGAGGCAGTTTTACTTTTGAAAGATCATAAAAATGTTTCTGGTAAATTCCAAGTACAGTGGTTTAATATTCATCTAGTACAGGGAGCCTAGCATCAGGTTTTAGCATCCAGTTCTCAGTGTGAGGAACAAAATCTCTCCCAGCTTTAGATTCAATTGCGTAACCTGCTGTCAGGATTAGCAAGTTAAGCTTTCCTCTGTCAAATGAGGAGCGGCTTTGTCTATAAATACAAAAGTAATGCTGATTCTCATATTCAGTAGAGAATTGGCAATTAGTAACGTATTTCTACTATGAATAACAAACTTATCCCCCCTTAGGACTCCAAAAATGGAAAACACCATAATCAAGACTTCATTTAATATCCTCAAGTTCTCTCTCTCTCTAGAAATTTGACTTCAGATTTGTGGATGGTAACAACTAGGGCTGTCAAGCGATGAAAAAAATTAATTGCGTGATTAATCACACTGTTAAACAATAATAGAATACCATTTATTTAAATATTTTTGGATATTTTCTACATTTTCAAATGAAATATATGGCAGAATGTGGGTAAAACAGACCAGGCAACATATGATTCTCCTCCAAGGAGTTCAGTCACAAATTTAATTAAGATGTTATTTTTTTTTAACGAGCGTCATCAGCATGGAAGCATGTCCTCTGGAATGGTGGCCAAAGCCTGAAGAGGTATACAAATGTCTGGCATGTAAATACCTTGCAGTGCTGGCTACAAAAGTGCCATGCAATTGCCTGTTCTCACTTTCTGGTGACATTGTAAATAAGAAGAGGGCAGCATTATCTCCTGTAAATGTAAAACTTGCTTGCCTTAGCAATTGGCTGAACAAGAAGTAGGGCTGAATGGACTTGTAGGCTCCGAAGTTTTATATTGTTTTGTTTTTGAGTGCAGTTATGTAACCAAAAAAAATCTAAACTTGTAAATTGCACTTTCGCAACAGAGATTGCACTACAGTACTTGTATGAGGTGAATTGAAAAATACTATTTCTTTTGTTTATCATTTTTACAGTGCAAATATTTATAATAAATATATACTTTGATTTCAATTACAACACAATACAATATATATGAAAATGTAGAAAACCATCCAAAATATTTAATAAATTTCAATTGGTATTCTATTAACAGTGCGATTAAAACTGATTAATTTTTTTTGTTAATCACATGAGTTAACTGAGATTAATTGACAGCCCTAGTAACAATTTGTTTTGAGTTTCCTTTATAACTTGGAGTTCGTATTGTATTAAAATCCCGAGCAATATCCCAGAAAGCTTATTCCAAGCTAAATTCATGCTACTTCACAAGCACTGATGATTTTATTTTAATCACAAGCACCTAACCTTTGTTCTGGACCCTTATCCTGGCTTTCAGAGGGGGATAATAGAAGCACCAATTTATATATAGGCTATATCTGAAAATGGCTGGAAGACGATGCTTAGCTGTCTGGACCCTCTAGTATCACAGGTTCAAATCCTGGTAGGGTTCACTCAGAATTTCATCGTTCTGTGGAGGAGAAATTGGGATCCCTACAGTTTCTGTTAGGATCATTCAAGCACGACATGAAGGGATTATTATTTCTTATTATGAAGTCTTGTCTGTTCTGTATGGCCCCGAAGTAATTCTTGTAAGATTACCATGCTGTCCTTATTTAAAATAATAAAAAAATCCCTTTCCAACTGCTGGGCAGTATGATGTGCACAGATTAGTTGCTGCCCTCTGTCCTAATGGTGGCTAAATCTAAATGGTGCTGTATTTAGATGCAGTGTCACCATTTTGGATTCTCCAGAATGAAAAATGCTGCATAAATGTTACGTATTCTCAACATCAATGAGCCTTCTGCCCCCTGTGTTGCTCTTATAGTTGCTCTTGTTTCTCCGGTAATGGTTTGTTAATGTTCGGATTTGAACAAATCCGAACATTAACAAACCATTACCGGAGAAACAAGAGCAACTATAAGATTTGAACAAATCCGAACATTAGGGGGTGAGGTAAGGGGGAACAAAGCAATTATCTTGCAGCATGAGAAACATCAGTGTTACCTGTAGTCATATTTATCTCATGGCAAATTGGAGGGAGAATACAGAATTAGCCTTACATTAATGTAGTTCTTAACATAAGGGCTTTGGTCACTGCAGAAGTGGGGAAGGGAAGGCTTGCTGCTGAATGAACCTCAGTAACATCTCTTTGGAGACGCTCATGTGGTTCACTCTTGTAGGCTACACTAGGTGGAAAAAATGCAGAAGGAACATGGTAGGATTTAATTCCTCATAAAAGCAGATGGTATTTTTGCCTAAATGTAATTCTGTAAAAAATGGCATCATGGGGTTCCATGTCTATATTCTCTCAATGACTGTATCAAATGTGTTCACAAGAAAGAACAGATGCATGTTCCATCTTTCCTGCTCTCTCCTTCCTAGTAGGTACGTCATTGATTCCAAGGCCAGAAGGGACTACTGTGAGCATCTAGTCTGACCTCTATAACACAGGCCATAGAACTTCTCCAAAATAATTCCTTGAGTGTATCTATTAGTAAAACATCCAAACTTCATTTAAAAATTGTTGCTGATGGAGAATCCACCACGAGCCTTGGTAGATTGTCCCAATGGTTAATTACTCTCACTGTTAAAAAATTTATGCCTTATTTCCAGTCTGAATTTGTCTAGCTTCAACTTCCAGCCATCAGGTTTTGTTATACTTTTCTCTGCTAGCTTCAAGAGCCCATTATTTAATATTTGTTCCCCATGTAGGTACTCTCAAACTGTAATCAAGTCACCCTTAACCTTCTCTTTAAGTTAGATAGGTTGAACTCCTTGATTCTGTCGCAATAAGGCATGTTTTCTAATCCTTTAACCATTCTCTTAGCTTTTGTCTGAACTCTCTCCAATTTACAAACATCGTTGTTTGCATGTGGACACCATAACTGTATACAGTATTCCAGTAGTGGTTGCACCAGTGCCAAATAGAGAAGTAAAATAACTTCTCTACCATTCCTTGAGATTCCTCTGTATATTCATCCAAGGATCACATCATCCCTTTTGGCCACAGCTCTGTCTGGGAGCTCACGTTCAGCTGATTATCCACAATGATACCCAAATCTTTTTCGGAGTCCCTGCTTCCCAGGATATTCCCCAATCCTGTAAGTATGGCATACATTTTTCCCCCCTAGATATATACATTCACAGTTAGCCTTATTAAAATGCATACTGTCAAGTATCAGGGGGTAGCCGTGTTACTGACCGCTATACGTACCTACATGCCTCCAGCTTCCATCCAAGACACATCACACGATCCATTGTCTACAGCCAAGCCCTAAGATACAACCGAATTTGCTCCAACCCCTCAGACAGAGACAAACACCTACAAGATCTTTTTATCAAGCATTCATAAAATTACAATACCCACCTGGGAAGTGAGGAAACAGATTGACAGAGCAAGACGGGTACCCAGAAATCACCTACTACAGGACAGGCCCAACAAGGACAATAACAGAACACCACTGGCCATCACATACAGCCCCCAGCTAAAACCTCTCCAATGCATTATCCACGATCTACAACCTATCCTGGAAAATGATCCCTCACTCTCACAGACCTTGGGAGGCAGGCCAGTCCTCGCTTACAGACAACCCCCCAACCTGAAGCAAATACTCACCAGCAACTACACACCACACCACAGAAACACCAACCCAGGAACCAATCCCTGTAGCAAACCTCGTTGCCTACTCTGTCCCCATATCTACTCTGGCGACACCATCAGAGGACCCAACCACATCAGCCACACCATCAAGGGCTCATTCACCTGCATGTCCACTAATGTTATATATGCCATCATGTGCCAGCAATGCCCCTCTGCCATGTACATTGGCCAAACCGGACAGTCCCTCCGCAAAAGAATAAATGGACACAAATCGGACATCAGGAATGGTAACATACATAAGCCAGTAAGTGAACACTTCAATCTCCCTGGTCATTCTATTACAGATTTAAAAGTCACTATCATTGAACAAAAAAACTTCAAAAACAGACTTCAAAGAGAAACAGCAGAACTAAAATTCATTTGCAATTTTAACACCATTAATCTGGGCTTGAATAGGGACTGGGAGTGGCTGGCTCTTTACAGAAGCAGTTTTTCCTCTCCTGGAATTAACACCTCCTCATCTATTATTGGGAGTGGACTACATCCACCCTGATTGAATTGGCCCTGTCAGCACTGGTTCTCCACTTGCAAAGTAACTCCCTGCTCTCCATGTGTCAGTATATAATGCCTGCATCTGTAACTTTCACTCTATGCATCCGAAGAAGTGAGGTTTTTACCCACGAAAGCTTATGCCCAAATAAATCTGTTAGTCTTTAAGGTGCCACCAGACTCCTTGTTGTTTTTGTAAAATGCATACTGTTTGCTTGCACCCAGCTCATCAAGCAATCCAGATCACTCTGTATCAGTGAGCTTTTCTCCTCATTATATACCACTTCCCCAATTTTTGTGCAAACTTTCAGTGATGATTTTGTTTTCTTTCGGGTCATCAATAAAAATGTTAAATCGTTTAGGGCCAAGAACCAATCCCTGCAGGTCCCCACTAGAAATACACCCATTAAATGATAATTTCATGTTTACAGTTAAATTTTGAAACCTATCAATTGGCCAGCTTTTAATCCATTTTATGTGTGCCTTGTTAATTTTATATATTTCTAGTATTTTAATCAAAATGTCATATGGTACCAAGTCAATTGCCTTACAGAAGCCCACGTATATTATATCAACCCTGTTACCCTTTTCAACCAAATTTATAATCTCTCTCTCAAAAAAAGAAAAAAATCAACTTAGTTTTACAAGATTTCTTTTCCATAAACCCATGTTGATTGGTATTGATTATAAAACCCTCCTTTAATTCTTTATCAGTCAAGTCCTGAATTAGCAGCTCCATTATTTTGTCTCCACATTATGTCCACTGTGAGCCCAATTCTCATATCATTACTGTTATTGTGGAATAAATCCACTAAAGTCAGTGGAGTCAGAGATATGATGAGTGGCCATATGCTCCTGCTTGAAAGCATCTATAAAGTGTGTGTGTGTGTGACAAAAATAAATGGAAAGAAGGGGAAGTTCTGCTTCTAGTGATTGCAGATGTCATTCCACGGTAGATATGTGTGCGCCTTGTGCACACTTGTCAGAGAACTTTTTCCCTCAGCAGTACCAGACGGGCAGCTTGAGTGCCCTCTGCCATCGCGTGCTACAAGGACATAACTGGTAACAGATAGAGGCACCCCAGTCTGCCGTCAGTTCCTTCTTATTGCCAGTGATGGTTGTTGGAGCGCTTCCAGTCTTGCTATCGAAAGTTTATTTCCCTTATTCTTTATGTATAGTTTCTGTTTCTAGTAGTTGGTTAGATATAGAGCAGGGGCAGGCAAACTTTTTGGTCTGAGGCCTGCGTCGGGTTTTGTAAATTGTATGGAGGGCCAGTTAGGGGAGGGGGTCGTGGCCCAGCCCCCACCTCCTATCTGCTCGCTCCCAGGACTCCTGCCCCATCCAACCCCCCATCCCCCGACAGCCCCTCAGGGACCCCTGCCCCATCCACTCACCTCTGCTCCCTGTCCCCTGACTGCCCCTGGACCCCCGCCACCCCATCCAACCCCTCCTCTCATTCCTGACGGCCCCCCTGGGACCCTTGCCCCATCCATCCCCTCCTCTCATTCCTGACTGCCCCCCGGCACCCCTGCCCCCATTCAACCCTGTTTCCCCCCGACTACCATCCACACCCCCGCCCCCTGACCGCCCCCCCCCCCGAACTTCCCTGCCCTCTATCCAACACCCTCTGCTCCCTGACCGCGCTGCCTGGAGCACCGGTGGCTGGCGGCGCTACAGCCACGCTGCCTGCTGGAGCCGGGCCATGCTGCCACCACTGCCACCACCACGCAGCTCAGAGCACCGAGTCAAGCTGGGCTCTGCAGCTGCGCTGCCCCAGGAGCTCACAGCCCCGCTGCCCAGAGCATTGCGCTGGCGGTGGAGCGAGCGAGCTGAGGCTGCGGGCGAGGGGGAACAGCTGGGGAGGGGCCGGGGGCAAGCCTCCCGGGCCAGGAGCTCGGGGGCCGGGCAGGACAGTCCCGCAGGCCGGATGTGGCCCGCGGGCTGTAGTTTGCCCACCCGTGATATAGAGTATAGTTAGTGTTAGTTATAGGTTTCAGTTTTAGGTCCTTTATGGGCCAAGTTTGAATCTTGGTACTGGTACCATAGTCATGCCTTGTTCTCCAGGGTTTTAGTCTTGCCAGTCATGTGCCAGGCTGATGCTGGTCAGCAACCTACAGCCAGCTGCCTAAAATATTTTGGGGAGTCCCACATCAGTGACAAATGTCACATTTGTAGAGGAGTTAAGCCTTGCTCTAAAAAAGATTGAGCTATGAGACTTAAATATCTCCTTATGGAGGTGGCATTCTGCCCTACATCAGAGCCATTGGGTTCAGAGTGTACTCCAAGTGCTTCACCATCAGTACAGGGTGTGCCATCCAAGATGTCTTTGGCACCTCATTCTATGTCTTCGATACCAAAGAACAGAGACAGATCTTCCAGGGACCCCGTTCAGCAAGATCTTCAGTACTGAGATCAGTTAGAGCCAAAGATTCAGGGACAGACTCGGAGGGGAGGCATTCCCCAGGGTGTTCCTCTGATCTCAAAAATGTGGGTTCATCGATTCCAAAACCTGTGTGAGGCCCCTCAAGGCTGTCCCCTGAAGTTCTGATATAGACACACCAAATTAAAGACCTAGTTCCGGTACTGACATCATTGGAGGTGTATGCAGTCAACAGAGAACTTCTCAACCTTTTGGTACTGGTGTCCATGGTGATACAGCAAGAGTTTCAACTGGTGCTGGCAACTGTAGTTCCTACATCAGCTCCACAAGTGACTGTGGTACCGATGCCCTCTGTGCTTCAGGTACCTAAGAGGCGGTACTTTCCAGGGGCAAGATACTGTTATATCCCTGATATTGCCATCCCTGGATTTGGCTTACCTGTCTCCTGTCCACATGAATTCTGCTCCACTGTTATTACAGGGCTCGGAGTCATTTTCATCGGACTCAGAAGTGGGGTCTTTTATGTCCCATACCCGACGGGAAGCTTACCCTCCATCAGCGCCTTGGTGCGGAATCCGTGGTTGTCGCAACACTTCCAGCAGTGGACACATCGCAAGGGGCAATGGCCTACATAGGCATGGGGTCCACCACATCAGTGGCCTTTCTGGACACTGTGGGGTGTCCCTCCGCCTGTAGGACTTTCCCTCATCCATGTGAGCTGACTTGCTCGAGAGTGCACCAAGATCTTTGGCACTGCAGATAACATTGGCCAATGTGCAATACCGGGACTGATACCGAACAGCTGGAAGTTGCTCAGACAGTTCGTTCACCACAAGAGATATGCTGAGGCAATGACTGGTCTATCTTCTTCTTCTTCACCATATGGGGCTATAGAGATGGTGAACAATACATCACCACTGGAGATTACAAGGCTCACCAAGAACTGCTTTAAAGTGTTGGATGCTCAGGTGGAAGAAGTCAGAGAGAAATCCCACAAGCTAGTGGACATATTGGCTTCAGCAGGGCCCTCCAGAGTGCCACTCCTGATTAATAAGCGATTCTGAAGCTGGTCAAAACATTTTGTCAGACCCCTTCTTTCTCCCCCCTACAATTAAATGGGCAGAGAGGAAATACTATGTCCCTTCTAAGGGTTTCAAACATCTCTATGCTCACCAGCCCCCAGGCTCCCACTAATGAGTGGGAGAGGCAGAGGCATCAAGCATCAACACTGAAGGGGATGGAATCAGCGACTGGGCTAGTTTGGTTGTAAAGTTTATTCGAGAGGAGGGCTGCAATTAGATTTGCCAACCAGCAAGCTTGACTAAGTTGCTGGGACTTCACTCTTTGGGAACACGTCATGAAGTTTAAACGATAAGCAACTGGAGGACTCCAGGGAGGAGTTCACTCTGATGGTAGAGGAGGGCAAGCTGGTGGCAAGGACAGCTCTCTAGCAGAGCTTGGCTGCATCAGACTCACCAGCTCAATCCATGATGTCTGTGTATCTATGAGGAGATGTTCATGGCTGCAGTCTTCCAGTCTCCCTCCTGAAATACAAGAGACCATTCAAGATCTGCTCTTTGAGGGTCTCTCCCTCTTTTCGGAAAAGACAGGCAATAGGCTGCATACCCTAAAGATTCCATGGCAATGCTGAAGTCACTTAGAATCTATACACTGAGTGCAGAGGAAGCAGTTCTGGTCTGTCTCACAGATATCAGAGCTTTATAGCTCCGCCCCAAAAAGCTGCCGAGAAATAGGGGCAGGAATTACAGGAAGCGACCACCTCTTCCTCTGTGACTGCGGCCCAGTCTAAGCACGCATTTTGACTGGTTTGTCAAGGGCAACCTCCCATTTCTTACAGGCCCATCTGTTCCTACCAGTTGTCTATCCTACTTCCTCTGTGTTTGTATCTCATGACATCACATCAGTGGGTCCTAAGCATAGTGGGTCTTGGATATTCCCTTCAGTTTTTTTTTTTTTATCCCCCCTACCTACTTCTGTTCCCTGACCCTCTTCAGGGCCCAGGCTAACAAGTCCATTCTTCATCTCAGAGCCTCCTTTTATACTTCTACATAAGGATAAAGTTAACCTTTCCCCTGAAATTTCTGACAAAGGTGGTTTCCAATTTCCACATTGACCAGACAATTTATTTGCCACTCTTTTCCTGAAGCCTCATATGCATAGAGATGAGCAGAAACTTCTTTTTGTTGAATGTGATGAGAACTTTAGCCTTCTACTGGATCCTCAGTGTGGTTGCAGACAGACTGAAAGATAATCTGGTTTCCACTCAGAGGTTTTCCCCTTATATACATTTGTGCTACCAGCTAGCTAATATTACACCACCTCCTAGAGTGTTGGCTCATTTGACTAGAGTGCAAGCAGCTTTCCTGACGCAAGTACCTATTTGAGACATTTGCCAAAGTGGCAACCTGGTCATCATTTCACAGTTTTGCTGCTCATTATCCCATTTCCTGTCAGTCCAGAAATGATGCCATTTTTGGATGGGTTTCAGGGTAGCAGCCGGGTTAGTCTGGATCTGCAAAAAGAACAGGAGTACTTGTGGCACCTTAGAGACTAACACATTTATTTGAGCATAAGCTTTCGTGGGCTACAGCCCACTTGATCGGATGAATAGAATGGAACATGTAGTGAGGAGATATATAGACACATACAGAGAACATGAAAAGGTGGGAGTTGTCCTACCAACTTTAAGAGGCTAATTAATTAAGAGAAAAAAACTTCTGTAGTGATAATCAAGATAGCCCATTACAGACAGTTTGACAAGAGGTGTGAGAATACTTGACATGGGGAAATAGATTCAACGTGTGTAATGGCTCAGCCATTCCCAGTCTCTATTTAAGCCTAAATTGATGGTGTCTAGTTTGCATCTTAATTCAAGTTCAGCAGTTTCTCGTTGGAGTCTATTTTTGAAGCTTTTCTGTTGCAAAATTGCCACCTGGTTGTTCTACAGTTGCTGTTCAGGTAGATTCTGAGCCCGCCTCCATGTTAATCTGCTTGTGAGTCACCTTCCGTGGAATGGGCATGTGCAATCACTGGAAGAAGAAAAATCAATTTTTCTTTTCCGTAACTGTTATTGCTTGAGATGTGTTACACATGTCCATTCCACAACATCCCTCCTTCCCCCTCTTTATTGCAGTCTATCTAGTGAGAAGGAGCTGATTGGGGGTTGGGAGCAGCTCCATCCTCTTATATCTTCATGCAGTGGTGCGGGATGGCAGAGGGCACTGGAGCTGCCCCGACTGGTAATGCTGAGAGAAAAAGTTCTTTGATAACTGTGCACAAGGCACATACGTACCTACAGTGGAATGGACGCGTGCAACATACCTCGAAGAAAGGTCTGAAAGGTAGGTAACTGTTTTTTGGTAACAATGAATATAAATTAGAAAATAGGAAGAGTAGAAAATTGATAAAGGAAGCCAAAGGGCACAAAAAGAACTCTGTGGCAATAAAAGATCATTAAAAGAGATTTTCTTTAAATCCTAGGTGGGTTATATTACCTCTGTTTGGCTCTGGTGTGACCACTGCTGGAATACCGTGTCCAGTTCTGGTGTCCACAATTCAAAAGGTTGTTGATAATTTGGAGAGGGTTCAGAGAAGAGCCATGAGAATGATTAAAGGATTGGAAAACATGCCTGGTAGTGAAAGACTCAAGGACCTTAATTTAGCTTTTCAAAGAGAAGATAAGGGGTAAGTTGGATCATAGACTATAGGCATCTACATAGGGAACAGAAATACAATAGAGGACTCTTCACTCTAGCAGACAGAGCTGTAACATGAACCAGTGGCTGGAAGTTGAAGCTAAACAAATTCAGACTAGAAATCAGGAGCGTATTTTTTTTTATAGTGAGGTAATTAATCATTGGAATAGTTTATCAAGGGTTGTGGTGAATTCTCCATCACTGGCAAATTTTAAATCAAGATTGGATGTTTTTCTAAAAGATCTTCTCTAGTTCAAACAGGAATTAATTCAGGGAAGTCCTATAGCTCATGTTACACGGGAGATCAGACTGGATGATCATTATGATCCTTTCTGGTGTTAAACATCCTTTTTGGAATAAAATCTGCAAAATCCTGTCCTCAGAGTGTACACAAGGCTGATTTTGCTCTGGGCTCTTCTGCTGATGATAGTTTGCAATGAGAATTGCCTCATCAGGATGCAGTTTGACTCATAGGTCATCTTTTATGCTACATGTACTGTCTGTCAGTTCGTGGTAGATCAATGCACTGTGGAAATCTTGCATTTTGTGTTTATAACAGATGTTTCATGATGAAATTATTTTTCATAGGCACATCTTTAATTTTGTGGGTTCTGAGTATCCGGGCCGGCTCTAGGTTTTTTGCCGCCCCAAGCAAAAAACAATTTTGGCCGCACCCCCTCCACCCCCCCTTTTTTTTGGCTTCTACACATGTTTTACACATGTAGGCAGTACCGGAAAGTTGTTTTCGCTTTTGTCCCAGCATTTTAGCCCTATAACCACTGGCACCGACGCAAAATTGGCACGAATGGTGCCGATAGGGTGGCACAGTGTACACAAGTAATCGTTAACACATTTACACACGTTCCCGTTATGAGTGACCGTGTCACGCGACGTGACACACTATTTTTCACATCACGCTCCTATTGCACTACTGTACTTGGCCATAGGTAAGGCGCTTGTCAGTGGGGCGAGAGAGCTCCCCACTAGCTGGGACACACACTGGATCCAGCCCTGCCTGGCGTTTTCCCAGCGCTAAGGCCGCCCAGCTGGGAGCCTGAGGGCATGCAATGGAGAGAGCTCCCGGAAAGGGGTTCGGCCAAGGAAGAGGCGCTGGGCTGGCTGGCTGGATGCTGCCCCTCTGCCCAGTCGCTCGCCCTCTGCACGGCGGAGGCAGGAGGACACCCCAGGCACCGGAGCGTTGTGCGGGGCTGGAAAGGGACATGGCAGCCTCTGGGGCTCCAGCAGGCAGAAGTGCCCCGGGGACTGTCCCGCCCGGCTCAGCTCTTACTTTGTTACAGATCTGGCCCGAGGTCTCGTCTCCCGCCGCTCCCACCGTCGGGGGTTGGGGCTGCTGCTGGATCCCGGCCCCGGTCATCCTCGTCTCGGCCCTGGCGTGAGTTCGGCTCAGCCCAGGCTGCCGCTCCCCTCCCCTCCCCGGGCAGGAGGTGGCGCAGGAGGGAGGCGAGGAGAAGCCCGCAGCTGGTGCTGGAGGAGCGGCCCGCCCAGCCGCCATGTTCCGCCGCCACCCCCTGCGCTCCGTGGCTGGGGCAGGGCTGTCCTATCGGCTCCTGCCCGCGGGAGAGCAGCAGGGACACGCTCCCCACTGAGCCGGCTCCCCCTGCCCTGCTGCACAGCCCCGGCGGCACCCGGTCAGAGGAACGGGCGGTCAGGATGCTGCCTCAGGTCGGAGCTGGGGCCCCGGCATTATGCTGCCCCTGGTAATTTGCTGCCCCTGGTAATTTGCCACCCCAAGCACCTGCTTGTTTTGCTGGTGCCGAGAACCGCCCCTGCTGAGTATGAATAAATAGTTGGACTTAAACTCTTGTGCAAGTGATTCATCAGCCCATTTATTTTTTTAGAGTAGCAGCCGTGTTAGTCTGTATCCGCAAAAAGAAGAACAGGAGTACTTGTGGCACCTTAGAGACTAACAAATTTATTAGAGCATAAGCTTTCGTGGACTACAGCCCACTTCTTTGGATGCATATAGAATGGAACATATATTGAGGAGATATATGTACACACATACAGAGAGCATAAACAGGTGGGAGTTGTCTTACCAACTCTGAGAGGCCAATTAATTAAGAGGAAAAAAAAAACTTTTGAAGTGATAATCAAGCTAGCCCAGTACAGACAGTTTGATAAGAAGTGTGAGAATACTTACAAGGGGAGATAGATTCAATGTTTGTAATGGCTCAGCCATTCCCAGTCCTTATTCAAACCGGAGTTGATTGTGTCTAGTTTGCATATCAATTCTAGCTCAGCAGTCTCTCGTTGGAGTCTGTTTTTGAAGTTTTTCTGTTGTAATATAGCCACCCGCAGGTCTGTCACTGAATGACCAGACAGGTTAAAGTGTTCTCCCACTGGTTTTTGAGTATTTTGATTCCTGATGTCAGATTTGTGTCCATTAATTCTTTTGCGTAGAGACTACTGTCTGTACTGGGCTAGCTTGATTATCACTTCAAAAGTTTTTTTTTTCTCTTAATTAATTGGCCTCTCAGAGTTGGTAAGACATCTCCCACCTGTTCATGCTCTCTGTATGTATGTGTGTATATATATCTCCTCAATATATGTTCCATTCTATATGCATCCGAAGAAGTGGGCTGTAGTCCACAAAAGCTTATGCTCTAATAAATTTGTTAGTCTCTAAGGTGCCACAAGTACTCCTGTTCTTCTTTATTTTTTTACTACTTCCTGCCATGAATCTACATCTCTTCCCGCCTACATCCCATGAATTATATTAGTTCTAGTAGAATGTGTTGTTCCGTTTTTTCAGTGCAGATCTCCAAAGATGTTAGTGTTCATAAGGCCAGTTAATATTTAATATATGTATTGTGGTAGTGCCTGAAGTCCTCAGTCTTAGGCCCAAGCAGTCCACCTGCATGATGTCAATATTTATGAGACACAGCAGATGGATGCAACAGACTGGGAGCACAAGGTAACAGTGAGATGATTAAGATTAGTGTAACAAGCAGAGGTCATAGCATGCCAGCTGCTTAGTGTTATCTAGGCATCATGGCATTATTTAATTCCTTTGGTTCATTGCCTTAGGTCTGTAATTTTAAATTCATAGAGGACTTATCTATTGGCTAGAAAGCAAAAATATTATTCAGGTTCAGTATCTTCTCCAGCTTGACCAGTCTCTCCATTCCCCTCCCCATCATATCCACTATCTAGGCAAGTCCTTTGATTTCTTCCTCTTACTTCCATAATTCACTTTCCTCTCTGTACTCAATGCTAAAATCCCAGTGCATGTCCTGAGCAAATCAGGAGGCCATTACAAGTATCTTCTTGCTGCCTCTCCTCCCCCTGTTTGTTTAAAATACGGTGAACAAAGTTATATTTATCTCCCTCTTCTGCTGCTCTAGTCATGTCACTCCCCGCACTCTGCTTTTTAATCATTCTATTGGCCTCCTATCTTCTGCATCAAATTAATTTTTCTTATACTCCCTACAAGGCCCTATATAATTTTGGCTGTGCCTATGTCATTTTTGTCATTTCCACTTTCAATATTGTGCTTTCTGCTCTGCCTCATATGCCTGGGACAGTCTCCAAGTACTTCTTTGCCAGGGGCCCTTTTCCTAGTTCATCAAATCCCGATTTATAATCTTCAAATCCCTCTTCAGGCTATGCCATCCCTAATCATCTCAACAATCCCCAGTCTTTCCCTCTCCAGAGCTGTTGTATCACCGAGTTTTCTTGCCCTGAAGGGCTTACTGTCTAAATAAGACAAGGTAAGAATGTGTGTTTTCTGGGCTTGTAAAGCCTTGTGTCCGTTAAAGGTGCTTAACTAGTAACTTGTGCCTTGTGAATAAATAATCAGAACACGCCACAGGCTTCACCTATGCCATCCACAGATGTTGCAAAATTGGCTTTTCTTTAGTGAAATGTGTTCTGTATGGCTAACTAGTAGTGTTGTGTACTAGAGCAGTGATTCTCAAAGCCGGTCCGCCGCTTGTTCAGGGAAAGCCGCTGGCGGGCTGGGCCGGGCCAGTTCGTTTACCTGCTGCGTCCGCAGGTTCGGCTGATCGCGCCTCCCACTGGCCACGGTTCGCTGCTCCAGGCCAATGGGGGCTGCAGGAAGTATATTCCACTTAGGTGTGTGCATGCCCAGCATGCAAAAGCCAGAGCCTTTTGCCTAGCGGTACCCACAGGGGGCAGCACTCGTGGCTGTGACCCCTCCTCTGGCTATATGAGCCACGCTGCCCCGACCCCCCTCAGTTCCTTTTCCCCACCTGTGGCTGGAGTTGGAGGTGTGTGTGGTTGTGTGACAACCTCGCATTTCTTGTTAGCCTAGTTTATTGTATAGAATTAATGTTAGTAAGTAGTTAGTGTTAGTTGTTAGTGTTCCTTGGTGATGCCCTCACTGGGGTTCAAACACTGTCCTTTGTATGGACAGGCAATCCCCAACAGTGACCCCCACACATGGTGCTTGCTTTGTCTTGGTGAGGCCCACCTTAAAGCGTGTTGTCTGACTTGTAAATCATTTAAGAAGTGGTCTCAGGTGGTGCGGGACCTTTGCCTCAAGAAGCACCTGCTTGAACATGCCATGTAACCTGATCTGCCTCCTCGGGCTGAAGATCGCCGTTGAACTCACAGGGCGCTGCCGCCTCTTGTTCCAGGGCAGGCACCTCGCCGAAGAGAAGGAGGAGCCATTCTCCATCATTGTGCTGAGAAAGAGGTCATAGAATCATAGAATATCAGGGTTGGAAGAGACCTCAGGAGGTTATCTAGTTCAACCCCCTGCTCAAAGCAGGACCAACCCCAACTAAATCATCCCAGTCAGGGCTTCGTCAACATGACTTAAAAAACCTCTAAGGAAGGAGATTCCACCACCTCCCTAGGTAACCCATTCCAGTGCTTGACCACCCTCCTAGTGAAAAAGTTTTTCCTAATATCCAACCTAGACCTCCCCCACTGCAACTTGAGACCATTACTCCTTGTTCTGTCATTTGGTACCACTGAGAATAGTCTAGATCCATCCTCTTTGGAACCCTCTCATAAGACTAATCAGGTTTTCTCCAGGTTGTGGGGCAACTTCTTTACCTCCCCTAAGAAAAGCACAGACTGGCATGGTTTGGGCACGCGGTATGGTGTGGGTGCCTCTGACCCTGCCCTCTACCGAGTGGGAAGGGCAGAAACACTATACCATTGACTCAGTTCTGGCTTCCGGGTGTCTCTTGAGCCTGGTACCGACAAGGGAAATGCCAGTACTGACTGACTTCATGTTGTCGGCGTATCAGGCAGCTGCAGACTTCTTCTGCCTTTCGGTCCTGACCTCCCCATTGATCCAGCACTTTCTCAGGGCTGCGCCACCTATGGGCCCTCCGATGGAGCGAGCCACTGCACCTCCATGTCTGTTGGCACCGCACCCAGATGCTCCCCTTGCAGTGGTGGGGATGTAGCTGGTACCGGAATTGGTGTGGGGAAGCTTGGCACCGGGCCCTCTTCAGCACCACTGCATTTGACTCTGCAAGTGCTCTCATGGTGGCTCTCACCACCTTATTTGGATGTTCTGGTACTGCTGTTTCCACTGGGACCAACAGTGCCTGTGGCGCTGGCATGCTCAGTACTGACGGTACTGCCTTCATCGTGGGCACTGATTTCTGCCTTGTTCTGGGTGACAGATGAATTGGACCGCTTATTGGCTTCCTCAGGTGTCACTCTGCCCATGTTGCTGATATCCTGGGGCTCTGATTCTGAGTTGGAGTCGTCATCTGCCTCCACTGCATCACCTGATGAACTCAAGGGACTGCTAATGGACCAGTATGGTCTCCAGGGTTGGCATGTGCTCTGTGGCCAGGACGGAGGTCCCTGGCCCAGCCCTTACTGGTTGTGAATGACCTACCCATATTGGTGGCCTGGTTCTCAGTTGGATGCTCCTTGTTCACAGAGATCCCACTCTTCGTCTCAGGCCCAGGCAACAGTGCTCTTCCTCCCTGTGGAACCTCCAGAGTCTCCCCTCCTGGGTGTGTCTTCCCGGGAGCGAGACCCAGTTGTGGCTCAGCCCAGACCTTCGTCCTTGTCGCCAGACAATGCCGTGCTGTCTGGTTCATCCTCCACTTCTCTCCTGGAAGACTTTAAGGCGTACCAGGACCTTTTATGCCACTTAGCCACATCTCTGGGCATCCAGATAGAGTTCATTCAAGAGAACACGCATAAAATAATGGTCATTTTGCATCCCTCTGTCCTCAGGAGAGTAGCCCCTCCTGGTCAATGATGAGGTCCTCGAGCTGGTGAGAGCCCTGTGGAGTACACCGACCTTGGTACCGCCAGTGGCAAAATGCATGGAAAAGCATGACTTTGTTCATATGTATGGATTTGAGGAGTTCTATTCCCTCCTGGCCCCGAGCTCCCTGGTAGTAATGATGATATCTGGTAGGGGAAGTTAAAGTCTACCCCCAAGGACAAAGACTTCAAGCAGTTGGATCTTCTGGTAAGAACATTTATACCCCATTGTCTCTACAGATGAGGATTGCTAATCAACAAGCTTTGCTGTCTAAGTATGATTTCCTCAGTTGGTCAGCCATGGCTAAATTCGAGGAGCAGTTGCCCAAGGCCTTGTATGAGGAGTTCTGGGCATTTGTTGCGGAAGGCTACTTGGTGACCAGAACGCCCCTACAGTCGACCCTTGAGGCTGCAGACACTGTGGCCAGGGTCATGGCCTCTGTGGTAATCATGAGGAGAGCTCCCTAGTTGCAAAACTCTGGGATCTCTGTAGACGTCCAACAAGCCATTGAAGACTCACCCTTTGATGGCCAAGTCTTGTTCTCAGACAAGATGGATGAGACCTTGCATTCCTTCAGGGATTCCAGGGCTACCTTGAGGTCCTTGGGAGTATACACGCTGTCCGTGCAAAGACTCCACTGTGGGATGCAGCAAGAGTATCGCCTGCAGCGCTCCTTTGCGCAACCATCCCCCCCAAAACAATGGAACTACCCTAGAAAGAGGGATAGAGCCCACAAGAGGAAGCAGTTGGGCTTGGGCTTTGGACAGTTTTCATGTCCTCCCTTGGCACCATCCAAGTGCCCTTTTTGACTCCTTTGTCCAGAACACTGATCCAGTCATTCCTCTGCCCCCTTCATCCACCTGTCCCTTTGCAGACAGGTTGTCTCGCTTTTACAATGCTTGGGACTCTATTACCTCAGACAGCTGGGTCCTAGACACTGGCAGATCAGGGTACACAATCCAGTTCCTCTCCACGCCTCTTCCCCATCCTTCTTCAGGGACCCCTCTTACGAGACAATGCTCATTGAGCAAGTCAGCTGTCTGTCGAAGTTGGAAGTGGTGGAGGAGGTTTTGCCAGAACACCGGGGCCATGGTTTTTACTCCGGGTACTTCCTGATACTGAAATCCAAGGGCAGGGTGAGATCCATTCTTGACCTTTGTGGCCTCAACAATTTCATCAAGTATATGCGATTCCGCATGGTCACTCTACATGGTCTCAGAACAATTGGTTTGTTGCTCTGGACTTTCAGAACACTTACTTTCATGTGGCCATTCTGCCAAGCCACAAAATTTTGTTACATTTTGTAGTGGTAGGAGAACACCATTGTTAGTATATGGGTTCTCCCGGTCAGCCTCTCTTCTGCCCCCCAGATCTTCACCAAATTCATGGTGGTGGTATTGGCATACCTCAGGAGGAAGGGTATCCACATCTTCCCATGTCTTGACAACTGGTTGCTGAAGGTAGATCCAGAGAGGGGGGGGGTTTCACCCATTTTGACACTACGTTGCATTTGCTCAACAGTCTGGGACTCCTTTTAAACACCTCAAAGTCAGCCTTGGCTCCCACTCAAAAAATCAAGTTTGTTGGAGCCCTTTTAGACTCCACAAAGTCAAGAGCGTTCCTGCCAACCAACCACTTCCAGTCAATGCAGCAGCTCTGCTTCAGCCATCCACGACAGTCAGTGTGTGTCTGAGCCTGCTGGGCCGCATGTCTGTGTGCATGCAGGTGATCCAGTTCGCCAGGTTGCGCCTTCACCCCCTTCAGATGTGGCTCAGGATGGTTTACCGCCCTGCTCTGCATCCTCTGGACAGGCTGGTTCACCTCCCTCCACCAGTCCTAGATTCCCTATGCTGGTAGGAGTCCCCATGCAATGTGCACCAAGGGGCCCCTTTCGCTCAGGCGTCTCGAACCAAGACACTGGTTGCTGATGTTTCCCTTCTGGGTTGAGGGGTGAATCTGGCCTTATTAAAGGTGCACGGCCTGTGGGCAGAACTGGGAGCCTCACTCCATATCAACGTGTTAGAACTTCAGGCCATCCACAATGCATGTCGTGCCTTCCAATACCGCATCAGACACGCAGTGGTACTCATCAACCGTACCACTGTAATGTACCGTGTGAACAAGCAACGGGAATGCATTCCCGGTTACTCTGCCCGGAGGCAATCAATTTTGGAAATTTTGCATTGAAGAAGACATCACTCCAGTAGCAGTCCATTTGCTGAGGGTGCAAAATCGTTTTGCGGACTCGCTCAGCAGGGTTTTCTCCCTGAGCCACGAATGGTCCCTGAAGGGGAGAGTTCTCTGGGTCATCTTTGCAATGTGGTGCATCCCTGCAATCCACCTGTTTGCAATGAGGGGAAAACGGGAAGTATTGACTATTCTGCTCTCGAAGGGGCCTCAGCCCAGGCTCCATCTCTGATGCCTTCCACTTTAGCTGGCAGCCGGCCCCCCTGTATGCCTTTCCTCCTCCATTCTCATCATTCTGCAGGTCATCCTCAAGCTCAAGGCATATTGGGCCAAGCTCTTCCTCACTTCTGGTTCTCAAACCTCCTTGCTCTGATGGCTCAGCATCCTATATTGCTTCCTCTCCATCCCGACCTGCTCACTCAGAACCATGGCCTCACCATTCATCCTGCGATCAGTGCCCTGCACCTTATGGCATGGTTGCTACATGGCTGAACCAAGAGGAGGAGCAGTGCTTGGTGGCTGTCCAACAAGTCCTACTCAAAAGTAGGAAGTCCTCCACTAAGATGGCCTACGTAGTGAAGTGGAAGAGATTCTCGGTGTGGTCCTGGGCCATGGGACCCAACCGACGGGGGCAGCCATCCAGGACCTCTTCAAGTACCTGCTACATCTTCAGAAATCGGACCTTGCGCTCAGTTTCCTGAGAATGTATTTTGCAGCGATATCAGAATTCCATCCATTGATTCAAGGGAAGTCAGTTTTTTCCAATGCCATGGTGGCGAGATTTCTGAAGGGGCTTCTCTGCTTACATCCTCTGGTCCGAGAACTGGTTTCCTTGTGGGACCTACACACGTTTCTGGTGGCTCTGATGGTCCCTCTGTTTGAGCCCCTTGTGTCCTGTCCGCGTCCCCTTCTGTCTCAGAAAACTGTGTTCTTGATAGCAACCGCTTTGGCAAGAAGGGTGTGTGAGTTGCAGGCTCTCATGGCTGAGTCGCCTTACACTCAGTTCTCCAAGGACAGGATAACACTGACCACACCCAAAGTTTTTATGTAAGGTAGTCTCTCCGTTTCATCTGTGTTTTTTTCCTAAGCCGCGCTTTTCCATGGAAGAACGACGCCTTTATACTCTGGATGTCTAGCCTTTTATCTAGACAGGACTAAAACGTTTCATGTTTTGCCTCCCCTGTTCATGTCATATCTGGACTGCATGAAGGGGCAAGTGGTCCCCCTGCACAGACCATCTCTAGATGGATAATATCCTGCATCAAGGCTGCATATGCGATAGCTTCGGTTACGCCTCCTCAGTGGATACCGGCTCACCCCACGAGAGCGCAAGCGACATTGATAGCATTCCTCAGTGACATTTCCATACTGGACATTTGCAGGGCGACCATGTGGTTGTCTGTACATATGTTTATGGACCATGCTGCTGTTACCACATCTTCTAGCACAGATTCAGGCCTCGGAAGGGTGGTCCTGCGATTCCCATTTCAGTAGACTCTGAGCCCCGCCTCTGGATTGGGATACTGTTTGTGAATCATCTAAGTGGAATACACGTCTGCATCTACCCGAAGAAGAAGAAACGGTTACTTACTGTAACTGGTTCTTCAAGATGTGATGCAGACATGTATTCCATTACCCACCCTCCGTCCCTTTTGCATTGGAGGCTCCTCTCATGGGCTTTCAGTGGGAAGGAACTGAGGGGGATCGGGATGGCGACTCCTCATATAGCCAGAGGAGGGGTCACAGTCATGAGGCCACCCCCCTACAGATACTGCTAGGCAAAAGTCTCTGGCTCTGGCATTCTGGGCATGCATATGCCTAAGTAGAATACATGTCTGCATGACATCTCAAAGAACCGCTGTTACAAGTAAGTAACACTTTCGTTTTTGCCTATCTCTGCAGCATGGCACATGGGTTGCCTGCTGGAATCATGTGGGCGTGTCTCACCTGATCAGTTCCCAGCCACTTGCAGGGTCCATGGGCATTGATGGCATATTGCTATCTCCTATTCTCTGCCTGTGGCACACACTTTTTAGTTAGACTAAAGCATTTTAGAAGCTAATATGAGGGGGCAAGGAGTCTAGGAGAGCTGGCTGTATTTTAAAGAAGCCTTATTGAGGGCGCAGGAACAAACCATCGCGAAGTGCAGAAAGAATAGCAAATATGGCAGGCGACCAGCTTGGCTTAACAGTGAAATCCTTGCTGATCTTAAACACAAAAAAGAAGCTTACAAAAAGTGGAAGATTGGACAAATGAACAGGGAGGAGTATAAAAATATTGCTCAGACATGCAGGAGCAAAATCAGGAAGGCCAAATCACATTTGGAGTTGCAAGCTAGCAGGGGATGTTAAGAGTAACAAGAAGGGTTTCTACAGGTATGTTAACAACAAGGAGAAGGTCAGGAAAAGTGTGGGACCCTTACTGTATGGGGGAGGCAACCTAGTGACAGATGATGTGGAAAACGCTGAAGTACTCAATGCTTTTTTTGCCTCGATCTTCGCAGACAAGTTCAGCTCCCAGACTGCTGCACTGGGCAACATAGTATGGGGAGGAGGTGAGCAGCCGTCAGTGGTGAAAGAACAGGTGAAGGCCTATTTAGAAAATCTGGACATGCACAAGTCCATGGGGCTGGATGCAATGCATCCAAGGGTGCTGAGGGAGTTGGCTGATGTGATTGCCGAGCCATTGGCCATTATCTTTGAAAATTCATGGCGATCGTGGGAGGTCCTGGACGATTGGAAAAAGGCAAATATAGTGCCCGTATTTAAGAAAGGGAAGAAAGAGAACCCGGGGAACTACAGACTAGTCAGCCTCACTTCAGTCCCCGGCAAAATCCTGGAGCAGGTCCTCAAGGAATCCATTTCGAAACACCCTAGAGGAGAGGAAGGCAATCAGGAACAGTCAACATGGATTCACCAAGGGCAAGTCATGCCTGACCAACCTGATTGCCTTCTATGATGAGATAACTGGCTCTGTGGATATGGGGAAAGTGGTGGATGTGATATATCTTGACTTTAGCAAAGCTTTTGATATGGTCTCCCACAGTATTCTTGCCAGCAAGTTAAAAAAATATGGATTGGATGAATGGACTGTAAGGTGGATAGAAAGCTGGCTAGATTGTTGGGCTCAATGGTTAGTGATCAATGGCTCGATGTCTAGTTGGCAGCTGGTATCAAACGGAGTGCCCCAGCAGTCAGTCCTGGGGCCGGTTTTGTTCAACATCTTTATTAATGATCTGGATGATGGGATTGATTGCACCCTCAGCAAGTTTGCAGGTGACACTAAGCTGCTGGAGAGGTAGATACGCTGAAGGGTAGGGATAGGGTCCAGAGTGACCTAGACTAATTGGAGGATTGGGCCAAAAGAAACCTGATGAGGTTCAACAAGAACAAGTGTGGAGTCCTGCACTAAGGACGGAAGAATCCCATGCACTGCTACAGGCTGGGGACTGACTAGCTAAGCAGCAGTTCTGCAAAAAAGGACAAGGGGATTACAGTGGACAAGAAGCTGGATATGAGTCAGCAGTGTGCCCTTGTTGCCAAGAAGGCCAAGGAGCATTGCCAGCAGATCGAGGGAAGTGATTATTCGCCTCTATTCGGCACTGGTGAGGCCACATCTGGAGTATTGCGTCCATTTTTGGTTCCCCCACTACAGAAGAGATGTGGACAAATTTGGAGAGAGTCCAGCGGAGGGCAATGAAAATGATTAGGGGGCTGGGGCACTTGACTTACGAGGAGAGGCTGAGGGAACTGGGGTTATTTAGTCTGCAGAAGAGAGTGAGGGGGGATTTGATAGCAACCTTCAACTACCTGAAGGGGGGTTCCAAAGACGATGGAGCTTGGCTGTTCTCAGTGGTGGCAGATGACAGAACAAGAAGCAATGGTCTCAAGTTGCAGTGGGGGAGGTCTAGGTTGGATATTAGGAAACACTATATGACTATGAGGATGGTGAAGGAATGGAATGGGTTACCTAGGGAGGTGGTGGAATCTCCATCCTTAGAGGTTTTTAAGGCCTGTCTTGACAAAGCCTTGGCTGGGATGATTTAGTTGGTGTTGGTCATGGTTTGAGCAGGGGATTGGACTATATGACCTCCTGAGGTCTCTTCCAACATTAATATTCTATGATTCTATTATTTCAGTCCTCAGGGGACTAAAATCCTTTGCGTCAATATAACGATATCTGGGTGAAATTTAATGTCCTGTGTATGCAGAAGATCAGACTGTATAATCTAATGGTCCCACCTGGCCTTAAAGTCTATGAAAGTATAAAGAGAAGTTTCCCAATAACTTTCAGTTAATAAAAATCACCCATTTTGGTCTCTGGCTTGGTTGAAAACATCAGAACTATTCATTGAACCATAATCTTTTTCCACTGCACAATTAAACCTTTGGTGGCACAGTAGGAGAGGGGTGGGTATTCAGGTATTAGAATCCCAAACAGTTTAGAGTTTTACATTTTTCTGCCAACACCTTGAATTGCCCTCAGAAGTAAATATGATGAAATATGGTTTAATAGTGCCAAGCAGATATATTCTTTGCCAGATGAGCTTAGGGCAGTCTTCTGTAGAGTGTACTGCGTTGTCAGATCTAGAGGTTTCAGGGTGTGGAATGTGGCAATGTCTGCTTTAAAGAAAGAAACAAGGATAGTGTGGTAATATCTATCTTTATTTGGACCAACTTCTGTTGGTGAAAGAGATGTGCTTTCTTCGGATTTCTGAAGAAGAGCTCTGTGAAATTCAAAAGCATGTCTGTTTCACCAACAGAAGTTGTTCCAAATAAAGATATTACCTCACTTGCCTTGTCGCTCTCATATGCTGGGACTTACGAGGCTATAATCAACTGCAGACATACTTTAGAGAGAAGCTGTGTAAGTGCCTTAGAAACTGTGACTGTAGAAAGGTGCTTTTTGCCACTGATGGCAAACTATGCATCCAAACGTCACATCAGTGCTAATGAGATCTCAAGGAACCAATCTGCATTTCATTTAATACAGTTTAAGAAATGCATAATTTATTAAAAAAAGATGCTTGTATTTTCTTGTGGCTCATTACTGATTTTTTTCTGCCCTGTTTGTGTCACCTCCAATAGTCTATGCAAGCGGCAAGATGTCCTACAGATGAACTGTCATTAAGCAATTGTGCTGTCGTGAATGAGAAGGATTTCCAGGCTGGCATGTAAGTATCCACTGTTACTCTTCTGTCTAACAAGACCTAGAGAGAGTGTCATTTTAGACCTGGAAGCAGTCAGCTAAATTTCTGAAACTGACTTGTTCCCAGAACTCACCCTGCCTGAGTCACTTGTGTATCTCTTCTTTGGGAATGTGAATGTGGCTTTGAGGTTAAAAGTGAGGGTGTGGCTTTATCCCAAAAGATGGGAATAAGGTAGGGGCCATGGTTGGACAAAGAGCAGGCCTTCTTTGCATGGATGCGTATTTAGGGTATTTCAGTTAAGTCTTTTTTAAGTGTAATGCATGGAAGCAGAAAACATGTCATTTTATCCACAGGAAACTCCTAGTACTAGGCTAGTCCATAAAATGCAACTTGAGGAGATCGAAATGTTTTGCCACCTTGTCCTCTTAGCCCCACCTATACAGTTGCTAGACATGATTTCAATTTTTGAGTTTGTAAAATATTCTGCAGTTCAAAAATGTGAAGGCATTTCCTTACTACTTGTGAGTGCTTTCCTTTGCAACCTTAATGTACTTTTAATATCTAGGATTTTTTTGTGCGTGCAGTGGAGTGGATCTCAGAGTGATTTTAAGCAGGAAAACTCAATTTAAATAATTGATTTTTGTATTGTTGCCTAGAGAGAGGGTAATTCTCATTGGTTGGTAACCATTAAAACATACTGATTTGCAACCAAATATAGTTGTTGCATTAAATTTGGTACTTTTTTGGTTAGTCACAGTGATGGACTGTAGCTATATGCATTTATTGAAGCAATTATATACATTAACATACATTTATTCAAATTCTTAATTTTTACATTATTATGTTAGAAAACAGTGAATGATGCATTCCTTGTTTACTGGATGATGATTTCTTATTTAGGATTTTTGTCAAACTGCATTTGGATGGAAATTGGAATTCAATTACAAATGTAAAATAAATAGTTTATTAGTAGTTAAATAAAACTTGATTAGTAGTTAAATAAAAATATGTTGAAGGCATAAGAAATATGTTTTAACAAACATTTTGCATGTAAGGAAGTATTAATTGTACTTAGTGACTTGACTGTTTCTGTTCAAAAGTATTTAGGTGCCTGAAGATGCAGATAGGCACCTAGTGTGATTTACAAAAGTGCCTAAGCGTGTTAGGTGCCTGACTCCCACTGAAATCTGTGAACCACTGTACATTTTGAAAGGTTTCAGAGTAGCAGCCGTGTTAGTCTGTATCCGCAAAAAGAAGAACAGGAGGACTTGTGGCACCTTAGAGACTAACAAATTTATTAGAGCATAAGCTTTCGTGGACTACAGCCCACTTCTTCGGATGCATATAGAATGGAACATATATTGAGGAGATATATATACACACATACAGAGAGCATAAACAGGTGGGAGTTGTCTTACCAACTCTGAGAGGCCAATTAATTAAGAGAAAAAAAACTGTACATTTTGTATGGCCAGTGTCACAAGGTGTGCCTGCTATGGCTAAGTGTGGCACTGCAGACACTCCCTGCCTCAATTTCCTCCTCCTCAGGGTTTTCCGTCTCTCCCAGGGTTCACATGGCTCAACAAAAGTCCAGACCAAACCAAAAGTACTTTTGCCCCACTTAGGATCCTCTTCAGCCTGCTCTTCAGGTTCAGTTCCCAGTCCCTTCTGGGTTACCTTTCAGTCTCTCTGTGGCTCTGTCATAGAGCCCTGACTCCCAGACCACTTCCCCGGAGTCCTCTGACACAGTCTGAGCCCCTCTGGGCTACATTTTATTTCCTTTGGCTCTGAGAGAGAGCCCTGACTTCTAGGCTTCTTCCCTAGAGTCCCCTCACAATCTCCTGCAGGCCTTTGCTCAGGGCCTTCCACAGAAACCTGCTGATTCTGTGTGGTTCTAGTCTCTTTAAAAGGGATCAGAACTACTCGGAAATAACCTACCTGGTCCTGATAGGGGGGCTAGCTAATCTGTCCCAAGTGTGGCTGAGCACAACTACCCTAAAGGGCCAGCCAACCTGTGACAGGCAGGGCTCATCTTGAGAATCTCTTAATGAAAGGCTGATTTAAAGCCGTAGTGATTCCTATAGTTAATAATTGGCGTTTTCAGTGGAACATGCGGTATTGTTCATAGATCTCTAGTTCCCGATCATGCTGCTGTAGTCAGATGTTGGCTGTGTGTGTGTTCTCTCCGCGTGCTGCACTGGCTCTGGCCGTGTAGCCCCTACAGCAGGCTCTGATCAAACTGCCCAATAACTACAGACCCATTCGTAGCAGAGGCACTCGGTCAGGTTTATTGTCGCCGAAGCACAGTGATAGCACCTGGCAGATTCTATGGGGATACTAAGACCTGTCTGCCCGTGACAATGGACTCAGCTCAGTCAGTGGCGGGACTTTCCACTGCCCCCTCGGCTGGCCAAAGACACACTCTCTGAGACTCCATTTTATACACCGATACATACAACTTATGTATTGCCCCTCTTATGTAGGTAGTTACTGCCCCCTCACATGGTTTGTTACCAGCCATTACCTTGCACATGTTGGTTTGATCAAAACATCTCTATCCGTCACACTGTCATCCTGACCTTATCTTTAGGCGGGGTCATTGTGTGCTCATTATCTGTGGGGTGCATGTGTGTGTGTGTGTACACACCAGACTTGGTAATGGGTGTTCTGGTACCACCCTTTTGAAATGTGTTTGCATGAGTTTACTGTGCCTAGTACTACTTAGGAATGTATGTTTTTTTGCAATACCAGCCCTGTTCTTGCCAGATTCTGTGAACTTGCAAGTAGGCAGGTTTTATAGCAGGGCCTGCCTTTTGCTCACAGCCTGACTTTTGTTAACTTTGCTTTATATCAGCAAAACTTGCCCACTACTTTAGTTCAGGCCTCTTGTCTCAGGCTCTCTTTCTACTACATTTGCTATCTCTGGCTACATGAGAGCAAGAGTGCCTCTAACCATTGTTTATGTAGCTACTGGTGCTCTAGAGCCCCCAACTGTCTGCTCACTTAAACACCTCCTGCTGCTCAGGCCCTGCCTGCCACGGCCCACCTACCACTACCAGCCTGACCTTTTCCAGCTGCCCTGGAGCAACTTTGTCAGCAGTCGTCATTCCTTGCCCGTTTGTCCTTCCACCCTTACTTCCAAGAAAATAGTGCAGTACTTTTTGTTAGAAAAACAAGTCTTACTGCTAGCCGCATTTTGTATTGCACTAGTCTGCCAAATAAAAAATATGAATGAACTCTCTTGGGACTTCCTGCTGGCACACTAATGTTCACTTATGTCTTTGAGAGTTAGAGCTCTGGGCATTGGAAACTGGCACTCTGGAATTTTAGTCATCGTTTTGCCACTGTCTTGCTGTGTAACCATGTGCAAGTCCTTTCACTGCAGTGTGCCTTGGCTTGCCCTCTATAAAATGGGAATAATGCCTGGATAACCTGCAGTGGAGTATGGAGTCTGATGAACTGTTTGATCCCCCCGATGGAAAACATACTGTAGAAGAGCATAGTAATATAGATCCATTTTAATTTTACACACTCCTGTTGAAATTACACACCTACCCCAATATAACGCGACCCGATATAACACGAATTTGGATATAACACGGTAAAGCAGTGCTCTGGGGGGGCGGGGCTGCGCATTCCGGGGGATCAAAGCAAGTTCGATATAACGCGGTAAGATTTTTTGGCTCCCGAGGACAGCGTTATGTCGAGGTAGAGGTGTATATCTTTAGACACTTACGAAGATTGCATTTATGCCTGTTTAAATTTCAATATATCAAATGCAAGATTAGCTGCTTCCATTGCCTGATGTTTAGGAACAAGTATTACTAGGTTATTGTGTTGTTTCTTCCATTATTGAATTTCTGTCTGAGGTCAAATGCTAACAGGGCTCCTTTCAGTTCAGCCTGCTGTAGCTGCTTCAACATCAGAACCTACAGTTTTTGTTTAAGGCTTCTCTTTTCAACATGGCCACCTGGTGCTGCTCTGACTGTCCAGGAAAATGTAAAATGAGAGGCCTTGAAGAAAAACAGTATTTTTCATATCAGTCTTAAAAAAATACTCCTTTAATATTTTGATTCCTACCATTTTTCCAGCAGGATAAAGGCTGTCTCCCTTTGCTGTAATGCATCTCCCTCTGTTGTAATGCTCAGAAGAAGAAATAATGGTGATATTCATTGCTGAAGTTACATGTATTGGGCCATAATATTTACAGGGCTTTTATATACTGTGCTGCCAAACTGTTTTAAATTATACCAATGTGGTGCACTGTTTCTTACTCCTAGGGAAATTCTGCGCAATTGCAGTGCAGCAGAAAAATGCTGCCCCACTCCTCCCCCGCAGATCCCTTTTCTTCCTTGCAGAAAATGGTTTCTGTGGGAAAGCAAAGAGACTCTGTACCAGTAATTACTCACCCCTCCCTGGCAGCTCTGCTCTGTTCAGCAGCTGGGGGAGGGAGGGCAATCACTGGAAAAAGGGGAGTATAGGGATGCCCAGGCCACACAGGGACATTAGTTTCAGGTGAGGGGGAGGAGGATGGAGACAGAGTTCTCCTACCCCCCCCTTCCCTGAATGGAGCAGCCGGGGCTGCGTCAGATCAAGCCCCAGAAACGTCCCCTGGCTGCAGGAAGCTCTGCACTGCAGGGGTGGTGGTAGTGGTGTCTGGGTGCAGGATAGGCGTGCGGCTCGAGGGAGAGGTTTCCAGGTGTGTGTGTGTGTGTGTGTGTATTTATGTGGGGAGGTTGGGTGCCGGTGGTCTGGATGCGCGGGGTTTGGGCTGACAGGGAGCAGCTCCCTGTACAGCGACCCCCCTCCACGTGCGCACCCAGACCCCCCTCCACTGAGCCCCCCCGTATCAGGAGCCCCCAGAACCACCCCCAAGCCTCCCAAACCCCCACCCTGCCAAGCCTCACCCCCTGCATCAGGAGCCCCCGCATACCCGGACCCTCGACCCCACTGAGCCCCAACCAGCTGCATCCTGACCCCCGCCCCACTCCCCACCGAGCCCTAACCACCTTTACCTGGACTGCCCTGCAGAGTCCCATAACCCCTGCACTGAGCCCCTGTGCATCCAGATTCCCCCCTGCACCCAGACCTCCTTATCGAGCTGCCCACACCTTGATTGCGCCTCCCAGAACCCTGGTACTCTTGAGGGAATGCCGCACCAAAAAATTAACATTTTAAAATTCTGAAAAGTTCTGCATATTTTAATTGTGAAAATAACACAGAAACACAATAACAATATAATCACACCATTTTCCATTATTTTGGTAATTCATTTCAAAATACTTGTCAACAAATAATTGAAAATGGTGTGATTATATTGTGTTATTTTGACAAATAAACTTTGCAAAATTTTAAGATATTGTGTGCAGAATATTTAATTTTTTGGCACAGAATTCCCTCAGGAGTAGTTTCTGTTCACTGGCTTATCACCAACAAATATGTACTAGTGGGGGGGACATGATCACCTGAAAACTAGACTGTGACAGCTGTATGGGTCAGGGATGGAAGCTTCTCCTACTCCGCTGAATGATAGAAGATGGCTTGTAGGTTCATACCTACATCATTAAAAGGGGCTGTCACTCAGTGAAAATGCTTATGGTGGTGCTTCTGACTTCCTGTGTCCAGGGGTGAACACACATTTCAGCGCTTGTCTGTCTGTGTGCTGTGAGCTAGTCAACTTCTCCAGGTTTGGTTACCGGTAGTTCTTCTCTACCATGGAGAGCTCCTCTCACAGAAGGAGCTGTCCCAGCCCTCTAGCAACTGTATCTGCTTGAATTGGATTGTGATTTTTTTTAATGGCTATTGCAGTTGTGCAAATACAAGCGAAACTCTACACTTCTCAGAGTGAGCAGGAGGTGGAGCCAAGGGTGAAGTGGCAAACCCCATGAATGGTATTAAGAAGTAATTAACAGCAGGTTTGCAGTGGCCAGTTGCTCAGCTGCTGGGGAGAAAGTGTGTCAGGAAAAACGTCTCTCCAGATGGCTTCAGAGAACTGCTCCAAAATACACTCTATTATCTAGTTGAGTTTTGGTGCAGTATGAGAGATTCAAAGAGGAAACATAGTCCAGTGGTTATGGTGGTAGCTGGTCTCTTGGGAGATCCAGGTGTTTCTATCTCTGTCACAGACTTCCTGTGGGTACTCCGTTAAACCACTGGGCTGCTTTGTGCATAAATTCCCAATCTGTGAAATGGGGATAATGCTGCAGTACTTTACAGGGGTACTGATACCTTAAAAAGACTGAGGCACTCGGCTATAACGGTAACGAGCACTATACAATAGACAGACATTTGTCGGTAGGTTGTCATAGAATTATGTAAGATTAGGATTGGAAGAGACCTCAGGATGTCATCTAGTCCATCTCCCTGCTCAAGGCAGGACCAACCCCAACTAAATCATCCCAGCCAGGGCTTTGTCAAGCCGGGCCGTAAAAACCTCTAAGGAAGGAGATTCCACCACCTCCCTAGGTAACCCATTCCAGTGCTTCACCACTCTCCTAGTGAAAAAGTTTTTCCTAGTATCTAACCTAAACCACCCCTACTGCAACTTGAGACCATTGCTCCTTGTTCTGTCATCTGCCACCACTGAGAACAGCCGAGCTCCATCCTCTTTGGAATGCCCCCCCTTCAGGTAGTTGAAGGCTGCTATCAAATCCCCCCTCACTCTTCTCTTCTGAAGAGTAAATGCGCCCAGTTCCCTCAGCCTCTTCTCGTAAGTCATGTGCCCCAGCCTCCTAATCATTTTTGTTGCCCTCTGCTGGACTCTCTCTAATTTGTCCTCATCCTTTCTGTAGTGGGGGCCCCCAAAACTGGACACAGTACTCCAGATGTGGCCTCACCAGTGCCAAATAGAGGGGAATAATCACTTCCCTCAATCTGTTGGCAATGCTTCTACGGATACAGCCCAATATGCTGTTGGCCTTCTTGGCAACAAGGGCACACTGCTGACTCATATCCAGCTTCTTGTCCACTGTAACGCCCAGGTCCTTTTCTGCAGAACTGCTGCTTAGCCAGTCGGTCACCAGCCTGTAGCGGTGCATGGGATTCTTCCTAAGTGCAGAACTCTGCACTTGTCCTTGTTGAACCTCATCAGATTTCTTTTGGCCCAGTCCTGCAATTTGTCTAGGTCACTCTGGACCCGATCCTTATCCTCCATCGTATCTACCTCTCCCCCCCAGTTTTGTGTAATCTGCAAACTTGCTCAGGGTGAAATTAATCCCATCATCCAGATTATTAATAAACATGTTGAACAAAACTGGTACCAGGACCGACCCCTGGGGCACTCTGCTTGATACCGGCTGCCAAATAGACATCGAGCCGTTGATCACTACCCATTGAGCCCGGCAATTTAGCCAGCTTTCTATCCACCTTATAGTCCATTCATCCAATCCATACTTTTTTAACTTGCTGGCAAGAATACTGTTGGAGACTGTATCAAAAGCTTTACTAAAGTCAAGATATATCACATCCACCGCTTTCCCCATATCCATAGAGCCAGTTATCTCATCATAGAAGGCAATCAGGTTGGTCAGACATGACTTGCCCTTGGTGAATCCATGTTGACTGTTCCTGATCACTTTCCTCTCCTCTAGGGTGCTTCAAAATAGATTCCGTGAGGACCTGCTCCAGGATTTTGCCGGGGACTGAAGTGAGGCTAACTAGTCTGTAGTTCCCTGGGTTCTCTTTCTCCCCTTTTTAAAATACGGGCACTATATTTGCCTTTTTCCAATCATCCAGGACCTCCCATGATCGCCATGAGTTTTCAAAGATAATGGCCAATTGCTCTGCAATCACATCAACCAACTCCCTCAGCACCCTTGTATGCATTGCATCCAGCCCCATGGACTTGTGCATGTCCAGATTTTCTAAATAGTCCTTCATCTGTTCTTTCACGACTGAGGGCTGCTCACCTCCTCCCCATACTGTGTTGCCCAGTGCGGCAGTCTGGGAGCTGAACTTGTCTGTGAAGATCGAGGCAAAAAAAGCATTGAGTACTTCAGCGTTTTCCACATCATCTGTCACTAGGTTGCCTCCCCCATTCAGTAAGGGTCCCACACTTTCCCTGACCACCTTCTTGTGGCTAACATACCTGTAGAAACCCTTCTTGTTACCCTTCACATCTCTTGCTAGCTGCAACTCTAGTTGTGTTCTGGCCTTTCTGACTACACCCCTGTATGCTCTAGCAATATTTGTATACTCCTCCCTAGTCATCTGTCCAATTTTCCACTTCTTGTAAGCTTCCTTTTTGTGTTTAAGCATCAGCCCCATGGACTTATGCATGTCTCGCTTTTTCAAGCAGATGCTAGTAATAAAGTGACGTGGCATTACAAAAAATGCGATGCCGAACTGTGAGTATTTAATCTGAAATCTTTGCCTCTTGCATTTTAAAAACTAGCACCTTCCCCTAATGTTTGCGGAATTAAATAATGGTAGAGCCTAAGCGTTAGACCTGTAAGAGCCAACTGTGTACATTTATGGTCGTGTGTAAGTAATAGTAACTACTAGGTTGCAACCTTCTATCAATTATGAAAGTATGCAGAAAACAACAACTGTAGATGTGTTGTAACCAAAAAAAGCCCTGGACATTCTGCTATATAAAGAATCCTGGGAAGTTTACTTGTTTTGTAGAATTAAGGTTTACATAGGAACTAGCGTGTGTATTGGTTATGGAAAGAAACTGCAGAATGCTCTTAAAAGTATATACACCGGAAGTGTAAAAAAGTATTTCAGTATCAAACCAGAGCTGTAGGCTATAAACTTAGCCAGGCCATCCATATTGCTGCCTTGCAGTAAAGTGCATATGACAATAATCACCTGTCCTCTTCTGTTCTTTTAAAATTAGTACTTACCATTCTGTTCTAGGTTTGACTAACTGCAAGGGAGAATTTATTGGATGTATAGCTTATAATTGGCTTCCTTTTAATGTTCACATTATCATATGCACATATATGTGGACATGATATTCAGATTCCTTCATGAAATCACCTTCAGACATGGGACTGGGAATCAGACCTTGGATCTATTCCCAGCTGATTCACTGACACATCTTGGGACAAGTCACTTCCTTTCCATGCTTTAGTTTTGACATCTGTAGAAGTTAGCATGAGTCTCATCTTTGCACTGATATAATACATTGGATCACAGGATCTCAAAGCACTTTACAAAGTATTTATTATTAGACAGTGGTAATAACTTACATTTCTGTTGTACGTTCCATCCTGGGGGGATCCCAAATCACTTTGAAAACAATAAACATGTACAGATAGCCAGCTTCAGGGAGGACATCACAAAGGCCTGGTGGTGTGAAGTGTGTGAGGAGGAAACACTTCTGTTCTTTGGGACACCCTCCTACTCTTGGAGAAAGTTCCCCAGGGGATCGCTAAAATTCTTATGGTTTTAAAAAATGGTTTTAATCTTGGATCCTCTGCTGTTTTATCAAATTCAAACTAAAAGCTCCTTAGGCCATTCAAAGATCTCCATATTACCATTTCACCCGCTAAGGTGTAGGAATAAAGTGGGGAAACTTTTCCATTTATAATGCTAAAACTTTTACAGTGCGTTTTGGAATCCTTTCTTGCCAAGCTGTGCCAGTGGTTAAGTACTACGGTTCCTTATTTTAAAAAGCTAATTAAATCATGGATGCTATCAATGAATGACAGTATATGGATGCTTACACAAAGTTACTGTAAGAATAAGTTGACATTAAACATAATTGAGATCAAGGAGCTTTAGCGTGATAAGCAGAGGCAACTCATGGGGGGGCCATGTTCCCCCTCCCCCAGATTTCTGCCAGGGTTTGCTGGCCAGCCCCCCTCCCTGTGTGGCAGCTCCTGGAGCTGGCGATCTGTGACATGGGGAGAGGTAGCAGCAAAAAGCTGGGAGCTGCAGGGAGAGGCCGCTGAGGGTAAGTGGGGGGGCATGACTCAAGCTATTGGGTGGGGGAGGCGAACCTTTAAATTGTGCCCCTTCACTATCAGCAGGTACCCCACTCGTCTCTGGTGACAAGGTGTCTTGGCTCTCTATGAGCGGAGGGTGAAAACATTATCTTTCATTGGACCAACTTCTGTTGGAGGGATGGGAGAGAGAGAGGCTTTTGAGCTACACTGAGCTTCTTCAGGTCTGGGAAAGGTAGTGTCACAGCTAAATAGGAGGTGGAACAGATTGTTTAGCATACCTAGTTAGCACATATTTCAAGAGACCATTCAAGGTGAAGTGGCCCATTAACACCCGTCCAGTCCTGGGAGTAGGGGAAGGCAGTTGGGGGTGGTGGTTAGTGGGTTATAGATCAGGATGGCCAAACAATGCCGCATGCGGCTCTTTTACAGTTAAAGTACAGCTCGAGGAGCCCCTCCCCATTTCCCACCTACTAGATGGGGGGTGTGGGGAGCTTGGAACCTCTGCCTTTCAGCAGGTCGGTGAGGTAGGGGCTTCTGCCCGGTGGGGAGGGGAGTCTTGGGGCTTCAGCCCTGTGGGCCACGCCTTCCGGGGCTTGGGGCTTCAGCAGAAGCGGGGCTGAAACCCCAAGCCCCGGCAGGCTCCTCCTGAGGGGTTGAAGCCCCGACCCCCGGCAGGTGTGCCCTGGCTCTCGAACGTCTGAAGATTGTCATATTCAGCTCAGCGGGTCAGTAAGTTTGGCCTCCCCTGTTATAGATTGTTGTATTAATCCATAAATCCATTGTGTCTATTCAGTCCATGTTTTTCAGTGTCTAGCAGAGTGATGAATTTAAGCTCCCAGGCTCATCTTTTGAAAGTGTTGTGCAGATTTCCTTTCCTCAGTCTCAAAGGGACCCTCACCCCTGTGGAGCCTGCTGGAAGTCAGTGACTTCAGTGCATCTCTGTACAGGCATCCTCCTGCTTACATTGCATTGCAGGACTGGTGCCTTAGTTTTTCCATCACAGAAGTTGAATGAAATCTAAGAATTGTTACACATGATTTCTCATAACATTGGAATCAAAATAAAATGCTGCTCTTTCTCTTCTAGGCATGTAGTTGTGAGGACTTCTCCAAACCACAGATACATTTTCACGTTGAGAACCCATTCATCTGTTGTTCCGGGCAGCATCGCGTTCAGCCTACCCCAGGTATTGTGTGGTCTCACTTTTCCGCTAGGAAGCAGGTGAAAGGCTTTTAAACAAAAGAAGGCATTTGTATCATGTCAGTTTTTTAAAGTTAACAATTTCAATGGGGAAAAAACCCCGTGGATAAATACAAGTAGTTGGAATTAATGCTGCAAGTGTGGGCTTTTGCAATCAGAATTTCAAGAGACTTTTCTGATAGACTGGGCACATTTTCTGTAAAATAAGATGTAAGGGGCATTTTGGGGGAAAAGCAGGTAAACAAATTATTTTTCACAATTTGAATGTGCTGAATCTGAAAATATTTATCAAGCTGAATTTTGAATATTTCACCACCTAAATTGGAATTCAAAAATTATGTAAAATTTGAAAAATTAGTAAATTTTCTATTTTTATTCTATTACAAAGAGTCACTGTATATCTTGCACATTGCTAGACAAGCATAATTTAACAGTTCCTACATGTGCCGACACACCCCTTACATTTACAGGCCAGTATGATATTTCTGCAGCTACGGTATTGTGATATGCATTCTTTGATACATCCACAGGTAACAATTTCTGCACAGCTGTCAGGGATTGGCTCTATTGGCATTAACTTGGGTACCATTTCTCCATTATGTTTGGTCCAACCCATATTCTCTAGTGAGGGTAGTGTGGGATTGTTGCAATTTGCCTGCCTACACTCCGTAACTTGCAAGTGAGCTCTTTGAGTGCAGCGCAGTGCATCACTTGCTGGGGGCAGTGCCTCTGGTGTCGACACTTGGAGAACAATATCACCCGGCCCTTGTCGCAGCCCTCCTCATCAGATAAACTGTACATGTTGCAGATGTTTTTTTCTGCTGAAATGATCATTCTGTAGCTCATCCTTCCCCCCAGTTTCTTGGGAGTACATGTTTCTCCATGGATATTGTCCAAGCAGTTTTCTTGCTGTTCCCAGCAATATAGGAAACAGTATCACTGACTGTCAGTGAAGTGGTCGCTTGAAATGTGTTATGCTACGCAGTCTCTTCCATCTTGTATTTAGCTGTGACACTGAGTAAGTTTTCCAGACCTGAAGAAGAGCTCTGTGTAAGCTTGAAAGCTTGTCTCTCTCACCAACAGAAGTTGGCCCAGTAAAAGAAATTACCTCGCCCACCTTGTCTCTCTAATATCCTGGAACCGACATGGCTACAACAACACTACATACAACAATGAAAAAGATTGAGTAAACTAACTACTAAATGTCGACCTTACTGCAAAACCAACAAAATTCAAGTGCATATCATCAGGTGACCAGAGATTGTTCCCTGCGTTTTCGGATAGCACAGTATTCCAAATTAGGAACATATTCCATATTTAGTACCTCTCCTTTACTGTCTGTCTATTTTTTTTAAGTTACAAATGTTAGCCTTAAAGTTCAGAAGTCAGCTTGGTAAACATCTTCAGATTCAGCACAGTCAAATGATGAAAGAAAACATGTTTGTCACCATTTCTCCAGAAATGCTTTCTGTTTCATTAATATCAGCTTATCCGGGGATTTGGCCTACTCTGAGATAGGTGCAGCGAACCTCCCGTTGGCTCTTGACTACTGTCTTTTTTTTTTCTTAAGAGGTCCTCCTGAAGTTCCTTCCAACCCTGATATTCTATGATTCTATGATTCTGTACATTGTAACTGCTTATTATTGTCCTTGGTTATAGAATCTAAATGTGAGAGCAAGAAAAGATCTATTAAATCATTCAGTTCTTCTGGTTCATCTCCTATTCTCTGCAGTACGTTAGCCTCAGATGTCATAAATATATCAGTGTATGCACAAAAATGAATTTCTCACTCTTACCATGCTGATGAAAAAGTTAATATCTGCTTGTCCAGGTGAGTGGGTGTATGGATTTTTGTACTGTTGTCATATGTTCCATTATGTCTTAATCGGGGGAAAAACATAATCCTTTCCTACTGATGCTCCATATACGTCTTCTATCACAGGAGTCTGGAAGATAATTAGAAGTATAAGATGCTTGGCAGCGGTGGGTTGCAGTATGTACATCAAATTCAAGATTCCAGTAGGTGCTGCCATGCTGACATACACTTCACCAAGTGAATAAAGCAGAACCTGCTTTGAAATATAGCTGCTGAGAGACTTTTTTCTTAAAATGCAACTAGGGAAATGCCTCCAGTGCTGAGGAGTAAATGTAAATAGGAATTTTCTTTTCAGTTTAGTTTGTTTCATCTTGTTGAAAATATCTGCTACAAATGCCGATGAATGAATGTTTTCAATTGAGTAATTTCTGATAAATTTCATTGCAGCCTGCATTATACATATGATACTCTCCATTGGTTTCTGGGCCTAGGCGATCAGGTTATCATTCTTGCGAACAATTACTTGACATTTTACCTTGCTAAAGTAGTGTCTAGTGATTATTTAATTCAATAGCACTATTTTCCAAGAAAGTAGCAACAGTCAACATTGGAGTATGCTTTGTTTGTAACTCCTAATGTTAATGGAAATTACATATGCATCAAAAGAGGGACAGACCCCCTGTATGACTAAACAATGAAATTCAAGAACGTAACTATACGCAATGCGTTTTCTGAAAGGGCCAGCTAATGAATAACATTAGACATTTCAGCAGTAAGTAATATTTTTGTTGTGGATCTCAATAATTCTGCCCAAGAAATTGGGAACTAAAAAGCCTGAATTGGCTGCAAATCTGTAAAGAGATTTATGGTCAAGAATGATTTGGTCACTGGAATGAGAAATGTTTAGCTTTGGTATGCAATGGTGAAAGTATAGTGAGTTCTGTAATCCAGACCCATATCAAGAAGTTAAATTCTATTAACAAAACATTGACCCCAAGAAAGGGGCTGTTGTGATCATCATCATTCTAGTCAATTAGGTACTATAAAAAAAGATATTTAAGTGAATTTCAGTAGGTCTAAAGTGGGGATCGGCAACCTTTGGCCCATGGCCCGCTAGGGTAAGCCCCCTGGCGGGCCGGGCCAGTTTGTTTACCTGCCGCGTCCGCAGGTTCGGCCGATTGCGGCTCCCACTGGCTGTGGTTCGCCGTCCCAGGCCAATGGGGGCTGCAGGAAGCAGCGTGGGCTGAGGGACGTGCTGGCTGCGGCTTCCCGCAGCCCCCATTGGCCTGGAGCGGCGAACCGCAGCCAGTGGGAGCCGCGATCGGCCAAACCCGCGGATGCGGCCGGTAAAGAAACCAGCCTGGCCCGCCAGGGTGCTTACCCTGGCGAGCCGCGTGCCAAAGGTTGCCGATCCCCGCTTTAGACCTACTGAAATTCACTTAAATATCTTTTTTTATAGTACCTAATTTCTTGCTCACTGAAAGATCTCAAAAGAACATAAGCTATAATACAATGCGTTATAAATATGTTCCCCAATGAGAGTTCTCACACAATCACCCATTTAAAATGAGCATAAAGTGTAGCATACGTTTTTCTGCCTGTTGAGATACATCTCCCCTTTAGCCTTCAGACAGTGCGTGTTCTTGAGCAGTGGGCTGAACTGAATAGCAGGAAAAATATCCCATACAGTTTCTTTCATCATCAGGGATGTGCTGGAGTCATGAGCTCACTTTTGTTAAGAAGGCTACACTTAATCATTTCTGTCTTCAAGAGCTGTTGTAACTATTCTCTGTGGGATTAAACCTGGATGGTTTCACAGAACTTGGTTACAGTACAGTCAAAGCCATCAAATGGAAAAACAATGACATTCTGTAAGGGTTTTGTCATTGTTGCTTTTTTTTTAACCTCTTATTAAGTATTTTGTTAGGTTTTATTTAGGGCTGTCAAGTGATTAAAAAAATTGCGATTAATTGTGCGATTAAAACAATTGCAATTTAATAAATTGATTAATCGCGTGATTAAAATTAATAGAATACTATTTAAATATTTTTGGATGTTTTCTAAATTTTCAAATATTGATTTCAATTACAATATAGAATACAAAGTGTACAGTGTTCACTTTATATTTATTTTTTATTACAAATATTTGCACTGTAAAAAACAAAAGAAATAGTGTTTTTCAATTCACCTACAAGTACTGTAGGGCAATCTCTTTATCATGAATGTTGAACTTACAAACGTAGAATTATGTACAATAAAAACCTGCATTCAAAAATAAAACAGTGTAAAACTTTAGAGCTTACAAGTCCTTGTTCAGCCAGTTGCTCAGACAAACAAGTTTGTTTACATTTGCAGAAGATAATGCTGTCTGCTTCTTGTTTACAATGTCACTTGAAAATTAGAACAGGCGTTTGCATGGACTGTTTTAGCCAGCATCGCAAGATATTTGCATGCCAGATGCACTGATGATTCATATGTCCCTTGATGCTTCAACCACCGTTCCAGAGGACACACGTCCATGCTGATGACGGGTTCTGCTTGATAACGATCCAAAACAGTGCGAACCGAAGCATGTTCATTTTCATCATCTGAGTCAGATGCCACCAGCAGAAAGTTGATTTTCTTTTTTGGTGGTTTGGGTTCTGTAGTTTCTGCGACAGAGTGTTGCTCTTTTAAGACTTCTGAAAAAATGCTCCAGGGCTCATCCCTCTCAAATTTTGGAAGACACTTCAGATTCTTACATTTTGGGTTGAGTGCTGTAGCTATCTTTAGAAATCTCACATTGGTATCTTCTTTGCATTTGTCAAATTTGCAGTGAAGTGTTCTTAAAACAAACAACATATGCTGGGTCATCATTCGAGACTGCTATAACCTGAAATATATGGCAGAATGTGGGTAAAACAGAGCAGGAGACATATAATTCTCCCCCAAGGAGTTCAGTCACTAACTTAATTAATGCATTATTTTTTTTAATGAGTGTCATCAGCATGGAAGCATGTCCTCTGGAACAATGGCCAAAGCATGAAGAGGCATATGAATCTTTAGTGCATCTGGCTCGTAAATATCTTGCAACGCCAGCTACAACAGTGCAAACACCTGTTCTCACTTTCAGATGACGTAATTAAGAAGAGGGCAGCATTCTCTCCCATAAATGTAAAAAAACTTGTTTCTCTTAATTATTGGCAGAACAAGAAGTAGGACTGGCTGGACTTGTAGGCTCTAAAGTTTTACATTATTTTGTTTGAGTCCAGTTATGTAACAAAAAACCCCTACATTTGTAAGTTGCACTTTTATGATAAAGAGATTGCTCTACAGTACTTGTATGAGGTGAACTGAAAAATAGTTTTGTTTATCATTTTTACAGTGCAAATATTTGTAATAAAAAATAATATAAAGTGAGCACTGTACACTTTGTATTCTGTGTTGTAATTGAAATCAATATATTTGAAAATGAAGAAAAACATCCAAAAATATTTAATACATTTCAATTGATGTTCTATTGTTTCAGTGCGATTAATCACAATTAATTTTTTTAATCGCCATTAATTTTTTTGCGTTAATCACGTGAGTTAACTGATTAATCGACAGCCCTGGTTTTATTCTCTCTGTTTTGCTGTTCAAACGGGGCTTCCTAAAGCTCACCGTGAGGAAGTAGGCTCTCCTGTGAGCTGGTATCTGTAATTCTGGTGAATGGTTGTCTCTTTGCAACTTTTGTTTTTGTTTTTTTACAGAGAAAATGGGCTGGCCTCTCCATTGGACAAGACATAGATGGTAGGTCAAGCGCTTAACATAAACTTATCAAAGCTGATTCTTTATCTGGTTTACAGACTAAAGCTGAACTGAGCTGAAGCGTGCCAGATCTTCAGCCTGAAGCCTTACCTATAGTTACGGGTACTTTCACCAATTGCTCACCCCGAGGTGAGGGCTTACACCCACTTTAATCTGTGAGAGTTCAGCCCCCAAGACTGACTACAGTAGAGTGCCCGTGGGGCACGAAAGAATACATAATGCTTTTTCTAGAATAGTTCTTTTATTAGCCAACCAAACAACAGTACACACTGCAATCTGGTAAAGGAGAGACTGGCCGATACAGAACGTAAAGCATTTGCGTTAGTCACACCATGCCTGTGGAAAAATCCAAAGTATTCGTCGTCACAGTCATCCTTCGCCTCACTATAATCACCACCAGTGGTTGTCATACTGGTGTCCCCTCTGCCCATGCGCACAGGCCGGGATACAGCTTTTATAATGTGGTATGCTCATGCCCATTGAACATCATACATATTTATGAAGGTTTTAACTCCTTTTGCTTACTTGAAATACTACACACTATTTCTTTGGTGCCTCATTTTTCACAGGCTAACTCATTAGTTCTCCTTATACTCATTAATACTTACTTCACTTTATCACCATAGTAACCGGCAGTTACCTAAAGGAAGTCTCTAACATTTCATGAAGGCTACCAGCAGTCATCTTGTGATGTCTACTGATCTCATTATTATCCAAACAGCAGCATAACACAAACATTAACACAAGCTCAGAGGCTTATTATTAATTTAATTTATCCTAAATACTAAGGCCTAATTTGGCTAAGCTAAATATCTTGCAGGCCTCCTGAGGGCCTGTAGGCCCTGTGTGATTAATTAGTTCTTATATTTCACTTATACCCTGAATATACCTGGTACCTTTTGGCCTTGGCTAGAAGTCCTTCTGTTATCTGGATGCAAGCCTTCTGATCCCCCATCACTCTTAGTTTGATTTCATGTCTGAAAATGTCCCGTCCAAACATCATAATGGTTGAAGATGAGGTTTCTTGACATGACCTATTGATACAAAATATGTCAAGATAAATACAGCAACATCATAAAATAACCTGCTGTTTGCTCCACATGAGTTTCTTCAGGAAGCACAAATGTATTTCCTAGTTAGATTATGGTCTAGGTAACTACATGGTTAGCTGTGAATATTACCAATGTCTAATACCTCTGCATACTGGTGCTGGGATTCTTTTGGTGCCATGGACTGATGTAATGTATCAGCGTATGTGGATTGCTGGAGCCCAGGGCTTTGTGAATGGCAATATTTTGGCAAATGTCAGTCTAAAATATCTGTTGTTTATTTAAATAGCCCCAGTCACCGTAGCACATATTCATGAATCCAGCTGATGCTTAGTCTATTCTTGAAAAGCCTTTTGTTATACTGGTGCATTGTGCAGTATGTGCACTTATGGAGCTTTGAGCCTGCTCACCACAGATGTTAAATTGAACACTGAACATTGAAAAGTCATTTTTTGGGGGGCAATATCTTCCCCCTCACCTGCTCTTTTTCTATTGTGCAAACTTGGGGCAAAAATGGCTGGTGCATGCATGGTTCAAGGGCAAGAATGAATTGTTCCTAGTTTCAGCAGTGGCACAAAATGTTTCACACCATCCCCATCAGGACCAGGGAATTAGTGTCAAGAAACTCTGATTACAAACCCCATTGTTAAGGTTGATTATTAGGAGTTTGCTTTCTGTTCAGCCAGGTAGTTTTTCTGACTAATTTTGGGATCACCTGTCAAAGGCATACTCCTACAGTATATGTCTGGGGAAGACAGCTCTCACAAATTAATAGGGCTTCAAAATTGGGGGCAGTTAAAAAGAATCTGGTTTGTAAGCCAAGATTTTCAAACTAAATTTAGGCATCTAAATCCACATTGAGGCACATAGGAGGCCTGATCTTTGGAAATGCTAAACACACACATTTGGATGACTTCAGATGCAGATTGGGGATGAAGTGGGAAGGTGAGTGTTGGCAAGGACTGGAGGTTTAGAGCCTTTGCAGCCTCTAGTATTTAACAATGTGTTGTCCCATCCATAGGTGTTCACTGGTGCTTTACTAACTAGCACAAAAGAAAGGTTCTTCCATCAAGAGGTTATAAACAGAGGTTCCAGTCCTGTAGTGGGATCCATTATATCAGATTCTAAACACCTATATGCTGTCCTATTGTCTTCAGTGGGAATCTTTTAAGGTGTAAGGGTCTGTGTTAGCAGATCTCATTACAGAATTACAGGAGCGGCGCCAGGGTTTTTGGTCCTTCCGTGCTCCTGGTCATCAATTCTGCGGCGGAGGGGTCCTTCCGCGCTCCTGGTCTTTGGGGCACTTCGGCGGCGGGTCCTGGAGTGAGTGAAGGACCCGCCGCAGAATTGCCACCGAAGACCCGGAGCGCGGAAGGACCCCCGCCGCCGAGGGTGGCAAAATGCCGCCCCCCCAAATCCTGGCGCCCTAGGCGACCTCCTAAGTCACCTAAAAGGAAGTGCCGGCCCTGCAGAATTAGGTTTTAAGTTGCTGCGAGCAGTTAGGATTTGGCCTGGGAGTTCGGGCAGACTGGAGAAAAACAGGTAAGCCTTCCAAGGTGCAGCAATCGTAGTACGCTTTGGGGGGAAGTGGCATAGTACAGGGGAGGAGGAAGCATAGGCAGCTTAATTTAATTGTAAGTTGAGTAAGTATCAGGAGAAAGTCCCGGCTGTCTTTCTTCTCCAGGTCTCCCCTGTTCCCAGGCAACATAGATCTGAATCTATGACATTTTAAGTTCCGTTCAATCTCTTGCCCATAATAATGTGGGTTAGATACTTCATTAGCAAATCTAACTGCTTACTCCATCCAGGGCCCGTGCAAGGATATTTTGTGCCCTAGGTGAAACTTCCACCTTGTGCCCCCCGCTTTCTCCACCCCTCCCCCTGGAGCATCGCTTATTATAAACTTTCACAAATGAATACTGCATAATGTGGCATTGTTCATTAGAATTAATAGAAGGGGGCTGAAGGAGATGATCACAACGGTCCCTTCTGGCCCGGGGGAACCTATGAACAAGGAGGAGGCTGAGAATGCCCCCAGCTCGCAGGGTCTCTAAACGTTCCCAGTCTCTGAGTACTTTGCCCTCCGGGGGACCCTGGGGCAAGAAGGGCAGAACCGGGCTCTCACAGGGAGCAGGTGAGGATCATCTCCCTGGGGATCAGGGCCGGCTCCCCGCATTGGCACAGTGCCACCGGGGGCGGGCAGAGGGAGTAGGTGTTTGGGAGCGGCACCTGCACCAGCCCTTCCCCCTCCATCACGCTGCAGGGTTTAGTTTCACTTTCCCTCGCCCCAGGCATTGGAGGGCGAAGCTCACCTGAGCTCAGGACTGTGTCCTGCCTCCCCCAACGGCTCAGTTCCTCGGCTGCTCCTTCTTGCTCTGCCGCAGGCTCCCACTGACCGTCCTGCGCAGCGCCCCTCTCTGATGGGGCAGGTTTGTTATGGAGGCCTGTCCACATCATTAATGATATAGTTATCCTGGAGGCAACAGTCCTTTCTCCGTTAATGTAAATAGAACTGAATTCCGAAAGATCCTAGCATGGTAGACTCTTCCAGACCACTCTGCATTTATATCTGTGAACCTGCCACGGTGGTCTACAAATCCAGGAGCACGATGGAGAAAAACCCCTTTCTGTTTATGAATTCTGTGCCTTAAGGGTGGGGAGGGGCAAATGCTAGGCACATGGGTCCCATCAGTTGTCCCATTACAGTTTGGGAATCCTATGTGTGCAAAATCACAAATAACACTGAGCTTTACCAAGCTTTATAACCTGGTGCGACGGTACCTTTTTCATGGCAGCACACACCTGCCTGACAGCGGCCAACTGTCGATCTCTCCATGCTGAGTTCGTTTGCAATGGACCAATAGCATTCATGGGTGGCCAGTTTCCAGATGGCAGTTGTGACCTACTTCTCCATTGCTATGAGGCACTGCACATTGGTAGGCGGCTGCTGTAGGTGCTAGTCAGTTCAGCAGATATCTCTAGAAAGGTTGCGTTCCCAATCCTGAAATTCTCTTGGCACTGCTGGTCATCCCAGGTGTGAAGAACAATCCTTTCCCACTAATCTGCGTTGGTTTCCCAAGCCCAGAGACAGCGCTGCACATGGTGAAGCTCCTCCAGGAGCAGGTTCTCTGTTGTCAACTGCTCCGTGTGTTCCTCCTCTTCCTCGTCCTGCTTCTACCGTTGCTAAAGATCCTCTAGCCGCTGGAGGAGCTGCTGCCACATCGTCTGCTTGGTGGTGCAGCTGGTGAAGTCCAAAGCCAAACTGGCTTTGAGTGCTGACATACAGCTCAAACAGCCTCTGCACATTTGCAGTTGCCAGCATAGCAATGCGGAGCATTGTTGGATCCATGCTGGCCAACAGCAATTTGAATATGGTGCTAGCCCACCCCTAAAGGAAGTATGGAGACAGATGAATCATGGGATTATTTAAAAGTTTGAACTAGCCTGGCTTCCACTATGTATCCCACAATGCACAGTGAGAAAAATCCCAGCATGCACGCTGCTCGGTAGCAAAGCAAAGGAACCTGGAATACCCCTGGTTTGCAGCAAACTGCCACTGTGTGTACACAAGGATGTGAATTGACAGAGGGTATACCATCCGGTATGCACACTATTCCTGCAGCTTGTGTAATGCAGTGTGCACCCCCTGTGTAGACAAGCCCTAAGATACAAAAGCTGCCTCACACCATAGACTGACTGACTATCTATTTAGTAGTACACTGGCTTGCTATGCATGTTTCGATGAGTTTTGTTAGTTTTAATGTCAGGATAGATTAAAATTACTCATGGCTGCTGCATTGCAAGAATGTTGATCCGTTTTTATAGCTGACTTCAGTTGCAAAGTGTTTCTTCCTTATGGTAAGTGTCTGGCTCTGCCCAGGTTTTTCTATATGGTGAGGGGGAAGGCTGCCCTTACGTACACACACAAGGAGCCCAAGCTAAGATTTACACACGCTAACTTAATTCTGGCATTTCCTAACTTTTGAATGCCTGACTATAGCTTCACCATTCTTTTACCTAATGTTTTGGGTGTAGTTATGTAGAATACTGAGTCCTGGTCTGAAATAAATAGGATGAAATTCAGTGAGGACAAATGCAAAGTACTGTACTTAGGAAGGTACAATCAATTGCACACATGCAAAGTGGGAAATGACTGCCTAGGAAGGAGTACTGCGGAAAGGGATCTGAAAGGTCATCGAGTCCAGCCCCCTGCCTTCACTAGCAGGACCAAGTACTGATTTTGCCCCAGATACCTCAAGCACAACTGCCAGCTCTGTTATTTCAGGGTGGTGTTGGGAGAAGTGGGGGAGGGAGGATGAGTGTGCTCTGAGGTTCAGTGAGCCCCAATCTCAAACTGATTCCTCCCGTTGGAGACAGGGAGGCAGCTGTGGCCCTTGTGGACTGAGCACATGGTTGGCAGTTATGCAGATTGTATGTAATGACCTCCTGCAAACACCATGGTTTAAAGGCATTATCTAAGTACGAGGTGTTAGCCAGTTGTACTACCGTGCTAGCCCAGTGGTCTAGATGGTTTTTGTGGATTTAATGCAAATCTTTTACACAGGTGTGTCTCTTGTGTTTTAATCATTTCCAGTGACTTGTTTGAGAGTATTTAAATACCATTCTGGAAGCACATGAGATTTATAATGTAAACTTATCATGCAATCACAAATGATTCTTCCGCATTAAACTGTGCATTTTAAGCTTGATGAAGTTGTAAAATGGGATACTTGATCACATACAGCAGGTATTCTGGGTTCCAAGTTCTAAACATATTGTAGTGCTTTTCAATGTAAAGATCCATTTGCTTTGTTTTTTTTCTCTTGCACTTGTCTTCTACCGTCAGATCAATGAAAAACTTTTATCTGAACAAGCAGACTGAATTTTTGCAAAGAACCAGATGATTATTATAATAGAAATAAATTCTTATATTGTAATTGGGATTTTTCAAGCGTTGGGTGAAATGTTTTCTATGAATCACACTTGCTAGGCTATAGTAATGGTATTCCTGTATATAGCTGGGAGAGTGTACAATCCAGTTTACAGCATGTTAGGTTATATTGGGATTTCACCACGCTGAAATATGTGTTTTTTTTTTTTTTTTCCCCAGTCTCCCCATACACTTTCGACAAGACCAAGCAGTGCATCGGCACTATGACAATTGAGATAGACTTTCTGCAGAAGAAGAGCATTGATGCCAACCCGTATGACACAGACAAGATGGCTGCTGAATTCATCCAGCAGTTCAACAGCCTGGCTTTCTCAGTAGGACAACAGGTTTGTGAATTCACTGCTGTAGTTTCCATCACTTCCATCCAACTCTAGTGCTTGAGGTGACAAATCTCCTACTGTTGGTAGGTTCTGTATTATGAAATATTAAGGAATGTTTAACCAAACTGTTGGCATTGCTGAGCATTCCCATCACTTTGAGAAGAGGGCGTGTCGCACTGTCAGAGATTGTCTATAACAATGAGTGCTTCACTGTCTGTAGGGACAACCTGAGTAAAGTGGTACAAAACCTGACTTTTCCATAGCCCTCTCCATAAAGAAAATCAAAGCCTTATAAGATCTGGGTTCTGATGCCAACTTGGCCACAGATTTTGGGTCAAATTCAGACTTGATGTAACTGGATGTAATTCTTGTGCGACTCTGGGCAAGTCACTTAATTGCTTTGTGCCTCAGTTTCCCAGAAGTAAAATAGGAACATTTGTGGGTCTTGGAAGGTGGTTGAGACTTAAGCTATTGCTTTTAAAGCACTTTGAGATCCTCAGGTGTAAGGTTCCGTAGAGTTGCAAACATTTATTATTATTTTAAGATATTGGTTTAAATGTTATCTGTTATAAGTGTTTGACCAAGGGTCTGTTATGTCCTTGAGGAGATAATGGCTTTTACGAATCCTTACTGTTTGCTAAGTACTATCACTGTGCTCGACTCCATGCCGAAGAGAGGACAGTGGGTCACCGCCTCAGAGAACTTCTGTAATAAACTAATCTGCAGATAAAGATATTCTAAACTATCTGTTCCACAAAATATAGGTCAATGGTTTTCTGCAGTTTCCCCCAACCCGTTGCCTGTGATGTTTTATTAGACACGTAACTGTTGGCCAGTTTTCAATTTGTCCATCTTTGAAGAATTGCAAAAGGTGAAATGTTGGTTTGTGTCGTAGAGTAGGATTTTAATTCTCTTGACTAGTTGTGACAGGAGTGGACTAATTCTTTTTCAGTCAACTATTTGCTTAAGATTTTGTCTTCCCTCAAATCCTGTTCCTGTCCCTCCTACCCTACTCCCATTGAAGTCCTAGCATCTTTTGAACAAGTTAAATTAATGGTTTTCTTCTTTACCTCCTTCCACAGCTTGTGTTCAGTTTCAACGATAAACTTTTTGGCCTGTTGGTGAAGGATATTGAAGGCATGGATCCCAGCATTCTCAAAGGGGAGCCCGGCACAAGCAAGAAACAAAAGGTAGGGCAGATGGGATTCATGCTAGAAACTAATCCCAAAGGACATGGGTCTTATTCTCTTTTCATGCTCATCAACTTTACTGTCAAGTATCAGGGGGTAGCCGTGTTAGTCTGTATCTACAAAAACAACAAGGAGTCTGGTGGCACCTTAAAGACTAACAGATTTATTTGGGCATAAGCTTTCGTGAGTAAAAACCTCACTTCTTCGGATGCATCCGAAGAAGTGAGGTTTTTACTCACGAAAGCTTATGCCCAAATAAATCTGTTAGTCTTTAAGGTGCCACCAGACTCCTTGTTATCAACTTTACTGACATGCTTGGAATGGAAATGCACAATTAATGTTCCCAAACAACTTAACTCTTTGTAGTGGTACTGGAGGGGGAGGGGGGAAACAATCATTCTTCTTGGCGTTCTCATCCATATGTTACTCCTGGTGGAATTTCGTGCCATTGCGCATACGCGGTTTTCTTTGCTTCACCACAGAAAAATTACTTCTGATGGGGAAGCAAAGGGAAACTGCAAGAGCTATCACGTGCCTCTCCCCAGCAGTGCGGGTGCGTCATTTCAGGTGCCCGGAGGAGTTGGTGGAGAGGCAAATGACTGCATTGAGGGTGGGGAGCTGGGGATGCCCCGGCCAGTGGCTTCTACCCTGCGCCAGACTCAGCTGCTAGTCCTGGTTGGGCTGGGGCAGGGGAGTATGGGACTTGTTCTTCCTGTGCAAGGAGCAGCTGGGGCTGGGTCAGACCCACCCCCAGAAACCTCCCCGGCTATGCACCTCTCCCCCCCCACTTCCTACCCCTATTGCTCCTCAGCTGCAGGGGGATCACTGTAGGGGCAGCTGCTCCCCCGTCCGCCCAACCCCCGTGCATCCAGACCCCCGTGACGGGGTTCCCGGGGTGCAACCTGGACTGTGGGACTGCTGAATCATCTGTCCCACCAACGTGGGCTCCCTCTCACACTATGATGCTGTTTGCAAGCTACAAACCTCTGGCAGGTACTGCACTTACACAGACATCCACAGGCAGGGACACACCCAACTGAGTTACATGAATGCTTCTCTCAGCCACTCGTGAAGCAACAATAGAGAGGCTCCAGGCAATTCCCCTTAGCCACGCAGCTTTGCACCTCAGAGCTGTACCGTCTTGCCCTGGTCAGAAGCCTGGCCAGTGTAAATTCATCACCCAGTCCGTCTCTCCCTTGATGTGGAGAGGACACACACCAGCCTTTGTAACTGAGCTGAGATTTCCCAAGCACTTCCACCAAAACACACTGTTTTAGGTAAAATATAAAACAGATTTATTAACTACAGAAAGAGAGATTTTAAGTGATAATAAGTAGTAAGCGTGGAGATCAAAGTTGGTTACCTAAGAAATAAAACACTATAAACTAAACAGGATTTGAATCTAGCAGTGTCTCACCTGAATAGATGATACATACAGGTCACAGATCTTCAATACACAAGGTGAAACGGCCTTGTCCTCCAGATGTGTTTCCAGGTGTTGAGTTGGCGGGGAGGGGGGGTAGGAATGAGGCCAAGTCATGATGTCACTTCCCCTCTTTATAGTTTCTTCCAGCTTGCTGGAAAGATCTTTGCTGTGACGTGAGTCAAGCAGTGTCCATTGTATACATGCTCTTTCTGAGATGGTCGTTGGGAGAGTGGATTCCCTGCAGTGGGTCATCAGTGCATCTGGCTATTCCATTGTTGTACCTGAAAGGCTGGTTGTGGGTGTTCCCAACCTCACAACATGTTTCAGTAACACACACACACAGCAAAACTTTGTAACTTCACATACAATGATACAATCCAACAGGATATTAATGTTCAACAGATTGACTTTTAAAATACCTCCTCACAAGGCATACTCTGTACGGAACATATCGTAATTATATGACAGTGATGAATATGGGGGTTCCAGTGTGCTGCTTTGAGGTACAGAGTGCCACATACCCCCATACACAGATCCTCACCCTGCCAAGCTTCACCTCCTGCATCCAGAGCCCCCCGCCCCCAGACTCCCCCACTGAGCCCCACCCCTCCTGCATCCGGACCCCCTCCGAGCCTCTCCCCCATGCATCTGGATTCCCACCCGTGCACCCAGACTGCCCCCTGCACTCGAACACCCCTCCTGCACCACCCCAAGGAACCCTCCCTCACCTGAACCCCCACTCCACTGAGCCCCTACCAGCTACACCCAGACCCCCACCCCACCAATTCCCATTCCCCCTGCACCCAGAATACCCCAACAAGCCCCTGTGCATCCAGATCTCTCCACACCCGGACCCCCCCGCCCCAAGCTGCCTGCACCCAGATTGCTCTACACAGAACCCTCCCATCCCATACTTGGATCCACACTTAGATCCTTCAGGCTGAGCCTGCTTGCCCCATATCTGGAACAGTGGCTAAGGGGGGGTGTGGCATGTGAGACTCAGCCCCTCTCGCTTGCTGTCTTGGTGTGCCTGATGCAGAGGGGCAGGGCCCTGGGGTGTTTCTGGGGCAGGCCTGCCCCTTGCACTGTGTCACGGTCGGGTGCAGCCTCACTGGTCAGTTAGTGTGCCGATGGGTGGAGTGTGGGGGGGCGAGTGCAGGACGATCTCCCATCTCCATGCAGCCAGTGGCCTTTGCTCTCCACTGCCAGGCTGAAGCCTCCACATTTATTTATTGACAAATAAAATATGCAGAATTTTAAAACATTGTATGCCGAATTTTTTTTCATTTGGCACAGAATGTGTAGTTTTTTTATGCAGAATTCCCTCCAGAGTAATGTGTTTTCCACTCTAGATCTGCTTATCCTTCATGCGCTTGATTGAAGATTTTTAGCTAGCACTGTTCATTCAGTCTGCACACCACCAGCCTTTGTCTCGTGTTATACCTTTCTCTGCTAGACTGAAGAGCCCACTATTAACTATTTGTTCCCTATTTGTATTTATAGTGTGTAATCAAGTTACCCCTTAAGCAATGTTCTCTCTAACCCTTCTCTTTGTTAAGCTAAATAGATTGAACTTGAATTTAACACTGTAAGAAACGTTTTCTAATCCTTTAATCATTCTTGTGGCTTTTCTCTTAACCATCTCCAATTTATGATCATTCTTCTTGGATTGTGGACACCAGAACTGGACACAGTAGTCCAGCAGCAGTCTCACCAGTGCCAAATAGAGAGGTAAAATACCTCTTTACTCTTACTTGAGTAGAAGAGGTAAAATACCTCTCTACTCCTACTTTCCCCCTGGTTTATTCCTCTCAGGATCACATTAGTCTTTTTAGCCACACGGTCACACTGGGAGCTTGGGTTCAGCTGATTATTCTCGATTCCCCACCTCTCCCAAATCTTTTTCAGTAACTCCTTTCCAGGACATAAGAACGGCCATACTGGGTCAGACCAAAGGTCCATCTAGCCCAGTATCCTGTCTTCCGACAGTGGCCAATGCCAGGTGCCCCTGAGGGAATGAACAGAACAGGGAATCATCACGTGATCCATCCCCTGCTGCTCATTCCCAGCTTCTGGCAAACAGAGGCTAGGACACCATCCCTGCCCATCCTGGCTAATAGCCATTGATGGACCTATCCTCCATGAATTTATCTAGTTCTTTTTTGAACCCTGTTATAGTCTTGGCCTTCACAACATCCTCTGGCAAAGAGTTCCACAGGTTGACTGTTCGTTATGTGAAGAAATACTTCCTTTTATTTGTTTTAAACCTGCTGCCTATTAATTTCATTTGGTTCTTGTGTTATGAGAAGTGGTAAACAACTCTTCCTTCTCTACTTTCTCTACACCAGTCAAGATTTTATAGACCTTAATTATATCTCCCCTTAGCCGTCTCTTTTCCAAGCTGAAAAGTCCCAGTCTTATTAATCTCTCCTGGCTAAGTAGCAGTTCTGCAGAAAAGCACCTAGGCGTCACAGTGGACGAGAAGCTGGATATGAGTCAACAGTGTGCTCTTGTTGCCAAGAAGGCTAACGGCATTTTGGGCTGTATAAGTAGGGGCATTGCCAGCAGATCGAGGAACGTGATCGTTCCCCCTTATTTGACATTGGTGAGGCCTCATCTGGAATACTGTGTCCAGTTTTGGTCCCCACACTACAAGAAGGATGTGGAAAAATTGGAAAGAGTCCAACGGAGGGCAACAAAAATGATTAGGGGTCTGGAGCACATGACTTATGAGGAGAGGCTGAGGGAACTGGGATTGTTTAGTCTCCAGAAGAGAAGAATGAGGGGGGATTTGATAGCAGCCTTCAACTACCTGAAGGGGGGTTCCAAAGAGGATGGAGCTCGGCTGTTCTCAGTGGTGGCAGATGACAGAACAAGGAGTAATGGTCTCAAGTTGCAGTGGGGGAGGTCCAGGTTGGATATTAGGAAAAACTATTTCACTAGGAGGGTGGTGAAACACTGGAATGCGTTACCTAGGGAGGTGGTGGAGTCTCCTTTCTTGGAGGTTTTTAAGGCCCGGCTTGACAAAGCCCTGGCTGGGATGATTTAGTTGGGAATTGGTCCTGCTTTGAGCAGGGGGTTGGACTAGATGACCTCTTGAGGTCCCTTCCAACCCTGATATTCTATGATTCTATGATTCCTCATACGGAAGCCATTCCATACCCCTAATAATTTTTGTTGCCCTTTTCTGAACCTTTTCCAATTCCAGTAAATCTTTTTGAGATGGGGTGACCACATCTGCACACAGTATCCAAGATGTGGGTGCACCATGGATTTATATAGAGGCAACATGATATTTTCTGTCCTATTATCTATCCCTTTCTTAATGATTCCCAGCATTCTGTTCGTTTTTTTGTTTGCCGCTGCACATTGAGTGGATGTTTTCAGAGAACTATCCACAATGACTCCAAGATCTCTTTCTTGAGTGGTAACAGCTAATTTAGACCCCATCATTTTATATTTATAGTTGGGATTATGCTTTCCAATGTGCATTACTTTGCATTTATCAACATTAAATTTAATCTGCCATTTTGTTGCCCAGTCACGCAATTTTGAGAGATCCTTTTGTAGCTATTCGCAGTCTGCCTGGGTCTTAACTATCTTTAGTAATTTTGAATCATCTGCAAATTTTGCCACCTCACTGTTTACCCCCTTTTCCAGATCATTTATGAATATGTTGAATAGGACTGGTCTCAGAACAGACCCCTGGGGGACACCACTATTTACCTCTCTCTATTCTGAAAACTGACCATTAATACATACCCTTTGTTTCCTATCTTTTAACCAGTTACCAATCCATGAGAGTACCTTCCCTCTTACCCCATGACAGCTTACTTTGCGCAAGAGCCTTTGGTGTGGGACCTTTTCAAAGGCTTTCTGAAAATTAAAGTACACTATATCCACTGGATCCCCTTGGTCCAAATGCTTGTTGACGCCTCTCAAAGAATTCTAGTAGATTGGTGAGGCATGATTTCCCTTTACTAAAACCACGTTGACTCTTCCTCAACAAATTATGTTCATCTATATTTCTGACAATATTGTTCTTTATTATAGTTTAAACCAGTTTGCCCGGTACTGAAGTCAGGCTTACCGGCTTTTTTAAAAATTGTGGAGGTTCTTCAGTTCCACAGGAGGTTCCTCGGGTTTCTGATAGGACAGGAACACTACCAGTTCAAAGTTCTTCTGTTTGATCTACCCGTAGCACCCAGGATTTTCAAGAAGATCTTCTCAGAGCTGGTGGCCCAGCTGAGATGAAATAGTTACGGTATTTCCCCATGCTTGGACAATTGGCTGCTGATGGGCAGATCCAGTCAGGAGGTCCAGTCAGTTACCATCTTTTTACTCAGTCTCCTTGCATCCTTGGGAGTCTGCATAAACAAAGAAAAGTCCTCTATAGACTACATTCAGTCTCAGCAAGGATCTACCTCCCTATGGAGAGGTTCCATGCCATGACTAATTATTCCTGAACCACAATCAGGGTCTGTCTTTCTCTACTAAGTCTCATGTACCTATGTACTGCTATTTGCCAGACTCCACCTCCATTATCTGCAGGACTGGCTCAGTTCTTTTTACTCTTTAGACGGAACCAACATGATTACTAGGGTAACAGTTCCGGTCAAGTTCGCAACCTCTTTGGTTTGGTGGACAAAACTGGTTCTGATGTGAGGGAGTACTTTTTGTCCCACAGCCAACATGACCATCATAGATGCATCCCCCCTAGTATGGGGAGCCTACATGGGCACTCATACTGTGCAAGGCCTCTGGACCCTTAGAGAAGTCAGGATGCATATCAACCTTCTAGGAGCTGAGAGCAGTCTGCCTTGCCTGCAATGCATTCCTCCCACTGATTCCTTCCAGCCACGTTCACATGATGTCAGACAACATGCTCACTTTCTTCTACATAAACAAAATGGATGGGGCTAGATCCCTTCCTCTCTGTGTAGAGGCAGTCAGCTTATGGAACTGGTGCATCAGGAACTGCATAACATTCCTGGCAACATACCTTCTGAGGGCACAGAGCTCTCTGGCGGACAGTATCAGCAGACACTTCTCCCTAGATCACGGATGGGAGTTACACAATTCCATCCTGAACGAGATAGTCACCCAGTGGGGAATGCCATCCTGAGACCTTTTTGCTTCCCAGGCAAACAAGAAATTCAACCTATATTGCTCCAGAGCAGCTCTGGGCAGGGACTCCAAGGGCGACACCTTTCTCTCCTGGACAAACCATCTGAAGTATGCCTTTCCTCCCATTCCAGTGCTACCACTGGTACTGAGATGAGTCACAGCAAAGCTTGAGTCATTCTCATTGTGCGCAACTGGCCCAGGCATTTTTGGTTTCCAGACATTCTGTGAATGTCAACCTGTCCTTTCATCAGCATCTGATCCTTACCAGATCTGTTGACCTGAGGAGAACAGAACAACCAGACACCCCCAATCCAGACCCCCTCCACCTCCCACCTGGTGTTTGGATGGGTGTCAGACTTAAAACATTCATGTTCGGAGAACATCCTGTCCACTCTCAGCCAGAGCAGAAGAGACTCCATCAGAAGATGCTATACGGCTAAATGGAGATGCGTCTCCATCTGCATGCAACAGAACCCTTTTCCTTCTGCGGCTGTGGGTCTTCCTGCTATTCTTGACCATGTCCTTCATCTCAAGATGGGCTTTTTTTTAGCTCTCTGTGGGTTCACCTAGCAGCAATCAGCGCTTTTCATCCTCTATTTGAAGACTATACTATTTTTTTCTCATCCTACAACAGTCACATTCCTGAGAGGTCTCGTTAGAACCTTTCCATCAGTTATGAAACCAGCACCAAATGGGACCTCAAGCTTGTACTTGCCACATTTACCAGACTTCCCTCTGAACTCTTTGCCTCTTGTACCATGTCCTGCCCCTCTATGAAGGTTGCCTTCCTAGTCACCTTTACTTCTGCTAGAAGGGTTAGTGAAATATGAGCTCTCATGGCAGATCCTCTGTCATGTTTTAGTGTTCAACCCAGACCAGTCAGCGGTTGTGCTTTAAATGTGCTGCTGCTGTAGCTCCCTGTCTAGACACTCCCAGCCAGCCTACAAGCATGCACTGAATGTCTGTGTGTTGAGCAGCTCTGATTCCAGCAGCCTGCTTGTTACTGCATAGCCGTTCTGATAACCCCAAGCCTTGGTTAGGACTAGCCAAGTGACCGCAACACAGGCCCACTCCCGAATTTCCCCAAGGCCATTTGCACTGAAATGTCTGTCCCTCTCCTGAAACCTTCAGAGGAGCAGTAAGGTCCATTGCACAGTAAAGCACAGTAGCTAGTTGCTTTCACTGGAGTTAAAAATCACTTTAATCAAACACACTCGTGGAATGATTTAGAATAAAAATAAAATAAGTTTATTTAATCAAACAGAGATTTTAAGTGAATTCAGATGTAAGGGATAAAGTCAGAAATGACTTAAAAGAAATAAAAGTGAAAAATGCTTTCTAGTGACTAAGACTTAATAAAACTACAATCCTGGTTCAAGGTAAGATTCTTACAGTGCCGCCACGGTCAGGATCTCCCACAAAGTCCAAAGTTTCTGCTCCTTTGTCATCTTACGTGAAAGATAACTCCGGGTTCTTTGTCCCTCTCTTTTATAGTCCAGTGAACTTTTTAAATATACCTTCATAAAGTCTAGGGCCTCTGCTGTGTGGAAAAGTGCCATGGAGAAGGTTCCATGCTGGTTTCTTCCATGTGGTGCTTTCTACAATGCAAATTGATCTGTCTTTGCAGCCTCTGATATGCCAATGAATGGTCGCTTGACTGCGATTGCCTGTTGTCTGGGATTGCACCTGGGCGGAGGAGTCTACGTTTTCACACTTTAGTCCCATATTTCCTTCATATATGTGCAGTCCTTTGGATGTTTACCATACATAGACCACTCAAGATCAGGGTGTCATTGGTTTTCCAATGATACCTTACACAACACTTGTTAGATACAGATTACGATATAAGAGAATTGGGGTACACTGAATTGGTCAGGCTAGCTGAACCTCACTCCCTGATACCAGTGAGCTCCTTGCTCTCTGGCACTGTGATGCTCTCAGAAACACACACACGATACACCATATTTAATGAGAAGGTTTCTCTTTGTCTCCAGCCGAAATTCAATTGTAAGGCAATCTCTGAGTTCCACATCAATCAGAATATTCACTTACTGGTTTTCTTTACTAAACTTCCTGCTTCTGAGGAAGGGAAGAGACTTCCCTCTCTTGATGTCAAATGAGTTCTGGCCTTCTATCTATAGAGAATGAAACCAATTAGAAGAACACCTAGGCTTTTTTTTTTTTTTTTGCTATAGCAGAATGAAATCAGTGACAAGCATTATCTGCTTGAAGGCTCTCTAAGTGGATTTCTGGATGTATCCTCCTTTGCTACCAGTTGGGTCATCTCCCTTCCCCAGAAAAGGTAAATCCCTTCCCCATTCCACTAGAACACAGGCAACTTGAAGATGCACCTATTTTAGATATTGCTAATGCAGCTACCTGGAATTTCATCTACATCTTCACGAAACATTACATCTAATCCAGGCCTAATCTACAAATGCAACAGTTGGGACGGTGGTGTTAGACATTCATACCAACTGCATCCTTGTACCCTCCTTCTCTCTGAGTACTGCTTTCTAATCTCCCATGTTGGAATACTCCTCAGGACCAGCACATGAAGAAATGGATGTTACTCACCTGTAACTGGAATTTCTTTGAGATGTGTGATCCTTATCTGTATGCCACTCTCCGCCCTCCTTCCTCTCTGATGCAGACCTTATCTGATTTTCAGCAAGAGGAGAAACTGGAGAGGTGCCGCTATTTGTGCCTTTGGGTTAGAGCATGGTGAGAATAAATGCAGGTGCAGACCAACAAATGCTGCTTACTACAAATCTCTGGTCTCAAGCTCATGAACCGCATGCATACCCACGTGTAGTATACAGATAGGGACCACATATCTCGAAGAACCTGCGAGCTGTAGGTCAGTAACCTCCATATGAACGTGAACCTCCAAAAAAACCTCCAAAAAAGAAGCTTACAAGAAGTGGAAGATTGGACAAATGACCAGGGAGGAGTATAAAAATATTGCTCAGGCATGCAGGAGTGAAATTAGGAAGGCCAAATCACACTTGGAGTTGCAGCTAGCAAGAGATGTTAAGAGTAACAAGAAGGGTTTCTACAGGTATGTTAGCAAGAAGAAGAAAATCAAGGAAAGTGTGGGCCCCTTACTGAATGAGGGAGGCAACCTAGTGACCGAGGATGTGGAAAAAGCTAATGTACTCAATGATTTTTTTGCCTCTGTCTTCACGCACAAGGTCAGCTCCCAGATTGCTGCACTGGGCAGTACAGCATGGGGAGAAGGTGACCAGCCCTCTGTGGAGAAAGAAGTGGTTCGGGACTATTTAGAAAAACTGGACGTGCACAAGTCCATGGGGCCGGATGCGCTGCATCCGAGGGTGCTAAAGGAGTTGGCGGGTGAGATTGCAGAGCCATTAGCCATTATTTTTGAAAACTCATGGCGATCGGGGGAGGTCCCAGATGACTGGAAAAAGGCTAATGTAGTGCCCATCTTTAAAAAAGGGAAGAAGGAGAATCCGGGGAACTACAGGCCAGTCAGCCTCACCTCAGTCCCTGGAAAAATCATGGAGCAGGTCCTCAAGGAATCAATTATGAAACATTTAAAGGAGAGGAAAGTGATCAGGAACAGTCAGCATGGATTCACGAAGGGGAAGTCGTGCCTGACTAACCTAATTGCCTTCTATGATGAGATAACTGGCTCTGTGGATGAGGGGAAAGCAGTGAATGTGTTATTCCTTGACTTTAGCAAAGCTTTTGATACGGTCTCCCACAGTATTCTTGCCGCCAAGTTAAAGAAGTATGGGCTAGATGAATGGACTGTAAGGTGGATAGAAAGCTGGCTAGATCGTCGGGCTCAACGGGTAGTGATCAATGGCTCCATGTCTAGTTGGCAGCCGGTTTCAAGCGGAGTGCCCCAAGGGTCGGTCCTGGGGCCGGTTTTGTTTAATATCTTTATTAATGATCTGGAGGATGGTGTGGACTGCACTCTCAGCAAGTTTGCAGATGACACTAAACTAGGAGGCATGGTAGATACACTAGAGGGTAGGGATCGGATACAGAGGGACCTAGACAAATTAGAGGATTGGGCCAAAAAAAACCTGATGAGGTTCAACAAGGACAAGTGCAGAGTCCTGCACTTAGGACGGAAGAATCCCATGGACTGCTACAGACTAGGGACCGAATGGCTAGGTAGCAGTTCTGCAGAAAAGGACCTAGGGATCACAGTGGATGAGAAGCTGGATATGAGTCAACAGTGTGCTCTTGTTGCCAAGAAGGCTAACGGCATTTTGGGCTGTATAAGTAGGGGCATTGCCAGCAGATCGAGGAACGTGATCGTTCCCCTTTATTCGACATTGGTGAGGCCTCATCTGGAATACTGTGTCCAGTTTTGGTCCCCACACTACAAGAAGGATGTGGAAAAATTGGAAAGAGTCCAGCGGAGGGCAACAAAAATGATTAGGGGTCTGGAGCACATGACTTATGAGGAGAGGCTGAGGGAACTGGGATTGATTAGTCTCCAGAAGAGAAGAATGAGGGGGGATTTGATAGCAGCCTTCAACTACCTGAAGGGGTTCCAAAGAGGATGGAGCTCGGCTGTTCTCAGTGGTGGCAGACGACAGAACAAGGAGCAATGGTCTCAAGTTGCAGTGGGGGAGGTCCAGGTTGGATATCAGGAAAAACTATTTCACTAGGAGGGTGGTGAAACACTGGAATGTGTTACCTAGGGAGGTGGTGGAGTCTCCTTCCTTGGAGGTTTTTAAGGCCCGGCTTGACAAAGCCCTGGCTGGGAGGATTTAGCTGGGAATTGGTCCTGCTTTGAGCAGGGGGTTGGACTAGATGACCTCTTGAGGTCCCTTCCAACTCTGATATTCTATGATTCTATGATATGCAAGTTATCTGGATCTGCTGATTTAAAAATGTCATAAATTTAGTAGCTTCTTTTTAACAAGCTCCAGAGGTATTAGTGGAATGGAAAGAGTGTTATTACTATATGATGAGACTATATCACAATGGAAAGAGGTAAGTAGTCGGGTCCCTCAAGATTCTGTACTGAGAATTATGCTATTTGACATATTCATAAATGATCTGGAAAAAGGAGTAGACAGTGAGGTGGCAAAGTTTGAGATATTAAATTATTCAAGATGATTAAGTCCAGAGTTGACTGTGAAGAGTTACAAAGGGATCTCACTAAACTTGGTGACTCGGCAACAAAATGGCTGATAAAATTAAATGTTAATAAGTGTAAAGTAATGCACATTGGAAAACATAACCCCAACTATATGTACAAAATGATTGGTTCTAAATTAACTGTTACCAACATCCTGGAGTCATCACGGATAGTTCTTTGTAAGCATCTGTTGAATGTGCAATAGAAGCCAAAAACACTAACAATGTTAGGAACTATTAGGAAAAAGATCACTAATAACACAGAAAATATCATAATGCCACTATATAAATCCATGAGACTCCCACGCCTTGAATATTGCATGTACTTCTGGTCGCCTCATCTCAAAAAAGATACATTAGAATTGGAAAAAATACATAGAAGGGCAACAAAAATGATTAGGGGTATGGAACAGCTTTCAAGTGAGGAGAGATTAAAAAGACTGGAGCTGTTCAATTTAGAAAAGAGACTAAGGGGGCGGGGGGAATATGATAGAGGTCTATAAAATCATGACTGTTATGGAGAAAATGAATAAGGAAGTGTTAGGTATCCATTCACATAACACAAGAATCCGGGGTCACCCAGTGAAATTAATAGGTAACAGGTTTAAAACAAACAAAAGAAAGCGCCGTGGAACTCATTGCCATGGGATGTTCTGAAGGCTAAAAGTATAAGTGGATTCAAAAAAAGAATTAGATACATTCATGGAGGATTGGTCCATTAATGTCTATTTGCCAGGATGCTCAAGGATGCAAACGCATGCTCTGGGTGTCCCTAAATCTCTGACTACCAGAAGCTGGGATTGGATGACAGGGGATGGGTCACTCAATAATTGTCCTGTTCTGTTTATTACTTTGAAGCATTTGGCCCTGGCCAATGTTGGAAGACAGGACACTGGTCTAGATGGACCCTTGGTCTTACCCACTATGGCCCTTCTTATCTGTTTTTTCCTCAAGTACTGAACAGAAATATTTATTGATTACCTCTGCCTTTTCTGCATTGTTGATAATTCTACCATTCTCATCTAATAATGGACCTATACCATTGTTAGGATTGTTTTTATTCCTAAAGTATTTAAAAATCTCCTTATAGTCCTTAACTCTGCTGGATATAGATTTTTCCTTGTGTCCCTTTGCTTCCCTAATCAATTTTCTACAGTTCCTAACTTCAGCTTTATATTCATTACTATCCATTTGTTACATATAATTTAAAAAAAAATTATAGCTACCTTCACTTCCCCTCTAAACCAGTTTCTTTTTTTTTTTTTTTTATCTAGTACAGCCTTCTTTCTTGATTGTGGGATGGTGGTTTTTTGGGCATCTATTAAGGTGTTCTTAAATGACTCAAATTATCGTTCACATTTTTCTGATTAAATTCTTCCTTCCAGCTGATTTGGCTCATAATTGTTTTCAGTTTTGTGTAATTGGCCCTATTAAAGCACCAAGTTTATATGTTACTGGTATAGACTTTATTCTGCTTGCATGTTATGAGTGTAAAAGATACTGCTACAGGGTGTCACTAAGAATAGTGTTAAGGAAGAATGAGAGATGCCTCTAACATGACTTAGTTAATATTTACTTCCAAACAAATCCCTTTTGCAATGGAGCTTGTTTGCTGCTATCTCTTGCCTCTGTTTGGAGACTTGCTAGGGGGCATCCAGAGAAGAATAATTTGAAGTTGAGTCTGATATTAAGGTTTAATTATTTTTGTTTCCTTCCACACAGATTGATGTGGGTCTGGTTGTTGGGAATAGTCAAGTTGCATTTGAAAAGGCTGAGAACTCCTCTCTCAATCTGATTGGTGAGTTCTTCCAAATCCAAGAAGCCATTCTGAACTGATCCCAGGAATGTAAAGGGAATAGAATAACAACTGATCTAGTGTAGTATTGAAAGGTACTATTACTTGCCAGGGTAGTCATACAAGTCTTTATATCATGGTAGTTGTAATACCTACAGTAGAAGAAAGCCAAGGGTCTTTGAGACTCTAAATGATAATAGATTATTTAACTTCCCTGCTTGTAGGCCTAATTTTCAGCTGTGACAACAGCAGGTGCTGGCATTCAACTCTGAAAATGAGACCCTGATATGGAAACACTGAAGCTAAGAAGCCTAACTAGTTTTTTTTTTATTTATTTTAACTTTAAATAATCTTGAATTGATTTTTCTCTATTCACAACCAGAGGGGAGCAATTTTAACGAAAGTGACTTAAAATCACTTTAATTTAAAAAAAAATCATTGATTTAAATCTGGTTGAGAGTTTATAAAAGCTAATCTGAAAAAACTGCTATTGAAATTTCAGATTAAAATTTATAATGAATTTAATTGTAAAAGCTATTATTTTACATGCCATGACTGATATGGTGACTTATATGAACTTTACAAAATTGCTATAGATAAAAACCAAAATATGGAAATTAAGGCCTCTGAATCTGCAAATACTTAAGCAGGTATGTAACTTTACTCATGTGAATAGTCCCACTGACTTCAATGGGTATACTGATGTGCTAGAAGTTAAGCATGTGCATGAGTGTTTTCAGCATAAGGCACTAAAATTGTATTTTATTAACATGTCTCTTAGTGATATAAAATGTCACTTCAAAGCAAAATTGCTTTAGCATTAACAGTGAAAAATTATTTGGACTCTGAATTCATTAACAGAGTTATTGTGTTTATACACACAGGCCAAAATTTTCAAAACCAAAAGCCGAAAGTTAGGTTCCTAATGGCTTTTGAAAATCCCATCCTGTAGTGCCTGTGGAGCACAAGTCCTATTGAGTTTGGAGCAAAAGTCCCATTGTCTTCAAATTGCAAACCCTAAGAGGAGTATGGTTGAAGCATTTCAGTTTTCTTGACTTGTGAAAGTGGTGGTGTTAGTTGCAAATATAGTGCAGGATATTTGCCTGTCAATTTCGTACTGAGTTTGTTGTTTGCACAATAAAGATGTTAATGAGGCTCAGGACTTGTCTTTTAAAGCATAGTTGAGCATTTTAAGCATGAAATTTATTGGCAGAAAAAAAACTATGTAAAATCTGAAATTCTGCTAGCAATTAGGAAACTAAACAAGTTCAAAATATCCATTTTTACAATCTTAAATTACTAAATGGGAAGAAAGTAAAGAACTAGTAACATATAAATAAAACATCTGAATTAAATTTATTTTTGCGTCATGTGGATGAAGGAGGTGCGTTTAGTTTGGCTCAAGTTCTGAAGCATCTAATTTTACCTTAGTGAGTGAAGAAAACAAATACCTATGAATTCCAATATTTTTTAATTAATATTCAAAATTTGAATTAATAGGAGTTAATATTTTTGAAAATGTGAATTCACACATTAATCAGTGTTTGCTACATTGGCCAACAGACTGTTGGTGCCTCAATACTATGGTGAGGGTGCCTTACACTTCCAACAGTCAATAAATAAATGAATTTCTATCTAATGTATCAGCTGATATGTTAACTAGCTGGGACTAAAAATTCAAACCAACAGAAGTGTCTCTGAAAATGAAAGAGGAGATACTAGAATGTATATTAAATTACAAAAGGAAAAAAAATCTGTGTTTAAAAGAACATTCATGTTGCAAGTCAAACACTCAAAAGTTAGGAAATGCAAGAATTATGGCTGCACAGGCCCTTAATTTGGCCCCCTTGTGTGTATGCATTCTGGTAATCCTTAATTCCATATCACATGCTTTTTCTTTTCTCTTTCTACAGGGTACTTAGTGCACAGGATAGACAGCATTCACTGAATGTGTAGCTATTCAAAATTTTCTTTTATCCTCATCAGTGTGTGGCCTCAGGCCTTAATTACTGAGCTGCATAAAGGGTAATCAATTTATTTTCACGGCACTCCTGTGGAATTAGGCAGTGGTGATATCCTCATTTTACAGATGGGGAATTGATGCACAGAAGTTAAAGCCAAACTTTTGAAGTGCCCATTAATTTTGGGTGCCCAGTTTGACACTTAGAGCCTGATTTTTCAGAACATTTAGAATTTTTATAGTACATTATATTTTCAAAGCACAGGTGTCTCTGGCTTAAATTGGAACTCAGACTGCTCTGCACTTCTGCAAGCCAGGCCGTAGGTGTATCGAATTGGAGGGCACCTAGAAAACGAGACACACACAATTAGTGGCCACTTATGGAAAGTTTAGTTTGTGACTTGTTCGCCATCATGTAGGTACTCGAGCAGAGGTAGGAGATAGAAACTAGTTTTCTGGGGTGACATTCAACTTCCTTAACCATGAGACTGTCCTTTTCTCTTGCAGTCTCCTGCTTCATTCACTACACACATTCCAACTTCTGCAACAAATGAAGCAGATGTGTTACACGTAGCCACCTCATACACTATAGAAGTTTGAATAATTCTCTGAGCACTGAATAACACAGGGGTCCCATGGGGGGGGGGGGGGGAAATATGTGACCATGTAATTAAAGACTATATCATAAGGAATACATTTACGGTGGCTGAGTTAAAGTTGAGCAGGCAGTCATTACTTATGCAATGTAGGAGGAATTACATAAAATCCACTTAATTCATAATACAGTTCCGTAGGAACAGCTTAAAGGGGAAATGTAAAAACTATTCAACTTACTGCAGCATGGCAAGCAGTGATATTTTGCTAGCCTAATGTTTAGGATCACAGTTGATCAGTGACCTCCAATCTCTATCATAGCACATTTCTGTGTGGAGTGTGGTCTAGCAGAGGACTAGGAATTGGGATTCTTGGCCCTGTCCCTACAAGTGCCCATGAATAAAGCTGCAAGTATGTCACGGAGGTCACAGAAGTCACGGATTCCGTGACTTTCCGTGACCTCTGACTTCTGCAGTGGCCGGTTTGACTGGCTCAGGGGCAGCTCAGGCAGCCTGTGCACCAGTTGCACTGGCTGCTGCTGGGGCAGTCTCAGGTCACCACGTCTCTCTCCCACCTCCACACCCCGCAGCACCAACGGGGGTCGCAAGCTGTGTGCTGCTGTGTGCCACTGCCTGCTCCCCCACCCCCCCAGCACCAGTGGGAGTCCCGGGCCATGTGCTGCTGCCCGCCTCCCCCAGCACCCGTGGTGCCCTTGGGCAGCTCCTCCCACCCCAAGTTTTAGTCAGGGGTATATAGTAAAAGTCATAGACAGGTCACAGGCCGTGAATTTTTGTTTACTGCCCGTGACTAAAATGTAGCCTTGCCTGTGAACAAATCACTTAATCTTTTTGTGCCTCAATTTGCTTATCCGTCAAATTGACACCTCATTATTAGCACCTTAATTGGTACATAGTTTAATGTGCTTTGCGAGCCACTGATCCGCACTGTTCAGAGTGTTATTAATAGTTATTACTGCTAGGTAAAACTAACCCAAGTGATTGTACTTTTCGGGCAAGTGGCAACTGAGCACTAGTTTTTGAAGCCGAATCTGCCTTTGCTCTGCCTTTTTTTAAAGTACTGTTGTTTTTACTTCATTTGTTTATTAATTCCAGTTATGTTGCCATTCCTCAGCAAAGGTGTGTTAGGGAACTTCATATGTATTCATTTTGAAACCACAACGCAAGTCTACATCCAAGCTCTTTATCTTTGAGGGAGTTAGTTTCTTATTGTTATATAATGAACACCACGTGTGGCCAGAAGGGGGTAGTATAGTCTAAGGATAACTAAAGGAGCAAGCAGTTTGTCTGAGTGAGTCTGCAATCTTGCTGGTAGGGACAAGTAATAAGAAAATAAATATACAGTCAGCCCATGGAAACGGTAACCAAGAGATAAAATTTTCACCATTAATCTTTTGCTTCCGGGTATTGTGGTTATTAGACATACTGTATTAGACATTTTTGGTATCCGAGGAATTGTAGTATTGATTCTCAGTGTGCCTGTAGATCATAGAAGTTAATGATGGTGCTAATAAGACTCTCATCTACTGCAGGATGATTTCCTAGACTATATTTGCTACTGTCTTGTCAGCCTAATTTTAAAGGGTGTATTCCAGTGTTTTCATTGTCTCTGCACTTGGCTCTCTCAGTGATTTCAGTTGCCTCTCTGACCTATCACTACCTTCAAAATAGCTAAAATAAAAACACCCAGAATGCTGCAAAGGGCCCAATCCTATGAAGTGCTGGAAGTCTATAAGAAAGTGCTGAGACCCCTCGACGCACATTGAAATCCATGTGACTTGAGGGTGCTCGGTACCTTGCAGGATCACTCTATGAATTCTTAGGGTTGCTCCCTCTAGATGTTCTCTGATTGTGAAATTGCCAAGAAACACCTTTGGAAAGCAAAGGTCTCAGACGAGTGTGTTGTTCCATACAGTGGCTGCAATGCCCATTACAAAACTGAATGGAATGAAGTTAAAATGAAATTACGTTGTTCCGACAGCTGGCAGCTCAGCTGTACTACTATTTTTTATTATAGCTTTTAGAGCTTAATATAAGCAGTCCTCTAAAATGAAGACAACTATTTAATGCACAGTCGCCTCAGCCCCCATAATGGGAGTAGGAAGTGCTGTGTAGTTTGTCCTCGTGGTGGTTTTTATAAAACTATTGCACATGGACTACGAAACCTGCATTTTCTCCAGTGTATCAGTCTGTGGCTATAATTCGGCTGTGCTTAATTCCTGAACTGGCGATGTCTTTTCTACAGGTAAATCTAAGACCAAGGAGAACCGCCAGTCAATCATCAACCCTGATTGGAACTTTGAGAAGATGGGGATAGGAGGTCTTGACAGAGAATTTTCAGACATCTTCCGCCGAGCGTTTGCCTCTCGAGTTTTTCCACCAGAGCTTGTGGAGCAGATGGGTGAGTATAGCACAGCAGAAATACATCTGGGGTACAGGCATTCAGTTCTATTTCTGATTCAACAGATCAGATAAGAACTAATTGTGTGATAATTCTGGGACTCTGAAATTATTTAAGCCTGGGGACTCTGGGGAGAAGGAAAGTGCCCTCTCTTCCCACCGTCCCCAAATCTTGGTACTATGTTTTTTGATTGGACTGTGCACACTTAAAAGCAATTGATATCTAACACTGAAGGCTATCTTGTCCTATGTGTTTTTTTCTGTTGGGATCTATGAAATCTCCTTTATTCTCAATGTGGGAATGTAACTGATTAATACTGATGGAATCATATGCTGTTTTCTTGGATTATGAGCAGTGGGTCTTCTGCTCAAATCAGATAGGGTCATCTGTTCTTTTTATCAACCTTGACTTCTGTATGATATCCTGTTACCAATCTGTTAGTGGTCTCACTGCAAAAACTACATTCTCTGGCCCCTAGATGAGCTCAACAAGTCCTGGTGCTGAAGAATGCCCATTTCTTCAAACCGTAGTTGCTGGTGATGCCATGATTAACTTTGGTTCCCTTTGTTATGTTGCCAGACTGTTTTTAAACCCTGGATCTGCAGTTGCCTGTTTTTGATATCTGTTTGTCAGCTATGCAGTCTTTGTATACTTACATTTCATGAATTTTTCCTTAAAAGCAATGGGATTTTAAACACAGAAATCTCTTTGCTGCCTAAAGAAGTGTCCTGTTCATCTGTTGCTACATATACAGTTTTTTTTATTTCCAACACTGATGAGATTTATACAAAAATCAAATCTAATTTCACAGTGAGAAGCATGATCTGTCTTGAATTGCTGTCATAGAAAACCTGACATGACCACTCAGCTTTCACATCAAACTTATGTGATGTCAAATTGGGACATCCCTGTGTGGAAACGCAGTGAAAGCCATTAACCAGTACTCATTCTCACACAGGTACTGGTGTGAAAATCATGTACCAGGTTTAGCAAAACATTTGGGACGCCAGCTCCTTTCAGTATGAGCCAAAGTGCTGACCTGTCAACCAGATGAGAAGGCACTTTGATGTCAATATAGGCCAGGTGAAGCAAGCGGTTAAATTCTTGTGCAGCTTAGCCAGAAACTGGAGTACCCATTGTCAACCGTCCAGCTGCAAAACCTGATTGTTGTGGATGACAATGTCTCCTAAGGAGTGGCTTCATCCTATCAAGCACATCATGAGCAAAGACCTTTCCAGGGACTGATGTCAATGAGATCAGCCTGTAGCTGCCGCACTTGATGTGAGATCCTTGGACAGGCAGACTGGTGATGTCTTTCCATTCTGCCTGATGCTCACACTTTTAAAACCAGTTGATGGAGACCAATGCTCCCTGGTTACAAGGCATCTTTGAGCAGCGGGAATGGAATACCATCAGGTCCAGCAGCATGTCCATTCTGTAAATTTTGGATGGCCTTCCGTACTTTGAGTGAGAGAAAATCAGCATTCGTCCCTGGGTCATGTAGCCCTGGACAGTCATCAGCAGGGGTGTGATTCAGCATGCTTTCAAAATTTGTTTTCCATCTGTCCAGGACTTCATCTGTTGATGAGCAAGGAGAGCCGTGTGGTTTCATGGGGATGTTGGAAGACTGTTTATGGCTGCCAGCCAGGAGTGTGATAGCTCTATAGGCGAGATACAGATTGTTGTGTTTTAGGCTGTCCTCTGCTTTGTTGACCAGAGTGTTGATGTAGATCTCATGGTCACGTTTTGCCATGGCCCAGAAAATGCCGGTTAACCTTTGTTATTGGACGTCTCCCTGCTTCTGTGCTTCTGCCTTTTTTCCTTAATATTCAGAGGTCTCTTCAGAAAGCCAAGGTTTCTTGTCACTGTCTGAAGCTGATTGTTTCAAGTGGCGGTGTGTGATATAGCATTACATAGACCACTCCAGGTGATCGCCACCTCATCCAAGAGGATACTAAGGTTACGTATGTTATCTTTGATAGCCTATGTGTATTTCACAGCTTCAGCATAGCCCTTGGAAAGTTGCTGGACACTGTACTGTCTGGCTTGTGAGGAGTTGGGAGATGCAGTTGGAACTGAGTGACAACTAGTCTATGATCTGAGTTTACTGGTGCTTCTGCACACCTGAAGACTTAGTGAGATTTCACTGTGGAGCGATTTCTGATGATGATGTAGTCAGTTTCTTTCGTGGCATGTCCATTGCTCAAAATCCATGTCCAGGGATGGTTATTGAGATGCCAGAAGCGCTTGGTACTACTAATATTTAACTCTTCCATTTATGTAACTATGATCAGTCTTCTAGAGAGTGGAAAGCATGTATAACTCACCTCTTTGCTCCCACTGTGATACAGACATGCACGTGTGCAGCTGTTCATTGAATAAAGGTTAGGCTTTTAATGGAACAGAGAAAAATGATGGACTCTGGCACTAATCACCTTAAACTTTTACTTTTTGAAATGACTAGAATGCATCGTCTTCACACCAGAGATGCAAAGTCCCTTAACCCATCGCATTTGAATGATGAATTCAGCTGAGTTAGCAGAAACCGCAGAAGTAAACTGGAAAGTTTCATCTTGGTTCCAGTACAACTCCACCCACATACCTCCCCCAGCTGGATATTGAATGACCGCACACTAACCAATGGAACACCAAGATAGGATTATATTACCAGAATATTCTCATTGGTTGAGAGTACCCTGAGAGCAAGACACTGTTACTTAGCAACTACATGGAGCAGCTAGCTTTACCAATGTAACCCTTTCACGGGCATCAGCGTATTTGGAAGAGGTCAGAAAACTGGCTGCTATATGCAGAGACCGCAGTGCCTGTATACATAATGTGTAGTGTTCAGACCTTTCCTTTTCTTCTTATATTAAGTGAACTTAAATTAATAAAATGATAGGGTTCTGAAAGAGCAATAGTATTTTGGGAGGCAGTGAGTTAAAGGGATTGCCAGGCCTTAAATAAATAAATATAGTTACCAACACAGGTTTATCCAGACTATTCAAAGAGGCATTTCACAGGTAAGTGGATGTTAAGACACCCAGCGGAACTCCCCTTCTCTCTATGATGAACCCTAGGGCTAAAGAGCTTATCTGAAATTTGAAAAAATGCTTTCTGACATTTTTTTTCTGCATTAGTCATAACTTGCTCTTCAACTGTATTTCAGATCTCAAATGCCAGTGTGACATCTGTTCAGGTCTGCATATAATTTATTAGGAAAAAAAAGGAAAACAATTGCTCACTGTCTGGAGCAGCAAAACTTACCCTTTCCTTTTTCTGCTAAGTGCTCACAGATTATGCCTTATATGCAAAATGCAATAAATATGCCAGTTGCAGCCCTGTAACTATATAGATGTGATCTAGACCCTTTGCAGCATAAAATAAAATATAAATTTCTTGTAACTGTGTGTGGTTCCCATAACATGCAAAGAATGTTCTGGAAGTGAAGCATATAAGTCAATATTAGTTAGTCATATCTGCAGAGCACACAGGCACTGCACTGACTTCAGAACTGTCTGGTGTATGTGAGCTGAAATCTTAACAGACAAACATTGGCCATAGGTTCGATTGGAATTAAGAACACCAGTGCTAAAATAGTCCTTTGGTTACCACCTGACAGTATGAGTTAAACAACCTCATGTGATCACTTCCCAAAACAAAATGCAATACTTATCTGGATAGACCAAGGGATATGGAATTTATTGGGGTAAATGGTGGACTTTTCAGTGCACGTGCACAGTGGCGGAAGTAATCTAATTCAGAATATATTGGGTGGTAGACAATTTCAGATAGGCATGGTTCTACATTAGCCTGTAGCTTCATTATTTGTATTGTGGTACCGCCTGGGAGCTTCAGTGATGAACCAGGACGCCATTGTGTGACATGCTATGTGTGTTCATATTAGATTTTTATGTAACATTCATTGTATTTTCAGAGATGTGTAGAGCAGGGTAAATTAGCCATCCAAAGGCTACAACAATTCTGTGCTGAAGTGTTTATTTGCTGCAATTTACAAATAACCCAGAAACAGAATGCCTGCCAAACTCTTTAAAATTATTCTACCATAAATAAGTCACTATGCTAGGAAAAAAGAAGAATGTCTCTAAAAATGCTGTAATTCAACAGGAATTAATTCATGACAGATCTACAGCCTGTCTTATGCAGGAGTTAGATGATTGTAATGGTTCCTTCTGGCCTTGGAATCTGTGAATGAATCTCCAGGCAAGAGCCCAACAGGAGCAGTGGTTCCAGGAAATGCTTGTCTAGTTCAGCCTCCTGCTGATTCTCTGAGCTTCCCCAGGGAGCCTTTCATTGCTGCAAGCAGAGCCAAACAGCCTACAGGTAAGCGAAAGCCCAGCAAGAGCCCATCAGACCTGGACCTGATTGCTCTCATGTGTGGTTACTCTGCCACAGTGTGGTATGGATTTGGAGAAAGGCAACTCAGTGTCCAAACTCCTATCTTATTTACTGCCCTTGGTGGATCTCCTTTCCTGCACTATCTGCGCATGTTCACATCTTAGTTTTGCCCACTGATTATTTTAATTAAAAATAGGTCTGTGTATGTGCACAAGCAGTTTCCATTGAAGACACTGTGAGCTTTCTGAGGGCAGTTTAAGCCCGTGTTTGTGAAACCAAGACCAAGGTTACTGAAAGGACTCATGGCCCTCTTAAGAAGAATGGAATCACTGGAAGGAGTAAGAGGGTTATCGGGAACTCTCTGGAATCATTAGAGTTTGTGGCAAAAACTTAAACATTCTAGTTCAAACAAAGTAGTGGCCAGAGATGAAGGGCCTTCGACAGTAGCTTAGATACACACTTTGACAACAGCAAAGCTGATAATGAGATCAGAGAAAAACACTAGGAGGAAAACAAACTGAGAAACAAGTGCTTGGTCCTTATATCGGCTCTAGAAAGAGATGCTGAAAATGAAATTGGAGTGAAAAACGATAGAACGTGCACAATTGGATAGATAGAAGTGCAACTGGTCTCCTCTTCTCCATTTCCTACCCCACTCCGCAGTAAAATGCTTTCCTATTGATATGAAGTGCTGTGGAAAGTTGGTTTTGAAGATAGCCTGGGTTGATCTGAAAGGTTGACTTTTAAATCTAAGATATCTGGAACCATCAGAATAGGCTTTGCACACACCGGATACCCAGCACTCCCTGTGTGTGTGCGGGTGATCACTTAGTATCTTCTGTAGTGAGATTCAAGCTATGATTGAAGACCTGAAACTACCTCATAACCTTCCCTGGTAACTAGAGTCATGTAGCAGTAAAGATGACTTAGTCTTTTGTGTGTATCGTTGGGAAAACATTAGCAGTTATGTAAATGACGTAACTTCTCATATTGTAACGTGCTACTTTATTCGTCTTTCAGTTGTGAGCCTCCATTCAGCCATCTGAGGGCTTTCCCATGATCTTTGAGAGTAGAGCTTCCCTATAATCATTTTGGGCATAAGCTTTTGTGGGCTAAAACCCACTTCATCAGATGCATGGAGTGGAAAATACAGTAGGAAGATATATATATAACAGTACATGAAAAGTGTGTTGTATCTTCCTACTGTGTTTTCCACTCCATGCATCTGATGAAGTGGGTTTTGGCCCACGAAAGCTTATGCCCAAATAAATTTGTTAGTTTCTAAGTTGCCACAAGGACTCCTCATTGTTTTTGCTGATACCGACTAACACGGCTACCTCTCTGAAACCTAGAATCATTGATACTGAATCAGTCTTGTCTACAGCCCCATTTTAACTGTCACCAGAGCAGCATTGTTGTGAGAGATTACCAGACCTTCCTTCTTTGAAGGGAGTGTGGCTAGTGGTTAGAGCAGTGAATTGGAAGTCAGGAATCCATGGCTCTGTTTTGGCTCTGCTACCAGCTTTAATATTAACAAACATAATGCTGTAAATTTGCTTTGCATTTTATGGAGCATAAATAAGACATGTTTCTTGCACCAAAGAACTTAAAAAAAATTACATAAACATTCTACTGGCTGGATTGCAGGTTACTTGGTCTTGCACTTACCTGTAAACTTCAGATTTCAGGAGACCACGGCAAGTAACTTATCCTCTGTAATCCTCAGTCATCTTTTTGTTAGGCGGCTTTAAAACATGTATTAAAGTGACAGCCAAGATTTATTTACTTGGGAGGTAAACATTAACCAAAGCAAAGCTAAGCTGATGATATGATCACCTCAATAGAAGTCCTGTGTTGTTAGATGTGTGATGCCACATCCCTGGGTGAGCTAAGAAAGGGCTAAACCACTTCACTAGGTGGAAGAGAGGAAGGTAGCACCGAAATTGTCTGCACTATCAGACCTGGACGGAAGAGCTGGTAGTGATTCCTTGCTAAGATGCTGGGAGTGGAACAGACAGCTTTGCCTCTTAAGTGTGGAAAGCTGTAAAAGGAAATAAAGGCTTTCAGGAGGGAGGGGGAGAGAAGGGCTGCTAAGAAGAGGAGAGGAACTGCTCTTTAGTGTCCTTTAGGGGGCGACTCCTGAATTCGGCCCCAGTTAGGTGGGGAAAAGGAATATATACCCACTTTTTTGAACTGAGGAGGGTTCTTGCGCTGCCAGAAGCCGTAATGATTGGAAGGACTGTTCCTTTTTCCCCAAAGGGATCCTTGGCTGATTTGTGTGGACAGCTAGTGGGTCTGTTACATCGATGACGTCCTGAGCACTTGGTGGCTCCTTGATATCAGTATTTGTTTTGTAATACGTTTGTGTTCACCTATTTAAAAAGTGTGTGTCCTATTTATAGACACCGGTTTAGACTAAACAAGGATCTAGCTTCATTCTAAAGATTGCAGAAAATGGCTGGGGAAGGCTATGGTGTTAACACCCAGTTGAGATATGAAATGTACGGATAAATGTAAGACCCTGTGATCTGGAAGCCATCCAGTGATATTACTTTAATCTTAAATTAGCTCTCTGGCTGCATTTTTATTATTAAGCTGTTAAAAGATGAGGGCAATCTCTATCGCTTGATGATGCAATGATTATTAAAAGCCTGAGATTAGGCTGTTTCATATCAACTCTGAATTTGCTATCACAGTCCCATTTGGGGCCATGTGTTTTGATCATGTAGCCGAAGGCACTGTGTGTTGTGCTTTGGGAGCTCATACTTCAGGCTGATTTATTTTCAGTTTTATCACATTCCATCAGAAGGAAACTGATAAATGTTCTGTCAGTGCCATAAATCTAGTCAGTGCCTTCTGTATGCAAGATACTTGCATTTAAAAAAAAAAATCATGGCCACGCAGTGGATAATGGTGAAGGGAGGGAGAAAATTAACAGAGGCCTAATAAGAATTGTTTGGAGAAATCTGTGATTTGTTATGTCAAACAGTCTGTTCTGCAGGGTCCATTTAAATTAAAACCTCTGCTGGCTGCTTAAGATCCGCTCTGTGCATGTTCCTACTTTCTGAGGAAGCAGCAGAAGCAAATCCCTTCAGTTTAACTTCATGTCAGTAGCATTTAAATCTTATATAGGGGTCAACTGGAGGCAGTGGATCTAGGCAGGAATAATGGAAAGCTTACGTGGGAGTGGAAGGGGAGATTTTCATGTGTTAATGGAAAATCTTTTCTGTATGGCAGGTAAAGTCTTGGAACTCTAATCATACACTAACCTGTTTGAAGATTAATATATACGTCATCTTTCTCCCATTGTATACAAGACCCGGTACATTGTGTGCAGATGTAGTTGTCATATAGGTGCACCTGAATGGTAATCTCATACCAGAATTCTTTGATTTTAATTCAAGGAGGAATTACGCCACAAGGCAATTTTGTGTTGATCTTTTGAGAAGAGGTAAATACATGGTTATTAAACTTAGTCTTATTTTGGCTATGTCATTCTGGCTTGAGTCTCCATTTATGATTTCTGTCACAGTGCCATTACAGTGGTGGCGCTGCCATTGTCCTTTTGGATCTTCGTCATCAGTTTTCCCCCAACTTCGTTACCTGTGTAGTTTCCTTGTTTTCCTCTCCTGCTTTGCAGTTCCCCATGGCATGCATATTGTTAGTCTGAATAGGTAATTAAATTGCATGATAATCCAGTATCCATTACATGAATGACCTTCGATTTAGTGGTAGTCCTGATGCTAAGCCTAGCCAGTTAGAAATGCTTGGTCAGAGAATAATTTGAGTTTATAAGATCTGCTTAATAGTGTTGACATTTGGCCACACTGGTCTGATCTGGATAAATTGCAAAATGGAGATAAAACTTAATCAAAACTCCTGCTTTGTGTGTGGAACTGAGTTGTGATTTAAACATAACATTTGTAGTCTGTCATCACCTGTCTATTTTAACCAGGGCCTGTTTGTTTTAAATGTTTTTAAATTTTGGCCAGGTGTAGCTGTAGTTGTGCAAGAAAATCTTCTGATTGTAACAGCACGTAGCATTTCTGTTTGAAAGGAATTCATTGCTTTGGCTTCCAGAAGAAATGTTCTCACTTAATAGGGAGAGAATTTAACACTCACATAGTCTGAAGAAGTGAGGTTCTTACCCACGAAAGCTTATGCTCCCAATACTTCTGTTAGTCTTAAAGGTGCCACAGGACCCTCTGTTGCTTTTTACAGATGCAGACTAACACGGCTCCCCCTCTGATACTTGACACTCACATAGGTGATTCAGCATCACAAACATCCCTGTGAAGTGCAGATGATTAGTAAAGTCCTCAATTGTCAGATGGCGAAAGCAGAGGCAGAAATGTGAAGTGACTTGCCAAGGCCACAGAAGGAGTTAGTGTTGGAGCTGGGACTCCAACACTTAGAATCATAGAACTGGAAGGGACCTCAAGAGGTCAACTAGTCCAGTCCCCTGCACTCATGGCAGGACTAAGTCCTTCCTGGTCCTGGGCTCATAATGCTCAATAGATAGCTTTCTAGTTGTCTCGAGATGGAGTATTGTGTATTGGAACCTGCCACCCCTTCCACTCTGCAATAGTCTGTGATGTAAAGCTTGACAGTCGCTATGCAGCTGGTGTGCTGAGACCATGGCCTGTCATGCTGACCAGCATTGTCTTATTGTTTCCTTGTGCTCCCCAGTCTGTCCGTAGCTATCTATTGTCTCTTGTTGTATACTTAGATGGCAGCTCTTTGGTGTGTGTTTGTACAGAGCCTAGCATAAAGGGACCCTGGTCCTTGACTGGGTTACCTAGGTACCATGAAAATATAAATAACATTCCAGGCGCCATCCCTGTGCCTAGACACTTCACTTTTTCCCTCTGAACTGCTCTCTGTGCGATTGGCCCTTTACAAGGGAGACATGCCTATAAATCCCACATGACTAAACTAATGCTGCCAAGTGGCAGCTCAGGGGCTCTGATCTTTCCTATTTCCCTGATTCAACCAATGTCAAACGAGTCGCATGAAAAGTGAACTGTCTGTGGTTGCTTAGAGAGAGGGAGAAACTTCACCCCTTGCTGAGCAGCTGTCTGATATCCCGCCACCCCAAACTAACTCTCCTGCAAACCCGTTGGAGTCCCTGGGTAGGTTTTGGCTCTTGGTTTTCCATAGAGAATAGCCTTTGTAGTATTTTCTCAGAACTCCAGCTATGGGCAAGTAAAATTCCTTTTTGGTGTATTTCCCTCTCCCCCATCCCCCCAATGCCATTATCCCTGTCACAAAGGGTGAGGTGACCCTTATGTATAAATTTCACAGGGAACAAGAGGTTTCCCTTCCTTATAGCTGCAGAAGAGAAATCATCAACCCAGATCTAAAAGCATGTGACAGGTTTGTAGCAAGTATGATGATGATAGGTGGGACAGGGCTCAAAACTCCAGATGTCCCTAAAAGCGCTACAAAAAGCACGTAAAATGACAACCTTACAGAAACTGAATTGGTCCGAAGAGAAAGAACTTGGCCAGTCCGAGAAGCTTGTCTCCTCTCGTCATGCCCCTTTTTGCAGGTATTCTACATAAAAATGTAAGCATTCAATACAGCTGTTGCAAGAAACTCTCAAATCTGTTTGTGTACACGTGCCCTGACTTGCCAGAAGCCTTTTGTTTGCCTTCCTCAGCTCTGAGCACCGTGGAGCCATCTAAGTGTGCTTGGGATTCCCCTTCGAAGCATCATTCATCATCCAAATCCTGACTCATACTTCTTGGCTACACAGGAGATCATATTCTCCCACAAATGTATTAACAGTTCCTCTCCTGACACTAATTGGACAGGAATCACTTGTAATTTATCATTGCCTTGCTGGTTCCTGTGTAAAATGGTCTTTGCTACCAGTTTTTTGTTTTTTCTGAACCCAGCTTTCTTGATAACATCTTTGTTGTGGCAAAACAGTTTCATTGTTTTCTCAGCCCAGAAAATTTTTGTTGCTATGTGTAACAAAATTGAACTGTAGTTTTCTGAGGTTGCTTGAGAGGGCTGGATACTCTTCGTTTTGGTATTCTTCTCTTTTGAAGCTGCAGAATTTTTTATTCACTGTATTATATAGGCACAACATAAAAACATAAGACAGCAGCAAGAAAAACACAGTGGGGAAACAAACGAACACAGATCAAGGACAATACCTTGCAATGCACATTTATTCAAATTCAAATTAACATAACTTGCCCAAGATTGCTCAGTTTGTGGCATCACTAGAAATTGAACTCAGATCCTGTGTGCACCAGTTTGGCACCTTAAAAAGATGACCACCGTACTTCTCTATTAACCAGTATGTTAAATGCTGCAAGAGTTTTAATATGGGGTTTACACTAGAAAAAATAATCTAACAATAAAGCAGAAAGTCAACATGGATAAAAGGAAACTAATCTCTGAAAATAAACATGATCTATGTAATTAGCTATATCTGGCACTGAACTGGTTCCAGTGACTAATGGCTTTTTCTCCACAGAACAATTAAACACTCAAAGGTTTCTAAATATGTTTTTAGACTGATCTAATCTACTGGGAATCAAACATAGTTCTGAAACGTGTTCAAATATATCAGTACCAATATTCCCAAGTAGTTCTGGCCTCCCAATTTTCCACTGGGAATACAAAGCAAATTAACTTAGTTCATTCATCAAGGTTAGATTTCCAGCATCAGTCGACCCCCTCTACCCCCATTTACTCTCCCCCTGCCCAGAATGTTTGTGTGGGATCATGAGTGAGTGGGGGATGGGGTGCATGGAGTGGAGCTGGCTCCAGTGAATCCATGTATTCAAGCATTTCCAAGCTCACAGCAGCCATTCTTGCTGCTGAAAGCTTCCCTGTCAATAGGTGGTGGGGTGTCATAGCTGGGATTCCACGCTTGCTGTCAGTCTACCCCAATTGTCTTATGGGGTCCAGAAAGAACTTTCTTCTGCCGGGCAAGATTGGCAAGGTGTCCGGTGGGTTTTTTCCTTTTTCCTTTGAGTGTATGTCTACACAGCAACTAGGGCCAGTGCCGGGTGTCTTGGCAGTTGAGTCAGGCTTGCAGGACTCAGGCTGCGGGGCTGTTTCATTGCTGTGTAGACTTCCAGGCTCTAGGACCCTTAGAAGTGAGAGGCCCAAGCTCCCGCCCAAGCTCAGAAGTCTACATAGCAATGAAACAGCCCTGCAGCTCGAGCCAGAGTTGGCTGACATGGGCCAGCCGTGGGAGTCTATCTGCTGTGTAGACCTATCCCGAGGGTCTTGGAGACCCGGTGGATGGGGATAATAAGGATGAGACAGGAGCACTGTTTTCATGCTAGAGAAGGGTAGGGAAGGTGTGGGGAGCAATACATGTCCAATGCAGCTGGTGTCCAAATATGGGTGAGGGGCTGTAAGGGATTCTGTTAGCCTGTGAGGTGGGAGGCCGTCTTAAGTCTGCCCATTCTGAGCTCCCGATTGTTTGTGCCCCATCCTCCCGCATATGGGGAGGGTAGTGAAATTCAGTAGTGGACTAAATCACAAATTGAATGGCAGGGGTTTAGCCAAGGAAAGCTCCTTCATTCCTTGGTTTTATGGTGTGAGGCCATTTAACCCTTTGCTGGAGCTACTTAATGCCTGGTAGTTTGGAGAGTGTCAGTGCCTGTCTTTAATATTACAGTTAATAAAGTTGCATTCTGCTGTTTTAAATCCATTTGTGTGAGTCTTTATCTTTGCTCCCCTGTTTGTCATCATCAGCTGAAAATTAGGGCTCTTGCAGTACCTGTGTAGTTTTTCACAGTGCTGCGTATGGTGGAGCTGCTGTAGGTTTAATTTTCAATTACAGTGACTGGAATAGCTAGCTAAGATTTTTGTGTTTTGACACTGAATGCATCACCATGCCATCTGAGCCCCTAAACTCCTGCATCTTTGTTGGAGTGCTGGTTTAGAATTACTGTGGGAAGCCTTGGGACTTGCTTGTGCATGTAAAATCATATCCATAAATGTTGCATTAAATGTGTTTGTATGTATTCAATAATAGTGTGTCCTGTGTTGTGTTCATAGTGGGGTTTGGTTAATTCTTCCTATTGATCCTGTAGTAGTTCAGCTTTCTTGGATGACAAAAAGACACTCAGTTGTGTTGTTAGGGTTAAAATTCCTCACTTTGAAAGATCTCTTTTGGGCTTAAACAAATAACTTTCTTGCTGTATAAGCTGCTTTGGTTTATTTCTTGCCTGTCTGGTACCAATTTTATTCAGCTATATCTGTGCTGCTAAGATTGTTCGTGTTTTCATAAGTTGCAGCCATGCTACTTCTAAGGATTTTACTTCTTCCTTTAGGGCCTTTTTGAGAAGCCGCCTAATGTAATGAAATCTTCCTTTAATGTTCAGAGTCGATGGGTTTATGGCACATCGAATCTCCCTAGGCAGGGCCATCTTAATGACTTCGCAAGGCCCTGCAAATTTGCCGCCCGTATTATATTACAGTAGAAAATAAATAGTAATTATTGCCTTTAAAATTTTATTGTGAACCAAAACACAACATAGGGGTAAAAGAAGAAAATGTATATATATTTTGCTGGTTTAAAAGCATCACTTTCTAGATTTGCGAGCAGCAAAGTCACAAATGACATCTGCAAATTCAATTTCCTGAAGCACTTTGGACTCAGTATTCATCAGAGCCTGGATAAAATATTTTTTCACACATCACTGCTGTGGTCTCCTTTCTGCGGGGGCCCTGGGCATGTCATAGAATCATAGAATATCAGAGTTGGAAGGGACCTCAAGAGGACCAATTCCCAGCTAAATCCTCCCAGCCAGGGCTTTGTCAAGCCGGGCCTTAAAAACCTCCAAGGAAGGAGACTCCACCACCTCCCTAGGTAGCACATTCCAGTGTTTCACCACCCTCCTAGTGAAATAGTTTTTCCTGATATCCAACCTGGACCTCCCCCACTGCAACTTGAGACCATTGCTCCTTGTTCTGTCATCTGCCACCACTGAGAACAGCCAAGCTCCATCCTCTTTGGAACCCCCCTTCAGGTAGTTGAAGGCTGCTATCAAATCCCGCCTCATTCTTCTCTTCTGGAGACTAAACAATCCCAGTTCCCTCAGCCTCTCCTCATAAGTCATGTGCTCCAGACCCCTAATCATTTTTGTTGCCCTCCGCTGGACTCTTTCCAATTTTTCCACATCCTTCTTGTAGTGTGGGGCCCAAAACTGGACACAGTATTCCAGATGAGGCCTCACCAATGTCGAATAAAGGGGAACGATCACGTTCCTCGATCTGCTGGCAATGCCCCTACTTATACAGCCCAAAATGCCGTTAGCCTTCTTGGCAACAAGAGCACACTGTTGACTCATATCCAGCTTCTCGTCCACTGTGACCCCTAGGTCCTTTTCTGCAGAACTGCTACCTAGCCATTCGGACCCTAGTCTGTAGCAGTGCATGGGATTCTTCCGTCCTAAGTGCAGGACTCTGCACTTGTCCTTGTTGAACCTCATCAGGTTTTTTTCGGCCCAATCCTCTAATTTGTCTAGGTCCCTCTGTATCCGATCCCTACCCTCTAGTGTATCTACCACGCCTCCTAGTTTAGTGTCATCTGCAAACTTGCTGAGAGTGCAGTCCACACCATCCTCCAGATCATTAATAAAGATATTAAACAAAACTGGCCCCAGGACCGACCCTTGGGGCACTCCGCTTGAAACCGGCTGCCAACTAGACATGGAGCCATTGATCACTACCCGTTGAGCCCGACGATCTAGCCAGCTTTCTATCCACCTTACAGTCCATTCATCCAGCCCATACTTCTTTAACTTGGCGGCAAGAATACTGTGGGAGACCGTATCAAAAGCTTTGCTAAAGTCAAGGAATAACACATCCACTGCTTTCCCCTCATCCACAGAGCCAGTTATCTCATCATAGAAGGCCATTAGGTTAGTCAGGCACGACTTCCCCTTCGTGAATCCATGCTTGACTGTTCCTGATCACTTTCCTCTCCTTTAAATGTTTCATAATTGATTCCTTGAGGACCTGCTCCATGATTTTTCCAGGGACTGAGGTGAGGCTGACTGGCCTGTAGTTCCCCGGATCCTCCTCCTTCCCTTTTTTAAAGATGGGCACTACATTAGCCTTTTTCCAGTCATCTGGGACCTCCCCCGATCGCCATGAGTTTTCAAAAATAATGGCTAATGGCTCTGCAATCTCACCCGCCAACTCGTTTAGCACCCTCGGATGCAGCCTGTTTGCCCCTGCCTTAAGACATCCCTGCATATGCTGAACCTGATTCTATTGTGGTTGCTCTTATTTAGTGGTTCAGCTCCAAGTTAATTCTTGAATTAACTTTTGTGTGTTGTTTAAGCCTCTTCCCTTGTGTGCTCTAGAACTAGCTGTTCTAAGCAATCATTTAAAGTTTCACACTGTTGTTTCTGTCAGCTTTCATAGAATATGAGGGTTGGAAGGGATCTCAGGAGGTCATCTAGTCCAACCCTTTGCTCAAAGCAGGACCAATCCCCAGAGAGATTTTTACCCCAGTTCCCTAAATGGCCCCCTCAAGGATTGAACTCACAACCCTGAGTTTAGCAGGCCAATGCTCAAACCACTGGGCTATCCCTCCCCCCTTTGTCCCATTTGGCCAGTTTATCTGGGGGTAGTTGAACTCCATTATCATCATTTTTTTAGACAATGCTGCCTATCTGATCTCTCTTGACATTTTGCAGTCAATTTCCTTTTCTTTGTTTCGAGGCAGTATGTATAGCACTATGAATATTTTTGCAACTCGGTATTTGTATCTGTCCTGATTTAGCTGGGTGGGTCCCAACACTCAGAATGTTTATCTGTTCTGTAGAATCTTTTTCAATCCAACATTCATCCCCAACTTCTTCAGTCTAGTCTATAGCCAGGTATTACAGTATCCCATAGATATTTTTTTTAATTCCGCCATCTTTCCATAATGGATATGATATCATGGTCTTCCATTGCAAGGCACTCTGGTTCATCTATTTTTACTTTTAAACTTTCCATATTTGTATATAAAAGTTTATAGTTTTATTTTGACCAGATGGCCTATCTTTATTTACTTGTCTTAGGATTTATACTGCCACCGATCATCATAGTAGCTTATTGCATACATATTTTTCTCTCATATGGGTCATTAGCTAGGTTTGAACCAACTATCTTCAAATGTGGAGTGGTTGGATTTCTAAACTCTGTATTCTAGGCTCACCATAAGTTCTGGGCTTGATGCAGGAGTCACTGAGTGAAATTCTCTGGCCTGTGCTATGTAGGCAGTCAAATTAGATGGATCCAGTGCTGTTTCTACTGGGATCCTGCATGGATGTGCTCTTGGCCCAATGCTGTTAAATATCTTTATCAGTGATGTGAAAGAACATAGGAATAGTCAGACTGGATCAGACCTGTGGGCCATCTAGTGCTTTGACTCAGAATGTGGCCTTCAGCAGATGCTTCAGAGGAAGGTGCAAGAAACTCTGTAGTATGTAGATGTAGGATAATCTGCCTAAACCTAACACCTAATAGAGGGCTTGAGTTCTGAAGCATTAGTTTTATATTCCTACCAGAAATTACTATTAGCTATAACACTGGATAGTGTTGGTATCCATAGAAATGTCCAACCCCTCTTTTGAATCTTACCAAGTTCTTGGCCTGAGTGATATCTTGTGGCAATGTGTTCCACAGTCTAATTATGCATAGTGTGAAAATATCTAATCATTGCTAGTAAAGTTTACAGATGACACAAACTGGGGGATTGGTCCTGCTTTGAGCAGGGGGTTGGACCAGATGACCTCCTGAGGTCCCTTCCAGCCCTGATATTCTATGATATATATTCTATGACTGGTAAATGATCAGTCAGTTGTACGAGCAATCAGGATCACATGGTAAACTGGACTCATTTGAGCAACATGCCTCACGGTTAGAGAAATTTTAAGAAGCTCACTGTAATTCATCCAAAAGAAGATTAAATGGTGACTTGAAATACGTACCTGGGGAGAAGGAAAGTAGAAGGCTTTTTAATCTAGCACACAAAGGCTGAAATCTAAAGGTGGACAAATTCAAACTAAAAATTAAGACAGTAACCACTAAATCAACTTCCCCTGGGACGTGTTGAATTCTCCATCAGCTGAAGTCTTTAAATCAAGAAGAAAAAAAAAAAAACAGTAACTCAACCAAAAGTTCTGGGCTTGATGCAGGAATCACTGTGTGAAATTCTCTGGCCTGTGTTATGCAGGAAGTCAGGCTAGAGGATTTAATGGTCCCTACTGACCTTAAAAATATATTAATCTATTAAAAGAGTTTCCAGAATCAGAACAAGGAAAGGCCCAGTGTGTCAGGTACAGGAGCCACTTTTAGCAACACATTTTCTCTTCTCCCTGCTCCTATTCAAACTGCATAGGTAAATGCAACGGCCTTGACCGGCTCAGGGTTATGCTCACACAAAAACTTCCGTTTCCCATTAACAGTTACTTTTTTATATCTTTCAGTTACCCTGCTTCTTATGCTTCCTTTTTTTCTAGGCTGCAAGCACGTGAAAGGCATCCTGCTATATGGACCGCCAGGCTGTGGTAAAACACTGATGGCTAGACAGATTGGCAAGATGCTGAATGCCAGAGAACCAAAGGTGGTCAACGGTCCAGAAATCCTCAACAAATATGTAGGAGAGTCTGAGGCCAACATCCGCAAGCTCTTTGCTGATGCAGAAGAGGAGCAAAGGAGGGTAATGCAAAAATAAATAAGTAGCAAAGTCAATATGCCAATGTATGAAGAATGACTGAAGGTTTACTTTTCAATAAGTCTTGGAACACCAGGGAAGTTCCAGAAGCCTGGAAGAAAGCTAATGTTGTGCCAATATTTAAAAAGGGTAAACGGGTAAGATAATGGAGTGGTTGATAAGGGACTTGATTAATAGAGAACTAAAGGAGGGTAATATAATTAATGCCAATCAACATGGATTTATGAAAAATAAACCCTGTTAAACTAACTTGATTTCTTTTTTTTGATGAGATTACAAGTGTGGTTGATAAAGTTAATAGTGTGAATGTAATATACTTGAACTTTTATAAGGCATTTGACTTGGTACTGCATGACATTTTGATTAAAATTCTACAAAGATATAAGATTAACATGGCACACATGAAATGGATTAAAAGTTGGCTAACTGATAGGTCTCAAAATGTAGTTGTAAACGGGAATGATCATCGAACGGGAGTGTTTCTAGTGCCCTCCTTCCCCCTTCTCTCCCCCCTGGGATTGGTTCTTGGCTGTTTAGCATTTTAATTAATAACATGGAAGAAAACATAAAATCATCACAGATAAAGTTTGCAGGTGACACACAAATTGGGAGAGTGATATATAATTAAGGGCAGGTCACTGATACAGAGCAGTCTGATTGCTTGAGGAAGCTCACAACGTGTTTTAATATAAATGTCCATTTCTGCCATGGGAACAAAGACTGTAGGCTTTACTTACAGGATGGGAGACTCTGTCCTGGGAAACAATGATTCTGAAAAAAATTTGGGGGTCATGGTAGACGTTTAGCTGAGCATTACCTCCCAGTGTGAAGCTGTGGCCAAAAGGGATGATGTGATCCTTGGATGCATACACAGATGAATCTCAAGTAGGAGTAGAGAGGTTATTTTACCTTGCTATGTGGCACTGGTGTGACCGCTGCTGGAATATTGTGTCCAGTTCTGGTGTCCGTAATTCAAGAAGGATGTTGACAAACTGGAGAGCATTCAGAGAAGAGAATGATTAAAGGATTAGAAAACCTGCTGTACAGTGATAGACCCAAGGAACTCAACCTATTTAACAAAGAGAAGGTTCAGGGATGATTTGATTACAATCTGTAAGTGCCTACATGGGGAACAAATATATGGCAAAGGGCTCTTCAGGCTATCAGAGAAAGATTTAACATGATCTAATGGCTGGAAGTTGAAGCTAGACAAATTCAGAGTGGAAATGAGGCATAATTTTTTTTAAATGATTATAATTAATCAATGGAACAACTTAACAAGGGTCATGTTGGATTGTCCATCATTGAGTGTTTTGAAATCAAGATTGGATGTTTGTCTAAAAGATCTGTTTTAGGAATTATTTTGTGGACTTCCTATGGCCTGTGCTATGCAGGTCAGACTGGATGATCACAATGGTCCCTTCTGGTCTTGGAATCTAGGACTAATTGGAAGATTATTACCCTGTGCATTGAGAGAGTAACTCACTGATCAGCATGTGGTGTTTACTACTCCTGGGAGTCACTTTGTGAATCTGAATGGCAATAGTTTCCCCTATTAACAATAAAACTATCCCCATTCTGTCCCTTCCAGGCTATCTCTGTACCCTAAAAGTACTGCAGTTTCACTTATGCGCTGAGTCATGATTTAATCTGTAAGTAGGGTTGCCAACTTTCTACTCGCACAAAACCGAACACCCTTGCCCCGCCCCTTCTCTGAGACCCTGTCCTTGCCCCGCCCCTTCTCCGGGGCTCAGGAAAGGCCTGCCCCCTGCTCACTCCATCCCCCTTCCCTCTGTCGCTTGCTCTCCCCACCCTCACTTACTTGCTTATTTTCACCAGGCTGGCTGGGGTGCGGGGTGAGGGCTCCAGCTGGGGGTGCGGGCTCTGGGGTATAGGAGAGAGTTCTGGGCTTGGGGGGTGGAGCCAAGGGGTTCAGAATATGGGACTGGGCTCCAGGCTAAGGCAGGAGTTTGGGGTGTGGGAAGAGGTATGGGCTCTGGGCTGGGGGTGCAGGTTCTGGGGTGGGGCCAGAAATGAGGGGTTCAGGGTGCGGGAGGGGGCTCTGGGCTGGGGCAGGAGATTGGGGTGCAGGGGAGGTGAGGGCTCTGGTTGGGTGTGCAGGCTTTAATGTGGGGCTGGGGATGAGGGATTTTGGGTGCCGGGGGCTGAGGGGTTCAGAGGGCGGGAGGGGGATCAGGGCTGGGGCAGGGGGTTGGGGCCCAGGAGAGGGTCAGGGGTGCAGGCTTCAGATGGCACTTACCTGAAGCAGCTCCCAGAAGTAGCGGCATGTTCCCCTTCCTGCTTCTATGTGGAGGTGCGGCCAGGTGGCCGCAGTCTGCAGGCGCCATCCCCGCAGTTCCCATTGGCCACAGTTCCTGGCTAATGGGAGCTGCGGGGGCAGCGCTTGGGACAGGGGCTGCCCCTGTGCGTAGGAGCTGGAGGGGGGACATGCCGGCTGCTTCCTGGGAACTGCACGGTGTGGAGGCTAGCAGGGAGCCTGCCTTACTGCTGCTGCACGGTGTTGCCAACCAGACAGTAAATGGCGCAGTCAGCAGTGCTAACCGGAGTCGCCAGGATCCCTTTTTAACCGGGTGTTCCGGTCGATAACCAGACACCTGGTCATCCTATCTGTAAGAGCTGCCAACACTTGGATCCTATGGTGAGAGAAGATGCTAGAGTAGGTTGGGGTTAGATAGCACTCAAACTGGAGTAGTGATAGCCATCTTGGACAAGTAAAAGCAGCTTCTCTGTCCCAAGTTTTGTGGTCACGCTCAGTTAGGATGTTATTGGCAGCTCCTGGTAAATGTGGGAGCGTTTGGAAGTATTCTTGTGGGGTTTTTTGTACTGATTTTGCATCATATTTTTCATGACTGTTTTGTTTCTGGTATCTGCTTCAGACAGCATCAAGAGCAAGGAAATGGGTCCCAAATTTTGCTCTCAGACCCTTTGAAGTTGGTGGGAGCTTTGCCACTGACTTCAGCAGTCACAGGATAAAGACACAAATGCCTCAAATTCACATTTTCCTTCAATGTGCTGCACCGTCGAAGTTTAGGCTCTCATATTCTTTGTCCAAGATTGTATGATACCTTCATCTGTCACTAATTTTTCCCCACTAAAAAACCTGGCTAGCAAGCAGGACAATAATACAAAACTAATGTTGGTAAATTGAATTGCCCCATTAGGACGGGGAGTGGATACAGGGCACAAGGGGATGAGTTAACTTTTTCTGTACCTGTTAAATTTTCTGTACAGCCACCACGGAAGGCAGTTTTTAATAGCCAGCCATAGCTTAAAAGTCTAAATACTGTTTGTGTGATGCAGCAGAAATAGCCTGTTAGAGGCGACTCTTGATAGTTTGTTCCTGCCACAGGAAAAGTGTCATCTCTGTGATTTTGACAAGATCCTTTGCTGAAGGCAAGGCAGAATTTGAAGTTTATAAGGATTTGTATTTTCCTCTAAAAATATACTGATCAGCTACAGCTGTAGGGGTATCAGGAGAGTGTTAATTTGAGCCCCTGCAAGTCCCTTCCTCTCCAGTTTATTGCTATAAAATTGGTATCTGTGAGCTCTTTCTCCTTTGAGGTACACACCTGTTAAAATTTATGCTGGCTGGAGGAGGTGGTCCTGATGACAAGTCATGAGATTAGAAAAGTCTTGGAAAGGTCACAATTGTAATGACTTGTGCTGGGGGCAGATTGCCAGCACGACAGCGTATTCACGCATACTGTTCACATTGTCTCCAGCTCCGTGCTAGACGCACAAGATTGTCTTTTGAAGCAGGATTTTGGAGGGGAGAAAATGGCTTGACAGTGTACATATGGGCATAAAAAAGATGCTGCCTTATTCTCTCCCACTGGCGTCTGGTGGATATTTGAGCGATTGAGGGTTAGATGGAGGTATTTATTGTGTATTTAGAGTTTGGCCAAGTTGGTTTGAATTAATATTCTCCTTTAAAAATGTGCTTAGGAAGAGGTAATTGGGGACAGTGTCATGTGAAACAAACAGCTTATAAGCCTCATCTACCGTAGGGTGTTGCACACATCCGAGCTTCTATAGGCCGGGTGCATTGCATGCTTCTATAGGCCGGGTGCATTGCACGCTTTCATCCTTCTGTTGCCCCATGAGTTCCCTGTGTGCCACCCTCTCTGTAACTCCACCCAACCCCATGCTGGGGCTCTGCGTGCCCAGTCCCCACCCCCCGCAAGGCTGTATGTCTCACACGTTTTCCCCTCTGCCACATACGTGGGGCTCCCTCCCATTCTCCCCCTCCCACCCCACATCACTGCTTCTCTTATCACCATTCCCCAAATGTAAAAGTCGAATACATCTAGGAACTCAGAATACAGACCCTACTTACAGAATGGAGCTACTATCCTGGGAATCAGTGATTCTGAAAAGGTCTTGCGGGGTCCTGGTGGATAACTCATAGATTCCAAGTCCAGAAGGGACCATTGTGGTCATCTAGACTGGCCTCCTGGATAGCACAGGCCATTGAACTTCCCAAAATAACCAGCTGAACATGAGCTGTGCCCAAAAAGGTGAATGCGATCCTGGGATGCATAAATGGGAATATTGAGTAGGAATAGGGAGGTTCTATTCCCTCTGTATTTGGCGCCTGTGTTCGCTGCTGGAATCCAGTTCTGCTGTCCACAGTTCAAAAAGGATGTTGATAAATTGGGGAGGGTTCAGAGCAGAACCATGAAAATGATGAAAGGATCCGAAAACCTGCCTTATAATGTTAGTCTTAAGGAGCTTAATCTATTTATCTTAACAAAGAGAAGGGTAAGCAATGACATGACAAAAGTCTATAAATATCTACTTGAGGAACAGAAATTTTTCTTTTTCACTTGTCCTTTTATACGTGGTATACTCTCCCTGTGAAGGTACTTATACACTGTAATCAAGTCACCTTAGAGACCAGACAATGATATAACAAAATCCAAGGACTGCAAGTTGAAATGAGATGAATTCAGACTAGAAGTAATGTACAGATTTTTATCAGTGCAGGTAATTAACCATTTGGGTCATAGTGGTTTCTTCATCGCTGGCAATTTTTAAATCAAAAGGTTATTCTTGTTGATCACAGTGGTCCCTTCTTCTTTGACTGATGGTCCCTGTGTGTTGTGGAAGCAGGGAAAGAAGAGAGGGTTTAAGTGCAGCCATTTAAGTGCTGTGTTCTTCCCTTGCAATTGCATGTCCTAAATAAAGCTGTCTCTGATTTTGTTGCTTCCAACCTGAGAGTGGAATTCGTTTCTTCCACAGTGTATTCCAGCATTGATGCTCATGCACTCACTTTATGTGACTGAGACTGGAAGATTCTTGCTAGCAGGCGCATCTTCTAGCAAGAATCTTCTGGTCTCAGATGTGCAGAGCACATGCACACCCATAATGGAATACAGATGGGGAGCACACATTTGCAACTACTTTGTAAGATGCAGGGTATTACTATAAGCTATAAGGTGAAACCTTCCTTTCTGTGACAAAAATGTTTACTCCTCTTAAAGGTCTCCTGGTATCCAGGACCTTGTTCAGACTATTACTTAAAGGAGTTATGTTAACATGTGCTAACAGATTTTAAAATTCTCATGTAGACAAGGCACATGCTGCATTTAACATGTGCCAAATTGGTCAAGTTAAAGCTAAGGGGGAGCCTTAAGTTTAACTCAGCCAGTTTAACACATGACCTCATATAGACCTAAAATGAGGTAGCACGTTAGCTAACGTTATCCCTCCTTTAAATCCTAGTGTGGACCAGGCTATGGAATGATAAGAATTTGACCTACAGGTTGTCTGCCACAGCTTTTTGTAGGGATCACTGATAAAAGCATGCCAATGCCTCAGAGTTCTCTCACCAACAGGAGCCAAGAAAGGGTAGAATATTAGCCATTTTGTCTGGTCAATTTCATTGATAACTTTGGGCATTCTTATATTATTTCTTTCCAATAGCTTGGGGCAAACAGTGGTCTCCACATCATAATCTTCGATGAAATTGATGCCATCTGCAAGCAGAGAGGGAGCATGATGGGCAGCACTGGGGTCCATGATACTGTCGTTAACCAGCTGCTGTCTAAAATCGATGGGGTGGAACAGCTAAATAACATCCTGGTCATTGGTATGAAAACCTCACGCATGATGCCGCGGTTTCTAAAAGGGCAGGTCAGGCAGGATCCCTGGGTTTGGAAATGTGTGTTATCCACCTCCCCTCCCACTGTGCTAGCTCTAACAGAAGCTGCAAAATCCCCTCCCACTAAGGCCGCGATGACAAATAACTCCACTTGGGCTGCTGCAAGGCATTCTGGAAACAAAAACTGGACTTATTCAAATGAGCTATGCCCAGAATTGCGGCTTTTTGTCCAAGGAAACCTGTGGTGTAATGTTAGAGGCTCCAATTGCTGGTCTTAGTAAGAAAGGGGAAGAAATGTTGTTTCTGTATTTTGAGATAAAATGCACAAGAAGAAAAAACTTGTATTGACGGGAATCTCAAAGTATGAAGAGCAATGAAATAAAGATTGAGAACCCAATGCTTAAAAGGAGAGACTTAATGACTCAGACACTATAAAATGACAGACAGTTGGGGTGGGGCTGTCTTGGCAGAGTGGGAACGAAATATTTGGCTTCAACATTTGAAATCTGAGGATTTCAGCGGAGGTCAGGAGGTTAGTCCTGACAAAGCTTTCTATCCTCAGGACAGGTACAGGCCAGACGGGGGCACTGGGAGCTTCCCTGCCTTTCTCCACCAGCGTGCCTCAACCCTCATACGCTCGGAGAGACCAAGAGTGATAGGGGCATTAAGTCTGAAGTGCCTGTTCATACCATAGCGCCTCTGCCAACTAAGCCGTCAGCACTAGTGTTGTGGCACTTTTGAATATCCCTTTAATCGGTTCTCTAGTAATTCTTTAGTTATGTCAGCTTGCTTTAGTTTTCCTTGCTCTTAAAGGCCTCCATTTGGGGTGATCCAAGATATCAGAGAGCCTTGTGGGTTCCCGTGTTCAGTCTTGTGGGGGAGCATGGGTAACCCAGTCAGTGTGGTGGTCTGTCCCCCTCCAGTGGTACCTGGCAAACAGAGATTGGTGAGTCTGCTACAGCCTTGGCTAACTGAGCTGGGTCTTGTAATTCAGGAATTGGAACTCGTGTTTAGCTCCAGAGGTGCTAGGTTCAATCCTGGCTGCTGACAACCCACATGACATTACACAGACCTCCAAAAGTGCTGCGGCTTTTTTTAGTAGTCCTCTTTATTTTCTCTCTCAAAATCTTCTCCTTGACTTTATAAGGCTGTATTGAACATTCAGGTGATAGTTAGAAACTTAGTCTCAGCTAATGCTTCGTTTGGCTTCACCTTTGTTCTTAGGAATGACCAACAGACCAGACCTGATTGATGAGGCCCTGTTGCGACCTGGCAGATTGGAGGTGAAAATGGAGATTGGTAAGCGGGCAATAGCCTATCGCTACAGTGCATAACTGCAAAGTTTGGCGCAGCTCCATGCGGGACATTTTATGTAAATTATCAAAAAGAACGAGGAGTACTTGTGGCACCATAGAGACCGATGAAGTGGGTTTTAGCCCATGAAAGCTTATACCCAAATAAATTTGTTAGTTTCTAAGGTGCCACAAGTACTCCTGTTCTTTTTGCTGATACAGACTAACAGGGCTGCCACTCTGAAACATGTAAATTATGTAATTAGCTTGTATATTTACATACAATCATAGATATTGCTTTTCAAAAGTGTCGTTTTAGTGCTGGTGAAAGGCATTGGATTGATAACAGATTCCCTTGGGAGCAGGTATAGGCAGGCAGGAACCTTAACAAATGGTAGAGAACAGCCAGAGAGAAGGTGGAGAGGCCCCCCCGTCTTCCTGGTTAGCAGGTGCCACTGTAGCCACCAGGATGAATTATAGCTAAGGCTTTGTTTTAGTCACGGGTATTTTTAGTAAAAGTCATGGACAGATCACGGGCAATGAACAAAAATTCACGGCCCGTGACCTGTCCATGACTTGTACTATATACCCCTGACTAAAACTTGGGCCGCGGGTGCTGGCGGGGCGGCACATGGCCCGGAACCTAAGTTCCCTCTAAGCTGCACGGCCGCACAGCCGCCTATTAAGTGCCGCGCAGGCACTCAGGGTTGCAGTGGGGAGAGATGCCTCTCGCCCGGCCCGGACCTGCTGCAGCCGGGAGAGAGGTGCCCCTCCCCCAGCCCCAACCCAGCCTGGCCGGACCGGCTGTGGCTGTGGGAGTGGTGCCCCGGCCCCAACCCAGTCCTGGCCCAGACCTGCTATGGGGGGAGAGATCTGGTGGGAGTCCTCTCTTCCCGCCGTAGTCCTGGGACAGCCTGCACCCCAAACCCCTGGCCTACCACAGAACCTGCACCCCCAACCCTCTGCCCCAGCCCTCATCCCCCTCCCACACTCCGAACCCCTTGGCCCCACCCCCACCACATGAATGTGCACCAATATGAAGGTGATGTGTCACACATCACCTCTATATTGGTGCCCATAACAAAATTCATTCTGCACATGGGTGAAAAAATTAGAGGGGACACTGCCTGGGACCCCTGCTGGTGCTGGGGGGGCTCGGCGGCGGTACGCGGCTTGGGACCCCTGCAGGTGTTTGTGGCAGGGGCTGTTAGAGGAACTGGCAGGCTCCCTACCCAGCTCCGCGCAGCTCCCTGGAAGCAGCTGGCATGTCCCTGCAGCTCCTAGGGGGAGGGAAGGCCAGGGGGCTCCGCATGCTGCCCCGCCATGAGCTCCAGCTCTGTAGCATCTATTGGCTGGGAACCACAGCCAATGGGAGCTGCGGGGCTGGGACCTGCATATAGGGGCAGCACACAGAGCCCCCTCCATCTTGGAGCTGCAGGGACATGCCGGCTGCTTCTGGGGAGCCCTCCCCATAAGGTAAGCGCCGCCCTGCACCTCAGCCCCCTGACACAGCCTGAGCCCCCTCCCACACCCAAACTGCTGCTGCAGTCCTTGCAGCCTTAATTATAGTCCAAACTCCTCTGCTTGCCCATAGCCCCGCCAAATGCATGACTTTCACTCTGGGCTGCAGGAATGCATGAGGCCGGCCTGCCTGCATGTGTGACACGTGGCAGCTGGGATTCAGGAATTGAATACAGGAGTTCCTTCTCTGCCAGTGCCTTGCTGCATGACCAAGTCACTTAAACCTTGTGTGTGTCATTTTCTCCATCTGTAAATGGGGGATAATTCTAACTAAAGGCTTGTTAGACTTAGTTTGCAGCAAGCTGGGATGTGACTCTCCCCTGCACTAGCTTGCCGCTCGCTAAGTGTCTGTGTGGACTTTGCTGCTGCACAAGAAGAATTCTGTAACGCGCTTTGATCTACCACACTTTGAAATGGCAGTAAATTAACTAGGGAACTTTTAGTGCACAGCAGCAGGGTGCGCATGGGTATCTAGTGTGGGGTACATTCACACCCTCGCTTGCCGCAAACTAAGTGGTCATGTCCACAAGCCCTAATCACAGGGGGGCTGAGATGTCATTAATGTTTTTTGAGGTTCTCTGATAAGTCATTGTAAAGTATTCTTCTACATACATGAATGGAGGCTGCTCATGGAGCAATCACCTGTATGCTGGAGCTGTAAGGAGAGGCTGCCAGTAACACTGTTGTTCTGAAGTTGCTGCTTTGAGACAGCAGAGGACAAGGAGTGACACTTTCTGTTTACAATTCTCAGGTTTACCAGATGAGAAGGGCCGACTTCAGATTCTTCATATCCACACAGCCAGGATGCGGGAACACGAGCTGTTGTCTGAAGATGTAGATATTAAAGAATTGTCTGTGGAGACCAAAAACTTCAGTGGTGCTGAATTAGAGGGTCTGGTGCGAGCAGCACAGTCTACTGCTATGAACAGACACATAAAGGTCAGTCATGGTTTCCCCCACCCAGGAAATAGACAAAAGGAATGGCTGTGAAATTGGTTCACTTGTATGATGTTTTTTGTTCTGGGTGTATAATGGAGCCTCTACATACCTCAGGAGTTGGGATCTCACCTGGATTCCAAGCTATGAACATGTAATTGTTTTTCATGTGGACAAAATATGTCCATCTCCTGCATGTGTCCCCTAAATGCCGACCATGTGGCCCTGAATGAACATGCAAGAGAACTGGCGTAGTGATGAATCAGGTGCATCAATAGATTCATAAAAAGGTTGAAAGGAAAGCAGTTAACCAATTACAGTGGTTTGGAGGCAGGGTGTTGTGTGTGTTTGAATAATCTTTGGGACCTGTGGAAGTTCTTCAGTGTGTATCAGGGTGGATCCCCTAGTAGATGCCCATGTGCCTCATGGGCATGAGTTCAGTCTTTTGAATAGCAGTGTTCTTCACAGCCGCGCACATGCCCAGTATCTTCTTGTGACCCATGTGAGGGCAATAAGGGGCGGAGGGGTCGTGACCCCCTATTGGCTCTGTCTTACCGCCCCAGCAGCAAGGTGAACCTAGTGAGTATGTGACCTGTTACTTTCTTCAGAGCTTTAAAAATGTGTTTTTCATAATTTTGGTGAAAAACTTCATCTTCTCCACTGGTTTAAATTGGTTGTTAAAAACACACCCCAAAAACATTTCTTGGCAGCCCCCCCCAGGGCACAGCATGGTGAGGCACTATTTGCCAATTCCCATACCTTAGGGCAGACTCTAAGGCATCAGGGATTAAACCTTGACCCCTGTGATTGCCTAATCCCCCTCACAGACAGACGTCGTTTCGATGCCTGTTCTACTTGGGATAGAGCCATATTCTGGACATGTGCTCTGCTTGCCAGTGCTGTGCATGCTGGTCTTTCTTTATGAGGACTTGCAAGTCCACAGCTGTAAGCTACATCTGCTAGAGCCCTCCATGCGGATCACTTCTGACCCAGAATAAACACTAATGGGCAGACCAGAGCCAAAGAAGAAATGAGTCAGTGCTTCCTCAATCAGACACGATACTCCTGGATCTTGAGGGAATGCAGCATTGAAGAAGCTGCGGACATCTCTGACACAGACTGCTTTGGCACTGGCTACCTCAGCACAGCTCCAAGCATCCCACCTCCCCAAAAGGAGGACTCTAAACCTCACTCTGCTGAGGCAAAGCTTCCAAATTCTCTGAAGATCGCATGTCTGAAGAGACAAGCATATTTGCAGGTACGGTGTGCAGGAAAGAAGCCAGGTGACTGATTCGGTTCTGACTACAGCAGTGGTACTGGTGGCCAAGCCCATCAAGGGTCTGAGTTACATCCCAGCGAAAGAACCAGAGAGATCCTGTGCACTGAAGCAGCAGCTGGCACCGGTGCCACTTCATCCCATGACCCAGCTGTTTGAGGAAGCGCGTACTACTTATCACCCTCACCAGCCTACTTGCTTTCACCAGCATTGCGTAGGAATCCCTCTCCCTGACCTTCTGAGAACAGCCACAAGGGACTTTCTGGAGGCCATGTGTTCTGTGCCCTATCCCAAGCAAGACGTGAGTAGCACTGGGCTGGCACAATCTTAACCTGGCAAGTAACCTTACAGCATGCGGCCTTAGCTATATTGGCTGTATTGGGAGCCATCATTTCATATAGCCTGGAGCAGATCCCTCTCCCACACATCGAGGAAGAGATCCTGCTCCCCAGAGGCATCCTTAGCTAGACCACCCACTCAGAGCCAGATGTTGGCCTCCAGCAACAGGTGACAACAGAAGAGAAGCGGCAACCTCTGTGTCCACCTAAGGAATGATCATCATCTTCTAGGGAGATAGTGGCACTGGCATCAGCACCAGCAATCAATGACTGCAGGGCTTTCCAAGACTTCCTGTCTCAGATCACAGAAACCCTGGACATTGAAATCACAGTAATCCAAGAAAAGGTCAACAAGTTTTTCGATTACTGAGCTCTACAGCCTCAGTCAGAATCTCTCTCCTAATCAATCAATGGGGGCAGACTTGAGCTGGCAAAGGGACAGTGGAGGATACCAACCACTCTGTCCCCACATCTAAATGAGTGTAATAGAGGAACCAGATGCCTCCAAAGGACTTTTAACACTTTTATACACACCCAATTCTAGGATGCCCATAAATAAAAGGACCGACCCTGAAAACTGTACCTCTGGGTGCAAGGCACATTCCTTCACCTTGTTGCAGTTCTGCATTGTAAACTACCATGCATTGTTTGTGGAATATTACTTTCTCACCAGGACAAAGTCACTCCCTTCCTGTCCAAAAAAGCATAAGAGAAGAGGGAGGAACTGAAAGAGATTGTAAAAGAGGACCAGATGGTGGCTAGAGCAGTATTGCAAGCAGCCATGGATGTGTCCTAGAGTATTAGAGATGCATGCTGGAGCAGCCAAGATGGTTAGGAGGTCAGTGCCTCTGCCATCACCATGAAGAGGTCCTCATGGCTGCCAGTATTGGACATCCCAAAAGAGGTAGAATCATAGAAGATCAGGGTTGGGAGGGACCTCAGGAGGTATCTAGTCCAACCCCCTGCTCAAAGCAGGACCAACCCCAACTAAATCATCCCAGCCAGGGCTCTGTCAAACCTGACCTTAAAAACCTTCAAGGAAGGAGATACCACCATCTCCCTAGGTAACGCATTCCAGTGCTTCACCACCCTCCTAGTGAAAAAGTTTTTCCTAATATCCAACCTAGACCTCCCCCACTGCAACTTGAGACCATTGCTTCTTGTTCCGTCATCTGCCACCACTGAGAACTTCTGAGCTCCATCCTCTTTGGAACCCCCCTTCAGGTAGTTGAAGGCTGTTATCAAATCCCCCCCTCACTCTTCTCTTCTGCAGACTAAATATGCCCAGTTCCCTCAGCCTCGCCTCATAAGTCGTGTCCCAGCCCCCTAATCATTTTCATTGCCCTCCGCTGGACTTTCTCCAATTTGTCCACATCCCTTTTGTAGTGGGGGGGACCAAAACTGGACGCAGTACTCCAGGTGTGGCCTCACCAATGCCAAATAGAGGGGAATAATCACTTCCCTCGATCTGCTGGCAGTGCTCCTACTAATACAGCCCAATATGCCGTTGGCTTTCTTGGCAACAAGAGCACACTGCTGACTCATATCTAGCTTCTTGTCCATTGTAATCCCCAGTCCTTTTCTGCAGAACTGCTGCTTAGCCAGTTGGTCCCCAGCCTGTAGCAGTGCATGGGGATTCTTCCTTCCTAAGTGCAGAACTCTGCACTTGTCCTTGTTGAACCTCATCAGATTTCTTTTGGCCCTATCCTCCAATTTGTCTAGGTCACTCTGAACCCTATCCCTACCCTCCATCATATCTAACTCTCCCCCCAGCTTAGTGTCATCTGCAAACTTGCTGAGGGTGTAATCAATCCCATCATCCAGATCATTATTAAAGATGTTGAACAAAACTGGCCCCAGGACTGACTCCTGGGGCACTCCGCTTGATACCGGCTGCCAACTAGACATCAAGCCATTGATCACTACCTGTTGAGCCCGAGAATTTAGCCAGCTTTCTATCCACCTTACAGTCCATTCATCCAATCCATACTTTTTTAACTTGCTGGCAAGAATACTGTGGGAGACCGTATCAAAAGCTTTGCTAATGTCAAAATATATCACATTCACCGCTTTCCCCGTATCCACAGTGCCAATTATCTCATCATAGAAGGCAATCGGGTTCAGGCATGACTTGCCCTTGGTGAATCCATGTTGACTGTTCCTGATCATCTTCCTCTCCTCCAAGTGCTTCCAAATGGATTACTTGAGGACCTGCTCCATGAATTCTTTATTCTTTATGAATTGGTTGAGTTTGGATGGCTGGGAACACTGAGTGCCCCCTGCTGATCAGCTTATGGAGCAGCCTAAGTGACAATTGCTTAGATACTCGCCCTCTTCCCACCCTCCTTCCTGGAGAAGAAGCACACTGAGACCAGTATGGCTTCTCCAAACAGGGCACACTTTACATTCCATGTGAGCAGCAGCTCCTAGGCAATAGGAAGGATGTTAAGGAAGAAGTTCCAGCCCTCAACTCTGTCTCTCTTATGACAGATTAGGGACGTGTTTTTGTCTAACTATGAACTCTGTTTTGTTTTGCCACGTTGTTTCAGGAGCTCCACTTTGGAGTCTGAGCTTTATGTTACACTGCAGCCTCCACTGTGGACTAAAGCATCTATTTTGTAGTAAGTCGGAGCTTGACACCTAGTCTAAAAAGCTAAGTTGGAGCAATTTAGGGCCATCGGCTACGGACCTGTCCCCAAGAACAGTGGACTTGGTACAGAGAAGTCTGGCGAAGGGAAGGGGCTGGAGTTCCTCAGCCAGGACACATGGCGAAAGGGCCAGAGATTCATAGAGTTTAAGACTAGAAGTGACCATTAGATCATGTAGTCTGACCTGCATAGAATCACAGAAATGTAGGGTTGGAAGGGACCTTGAGAAATTATCACATCCAGCCCCCTGCACTGTGGCAGGACCAAGTAAACCTAAATCCCTGACATGTGTTTGTCTAACATGTTCTTAAAAACCTCCAATGACAGGGAGTCCACAACTTCTCTTAGAAGCATATTCTAGAACTTAACTACCCTTATAGGGAGGGAGTGTATCAAAAGTCTTACTAAAATATAGCACATCTGTTGCTTCCCCCCATCCACAAAGTCAATAACCCTGACAAAGAAGGAATTGAGGTTGGTATGGTATGATTTGTTCTCTTGCTCCAATGTACATAAAAGGCAATAAGATGTCGTTCTTTATAGCCTTTGCTAGGTGTAACTCATTCTGTGCCTTAGCCTTTCTGATTTTGTCCCTACATGCTTGCGCTTTTTTTTTTTTTGGTACTCCTTAGCAGTTCATCCATGTTTCCACTTTTTGTAGGATTCCTTTTTGATTTTCAGGTCATTAAAGAGCTCCTGATGGAACCATATTGGTCTCTTACTATTCTTCTTATCTTTTCTTTCCATTGGGATAGTTTGCAGTTGCGTGTTTTAATACTGTCTCCTTGAGAAACTCCCAACTCTCCTGAACTCCTTTTCCCCTGAGATTTTCTTCCCATGGGACGTCTCTGAGTCTGTTAAAGCTTTTTAGAAGTCCATTGTCCTTATTCTTCTGCTCTCACCCCTTTCTTTCCTTAGAATCATGAAGTCTCTCATGTCATGATCACAGGTCATTACATTTCACCCAGTTATCCCTGTACTGAGCCCAATAACTTCTGAGTATATTCAAGGGAGGAAGGCTCGCTGTGAAGGGGGGCAGGCCCCAACCACAAGGGACCCAGACTAAAGAGAGAGGAGGACCAAAGAGCTGCCTAGCCTATGGAAGCTGACAAAACCCAGGACTCATAGGAGGTGTGAGATCAGACAAAGGGTGGACTGTGTTCAGTATTAATTGTTTTCTTCAAAGCTCTATAATTCTTGAGGGCTTTCAAGAGTAAAGTGTTTGTGGTTAAGACATCCATTTGCTAAGCCTGAATTCTTCACTGGCCTGCCATGTTGTCCTGAAAGGGTTAATCAAGAAGCTCAGAATGCCCACAGCAGCTGGGGACTCGGAGGACTTTGGCACTGAATCAAAGGTCTGGGCAGCTGGGTGCAGAGCCCCACATCCCAAGGAAGGGGGCAGCCACGAGATCTGCACCTCGGAGTGTGCTTTGGAGACCTAACGCTAGGAATAGAGCCTCAGTGCTGCCCAGAGCCAGTGGGGCGTTGGAACATATGAGCTACCGCAGTTGGATCCTCTCACAACAGACTGGTGTCCTTCCAGAGGCAGTCAGGGCCAAGATGTGACATCCTGTGTTAGGCCTGTATCAAACCATTTCCACACATCTGAAGGAGGCCCGGGCTGGAGTCTCTTTAGATCTTATCAGCACTTTGTCAGCGTGTGACATAAGGCATTGCCTCCTTCCCATGGCTGGGCACAGCTCAGAGATAAATTCCAGAACCAAGACTGATATGAACCAATTCTTTGACATGCCATTGAGCATAATGGCATGAGAGCTTTCCCTCACTTGGGGCCTGCAGAGCACCCCACCAACTCTCACTGGACTTAGCAGAACTTGCAGATGAGAAATGGCTGTAAAATGCTGTCAGAGGGCTCCATGTTATTTGTGTGTCACTGATTCAATAATCAAATGGTTTCAGTCTACAAGGAAGAAAGTTGTCCCCTCCACCATCCCCACCAACTGTCAGATTTGTAGACTCCAGTGGGATCTGAGACACAAGCTGGCTTCTTTCTTCTTTGTGCACCATCAGTAGTAAAGGTTCCAGAGGCTAGGCTAGGCCCTCAGAGACATCTGTGCAGTTCTGGTGACTGTGGATTTGCACAAGTGTAACTGAGATAGCAACTTAGTAAACAATTCTGATAATGCCCAAGAAGAAGTGGAATCCAGCCCACTTTCCAACAGCTGTACTGTTCTTACAAGTATAAAAAGTGGTAAAAACTTACTGTAATCATTAAAATCAGCAGATTCCTTTTGCATAGGGTGATATCATTTCAGAGCAGAACCACACTTGAATGCTGCCTAAGTGCATATAGAGCTCTGCAGCATCCATAATATTTTTTATAAATGGTCTCCTCCTATAGGATTTCAGAATGGAAGGAGGATGTCCTGCTCTGACAGTGTTTGTGATTTATGAAGGTCGTTCTGCGTTTAACTAGAGAGGTGATAAGGACCGTGAAATGTCAGCTTAAGGAGGTACGGAGATTAACCAAAATGTAAAAAGCACCATTTGATATTTGATAGTGTTGAAATACAGATTTATTAGCTCATACAGGTGCAGGCTGAAAGACACAGACTCTTCGCTCAAGTGACCAAAAGATGGTGTGAATATAATGAAAAGGGCGGACCTTTTACATTGACACATACGGCTCTGATTTTTTAGAAGGAAAAGGTGTTTAAAAGCCTATTTGCATTCTCCATTTGTATTTTAAGATAACTCAGCCATTTTACACGTAAGCTAAACAAATCCTTTAGTTATTAGCAGGGGAGAGATCTGGGTTGTGTTAGCTAATCATGCATCTCTATTGGAGATGTTGTATCGAATGGGAAAAGAGGCTCCCTCATCCAATCAGAACAAGCTACGAGCTAAAGACCCACTGAGTGGGTCTTTGAAATTTCAGAGTATAAAAAGCCGTATCAGTCAATTTTTTTAGTGAGAGTGGGTGGGGGTGGGGAGGGAGTGTCAGTGGGTTTCTTCATGTTTGGTGTTGAATTGAGGAGTAATTAGTGGGACAAACTGATGAGGATTCATTGGATCAAACTCATTGGGGGTTTCTCACCAGGAAGAATTCCCTAGAGGTTTAGAACCAGTGTAAACTAGCTTGCAATCGGTAACTATAGAGAATGTTTTAGAAGTGTAGTAGAACCTGCAATTAGCTTTATAACTGCAGAGCATTAAGAGATTAAAAATTTGGGATAGAAAGGACTCATTAGATCATTTAGTCCATTTCCCTCATCAGTACGACTCTAACCCCTGAGACTTGACATGTGTAAGGGTGTTGACTAGTTTTTTTTAGATCAAAAAAGCAAATAATATCAAGCATCTCTTTTTGGACATGTTGTGTTTAAATTTAGTTACTCTTTATCTCATGAATATAGCTGACCCAGGCAGTCATCCTTATCCTAGGGCTGAATTACTTAAGTTGTTCAAACCTCTGCACAAGTTCCAGTTGTTCTGATGAGAGTTTCAAATTGTCTCTTCAATTATAACTTTCTAAGGTTCCCTGTGACACAGAGTCTGTTTCAGTCTGGCACGTATGCATGTTCTTTGTCAAAAGGTTCTTAAGCTAAGCATTGATAGGCAGAAGGGAGTATAAATGGTCATTCAAGCAGTAAAAGAGACAAGGTGGGTGAGGTAATATCTTTTGTTGGGCCAACTTCTGTTGTTGAGAGAGACAAGCTTTTGAACTTAGAGAGCTGCTCTTCAGGTCTGGGAAACTAACTCAAAGCAGTTGGTATTTTTAGAAGGCCTGATCTTCCAGTATCATTTTCTCAGATTCATCTCCCAGAGATGTTTTTCCTGAGCTATTGTCAAGTCTTCTGACCTGTTCACTTTGACGAGTTCACCTATTGTTCAGAGACACTTAAAAGGCAGTTAAACCTTTTTGACAGCTCTGACCCCTTCCTCCAGCAAGTTCTCTGCAAACAGCTGGGTTCATCATAACAGGATCAATGCTTAGTGAAAAGTCTAAGTAGCATAATCAGGCCTATGTAAGGTTCACTCACGGTCAGACCAGTGTAAAAATCTGTGTGCTTATCATTGCCATTCCATGCAGAATGAAAGCTGCAATCCCATCTTCTCTCTCCCTGTAGAAAGAACTTGCTGGAGTCAGATGCAAAGCTCCTCAATAAGGGGAGTTTGAAGGTTCTGGTTTCCTTTTGGAACTATAATGTTGGAGCTGAGTATCCACAATTCTGGCTAAAATCAATGTGTGTTCCGGCATTTTTACCTGATCTAATCATTTTCTCTGTACGCTCTGCAGTTGTCGTGAGCTTGTCTGTAGCTGGTGTGAGGATCATGTAAGTGTTCAGGGATGGAGGACATTTTTAATATTTCTGATGACTGTGCTAGACTTACTCCCTGATGGCATCAACAGTGCTACATAGAGTGAGACTTAAGTGCACGTGCATTTTACAAAATACCATGTAAGGTGAAATCTACCAAGGAGACTAATTCAGACAAGAACAATCTCAACTTAATACATATTACTACAAATATTTTTGATGCATAAAATTACCCAGACCCGTTGATCTCTTGCTTTAAATCATATGCTTATGTTTTGCTGCACCTTTCTGACTTGTCAGCCTCGCTTAATTTCTTCATGCAAAGAAAGTATTGTAAGACTAAAATGAGATGGCAGAGTGGAAGAACTGCATCTTCTGTGCATGTGGGGTGAGGTTTTGCTGCTTCACCACAATACAGGAAAATCAATCTGACTTTTGCACTGCCAAGAAGAGACCTTCACTGCAGTTGTTTTATAGAGACATTACTGCAGATTTATCACATCTGTTCACCTGCCTCTATGTTGTTAAGTGCCAGGTTAGAAAGAGGCTGATGTCTTGCTCAGTACCATCAGTTAGTGAAACTGATTTGTTGCTACGAGGCATTAGCAACTTCTTTCTTCCTTTTCTCTCTCAGTGGTCCAGATGGGATCAGTCCAGTGCCTCAGGATGTATCTTATCCCTTTGCCAGTGAAACAGCTTCCTTAAACTCTTATTTCATCACCACATAGTTAAAGCCTTTTAACTCCTTGAACCCCTCCGAGGGATGGGGGTTGTAGGTACTTCAGTGTATTCTATTCAGGCCAGCCTGTGTGTCCATGTGGAGAGGGCTGCAGAGTTATATGTGTTTTTTTATTAACTTGGTTGGAAAATAGATGCCAGTGGAAGTACTTGGAAAGTCAATCAGAAAAAAAAATGACATAGTGGCTGAATAGAAAAGCCTTTGGCCAGTCTTTTGGAAGTACACACATGATAGCTGCCCAGCAGCATGCTCATATTCATAACTAAACGTCCGGTATTTGCTACTTAGAATTTCTCTTTCAAAACGTAGTACTTTTGAATAATTGTTGTTTTCTTTTTGCCTAAACAATTTGCAGTAGAATGGTGTGCCTAAATATTCTATACCTATATTATTTTATTGCACAACATAAAATAGAGAGCAAACGTTACATACTGGGTGGAATTTTCAAAAACACCTGAATAATTTAGGAGCACAAGTTCATTTAAAATCAGTGTGACTTGTGCTTTTAAGTCACTTAAGCTCTTTGGAAAATCTCCCTCAATGTGTTTGTTAAAACCATTGAAGTGATAAACAGTAAAAGCAGTGACTAGCAGGGAAGACCTAATGCCCTGCTTTTGGAATTTGCTAAGGAGAAATATCCATAGAATGTATTAATTGGGCACACCATCTGCCTTTGCTTTCTGCTGCATTGTAGAAGGCTAACCAACCCCTCTTGAAGGTTCACTAACTTAGTATGCTTGATAGCAGCTGGACCTCTTTGAAGTTAAATTGTGAAATCTGAGTTTCTGTTTGCCGAGTTGTGGTAGTCTGTGAATACTCCCTTACACCGCAATGCAGGATTGAGTTATGGGGCTTTTGTCAGCTTGATATTGCTGGAAGAGTGCCTTGCTCTCTTCTGTCCAGCAAGGACTGAATGCTTTTCTGAAGCCCATGGCAATGCTCAGTTTGGCTGATATTATTAGGGCTACAAAGCAGTTGTCAGGAGCCGGATATGGTGAGCTCCCATTTATCGAGCCCTCTACAATCACCACATAGTAGGACCAGTCAGCAGATGGTAGATTCCAGCACAGTTTTGGGAGGGATCAAATAAGTGGAACTTGTAGGCTACCCAGTCACAACCAGGCGGTGTTGGCTGTTGGGAAAAGTCATTGAGAATTGACCTTGTGAATGGTATTGGGTGGCCACTGATGTCTCATGACACAAAACAAAGGTCAGGAGTATAGCACTTCCTCCATTGGGCTGACCGGAACATGCCGCTACATTTGGCATTGTAGAGGAAATGTTGGTCTTCGGTGAAAGCCCAGGATGCCAGCTGTTCTCCACATGGTAGTTCTTATAGCCACATGGGCTGTGGTGGCTATTGAAATCACTGATGTGGATGGTAGGATGACTGGGTGTTGGTAATGCTGGACATAGCTGTTCCATTGATGGTGACTTGTACATGTTTTTCACTGTCAGATCTCCAATCTCAATGGTGACTGAGTAGGGTTTTGTAATAGGCATGACCTGGATGGAATCCTTAAGGTCACGTTTTACATACATCGCAAGCCCATATTTGGGGTGATGGCTTGCAGATACGAGGGCCTATCTGGTGATCTTCGATTGTTGGCCTTCACTCTCCAGGTGTGTTTCTTGTAGTACAATGATATCAATGTTTTAAGTCCTCAGGATCATTGCTCTGTAATCACACTTTGCGTTAGACTGACCCTTGATGTTGAGCTGTGTAATTTGCAGCAGTGGGCCTATTTGAATGAAGGTTTGGCTCTGACATGGGCCGTTATTGCTGTTGTATTTCTGACCGGGAGGTCCCTTAAGGACGTTTGGTTGCCAATTTGATGACATTTGTTGTGCTTTTGCACATAATAGGGGAGACCATGTGAAGGTTGTCATCTTCTCCCCCGCAACAGCATTGCTTGAGTCTTTGAACTCAGCAAGAAGAATAAGGTGGTGTTGAAACTAGAGTTCAGAAGGTCAAGCTGCAAAGCCTGGAAGCTCCTTTGTCTTTTAGACAGTGCGGCTCCAGCAGTGTACAAATCACCTCAAATAAGTACAGATGCTATCTCTGCACAGTTAATTTCCAACTCCTGTGTGCTGATGGATAAAAACATCAGGCAGCAAGTCCACAAATAACTTTATCGCACTCTGAACCAGTGCCAATTGTCTTCACCCCTTTCTGCTCCCTACACAATAGATCAAGTGGACAAGGGTCTCTCTAACACTAAGTCCAAGAAGGCCACAGGAATGAACGGAATATATCCGGAATTCCTGAAGAATCTTTGCCCAAAGGCAAGAAGGTGGCTGGCAGACTTCTTCAGCAACATCCAGTCGTCTGGCATAATAACAAAAGAGTGGAAGGTAGCCAAGATCATAACCATTTTGAAGTCCAAAAAAGAGGCCACCAATCCAAAAAGTTACCAGCCCATCTCTCTCCTTTGCAGTTGTTATAAACGGTTGGTGCAGCTCCTACTTCAAAGGTTACAGCCAACACTGGAGCATCTGGTCCCCAACGAGCAAGCCAGATAGAGAACCAGTTGTAACTGCTGTGACCAGGTGCTGGCCTTAATCAGCTACATAGAATACAGCTACCAGCAAAAATTAAAAACAGTGGCATCCTTCATTGACCTTTTTTCTGCATACAATACAGTGTGGCACAAAGGTCTCTTGCTGAAGTTATGATTAGCTTTCCCATGCCAATCACCAACAGACTCATCACCGGGTTGCTGAGTAACAGGAGATTCACTGTTCCCCTGGGTGAATCTGCCAGTAAATCATGGAGATTGAACAATGTTCTCCCACAGGGATCCATTTTAGTGCCCACACTCTTCAGTCTCTGTACCAGAAACGTGGTCATGCCATTCCATAAATTCATTTATGCAGAGAGCTTTGTGCTAGAAACACAAGTGCCCTCTGAAGGCCACAGAAAAGGTCATGAACAACCACCTCCAGATACTTGAGACGTATTTCAAAGCTTGTTGACTGAAACCCAATATTTTGAAAACACTTGTCTCTGCCTTTCACTTGAATACGCAGGAGGCCAAAGTGCTGCTGAAAGTGGGCTTTTTTGGTCTGCCTCTTTCACATGACCACAATCCACAGTACCTTAGGGTTACCCTCGATTGGATGCTGAGCTATCAGCAACACTGAAAAGAAGATAAAGAAAAGGATTAACATCATCCAGAAGCTCGCTGGCACATCCTGGGGATGTGATGTACACGTTTGGAACGTCGTACAAGCTCTGGTCTTGCCAACAGCAGAGTATCGCATGCTAGTTTGGTGCAACAGCTCCACACCAATCTTGTTGACACTGCATGCAGGATTGTTAGTGGCTCTCTCAAATCAATACCAATACTGTTGCTTCCAGTTTTGGCGAGCATTGTGCCAGCCAAAATCAGGAGCGGCATTGCAGTGGTCCAGAAATACAATTAAGGTCCTGGCTGCTCCAGACCTGCCAGTACACCAAAGCTGCAGTGCACTGCCACACTCCAGTGTACTGCTCAAATCGATGAAGCCTTTCTGGATACCTATACCTATCTCATAGAACTGGAAGGGACCTTGAAGGTCATCAAGACCAGTCCCCTGCCTTCACTAGCAGGACCTGTCCCTGACTGTTTGTTTGTTTGTTTTTTCCCCCAGATCCCTAAATGACCCCCTCAAGGATTGAACTCACAATCCTGGGTTTAGCAGGCCAATGCTCAAACCACTGAGCTATCCCTCCCCCCTGATACACGTGTCAATGCTACAGGCCAATGGAAAGGATGCCAGCACTCACTGGCTTGGATTGTGGGCCGCTTGTTTGTCCCAAACAAAGATCTGATTGAAGATCCAACAAAAGAAATCCTGGGATTTTGCCTTCCCTGTAGGCAGTGGATTGTACTCCAACTGCATTTGGACAATGCACAGAAAATGTGGCTATCTCCTCCACAAATGGAAAATCAAAGAATCACCCAATTGTGACCACAAAGGACAGATTTTAAGTGATTATAAGGGATAGCAAATAAATCAAAGCAGATTACTGAGCAAATAAAACAAAAACGCAAACTAATCTTAATACGTTAAAGAAACTGGCTACAAGTAGTAATTTCTCATCCTAAATGTTGTTTTAAGCAGGTTGCAGAGTTTCTTGTAGACAAACTGCTCTTGTTTGCAGCTTAGAACTCCAGATATTCCTTTCGTAGGCCAGACACCTTCTAGCCTGGGTCCAGCCCTTTCTTTCCCAGATCAGGTGTTTTCAGCAGTCATCTTGGGTGGGGATTCAGTGAAGAACCGACCTAGATTAACTCACTTCCCTGCCTTAAATAGGATTTACGTATGGTGGGAATCCTTTATTTCCCAGTTTGATGGGGTTCAGTACCAGGTGACATCACATGACCCTGCAGTGTCAAAGCGGCATCCGAGGAAGCTTCTCAGGAAGGTGGGAGATTAGCATTGCCAGAGTCCTATTGTTTTCCCTAATGGCCGATGCAGGCTGATTGCCTACTGTCTGGTGGGCGTTCCCCAGGTGTAAACACAGTTCTAATTGTTACACAGTCAACATTCCTAACTTCAGAGCAGAAATGATACCTGCATACAAATAGGATAATCATAGTCAGTACATCATAATCTTTCCAGTGATATCATCTTGCATAAGACGTATCTTAATTATGCCATATTGATGATATAACATTATCTCTATGAAGAATACGGGACGTAGTGTCACAGAAGGATCTTCCTCAACCTCCCTAGGTAGTCTGTTCCATTGTCGTCCTGTTCTTACAGTTGGGAAGCTTTTCCTGAGATTTAGTCTAAATCTGCTATGCTGGAGTTAGAATCCATTGCCTCTTGTCCTGCCCTCTGTGACAAGAGAGAACAACTTTTCTCCATCTTTTTTAGGGCAGCTTTTCAAGTATCTGAAGACCGCTATCATTCATGTCCCCCCTTAATCGCCTTTTTTCCAAACTAAACATACCCATTTCCTTCAGCCTTTGCTCGTATGGCTGCATTCCATCCCTTTGATCAACTTTGTCGCTCGCCTCTGGATCCTTTCCAGTTTCTCTACATCCTTTCTATACATTGGTGACCAAAATTCGACACAGTACTTCAGTTGAGGCCTTACCAGCGGTACTATCACCTCCCGTGATTTACATGCTATCCTCTGTTAATGCAACCTAATATTGCATTTGCTTTTTTTGAAACAACATTGCAGTGTTGGCTATTGTTGAGGTTGTGATCCACCACAATTCCAAGATCCTTCTCAGCAGTGGTGCTGCCAAGCCATTTATCCCCCATTCTGTATTTGTGCATTTTATTTTTCTTTCCTAAGTGTGTAGCACCTTACATTTGTCTTTTCTGAATTTAATTTTGGTTGTCTATAGCCCAGTTCTTCAGTTTATCAAGATCCCTCTGAATTTTTGCTCTTTCCTCCAAAGTGTTGGCAACCACCCTATCTCTCTGTGGTAGGCAAATTTGATCAGTATGCTCTCTATACCTACATCTAGGTCATTAATAAAAGTGTTAAACAACACTGGATCCAAAACAGATCCCTGCAGAGCCCCACTTGAGACCTCCCTCCAATTTGACATCATTCCGTTAATAATTTCTCTTTGTTTGGGGTTGTTTAACCAATTATGTATGCACTTCATGGTAGTTACGCCAAGCCTGCATTTCTCCAGTTTACTCATCAGAATATCATGTGGGACTGTGTCAAAAGCCTTGCTGAAGTCCAAGGTATATTATGTCCACCACATTTCCCCATCCATCAGATCAGTTACCCTGTCAAAGAAGGAAATCAAGTTGGTTTGGCATGACTTGTTCTTAGTAAATCCATAAGGACTCACCCCTTCATCTTCTAGGTATTTGCAAATTGAACGTTTTATACATTGTGCTAGTAGCTTCTCAGGTATCAAGACAGGCTGACTAGTCTATAGTTCCCTGGCTTCTCCTTTTTCCCCTTTTTAAAGATGGGCAGTATGTTAGCCTTTCTCCGATCTTCCAGCACATCTCCCATCATCCATGAGTTTGCAAATATTATTGCCAGTGGCTCCGAGATTTCTTCAGCTAATCCTTTAGCACCTTTGGGTGAAGAGCATCTGGCCCTGCTGGTTTGAATTAATTCAAATTGGTCAGAAGATCTCTGAAGTGTTCTTTACTTATCCCGATTGGCATCCCGTCCCCTTTATTGTCTATGAAAACTTTGCTAGTTGTCCAGTCACATGTTGTTTTTTGCGAGAAGACTGAAACAAAGTAGGCATTGAGCAGCTCTGCCTTCTTATCTTCCATTACCAGCTCATCTTCTCCATTGAGCAGTGGTCCCCCACCGTCCATTGGATAAGCTTAGTTCAGTTCTCTTCAAAGGTTCCCGATACAGAGCTCTGGAACCCATCAATCTCTAGTCATGCCATTCCTGGTCTGCGTATGAGCCAGAGGCAATATAAACTTTTCCCAGTTTACCAGTGTACAGCCCTAGTCTCGTAATGCCATCTCTAGGAATCATTGGGGAGTCTGGTCTCCATGGTCCATCCATGACTCTGTGTCTCTGCTGACACTCAGTGAGGGAAACACTCACTGATTGGACTTGTCAGATGTGTCCATCTTGTCTCAGGGTGCACAGACAGAAATTAAACTATAATACTTACAACACACGCAGTCAACTTACTCTCACTCTGAGAGTTAATGCTACCTTCACAAGTCACAGCATGAGATATATAGGTGGTAATGAGTTTCAGGTACTGTCAAGCACCTCGACTGATTTGGGCCCGGTGAAGGTCTTTGAATCCCAAATACTAATTAACTGAGCCATCCAATCACCATGATGCATTTAAATGTCCTTGTCAACATTGCTAGTGCCTGGTGTAGTAAGGGTCAGAAGTCACTTTCACTGTGAAATATGTTCAGTATGGAGATAAAGAGTAAAATCTGTTTAAATCCCAAAATAACAAATATAAAACTAAAATCTGATATTATGGGAAATATATAGAAAGGATCACGAAATGTGTCCAAGGTATGTTGTGATAGACACATCTCCCGATGACAGTAAGTAAAATGAAGTTACTGTGTAATGCATCATGATCTTTCAAACTTGACTTGTACTTCACCACTTTATAGAAAAATCATTTTTTTCACATTTTATTGACTTCTGTCCCTCTTCATACTTACACCTTCTCCTTGTATCTGCGAATCACTGCTCAGGATCTGTAGGCAATTGTGGCAGTAGTAAGAACCAGTTCTTTTACCTATGTCGTGTTAAAACCTGAAAAGTTGCTTTAAATCAACTTATGACTCCTCATTGCTGCCCAGGGCAGTCAAGATTTCAAAGTGCCGTAGACCTATCAACTAATCATAGTCAATGAGTATGGTTTGTACAGCAAGGAGCTGTTCACATTCTGATGAAAAGATTCTGCAGCCCGTGAAGGCTGTTTCCTGATAATATGTTGACAGTGAGTTAAAATGCACTCCGATTGTAGTGTGGGCAACACAACATGACATACCAGTGTCACCTGTGCATTTCATTCTGACTGACAAGCCATTTGTAAGGGGTGAGAAGGGCCCCAGTGTTTCTGCCAGTCTAGGATGTATATACTCCTACTCACTACTTTTTAAAGCTTGCCTGTTAGTTCTTGGGAGGGCTGAATTGAAGGAAATGGGACTCCTTTTTTCATCTGGAATAGGCAATTCTTGATGTGAGGCTATGTGTGAGACTTCCCAGCTGGGTTCAGCTCTTCTAAACAGTATTAATAGTGCCATTTTTAGGAAGGCAGTCTGATCCTAAATTAAAATGGGCTGTCAAGTATGGTTCATCTGGTGTAAATATAGGAAAAGCAGCAAGAAAATCAAACATTTAGGGTTTTAAAGTTCCCACATAAAGACAGTTCTTGAGGGGTTGGGTGGGAGCATGGTCAGAGTGGAGAAGTGGGAGCCAGGAACTCCAGGACTACATCTTGTGAAGTGATGAACACCCTGCAGGATCAGGCCCTTAAACTGCATCCCTCCGTTTCCCACCCTGTAAAATGTTAATATTAATGCTTCACAACCTGACATGGATGTGAGAACTAGCTAATGGCCGTGATTCACACTGGAAATGAAAACTACTCCAGGAGTACTCCATATTTGTGTATGAAATGTGTTGTTAAAGAAGATTTCTTTAGGTTTTATTGGTGTATAATTAACTACAGAATCACAATCCTAGGACTACAGAGGATGATGTTCAACACCATCCTTGAGATAACTTGTACTCTCAGACTGCATGTTAACCCATTTCCTTGTAATTTAATTAGGCCACCACCAAAGTGGAAGTGAATATGGAGACGGCAGAGTGTCTGCGTGTTACAAGGGGAGACTTCTTAGCCTCTCTGGACAATGATATCAAGCCGGTGAGTGGGACCTATTTAATTCATATAGTAAAGCAGTGCGCGCAGGAGAAGAACACGTGCTTCCTTAATCAACGAATACAGTAACCACTTCAGATCTGTGCACATGCACAAATGTAATGTTGCAGCATGACTTTTGAGATCTTTTCTGTGGCTTAATACAATTGAATACTGTTCAACAGGAATGAACTGAGACTCTGTCTCTTTCCCATCATTTTAGGGCTCTATTCTGCAGCCTCTCTGCTCATGGGAAGAGTTAAATAGTGATTACAAGAGCGGGCCTTTCACTTTGCAGTACCCGCTAGTTGGTCTTTAGCCTAATCTCATTGAAATCAATGAGAAATTTTACATTGAATTCAGTGTCAGGAAGATTAGGGCTCTGATGAAGAGAACTTGATATCTTTTAATAAAGTGTAGATGATTTCAGAACCTAATGGTAATTTACATAGGGATAGATGATGATATTGTATTTGATTACAGAGGTTACCATATGCTAAATAGGCACTAACATCTTATTTTATGGTCCTTTATGACAACCTGTACTACATCACTGGTAAATCTATGATTTAACTGCTCACTCAACTAAACTGTGTACCAAAATCTCTCATAATTGTATTGAAAAAGCCCACCACAGCATCTGTCTCTCTAGTTTTGTCTCCTGGCCCGTGCTGTTTTCCTTTGATCAAACAAGACTCACTACTGAGAATAGTTTTTTCATCTTACGAAACACAGGCATTTGGAACGAACCAGGAGGATTATGCAAGTTACATCATGAATGGCATTATCCAGTGGGGAGACCCTGTAACAAGGGTGCTGGAAGATGGAGAATTGCTTGTCCAGCAAACCAAAAACAGCGACCGCACTCCGCTGGTTAGCGTTCTTTTAGAAGGTGAGTTTAGGGGTACTAATGTCTGAAAGTAAGTAACACACACAATCCAGTCTGTGCAGTTATCACATACAAGTACTTGGATTAGGCATCCAGTAGCGTGTGAAGTCCACTTATCAGAAAGAAAAGTATCATTAGTACCTGGCAAAATGACTAGATGAATGAATGTTGCATCAGATATTAAAATAGGTTTATCTGGTTCTGAGGGAGAGTGGGACATTGTCCATCCTATGTCTGCTCTTGGAACACTAGAGCGGGGTGAATAATTTGTAACTAATAACCTGTTTGATCGGTTTTGACTTTGAATTGATTTGATACCCTGAATAGAGGGGAATTGATTGGTACTGGTGAGGCCACATCTGGAGTACTGCATCCAGTTTTGGGCCCCCCACTACAGGAAGGATGTGGACAAATTGAAGAGAGTCCAGCGGAGGACAACGAAAATGATTAGGGGGCCGAGGCACATGACTTATGAGGAGAGGCTGAGGGAACTGGGCTTGTTTAGTCTGCAGAAGAGATGAGTGAGAGGGGATTTGATAGCAGTCTTCAACTACCTGAAGGGGGGTTCCAAAGAGGATGGAACTTGGCTGTTTTCAGTGGTGGCAGATGACAGAACAAGGAGCAATGGTCTCAAGTTGCAGTGGGGGAGGTCTAGGTGGGTGTGACGGGGCAAGGCCAGATTGCTATAGTAAAATAGTGAGGAACAGGTATGTTAGCCCCAGGCTAAACAAATCCCTGGTACATGGTAACCAACTGGCAGTTGCTCCAGGTTAATCAAGACACCTAGGGCCAATTAAGATCCTTCTAGAAAGCAATGGAGATAGCTAGGTTGATTGGGACACCTGAAGCCAATCAAGGGCTGGCTGGAACTAGTTAAAAGCCTCCCAGTTAGTCAGTGAGGCACGCGTATCAGGAGCAGTAGGAGGAAGCCGTGCTGTTGGAGGAACTAAGCAGTTCAAATTCATATCAAGCACAAGGAAGGAGGCCCTGAGGTAACCGTGAAGGAGATATTGAGTGGGGGCTGCTGTGGGGAAGTAGCCCAGGAAATTGTACACATCCTATTTCCAAAAAGTCAGCTACCATAGCTGCTACTATTAGGGTCCCTGGGCTGGAGCCCGGAGTAGAGGGTGGGCCTGCTGAGGCTGTTTGGGGCGTGGCCCCCACTGCAGCCACTTCCCCTAATCAGCTCAGCCTTTACAATTCCTGCTCCCTGGGCTATCTCAGGCCCTTCCAGGCCGGAGCAGGTGTCCACCCTGCTACATTACAAATTCCACTTTTGCCTTCCACAAGTATTTTCAACATTTACACAGAATTCCTGCTAGCCATCTCGTTTGCAAATGCACAAGGGGCATAAATGTAATTTAAGAAAATTCATTTAAAATCCAAGCAAATGTGTCCAGTGTTTTGCGGTAGTCAGCCAGCTCAATAAGACATGCAGCATCTTTTTGGTTCTTGGGTTTTTTTGCAGGTTGCACTCCTGGGAGTCCACTCTGTAAATCAGTGGTTCTCAAACTTTTGTATTGGTGACCCCTTTCAGCCGGCAAGCCTCTGAGTGCGACACCCCTTAGAAATTAAAAACACTTTTAAAAAATATTTAATGCTATTATAAATGCTGGAGGTGAAGCGGGATTTGGGGTGGATGCTGACAGGTTGCAACCCCCACATAACCTTGTGACCCCTTTTGAGAACCCCTGCTGTAAATGAACCCATTTGGAAAGCAATGCTGTATAGGAACTAAGAAAGGAGAGCAAAGAGTCACTTCAAAAAGTCAGGTCCCTGTGAATAAGATTATTAACTTGCTCAAGTCCGTCTAGTTTACCTTGAACCTTGCAAAATCTATTTTTCCCTCTTTCTGACTTGAATCTCTTGTATCTCCTTGTATCTCTTCCTTCCAGGTCCCCCACATAGTGGAAAGACTGCCTTGGCAGCAAAGATTGCAGAAGAATCCAACTTTCCATTTATCAAGATCTGTTCTCCTGATAAGACAATTGGCTTTTCTGAAACTGCAAAGTGCCAAGCTATGAAGAAGGTACCGTGGGTATTACTGTAATTTTTCTGAACCTGATTCTTGTGCACTCTGACATGGGATTGAAAAATGACTTTGCCCTAAATTGTGCTCTCCATTCTGAAAGTAAACGTACCCCCCTAGCTCCTCCCCTTCCTCGTAGGTACGCTCTTGTTTAGCAGGCTGGGGGCTATTGACATAGCATTGATCTTATACACTACCATCAGCAATATGGCTGAAATCTGAGCCAACTTCAGTATCTTTTTAACAGAGTGCAAAGTCAAGCACTCAAAAGTTAGGAAATGCCAGAATTAAGGTTGCCTTAATATGGCCCCCTCGTGCATATGTGTTATGAGACAGTCTTTAATTACATCATTGCATGCTTTCCCTCCCCCCCCCCCCCCCCCCCCCACGGGACCCTTGTCTCATTCAGTGCTTTAGGGATGAATCGGGGTTGTGTAACAAAGGGGACTCCTGCCTTTTCTTCTTGCTGAAGTTGGAGGGGTGTAGCGGATAAGATGGGATTTCAGGAATAGAAAGAATGTTCTCATGGTTAAGGCAGTTGAATGCTGCCCTGGCAAATTGGATACCATCTCAGCAATAGAGTTCCTAGGTGAAACACTTAAAGCAAACTTTTAAGAACATAAGAATGACCATATTGGGTTAGACCAATGGTCCATCTAGCCCAATATACAGTCTTCCGATAGTGGCCAGTTCCAGATACTTCAGATGAAATGAACAGAACAGGGCAGTTGTCACGTGATCCATCCCCTGTCTTCCAGTCCCAGCTTCTGGCAGTCAGAGGCTTAAGGACACCCAGAGCATGGGCTTGCGTCCCTGACCATCTTGGCTAATAGCCATTGATGGACCTGTCCTCCATGAACTTACCTACTTCCCTTTTAAACCCAGTTATACTTTTTGTCTTGCCGATCGGGATAAGTAAAGAACACTTCAGAGATCTTCTGAGCAATTTGAATGAATTTAAATCAGCAAGGTCAGATGCTATTCACCCGAGGGTGCTGAAGGAATTAGCTGAAGAAATCTCGGAGCCACTGGCAATAATATTGGCAAACTCATGGATAACAGGAGAAGTGCTGGAAGACTGGACAAAGGCTAACGTACTGCCCATCTTTAAAAAGGGGGGAAAGGAGAAGCCAGGGAACTATAAATCAGTCAGCCTGTCTTGATACCTGAGAAGCTACTAGAGCAATGTATAAAACATTCAATTTGCAAATACCTGGAAGATGAAGGGGTAAGTCCTCATGGATTTACTAAGAACAAATCATGCCAAACTAGCTTGATTTCCTTCTTTGACAGGGTAACTGATTTGGTGGATAGGTGAAAATGCGGTGGACATAATATACCTGGACTTTAGCAAGGCTTTTGAAACAGTCCCACGTGATATTCTGATGAGTAAGCTGGAGAAATGCGGGCTTGGTGTAACTACTGTGAAGTGCATACATAATTGGTTAAACAACCACAAACAAAGAGAAATTATCAATGGAATGGAGTCAGATTGGAGGGAGGTCTCAAGTGGGGCTCTGCAGGGATCTGTTCTGAGTCCAGAGTTGTTTAACAGTTTTATTAATGACCCGGATGTAGGTATAGAGAGCACACTGATCAAATTTGCCTATGACAAGCTAGGGTGGTTGCCAACACTTTGGAGGAAAGAGCTAAAATTCAGAGGGATCTTGATAAACTGTAGACAACCAAAATTAAATTCAGAAAAGACAAATGTAAGGTGCTACACTTAGGGAAGAAAAATTAAATTCATAACTCCAGAATGGGGGATAACTGGCTTGGCAGCACCACTGCTGAGAAGGATCTAGGTGTTGTGGTGGATCACAACCTCAACATGAATCAGCAATATAATGTTTAAAAAAAAAATCAAATGCAATTTTAGGTTGCATTAACAGAGGTGTAGCATGCAAGTCATGGGAGGTGAAAGTACCACTGTACTTGGCACTGGTTAGGCCTCAGCTGGAGTACTGTGTCCAATTTTGGTCACCAATGTATAGGTAGAGAAATTGGAAAAGATCCAGAGGTGAGTGACAAAGATGATCAGAGAGATGGAACACAAGCAATATGACCAGACCCAGTTCCATCAGCCTTTGGTATGTTTAGTTTGGAAAAGAGGAGATCAACGGGGGACATGATAGCGGTCTTCAAATACCTGAAAGGCTGCCGTAAAAAAGATGGAGAAAAGTTGTTCTCTCTTGCCACAGAGGGCAGGACAAGAGGCAATGGGTTCGCACTCCAGAATAGTAGATTTAGATTGAATCTCAGGAATAAGTTCTTCACTGTAAGAACAGGAGGACAGACTGCCTCCGGAGGTTATGGAACCTTCTTCACTGGCGGGAGAGCCATCTGTCTTGGATGGTGTTATAACTATAAAGGGAAGGATATCAACCCTCCTGTGTACAGTACTATAAAATCCCTTCTGGCCAGAGACACCAAAATCCTTTAACCTGTAAAGGGTTAAGAAACTTAGGTAACCTGGCTAACACCTAACCCAGAGGACCAATAAGGGAACAAGATGCTTTTAAATCTTAGGGAGGGGGAAGGCTTTTGTTTGTGTGCTTTTTGTTTTGGGGGTTTGCTTTTGGAACTAAGAGGGACCGGACATCAATCCAGGCTCTCCAAATTTTTCTGCACAAGTCTCTCATATTTCAAACTTGTAAGTAACAGCCAGGCAAGGTGTGTTAGTTTTATCTTTGTTTTCTCAACTTGTAAATGTTCCTTTTGCTAGAGGGTTTACCTCTGTTTGCTGTAACTTTGAACCTAAGGCTAGAGGGGGTTCCTCTGGGCTCTTTGAATCTGATTACCCTGGAAAGTATTTTCCATCCTGATTTTACAGAAATGATTTTTACCTTTTTCTTTAATTAAAATTCTTCTTTTAAGAACCTGATTGATTTTTCATTGTTTTAAGATCCAATGGTTTTGGATCTGTGTTTACCAGAACTAATTGGTGAGGGTATACTCTTAATCCTACCCAGGAAAAGGGGTGTAAGGACTTGGGTGGGGGGGAGAGGAATTAGTCTCAAATCCACCCAGGAAAGGGGGGGGTTAGAGACTTGGAAAATCTTTGGGAAAAGGCAGAGTTCCAAGTGGCTCTCCCCTAAGATTTGGAACACGCTTGGTGGTGGCAGCTTACTGTTAACCTAAGCTGGTAAATAAGCTTAGGGGGCTTTCATGCGGGTCCCCACATCTGTACTCTAGAATTCAGAGTGGGGAAGGAACATTGACATGGTGGCAGAGGTGGGGTCATTTTAAACAAAAAGCACACAAACAAAAGCCTTCCCCCTCCCCAAGATTTAAAAGCATCTTGTTCCCTTATTGGTCCTTTGGGTTAGGTGTTAGCCAGGTTACCTGAGCTTCTTAACCCTTTACAAGTTAAAGGATTTTGGTGTCTCTGGCCAGAAGGGATTTTATAGTATTGTACACAGGAGGGTTGTTACTCTTCCCTTTATAGTTATGACAGATGGTTTAGACACAACAAATCCTGCATCTTGGCAAGGGGTTACAGTAGATGACCCTTGCTGCGGTCCCTTCCAATCATATTATTCTCTGCAACAGCCTTGTCTTTCTTGAGTGCTCCTTTAGCACAGGTGAGTCAATAGGCGACTGTGGGCCAAATCCAGACGGACAGACACTTTTGAACAGATCCCGAAATCTTTTTATTCACTTATTTTTATTATTTTCTCTGGAGTCTGGACCTTGACTATAGTTTGACCAAGAAATTTGGACCTTGGCAAAAAATAATTGACTACCCTTGCTTTAGCACCTCGATCGTCCAGGTGCCCCCCTGATTGTTTGGCAGGCTTCCTGCTTCTGATGTACTTCAGGTTTTTTTGCTGTTAGTTATTTTTGTTGTTGTTGTTAGTTGCTCTTCAATTTCCTTTTTTGGTCTGCCTAATTATACTTTTACATTTGGCAGAGATTAAGCTCCTTTCTATTTTTTTCAGTAGGATTTGACTTCCAGTTTTTAAAGGATGCCATTTTGCCTCTAACTGCCTCTTTTACTCTGTTGTTTAGCCGCAGTGGCATTTTTTTGGTCCTCTTTTTTTTAAATTTTAGGTATATATTTAATTTGAGCCTCTATTATGATGTTTTTAAAAAGTGTCATGCAGCTTGCAGGCATTTACTTGTGACTGCTCTTTTACATTTCCCTGTAACTAGCTTCCTCATTATTGTGTCGTTCTCCTTTTTGAAGTAAAATGCTACTATGGTGGGTATCTTTAGTGGTTTCCCCGGTAGAAGGATGTTACATTTAATTATGTTGTGGTTGCTTATTGAGCGGTTCAGCTATATTCACCTCTTGGACCAGAGCCTGTGCTCCTCTTAGGACTAAGTCAAGTATTGCCTCTCCCTTGTGGGTTCAAGATTAGCTGCGCCGAGAAATAGTCATTAATGGTGTTTGGAAATTTTATCTCTGCATCCTGTCCTGGTGTGACATGTACCCAGTAAATATGGAGATAGTTGAAATTCCCCATTATTATTGAGTTTTATATATTTGTAACCTCTTTAATCTACCTGAGCATTTCACAATCACTATCACCATCCTGATCAAGTGGTCGGTCATATATTCCTACTACTATACACTTATTAATCAAGCATAGAATTTCTATTCATAGGGGAAGCTATGGTACAGTTGGATTCATTTAAGATTTGTACTATATTTGGCTCTATTTCTTTCACATATAGTGCCACTCCCCCACATAGGTGGTCACTGAGTGTCTATTCCTCATTTTCTGGGCGCTTGACTTGAGATCCTGGGGGCTGATTTGCAGAAGTGCTGAACAGTCTCAGCTGCAGGTGAAGACACTGGGAGTTGTCTTTTGAACATATAAAGTACTAAGAACTCTGAACAATTAGATTCAAGGTGTCTGACATTGGGTACCCCCAATTACTGGAAACTTCTGACTTTAACCTATCTCTGCCTCTGTTGTCCATCAGTAAAAGGAAGATGATAATAGCCCCCTAACCTTCCAGGGATGATGATGATAATATATGGAGATATGGAACCTTCCAGGGATGTTGCCTCAGTAGATTGATGATTGTGAAGCATTCATACGCTGTAGATATAAGTGCCATAGAAAAGCCAAAGAGGAAATTGATACTTTTGTCTTCTGTGCAGAATTTGAATAGCATGCAGTAAATAAGCCATGAGCTCTCACACACTGAACAATGAGGATAAAACAAAATAGTGAATAATTGATCATTCAGTGTGCACTGTCCATCCTGTGCGCTGAATTAGGCAGGGTCCTGTAGGAGAAAAAAAAGTGGTAATGTAATTAAAGACTGATTATGCATCTTCACAAGGGGGCTTATTAAGGTTGCATGACTAAACTTAATCCTGGCGTTTCCTAATTTTGAGTGCCTGAACCTTCATGTTCTTTGAACATTTTTGTGTGTAATATAACATAGTATGTACAAAATTCTACACCACACTGAAACATGAACATGTGGGGGTGTGGAAGAATGCATAGGAAAAAGGAACTGGCTGGTGCCTACAGCCTGGGGATAGTCAACCAGGAATACTTTGCTCTGGGGGCTGCGTTTTATATGAACAGGAAGCACAGAGAGAGGAATAGAAGCCAAACGAGCTGCAGTGGGTGGCAGTTTTACTCTGAGGCACCTGGAGACACACCTGACCTGATTCAGAGATTTTGTTGACTGTAAGTTTGCGGAGCACTGAGCCAGGGTCTTGATGAATTATTGTTACAAAGATTCCTGTCTTGAAACCTGATTAAAGGAGGAATTGCATTTTACTAATAATGTGTTGGCTTCTCCTTGCCCTGGGCAAATAAAGTGAGTCTTGGGGAAACTAAGGTGGGGCTGTTTCATGGGCGTGCTGAGGGACTGCCCGTACCATTACACATGGTGCCTGAACAGGGACTGAAAACTCCCTCCCAACAAGGAGGGATGAGAAGCCGAAGAGGTGCTTGTGCTATCCATGGCGATGAGATGTCCAACTTCCCAGGCTGGAGCATACAGCCACAGCGACAACCCCAGAAGTTCTGGTCTCAGGCTTGGCGAGATGCCCAGCAGTTTCAGGAGTAAGTGGACAGGACGGCATGTCACAAACTCTGAAAGGAAAGGAGATGTGGTCCTGCCAGTCGTGTGCACGGACTGTTACCAACAGGGGCATATAAGTTGCGTCTGCCACTGGGAAACCTGAGGCAGTGTGGAATGCTGGCTGACGTGGGATACTGAGAATCCTGGGGAGGTCTGGACTGTTAACGATGCTGGGCCCCAGACAGCTGCAGAAGCTGAAAAAAGTACTTGAGGGGTCTCAGTTTTAGGCCAGGAAGGGTGGTACCCTACTGGTTATTTGTTTTAGGTGTGGGGAAGAAGGGCATGTCAGAAGATGGAATGATTATGGGGAAGTAAGAGAGTGTAGTAGGGAAGCTCCAGAAGCAGATACCTGGTGGGGGTAGGGGTCAGTGAGCTGTAGGGGCCGAGGTTGGCCATGGATTTCAGACTTTTCCCCACTTGCTGGGAATGCCTTAACTCAGTCCTCTCGCCCTCAGAGAATGTGTGTGGGGAGCCTGAGTAACTTGATACAGGACCCTGAAGAAGACAGTTAGCTGCTCTGAATGGCAGCAGGGTTCCCGAGCTGGGGGAACTAGGGAAAAGACCAAAATGAGGTCAAAGGTTCAGGGGGCTCTGATAGTCTTATACAGTTAGATTTGCAGGCCCAGATGCAGGTTTTCCTACCCAACCTGGATAAGCAACAGGAACAAATCCAGTGCTTAAAAGACAGACAGCCATTTGGTTGTGGCTAAGATGGGGCAAATGAATCCACACACAGAAACGCAAGTGCAACATTCATCTGAGGAAATTCCCAAGTTGGCCTCCAAGAAGCCCAATAGTTGAAGAAAGAACAGTAGTACTTGCATAAAGAGGCGAAGTCTCAGCTGGAGGAAAAGTGGAAATCTTTGCAACTCTGGAACCAGAAACTGCAACAGGATCGCCAGCAGCTGTGCAGTCTCTTTGAGGCGCAGGACCAATTGCAGAGCCAGCAGCAGGAGCAAGAGATGGCTCTGCAAGCTGGGACCAGATCTAGCTGTTGAAGATCCAGGAGATGAAGCTGCTGAGGGACCATATCGTAGTGCTCAGCAGCGGCAGAGTGAATAAGAGACGCCAGGGTACCAGGGGACAACCTCGACACTCACCTGCAAGAATCCCTCTGAGCCAACAGCTGCATCATGAAACAGTTTAAGGCACTAGAAAGGTTAAAGATGCCGACTCAGGAGAGGACAGAGGAACACAACAAGAGCACTAACACAAAGGAAGAGATGGAAGAGCCCCAGGATCACAAAGAAGGGCAGTGGTCGGAATTAGAAATAACGTGCAGGAAACTTAAGGAAGACTCTACTAATCTGTGTGCCCCGAGTGCTAAGCTGCAGGCTCGTATCACAGAGTTCGTAAGACAATTGGCCAAGAAGGAAGAGGAACTATCAGCAGCCGTGGTCAAGGTGGAAGAGGATGCAACCCAGAAAAACATGGCACAGAAAGCAGTCCATGAGCTCAGGTCACTAAACTTCAAGGAGACCTGGAGTTGGAGTGAGCGGCCAGAAACAAAGTGGATAACCAGAAGCAGGAGTGAGGGAGGAACCGGAGGCACTGGAAAAGGAGCTAGAAGGTACACTAGAGACTCCACTGTTGCACAATGGAATCATTGGTCAAACTGGGAACAGGAATTGATTTTTCTGAGGAAGACCCTGGATGATGAGGATGTGATGTTTTCTCAGGGTGTCCAGAACTGAGTGCCCTTGTTATCCCTCTGTGATGGGATCCCCGGAGTTCAGCCTAAAAATGGGGGACCGCTGTACCCCCTTAACTCTCCAGCCTGTCTCTCACTATGCTTTGCTAGTGACAAGCAGCAAACACCTCCAGGTGCTGTGATCACTCAGCACAACCGCACGTGGAGTCCCCCACCCAGCTAGATTGCATGAATGCTTCCTGACCCACATACGAATCACACAGAGAAAGGCACCAGCCAAATTCCCCCCAGATCCCAGCCTTGTACCTCAGGAATATACCATCTTGCATTGCTCCACACACTTCTGGCAAGCTCACTGGTAAAGATAAACAGTTAAACAAATTTACTGACTACAAAAGAAATATTTTAAGTGATAGGCAAAAAGTCAGTTAGTTACCAAAATAAAATATAAGCACAGTCTAAACTCTCAACCGTATTAGACTGAGCAATAAATAGATTAAGCAGTTTTTCTCAGCCCACTGGATATTGCAGTCCTTAATATACAGGTTTGTCCCTCAAACCTGGGCCAGTCCCCTCTGTTGGAGTCTTCAGTCTTTTGAGCGTCTTTGTTGCTTGTAGCATAGGTAGGAGCAGGAGGCGGCCAAGCATGGGCCCTGTGTTCTTTTTTATACCCTCAGTCCATGTGCTTGGAGAACACAAGTGCAGGCATGTCTGGGTGGGCATTGCTGAGTCACCAGGCAAGGTTGAGCAATTCCCCTCGTGTGGCCTTATGTAGGTGAGTCACTGAATTGTGACTTCTCTGCTGGAGAATGGCTGGTGATGTCTGTTTAGCACCCATCCGGGCATTGGTTACCTCCCTTGTCATTGTCTCCGGAGAGCTAGTATCTGGGCGCTTCCCAAACCCACAGCATATTTTAGTGACAACCATACAACACATTCTCATAACGTCCTATTCATTGATGATATACATATTTAGATGGAACGATGGGTTTCAGCAGATCATAACCTTTCCCGTGATACCTCACATGTAATGCTTTACATGCAATATCACAATTATATGTAAATGAGGAATATGGGGGTTACAGGGTGCTCCCCCGAGGTATAGAATGTCACACCCTCTGCCTTAACAAAAGAGAGATTTGTTGGTATTAAACTGAGTGACAGCACCATGTCACCTCAGTGTGTTAGCCGACCAAACTTCCTAGGACTCTGCTAGCCTTCTTTGCCTTGCAGGCAACACTTGATACGCCCTAATCCCCAAACTCTGGAAGAGCATTTCTCTGCAGTATCCAGCCCTTGTCACTGGACACTCACAGAAATTGCCAGGTTTGCTGTCTCCAGAGACAGTATACACACCAGCCTGTTGGCTCAGCTGAGGAGGATCCACACTTTACTTTAACATATTGCACTGGTATGAACTTACAGTAAAACAAAAAAAAGAGTTTTATTAATAAAAGACAGAGATTTAAGTGATACAAAGCAAAGATAATAGAAATTGAAAACGGCTACAAATAAAACGAAAGTATAATCGTGATTAACCTGTGTCGTAGGTTAAGTAGAAAACGTAACTTGCAGCACAGGTAAATCAAAATTCCTTTGTCTAGGAAAAAGCTGCTTGTCAACCCTGCCTGGGACACAGATTCTAAACGTAATTTTAGTACCTGCATACAACTTTTTAATTGTTACTTATTAGTGAGTTTGTCAAGAGTTGCTATTACGTACCAGCAAACCCTTTGCCAGTAGGTACTGAAGGACTCTTAGTGTCAGAGGCGAAGACTCAGACACAAATCCAGGAGAGGAGGCGGAGTGAAGCAGTATAAATACAAGCAGTGAAGGAGCTGATAGAACTGCTGGAAGGAACCAAACAACTGATGGTGAACTTTGAGATGACAAAGCAGGCTCTGGAGAGTGAGCATGCAGAACTGTCCACTGGGGTGAGGATTCTTCTGCAGAGCAAAGAGGACTCTAAACACAAGCATCAGAAGGTGGAAGCCCAGATGCAAGAACTGAAAGTAAAATGTACTGAGTTTGAGTGTGCAGCTGGAGCTGGCTATGCAAATCACCAGACTGCAGGGTGAGCTGGACAATGTCACAGGCCTTCTGAGCCAAAGAGCCGATCACTCAAGTCTGCATAAGATTTTGTTGCCTTAGAGTCGCATCTTCAGGGTACTTAGGAGTGGTTGCAGGAGGAGATGGACCAGGAGCTGAGGCAGATGGAAGAGAAGGAGGAAAATGGCTCCAGCAAAGGGAGAGGAGGCGAGGCTGTGAGGTCCACCTCCTGACTGAGGATCAGAGTCACCCAACTCTAGGAATGGAAGAGTAAAGGCATAAAGACAAGAAAGCAGTGAAAGGACAGAGAGACTACAGGGAGATGTCTCATGGCAAGACAGCTGTCAAGCAGCAACGTGGTACTCAGTACACACATTCACATCCCACTACACTGTTGCCCAAGGCATGGCCACAGACACTGATATGGGCCATGCCATACTACAGACGGCATTTACTCTCACATCCTTGCACCCACCTCCACACTGATCACTGCTCGCTACTCACCTACATTTGGAATACATATAGGGACCATCACTCGAAGAACAGGAGGAACATACGACACATGTGCGGGTCAGCAGACACTGCTACAAAACCTTCTGGCTCCAGTGCACAGCACTCGTGCGCACCCACGTTTGGAATACCAATAGGGACAACACATCTTGAAGAACTTCTGGTTACAGGTAAGTAACCTCCTCTTCCTCTGCTGAACCCATCTCGTACAAAATGCAAGAGGATCAGAAATGGGCTCACAAGTCATTTTTTGGAGGCTGCAGGGATGAGATGTGGTCAGTAGGAATTTGAAACTCAGACAGGAAGTTAGGTTGGATGGAGGATGATCTAAACTCTGAAGAATGTGCCTGAGGGTGTATCTTGCCAGGCTACTCTTGAAGACACCGGGAGTGGCCTTATGTTCATTCATCAATGGGACAAGCTTGGTGCTCTTAATTGTCTCCGATATGGCTGGAAGGACTAACCTTGAATTACAACATGTTCAAGGAACTTGTTTGATGTAAGAGCTATATGAGACATTGGGGAACACAACTTCTGGTCTCTACATACTTTGGTGACAAAGACAAAAATATGGCTAATGGACTTAGACTTCCTTGGGGCTGCTAAGCAGGAGATGCTCTGCAGCTTAGAGGAAATGGTGCAGGGGAAGTGGTTGGCCAGCAGCTCTAGTGAAATCAACTAAGAAACTTGTCCTATTGAAGTGCCTATGTAGTCAGAAACTGACAGGGCCTGGGAGGGAGGTAAGTGAAAAGAGTGCAAAGAAAAAAGAAAGGGGGGGGGGTACTCGCTGTGTAAGGGTCAGATTGAAGCCTGCAGCCTGGGGATAATCAACAAGGCCCTGTCTGGCTTTGGATGCTGAGTTATATATAAACAGGAACAGGAGACAGAGAGAGGAGTAGAAGCCACGCAGGCTGCAGTGGGTGGCCATTGCTCTCTCAGGCACTTGGAGACACACCTGACGTGATTCAGAGACCCTGAGCCTGGATCCTGAGGAACTGTTACATGATTCTTGGAGTGAAACCGGATTAAAATGGGAAGTTGGATTTTATTAATAGTATGTTGGCTTCTCCTTGCCCTGGGCAGTTAAAGTGAGTCTTGTGCTGCTCCCCTTGGGGAAAGTAAGGCAGTGCCCACCTGCAAGGCCACATAGGGCTGCAATGGGGCGCTCAGTCACTGCCTGTACCGTTACAAGGAAACAATGGAAAATCAATTGAATTTAATATCAAAATACATAAGATAAGCCTCAGCATCAGTTGGATTATTCATTTCTTCTTCGAGTGCTTGATCGTGTCGATTCCATTCTAGGTGTGTGTGTGCCCACATGCACAGTCGTCGGAGACTTTTGCCTTAGATTTTTTTGCCGGGATGATGCTGGCCTCGATAGAGCAGTGCTGCAAACTGAACTCCGAGCTTACCTCCAAGGATACTGCTTGTGAGCGACCTAGAATGGAATCGACATGAACAAGCACTTGAAGAAGAAAAAACGGTTACCGACTTTTTCATAACTGTTGTTCTTCGAGATGTGTTGCTCATGTCCATTCCATTACCTGCCTTCCTACCCCTCTGTCAGAGTTGTCAGCAAAAAGGAGCTGAGAGGGTGTAGGGCTAATATACCAACGCATGAGCGCGGCACTCGAAGGGGTGCTACAGCCAAACCTACGGCTACTGCAAAGGCAAAAATCTCCGACAACTGTGCACGTGGGTGCGCGCACCTAGAATGGAATGGACACGAGCAACACATCTCGCAGAACAGTTACAAAAAGGTAGGTAACTATTTTTTTTCATACTTATTTCAATAAAAGCCTCCATTTTTAATTTCAATAAAGCTGCCACCTCAAAGTGCTGCAGATCACCGTAGTTCTTGCTGTGATGGACATGGGGCAGATATGTAATAATTTAGAAATACTGATTCATATTAATTTATCAGTACTGCATGTCACCAGGTCATGAGAAATATTTACTGAAATGTTTACGGTGTGGGAGTTAGTTTAATAATAAGGTGTTAGAGGGAAGGTAACAGGTAATTGGGTTCAGATGAAACACCTCCGGGTAAACGGTGCTGAAGGTTAAGAAGCAATACCTGTGCTGTTAAGCTGTGAAGATGCTACTTACAAGTGCCAACTAATTTATAGAGCTGTTTTGCTCAGACTGAGAACTAACAAATCAAAAAGACACTAAAGAGTGAAAAATAGGATTCTGGAGAGAGCGGGAGGCAGTTGTTGGGGGCTGTTTTGGGGGAAACAGACAGATACAGAGACAGGATGGGTCTGAAGGACAAGCTCCTTTCTAAGCTGTCCGGGAGATGGTAAGCTTTAGGTAAGACAGGCCTTTTAATGTTTCAAAACCCCTTTTTCCAGTTATGTGCTGGGATTTTGAGTTGCAAGTTCATGCTCTGCCTGTTTGGTTGATAGACTGACCTCAGCCATCCTGAAATGGTCTGAGGTGCAGTCTGATGCATAACATCACAAAAGTACACAAGGCCATGTGTCCGAGGAACTTGAGGCATGTTCACATGTATATAATTGGATGGTCTTGGAGATCTCTTACGATGAGATTGTGACAATAATAAATTGTTTTTTTCCCTAGATCTTTGATGACGCATACAAGTCCCAGCTCAGCTGTGTAGTAGTCGATGACATTGAAAGGCTCCTAGGTGAGTCATAGAATTTTGGTTGCACCGTGCAACAGACAAAGTAATGTTACAAATCAGAAATGATTCAGGAACCGTAAGTGTGTATGGAGTCTAATCTAAGTATGATGATTCAAGAGCCTTGAATTGATCCTCCATGTTGGACTAAACATGCATCATTTCTGAACTCCAGCAGTAATATTCTTGTCTTCTACCTCAGTGTTGGCTTCATCTTGTTCAAAGGTATTTGAGTTGGTCATGGTGCTCCTGCCTCCACGTGCATCATTTTAAACTAAATGAGATTTATAGGCTTAATTAACAAGTCAGAAAGGGGCCTGATTCTTCACTGTCTTGCACTTTTGAACAATCGTTTACAACTGTGTAAAATACTACAGTAGAACCTCAGAGTTACAAACACCTCAGGAATGGAGGTTGTTCGTAACTCTGAACAAAACGTTATGGTGGTTCTTTCAAAAGTTTACAACTGACATTGACTTAATACAATGAAACTTTACTATGCAGAAGGAAAATGCTGCTTTTAACCATCTTAATTTAAATGAAACAAGCAGAGAAACAGTTTCCTTACCTTGTCAAATCTTTTTTAAACTTCCCCTTTATTTTTTTAGTAGTTTACATTTAGCATAGTACTGTACTGTATTTGCTCTTTTTATTGTTTTTGTCTCTGCTGCTGCCTGATTGCGTACTTCCAGTTCCAAATCAGGTGTGTGATTGACTGGCCAGTTTGTAACTCTGGTGTTTGTAACTCTGAGGTTCTACTGTACCGTCAGTCTGAATAAGTGCAGAATTCTGACTTCCTAGCATTTTACACCCACTCGTCACAACTGGGACTTGCTGTACAAGGGGCAAGGCAGTGGGGCAGCTACCCCAAGGTGTCTCCATTGTAGAAACCAAGACAATCTTAAGAGCACAGTAGAGTGACCATATAACTCAAGCACTGTAAGTGCAGGAATATGGTTTGTGGGGGAGTTGTCACCTGTATTACAGGTCTGATGCATTTAATTGATTTTTTTTAATGCTTTTGGGTTCCTGGAGTTGGATTTCTGCAGTATTTGTTTTTGTTAATGGATATGCCAAAAAGAAAAAAGGAGAGACAGACACTTCTGGGGTAATAGACAGGCACTGTATATTGAAAGCCCTGGTTATTAATGCACTTTTGTGGGCACAGATTTAGGTCATCCAAGAAAAATGGTTTCCTCTCTATTTAGCCCACATACCTTACAATAAGGCAGCGTCTGTTGAGGAAATATTCAGAACTAGAATACCGGAGGTGTCCTGCAGTGAAAGGAAAGGCTACTGCTCTCTAAGGAGGCTTATTGAGAAGCAGCCGTACAGCAGGCCTTCACAAGTGACAAGGAAATAGGAACAGTGTGATCTCTGAATTTAAAATCCAGTATTTTTTCCCGTTGCTTCATTGTGACTGCAAGGCTGAGAGTGAAGATTTCCCTTTAAACCACTCTGCTTTCCTTTGAGGAGCACAATGGAATTTGAAAAGTGAACCAGAAAAGTTTGATTCCTGCTGTACAACATTATCATGTTTATTAGTGTTTTTTCCCTTCCAGATTATGTTCCTATTGGACCACGATTCTCCAACTTGGTTTTGCAGGCCCTTCTCGTGTTGCTAAAAAAGGCACCTCCTCAGGTAAGAAAGTTGTATGGTAGGATGAGAGTTTCCATGAGCACTGTCATTTCTAGAAGTAACCTGCAGGAGAGGTCTTCACGCCTGGCTGACAGACAATTAATTGTAGCAGTGGCTAACTGCTATTGGCGGAATAAAGGTTTTTAACTGAGTTTATCCTGATTCATTGTTGTTTATTTAGCAACACATTCAGCCCTGGATAGCTGCACATTGCTTAAGTAAGAAGGCAGCATGCTGAATACGCAGCAAGTTTACAGAGTGAAGATTAAAATTCTCTGGTCATTGATTTGTCTGAGAAACAAACAGTAAATTCTAATCTTCCCAAACTCAGATCTAGTTGTCTTTCTCTTATCTAATTTTAAAAAATGAATTTCCTCCAGTGTTTGTAAGTGCTTTCAGTTGAGCATGGGTTTTTATGTTGTCTGCCTCAGTTGAAATCCCCAGGTACCCGTGAAAATGAATGTTTTTAAAGTCTGATGGTAGACTCCTTAGTTAAAAACTGGGCTTGGAAAGCCTTTGTACTTATGTTCGCTGACATGGTGAAGTTTAGGTACCTTGCAAATGACAACTTAACTTGGTTTGCTTTAGGGGAGGCAAGGAGAGAGGGTCTCTAGCACCATTTCCTGGCTATTCATTTGAGTTCCACTGTATGAGCCTGTGAAATGTGGAATAAGGGGAAGTTGAAGAAAGGCTGTGGCAAAGGAACCAAACAACACATCCTGAATAAATTGGTAGCCTATTCTCATTGTCACATGCTGGAAAATAAAGTAGTAATTATAGAAGTGGGTGACAAAATCCCTTAGTTCCAGGGCTTCTGCTAGTAGCACCAGCAAACTGCAAGAGAGAAGACTTCTACTAAAGAGCTCTTTGTCCTGTACAAAGCACTTACAGTGAGTGAGATAATATCTTTTATTGGACCAACTTCTTTTGGTGGAAGGTCAAGCTTTCAAGCTTCACAGAGCTTTTCGTCAAGTCTGGAGAAGGAAGCAGAGTGTCACAGCTAAATACATGCTGGAACAGATTGTTATGTATGCAGAAGTAATAAATGTTGTAGGAGACCACTTAAGATGAAGTGGGCACTTAAAACCTTTGATCTTAAATGGTCTCCTACAAACATCTCTGTAAATATCTTTAACTGTAGCCTTCCTAAGAATAATAAAATAGGATTTACTACAGAAAAAGCCTTTTTTCTAAGCCCAGTTACTTAGACTTATTTAAATACCCGGCCATGTGGACACTAATATTTGTAATAATGTGTCTAAGAAAAACAATTAATTTAGAACATACCTATTTTACAAAAAGTGAAAAACAAGAGGTATACAGTACAAATCAGTTAACTTGACCTGCTTGTTCTTTCCCTTCTCACGTGGCTTGTTGTCGTCATTCACTGTGTGTTCTCTCTAGATGGCGACCTGCTATGCGCAAGGACCTTTTCTTCTCTATGTGCAAAGTGCTAAGGAAATCATTTATTTAAGCAACAGAATTGCTGAGAGTGAAGAGATAAGATGAACCATTTCAGTTTGTTCCAGTATTTCTTGGGGGTTTTAAAATATGGTTTTACATTGTTTGGAATAAAACTAAACTTTGCATTTCCTAACTTGGTTTTGAACTACATAGGGAGATACCTTGCACTCCATGCTTTATCACAGTTAGAAGCCATGGTTTCTTGTAAGAAGCGATCTTTGAGTTTCCTAGTGTTTAAGATCTTTTCAGGATGCAGTAAATATTGCACCCTTTCCTTCACCCTTCCTAACCAGTGGCTGGTCCCCACTTAGTCCGGACTTCGGACTAAGGTACGCAAATTCAGCTACGTTAATAACGTAGCTGAATTCGAAGTACCTTAGTCCGGACTTACCGGGGTCCAGACGCGGCCGGAAGTCTCCCCCCGTCGACGCTGCGTACTCCTCTCGGAGAGCTGGAGTACCGGCGCCGATTGTGGGCACTTCCGGGATCGATCCGGGATCGATTTATCGCGTCTTAACCAGACGCGATAAATCGATCACAGAACATCGATTGCGTGCCTCCGGACCAGCCGGTAAGTGAAGACTAGCCCTTGGTTGTGAAAGTAACATAGCCTAAAAAAAAATCAAAAGAATCGGCATGTGCAATTCACTCCTCAGGAGCCTAATGTGTTTCCATATTGGCAAGAAACTTCAAATACTATTTATAAAGATCTCTTAAATAATGTAAGCCAGGCTCTGGGGCGTTAGTGCTCTCCCTTAAAAACAAACACAAGACTGTCCTTGGAACAATTGGTGGTAATATCTCATACCAAAAGATATTGGTGTGGAGTTAGTGATGGAAGTGAACTCTGTCTAGCCTTACTGAAAGGGTCACTTGGAGAAAGGAGCCTAACAAAGTGCACCAGATTTGGATAGGTGTATCCACTGCTCATTTTTTGCCCCTATTTGCATCTCATTATCCCTGGAGTCTCATAGGAGTGAGATGCAGGGCTCTGAGTTATCTGGTGAGTTTATAGGTGCTCTGTGACATTTCAGATGCCTTTCAGACTGGAAGGCATAGTGAGTATTGTAGAGAGACCCCATAGCAAGCTTCTAGTTTTTTTATATGCTTTTCATACTGCTGTGACTGTGAGTGGAGAATTTTTCCATTAAGAAAGAGCTATCAAAGCTTTTGATACGGTCTCCCACAGTATTCTTGCCAGCAAGTTAAAGTAGTAGAGATTGGATGAATGGACCATAAGGTAGATAGAAAGCTGTCTAGATCGTCGGGCTCAACAGGTAGCGATCAACAGCTCAATGTCTAGTTGACATCTGGTATCAAGCAGAGCGCTCCAGGGGTTGATCCTGGGGCCGGTTTGTTCAACATCTTCATTAATGATCTGGATGATGGGATGGATTGCACCCTCAGCAAGTTCGCGGATGACACTAAGCTGAGGGGAGAGGAAGATTCGCTGGAGGGTAGGGAAAGGGTCCAGAGTAACCTAGACAAATTGGAGGATTGGGCCAAAAGAAATCTGATGAGGTTCAACAAGGACAAGTGCAGAGTCCTGCACTTAGGACAAAAGAATCCCATGCACCGCTACAGGCTGGGGACCGACTGGCTAAGCGGCAGTTCTGCAGAAAAGGACCTGGGGATTACAATGGACGAGAAGCTGGATATGAGTCAGCAGTGTGCCCTTGTTGCCAGGAAGGCTAACGGCATATTGGGCTGCATTAGTAAGAGCATTGCCAGCAGATCGAGGGAAGTGATTATTCCCCTTTATTCGGCACTGGTGAGGCCACATCTGGAGTATTGTGTCCAGTTTTGGGCCCCCCACTACAGAAAGGATGGGGACAAATTGGAGAGAGTCCATTGGAGGGCAGCAAAAATGATCGGGGGTTGGGGCACATGACTTACGAGGAGAGGCTGAGGGAACTGGGCTTGTTTAGTCTGCAGAAGAGAAGAATGAGGGGAGATTTGATAGCTGCTTTCAACTACCTGAAAGGGGGTTCCAAAGAGGATGGATGGAGCTCGGCTGTCCTCAGTGGTGGCAGATGACAGAACAAGGAGCAATGCTCTGAAGTTGCAGTGGAGAAGGTCTAGATAGTTTTTCCTAATATCCAATTTCACTAGGAGGGTGGTGAAGCACTGGAATAGGTTCCCTAGGGAGGTGGTCGAATCTCCTTCCTTAGAGCTTTTTAAGGCCCGGCTTGACAAAGCCCTGGCTGGGATGATTTAGTTGGGGATTGGTCCTGCTTTGAGTAGGGGGTTGGACTAGATGACCTCCTGAGGTCTCATCCAACCCTAATCTTCTATGATTCTATATCTCAAACCCACAATGGGGCAGGAAAAGGGCGAGCAATTTTTGGAAAGGGTGTTTCCTTTAATCAGAAAGGTGGTGACTATGATATTAGCTTTGATCAGAGGAAGCGAGGGGGTTTGAGAGAGTCACAGGGCTTCATATGGAGGTCGAAAAGCCAGCAGGGAGAGGTGGGGATTTGGAATGGTAACTACTGGCCGGCAATACTATGTAATCAGTCATTCCCACGGTGAGTGATTAGTCTGCACTAGCTGCTGACTTTGGTGATGATTCTACAGACTTATGTGCTTATGTCCCACATGCATAAAATTAAGCAAGCCCATAAGTCTCTGCAGGATTGACACCTTCGTTCAAACTCACTCCTAATAAAAATACCCTGACCCTTACCAACCATATCCAAAGCACTCGTGAGAGTTGCCACTGAATAGCAGAAGAGGCAACCTTCATCTCTCACGTTGCTGTCAAACAGGCCTTTTGGCTTTATTTTTGTTGTCAGTGTGCCCTGCAGCGTGCACAGTATCGTTTGTCTGACAGGGGTCTAGACTTATAGGAACCACGAAGATGGGGTGAGTGGGAGACAGCTGAACACGTACTCCTGGTGTAACTCCGTAGGTTACACATTCACACAGTGTTGTCATGTCACTCACAGAACAGAGACTTAATCTGCAACCAGCTTCCCACAACTACCACGGGCAAAATGAGTGTGTAAGAGGGGCATTTCTGGGCCACTGTATTATCATGCATCAAGATGCATGGCTCTGTGTTAAATTGGCTTATGGAAGCTGCCTCCCAGATTCCCCCTCTCCCCATTGAGGCTGTCGTAGTCTTTACGCTTCCCTTGCAGGACTAAAAATGCTAGTCAAATAGCAGCCCCTGGGAGTTGGGATTTCTGGCTTGTTTGCTATTTAAAAAAAATCGCAAACGAAATCTATGAGACTTTAGAAGCCATAGAAAACCACTCTGAGTTTGCTTTAAATTCCTTGTTGCACTCCACGATTCAGAGTTTCTTTGAGCAATGCTTAAAAAGTGGTATCTATTACCAGTTCAAGAAGACGGAAAAACATTGTGTTTTGTTTAGCATCTTTTTAAACCAATTAAAAAGCTTTTCTAAACTGGATTGAAGAGAAGAAAATAAAACATGTTCTCCTGGATCTTTATTTCAATCAGATTTCCCTGTGTTCTGCAGCAGAAGAGATGGGGGTGGGGGAGAAATAGAAAGATTGAAAAGGGCTGTCGCAGCAGGGAGCCAAGCTGGAGAAAAGGACTTCTCTGAGAACTAAGCAGCAGCAGCTCTGAAAGCCTAAGAAGCTGCTTCATCTACATGCAGAGTCACACAAGGCATGGGGACGCTCACCAACACCACAGAGATTTCACATGTGCTTCCCTGCTGGTTCCTATGAAAAGCTAACAATCAGCTCGGAGAGTGAAAGACCATTGCAGCATCCCCTAACTAAGTTGGACGTACAATTTGTTCAGTGTTGTGAAATGTCCGGCTTAGCAAGATGCTCTCGGACACCCTTGCGAATGCCCTTCCTATGATCCCTGAGGCCCCCTCCTCCTTTTCTGGGACTTGGCAGGCTTCTGCAGATTTGTGAAGGCTGGAGGGGGAGGGGAACATGCTCCTTGTCTGGTATAGTTCCACATGCAGAATAATGATGTCCCAGCATTGCTGGACATGTGCGTGTGGGACAGTAGGTTTAAAAAATAATAGAACCAAATCCCGCTTTCTTGTATACTGGTGTAAACTGGGAGTAACTTCATTTTAGTCAACAGTTATTCTGGATTTACATCTGCACAACTGAGAGCAGAATCTAGCCTATTGTTTGCGGGGAAAAAACCACCACCACAAACCCATCACTTAGGGAAGGATTCCAGTCACCCAAAAGGCCTGTTAAAAAGCTATAAGGAACCAAGGACAAGTGAATAGGAAACTTCTGGAATAGCTTTATTCTCTCCCTCTGGGTTCTGTCATTGCCCAGCTGTAATGTAGCTGCAGCTTCTCAGTCAGGCCCTTACCTACTCCTTTATCATGGAATGATCAGATTTGCTGGATTTGGTAGTTGCTTGGAACCCAGTTTGCTCTCTTGGGGATCTGAATAAACTTGTGTGTAGCAGAGTCCCCCGGTAGTTTATATAGAATCCTGTCTGTGCATTGAAGTCATTTGAATAGTGTTGAACACTGAAAAATCTATATTGCTTCAGAAGAGGGTAAAATAACTCTGTTTAAAATAATTAGCACTTACTTTTTAAATTTGGGTAAGTATTAACCCCAATATGCAGATCAAGCATCTGAGGCTCAGACAGGCTAAGAGACATGCCCATGGTCATTCAGTAAATCAATGGTCAAGGTTTTTTACTCCCAGCCTCATAAAGGATGGCTCTGAAGCAAAACCATCTGTGTCTCACCATTGTGCGGGATGTACTGTGCTGGTTAAACCACCGCTGGGGGATAATGTTTTAGGTGACCAACTTGGAACTTCTTTTCTTTCAGGTGCTAAGCACCTGCAGCTTCTCTTGACTTTCCTAGGAATTTGCCGTTGCTCAGAACCTGTGGCAGCTGGTCCCTAGGTTTCTCAGGTTGGGCAGTGAAAACGGGGCCGCTTGTGAGAATGTTGGCCGTAGACCTTCCGTGCTTCAATATTCTCCACTGAATATGGGGATAATGATACTGACCTGCCTTACAGCGTGGCTGTGAGGCTTCGTCTTCCAAGTGCTAAAAGATCAAGTTATGCCTGGTCCACACTAAGCCCCAGTTCGAACTAAGATACGCAACTTCAGCTACGTGAATAATGTAGCTGAAGTCGAAGTATCTTAGTTCGAACTTAAAGGTACTTACCGCGGGTCCACATGCGGCAGGCAGGCTCCCCCATCGATTCCGCCTACTCCTCTTGCAGAGCAGGATTACCGGCGTCGATGGCAAGCACTTCCGGGATCGATTTATCGCGTCTAGACAAGACGCGATAAATCGATCCCAGAAGATCGATTGCTGGCTGCCGAACCAGCGGGTAAGTATAGACATACCCTCAGACTCCGTTGACGTACACCACCTCTGTATTAAAGTAAGATGAAGATGGATAGAATCTAAGCTCCAGCATGTGACTAGCCTCCGTCAATATGGATTGGCTGCTGTTTGGGTCTTCATTGTCAAATGCGTTTCACAAGCAATACACAGAGTGAAGCACTCCTCACCACTAAACTTAAACAATAATGTGCTGAACAGAGTGGGTGAAACTTCTGAAATACAAGTGAATTCTACTAATATAACTTCTATTTAAATGATTGATTGTGGAAGATTCTTTTCTTAGAGACCTCTTGTTTTATGTTGATTAGCTGCCTTTACAGAGTTTAAAACAAAGACCTAGAGACTAATTTCTGCCGTAGTGAATATCTTGTTCCCTTGCTGACAGGTGCCTGTCTCCAGAACAGGAGATGTGACACTGTCTGGGGCCAGCAGATGGGTTGCTTGTGAGTTTTTTCACTGGACAGTGTGAGAATCTGAATTCAATATTCCCTAAGTGGGCAGTGTGTGAATCTTGGGAGTTCCCTGGGTGACTAACACTGCAGTCAGTGGGAGCTGACTCTCGGGGTCTGGCCAGGGTGGGACCTTAGCTTCGACTTTCTGGTGACTGCTTAAAAGTGAGCTTGGTGATATGCTGCAGGGCAGAAACTAATGGAGTGGAGTTGTGTGTGTAGTTGCATGATTTATTTGGAAAATCCTTCCTTAGATATTTGGTTAGGCTGAAAAAAGCAGTGGCCCCAGACCACTGAGCGTGAGAGCTCCAGGCAGGGTTCGTCTTTAAGCTCCCTTTTCTCTCCCTAGTACGAATCCAGCTTAGGGCCAGTCAGCGTGTGTGGTGGCTTCACCAGCCTCTGCCAGTCTTACTCAGTTTTCTCCTTAACTCCTTTCTAATGGAAAATTGGCTTTCCTCAAATTTGTTTTGTCAGAAACCCCAAAACTGGAAAAAAAAATCATTAAGAAATGTTTCAGATTTTGGCCACCAAAACTGATTTTCCCCCGCTTTATGAAAAGCTGAAATCTTCTGCTTCACATTTCACTGAAAACATTTTTTGTTGTTGAAATTTTGTGTGGCTTCAGTAGTGTAATGTTACATGGATTTTGCTTTGTAGCCCTTGAGACAGTGTAGTCCAGGAGGTCGGAGCACAGAACTGGTTGTCAGGATGCCTGTATTCTATTTCCACCTCTGCCGCTGATTTCCTGTGTGCCTCAGTTTTCTCAACTTTAAAATGAGGATGATACCTTTAAAGTGCTTTTAGATCTATGGATAAAAATCTTTCTGTAAGATCTTATCAGTGGATTAAAATACGATATTTTCAGCAAAATGGGCAGCTTTATTCATTACCAGGATTCCTATTGGTTCCAGAATTCTCATAGCAAGGACTTGGTATTTGCTTTAAACAGTGATATTGGTAAATTGACCCTAAACATTTTTTGAGAGCTGTATGTTGGCATTCAGAAATGGTGCTTCTCTTCCCCACGTCTACGAGACACAGTGTTCTAATAGCTAAGACCCAAAAACTCAAGGAAAGTCAGCATGAAGGCTTAGATTCTGTCCGTAGCCCAAATCAAAGTGATGTCCCAAGTGTCGCAGGTTTTGAACGCTGGGTAGGTTTTCATGGCTATAGACGGCTGGACTTGCTTGAATGACTTGAGGCACACTTTCTGCCTTAACTCTGAATTTGCCATCTTGGGGCAGTGTTGGCTCTCTGCGTCATTTGAATATCACTTTCTGTGGTTCATTGGGGTTTTTTAAAATGTCCTTTTTAGAATTAATGGCATTGTACAGCTTCCAAGACTTTGTTAAAAATCTGTTTTGTTCGGACCGAGAGTCACAAAAGGGGTAAGGATTATTGGGTTAGTCTTGTCTTTTGTGTAGCAAAAGGCGTAGACATTGCTTAGTTTCTTTTATTCTTTTTGGCCTATAAACAAGTGCTTTAGATGAAGGATCAACACCTAACTGGTGGCTTATCTTTCTCGCCTTAATTCTTCCACCCGTGCTGCTTTTTTGCAAACAGGAGTGAGGATTCAATCTCACTTCATATTAACACCCCCTTGGACAGTTGTCATTTTTCAGTCCGTATGGTCTAATGATCAGACTTGATTTATTTAAATGTATAAAACAATTCCTCTCTGAGCTCTCTAGAAAAATGATACAATAAATAAAATAATATGAATAGCAACACGGCGTACTAAGATTTTAGTGGGTTTTGGCCAGTGTAGGAGAGGATCAGGGAGCAGCAAAATAGTGTAGTGCGTTTTCATATGTTGACATGCTATTACTGCATACTATTCTCAGCATGTTTCCATGCTGTGACTTTATTGCTGTATGTCATTATCAGGTGAACGGCATCTGTCAGTGAAGCAGTATTTATTTATTTTTTACTTTTAAAAACTGGCATTTTATTTTAGTCTTTTTCGTAGATTCATGGGCTTTTGGCTACTCTTCTGTATTATATTGCCCAATATGTCTTACTAGATAACCTATCCAAAGACGTGATAGCTCATGCTAGGGGTACTTCTTGAGAAGTTGATGGCAATTAACATACAAACATACAAGAACAGTGTAATTGCCTGATAATGCTTTTTGTGCGTTTTTGAAGGTCACATCTTACAAGTTGAGACCTGAGCTTGCCCTGGGCCATGAATTTCCTTGTACGGTCTTAGTCTTGTGTAACAAGGCTAAAAGCAAAACTTAGCTCCTCAGTTAGTTACAAGTTTCTGTATTTCCCAATCTTTTGTCAATCTGTGTAGCAACCTAATCTGTTAAAGTATGAAAATTAGTGAAGGAAAATGGCTAGCAGTGGAAAATAACTTCTTCTTTGAGTAGTGTCCCCCTATGGGTGCTCTAGGGTTGCCAACTTTCTACTAGCACAAAACTGAACACTCTTGCCCTGCTCCTTCTGAGGCCCCGCCCCTGCTCACTCCATCCCCCTGCTCTGTTGCTCACTCTCCCCACCCTCCCTTACTTGCTCATTTTCACCAGGCTGGCTCAGGGGGTTGGGGTACGGGGGGGTGTGAGGGCTCTAGGGTGGGGCCAGAAATGAGGAGTCCAGGGTGCAGGAGGATTCTCTGGGCTGGGACCGAAGGGTTCAGGGTGCAGGAGGGGGATCAGGGCTGGGGCAGGGGGTTGGGGTGCGGGAGGGTGTGCAAGCTATGGGAGATGCTTACCTCAGGCAGCTCCCAGAAGCAACGCATGTTCCCCCCCCTCCTATTCCTAATCAGTGGTATGTCCAGGTGGCTCTGTGCACTGCCCCGTCCATAGGCGCTGCCCCTGGAGCTCCCATTGGCCGTGGTTCCCAGCCTATGGGATCTGCGGAGCTGGCGCTTGGGGCAGGGGCAGCGTGTGGAGCCTTGATCTCTTGGCTCAGCACCGCAGAAATGAAGGATTCCTCCTCCGATACCAGGAACTCCTGGAGCACTACAGAGAAGCACGGCTCCAACTGGCCCCCCGGTACTGTCTGAGCGGAATAGAGAGCACAAGGATATGCACTTCTCCAGAATGGCACCCTCTAGCACAGACTTATCATCAGTACCTTCCCACTCGGCATGCTTGGTACTGGGCAAATCAAAGTGCCAGATGCCCTCAGTCCCTGCATTGACACACTCTAAATTGATAGCTCCGTCTACCTCAGCTATTGTGTTAGTACTGACCCACTTGGTACTCCAGGGACTTGTCAGTCTTAGATGAGCCGGAGTTTTCACTACTTATGGGTACCGAACAACTCTCAGTACCGAGACCCCAGTCTCCAGATTACCAGTGCTTCCTGATACCACAGGACTCTCCATCCTTCTCCACTGGTGCCCCCCTCCCTATTGGAGAACATTGAGGAGGAGGAAGAAGACATTCAGTCTCTTCCATATCGCTGCAGGGGTCTCCTCCTATCCGTATGGGAACCCGTACTTTGAGAAAGATCCTTTTTCACGCCAGGGGTGCTGGGATCAACCTGGGTGCTTTCCCCCCCTCTCCTGTATGCCCAGAACCGATTCCTGTGGGACCCCACTCGTTATGCCCTTCCAGCATGACTGTGAACCGCTGATGATTACTCTCTGGGAACGGTTTTCCAATCAGTTTTGCACCCACCTTATAGTAGCTCCATCTAGGTTGCATTTCCCTAGTTTGTTTATGAGAAGGTCATGTGAGACAGTATCAAAAGCTTGACTAAAGTCAAGATATACCACGTTTACCGCTTCCCTCCTATCCCCAAGGCTTGTTACCCTGTCAAAGGAACCTATCGGGTTGGTTTGACGCAATTTGTTCTTAACAAATCCATGCTGACTGTTACTTATCACCTTATTATCTTCTAGATGTTTGCAAATTGATTGCTTAATTATTTGCTCCATTATTTTTATTTTTCTGGGTACAGAAGTTAAGCTGACTGGTCTGTAATTCCCTGGGCTGTCCTTATTTCCCTTTTATAGATTGGCACTATATTTGCCCTTTTCTAGTCTTCTGGAATCTTTCCTGTCCTCCATGACTTTTCAGAGATAATCACTAATGGCTCAGATATCTCCTCAGTCAGCTCCTTGCGTATTCTCCTTGCGCATTTCATCAGGCCCTGGTGACTTGAAGACATCTAACTTGTCTTAAGTAATTTTTAACTTGTTCTTTCCCTATTTTAGCCTCTGATCCTACCTCATTTTCACTGGTATTCACTATGTTAGACGTCCAATCACCACCAACCTTCTTGGTGAAAACGGAAACAAAGAAGTCAGTAAGCACCTATGCCATTTCCACATTTTTTTTCTGTTGTTGTTTCCACCTTCCGCCGCGCCCCCCCCCCCCCCCCCACCCGCCCAACACACACACATTGAGTAATGGGCCTCCCTGTCCTTGGTCTTCCTCTTACTTTTAATGTATTTGTAGAATGTTTTTTTGTTACCCTTTATGTCTCTAGCTAGTTTGATCTCGTTTTGTATCTTGGCCTTTCTAATTTTGTCCCTACATACTTGTGTTATTTGTTTCTATTCATCCTTAGTAATTTGACCTAGTTTCTACTTTGTTGTCACTCTTTTTTTTTTTTTTTTTTTAAGATAGTTGAAGATCTCCTGGTTAAGCCAGGGTGGTCTCTTGCCACGCTTCCTATCTTTCCTATGCAGTGGGATAGTTTGCTCTTGTGCCTTTAGTAATGTCTCTTTGGGAAAACTGCCACTGTCTTCAATTGTTTTTCCCCTTAGACTTGCTTCCCATGGGATCTTACCTACCAACTTCATGAGTTTGCTAAAGTCTGCCTTCTTTAAATCCATTCTCTTTATTTTGCTGTTCTCCCTCCTACCATTCCTTAGAATCATGAACACTGTCATTTCATGATCACTTTCACCCAAGCTGCCTTTCACTTTCAAATTCTGAACCAGATCCTCCCTATTTGTCAAAATCAAATCTAGAACAGCCTCTCCCCTAGTAGCTTTCTCCGCCTTTTGAAATAAAAAATTGTCTCCAATATATTCCAAGAAGTTGTTGGATAATTTCTGCCCTGCTGTGTTATTTTCCCAACAGATGTCGGAGTAGTTGAGGGGGAGGGCTGGGGTGCTCATCTGGGTTTTCAAACCATCCAGGAAGCCTGAGGGAAAAGAGATACAGCATAGCTCTTCTAGAACTCAGAGCAGCTCCCTGGAGGGAAACAACGTTCAGCTTCAGTCAGACGACACAACCACAAACAGGGCCGGCTCTAGGATTTTTGCCGCCTAAAGCAAAAACAATTTTGGCCGCTCCCCCCCTCCCCCGTTCTTTAATTACCCCACCCCTGGCCCCGCCTCAACTCCGCCCCTTCCCCAAATCCCCAGCCCTGCCTCCTCCCCCCAGGCTCTCAAGCCTAGGAGGGAGGGAGGGGGAGAAGCGGCGCCCGCGCTGCAGCCACTCGGAGTCTCCCCCTCCCTCCCTCCCAGGTTTGAGAGCCTGGGAGGGAGGGGGAGACTCCGAGTGGCCGTGGCGCGGGCGCCGCTTCTCCCCCTCCCTCCCAGGCTCTCAAGTCTGGGAGGGAGGGGGAGCAGCGGCGCGCGAAACAGCTGTTTCCAACTTCTTGGAATATATTGGAGACTCCAAGTGGCCGCGGCGCGGGCGCCGCTTCTCTCTTGAGAGCCTGGGAGGGAGGGTGAGTAGCGGCGCGCGAATCAGCTGTTTCGCCCGCCCTGGCAGCAGCAGCGGAGGTGAGCTAGGGCGGCCGGGGCACATTTTTAGGGGCAGCATTCTGGCGCCGGCCATGCCGCCCCTAAAAATGTGCCGCCCCAAGCACCAGCTTGTTTTGCTGGTGCCTAGAGCCGGCCCTGACCACAAACATGTAAATAAGTAACCAGGTAGGGACAAGGAGACCAAAGCTACAGTCAGAAGTGATGGAGGTAATGGAAATGTCAGAGTAGTCTCTCCTGTCCCTCAGAACAATCCACATAAAAGGGGAGCTGAACTAGAAGGTGAACTGGCTCAGGCAGACGCCAGCTCAACACTTTGCAGTGGTACCTGAATCAGGTCTTTGGTCTAATCTTGAGGACGTTGTCTCCCTTCAGCTGATTTGTTTGTAAGCTGCAAGAACACAGAGCCCAAGGTACTCCCATCAGAGAGAGAGTTCCTGAATCCATGGCAACAGATGCCCTTTCACACAGATGGCCACATTTCCCACTTTTCCTCTCCTGGGGGAAGTGATTCAGAAAATTAAAAAAGGAGCAGGTGAAAGTTATATTGATAACTACCGTTGGCCAAGGAGACCTTCATTTTCCACTTAATAGACCTGACAGTGGAACCTCCTCTATGGCTACCATGGAGACTGGGTATCCTCTCCCAAGGCTCATTCTTCCATCCATATCCAGACTGGCTTCAGCCAACAGCCTGGTTATTGAAAGGGAATCATTAGTAATGCTGGGTCTATCTTCCAAAGTCATCAAGACTTCGCTAGCATCCAGAGAAGCTCAATTCAGTGTCTGGTGCCAAGAGCATGATGAGGATCCAGGAATCTGGGGACTCCAGCCATTTTGCATGTTCTCCAGTACCATTTCATGACAGGTTTCTGCTCTCAGCAGCATCCTTTTTGCAGGGTCTGCAGGATCCCTGGGAGAGAACCCCTAGATCTCCAGGTTCCTCAGGGCTGTCAAACTGGCCAGGATGGTGGTCAGGCCAATCTTCCCAAAATGGGATCTTCCACTGTGTTTTGAAGACATTAATAGATCATTCCTTTTAGCCCCTGACTTTAGTGACAGCCTTCTACCTGTACATAAAAACCTGTTTTCTGGTTGCTATCATATCTGCTAGATGTGTATCCGAGCTGGTGGTATTATCTATGCAATTCTCCCTTCCATGCTTCCCAAGAAGTCGTCCTTCCTTCATTCTGTCCAAAGCCGCAACATCTGACAGAGAGGATATCAAAAAAGTGTTGAAATTCTACCTCCATCCACAAGAAAATCCAGTGCCCAGTTTGAGTCCTTCCAGCCTAGATGTAAAGGACTCAGCATTTCCATTGTCCATCACTAGGTGGGTTAGGCTCTATATTGCTGACGCCTACAAGGCGCGAGAGACCCTTGCTCTGGAAGGTATCAAAGCACACGCTGTGAGATCTCTAGCTGCCTTGTGGGTGTGGAACAAGTATAGAATCATAGAATCATAGAATATCAGAGTTGGAAGGGACCTCAAGAGGTCATCTAGTCCAACCCCCTGCTCAAAGCAGGACCAATTCCCAGCTAAATCATCCCAGCCAGGGCTTTGTCAAGCCGGGCCTCAAAAACCTCCAAGGAAGGAGACTCCACCACCTCCCTAGGTAACGCATTCCAGTGTTTCACCACCCTCCTAGTGAAATAGTTTTTCCTGATATCCAACCTGGACTTCCCCCACCGCAACTTGAGACCATTGCTCCTTGTTCTGTCATCTGCCACCACTGAGAACAGCTGAGCTCCATCCTCTTTGGAACCCCCCTTCAGGTAGTTGAAGGCTGCTATCAAATCCCCCCTCATTCTTCTCTTCTGGAGACTAAACAATCCCAGTTCTCTCAGCCTCTCCTCATAAGTCATATGCTCCAGACCCCTAATCATTTTTGTTGCCCTCCGCTGGACTCTTTCCAATTTTTCCACATCCTTCTTGTAGTGTGGGGCCCAAAACTGGACACAGTATTCCAGATGAGGCCTCACCAATGTCGAATAAAGGGGAACGATCACGTTCCTCGATCTGCTGGCAATGCCCCTACTTATACAGCCCAAAATGCCGTTAGCCTTCTTGGCAACAAGAGCACACTGTTGACTCATATCCAGCTTCTCGTCCACTGTGACCCCTAGGTCCTTTTCAGCAGAACTGCTACCTAGCCGTTCGGTCCCTAGTCTGTAGCAGTGCATGGGATTCTTCCGTCCTAAGTGCAGGACTCTGCACTTGTCCTTGTTGAACCTCATCAGGTTTTTTTCTGCCCAATCCTCTAATTTGTCTAGGTCCCTCTGTATCCGATCCCTACCCTCTAGTGTATCTACCACGCCTCCTAGTTTAGTGTCATCTGCAAACTTGCTGAGAGTGCAGTCCACACCATCCTCCAGATCATTAATAAAGATATTAAACAAAACCGGCCCCAGGACCGACCCTTGGGGCACTCCACTTGAAACCAGCTGCCAACTAGACATGGAGCCATTGATCACTACCCATTGAGCCCGACGATCTAGCCAGCTTTCTATCCACCTTACAGTCCATTCATCCAGCCCATACTTCTTTAACTTGGCGGCAAGAATACTGTGGGAGACAGTATCAAAAGCTTTGCTAAAGTCAAGAAATAACACATCCACTGCTTTCCCCTCATCCACAGAGCCAGTTATCTCATCATAGAAGGCAATTAGGTTAGTCAGGCACGACTTCCCCTTCGTGAATCCATGCTGACTGTTCCTGATCACTTTCCTTTCCTCTAAATGTTTCATAATTGATTCCTTGAGGACCTGCTCCATAATTTTTCCAGGGACTGAGGTGAGGCTGACTGGCCTGTAGTTCCCCGGATCCTCCTTCTTCCCTTTTTTAAAGATGGGCCTTTTTCCAGTCATCTGGGACCTCCCCCGATCGCCATGAGTTTTCAAAAATAATGGCTAATGGCTCTGCAATCTCACCCGCCAACTCCTTTAGCACCCTCGGATGCAGCGCATCCGGCCCCATGGACTTGTGCACGTCCAGTTTTTCTAAATAGTCCCAAACCACTTCTTTCTCCACAGAGGGCTGGTCACCTTCTCCCCATGCTGTACTGCCCAGTGCAGCAATCTGGGAGCTGACCTTGTGCGTGAAGACAGAGGCAAAAAAATCATTCAGTACATTAGCTTTTTCCACATCCTCGGTCACTAGGTTGCCTCCCTCATTCAGTAAGGGGCCCACACTTTCCTTGATTTTCTTCTTGTTGCTAACATACCTGAAGAAACCCTTCTTGTTACTCTTAACATCTCTTGCTAACTGCAACTCCAAGTGTGATTTGGCCTTCCTGATTTCACTCCTGCACGCCTGAGCAATATTTTTATACTCCTCCCTGCTCATTTGTCCAATCTTCCACTTCTTATAAGCCTCTTTTTTGCATTTAAGATCAGCAAGGATTTCACTGTTTAGCCAAGCTGGTCGCCTGCCATATTTACTATTCTTTCTACACATCGGGATGGTTTGTTCCTGCAACCTCAATAAGGATTCTTTAAAATACAGCCAGCTCTCCTGGACCCCTTTGCCCTTCATGTTATTCTCCCAGGGGATCCTGCCCATCTGTTCCCTGAGGGAGTCAAAGTCTGCTTTTCTGAAGTCCAGGGTCCATATTCTGCTGCTCTCCTTTCTTCCTTGTGTCAGGATCCTGAACTCGACCATCTCATGGTCACTGCCTCCCAGGTTCCCATCCACTTTTGCTTCCCCTACTAGTTCTTCCCTGTTTGTGAGCAGCAGGTCAAGAAAAGCTTTGCCCCTAGTTGGTTCCTCCAGCACTTGCACCAGGAAATTGTCCCCTACGCTTTCCAAAAATTTCCTGGATTGCCTGTGCACCGCTGTATTGCTCTCCCAGCAGATATCAGGGTGATTAAAGTCTCCCATGAGAACCAGGGCCTGCGATCTAGCAACTTCTGCTAGTTGCCAGAAGAAAGCCTCGTCCACCTCATCCCCCTGGTCTGGTGGTCTATAGCAGACTCCAACCACGACATCACCCTTGTTGCTCCCACTTCTCAACTTTATCCAGAGACACTCAGGTTTTTCTGCAGTATCATACCGGAGCTCTGAGCAGTCATACTCCTCTCTTACATACAATGCAACTCCCCCACCTTTTCTGCCCTGCCTGTCCTTCCTGAACAGTTTATATCCATCCATGACAGTACTCCAGTCATGTGAGTTATCCCACCAAGTCTCTGTTATTCCAATCACATCATAGTTCCCTGACTGTGCCAGGACTTCCAGTTCTCCCTGCTTGTTTCCCAGGCTTCTTCAATTTGTGTAAGAGTAAGAGCATCCACATGGTCATCAGCCAACACCTTCATCAGACACTGCAAGCTGGACTTACTAGCATCAGCAGAGGTCTCCTTTGGCAGAAATATGCTGGTGGTGGCCCAAAAATAATGTTGCCCTTTGAACAATTCTTAACCCAAAAAGGGGGGGTGTCCCCCCTTTTTCTCCTTTTCCATCTTATTGTTGGATTTCTTACCTTACCCTCCCAGCGTCTGTTCACTACTCTCTACTTCCCAGATGTCTCAGAATTTGCGGAGATGTGGGGCTGCAAAAAGGAAAGTTTCTTACTGTTGTTAAACTTCTTTCTGATAGCAGCATCTCCCTTAATTCTGCCCACTCTGAATGGCATGCCAAAGGGTCAGACATTTTCTCTGTGTTGGATCATTTTAAGGCCCGGCTTGACAAAGCCCTGGCTGGGCTGATTTAGTTGGGGTTGGTCCTGTTTTGAGCAGGGGGTTAGACTAGACGACCTCCTGAGGTCTCTTCCAACCCTAGTCTTCTATGATTACGATGCAGGCAGTATGTCAATTATACATAGCTGCTGTGTTCCCATTGAAGTTACTAATATCTTCCTACAAATTCTACACAGTTTTGGAATGGCTTATCTGGCAGCAAGCAGGAGTAGGGGGAATGTGTGATGGGTTCCCCCCAGGGTGCCACCTGGAGCTGGGATACCACTGAGCCCTCTCACCCACCAGCCTGGGCTCCCTCTCACACTGTGCTGCTGTGATAGGTTGCAAAGCTCTCCCAGCCTGCACTTTCACCAGCATTCACACAGCTAGGGACACACCCAGCTGCAGGTACATGCAGGCTCCCTAACCACCAGCCTTGGACCCCAGAGCAGTACCATCCTTCCCTGGTCAAATCTGGCCAGTGTATGGGTTTAACACCTGGTCCACCTCTCCCTCAATGTGAAGAGGACCATGCACACTTGCGGTAACCAAGCTGAGAATTTCCACAGACACCTTAGTCAAACGCACACTGGTTTGGATTAAAACATAAAATAAGTTTATTAACTACAAAAGAATAGATTTTAAGTGATTCCAAACAGATCAAAGCAGATTATCTAGTAAATAAACAAAACCACAAACAGATCTTAACATACTTCTCACTCTGAGTGACAGGCTGGCAGATTCTTAAGGCAAAAGCTGCCTTGGCTTTACAGCTTGGGTTTCCCAAGTTTTCATACACCAGCTAGAAATGCCTTTAGCCTGGGACCGTCAATTCCCCCCTGTTCAGTCTTTATTCCTCAGGTGTTTCCAGGAGTGTTGTCACGGGGAGAATGATGTCATTTTCCTCCTTTTATATCTTTTTCCCACTTGTTTGAAAGCTCGTTTGCTGTGACCTGGATCAAACAGTTCCCATAGTGTAGTGCTATCTCAGAGAGGTTTCTGTTGTACACAGTTCCTGGCGTAATCCTGGTGCTTGTGTGAATTTCCTCAATAAGCCATTAACATTATTTGGCCTTTTTACTGTTTTACCAAAAAGGCTGCTTGTGGGTGTTTTCAGTAACACCTACATAGCCAAACTTCATAACTTCACATACAACAATAGCACATACAATCCAATGAGATATTACTGTCTAGCAGATCAAGATTTTTAGAATTATACTTCACAAGACAGACTTTGTACAAAACATATCCTCATTACATGACAGTGGTGAATATTGAGGTGCCAGGGTGTCACACGTCACCCCTTAGATTCCTGCCAGAGGGTTAGTCACTGACTAACGTGAAGGCAGTGTGCCTAATGCCTTCTTTAGATTTTGATTATACAACTTCCAAGTGTTACCAAACATTGGAGTGTCATCCACATGTGTTTTTGCAAAGTTCTGTGTTTCTTTTCCCAGGTTGCCTGAAAACATTCTGGTGTGTGGCATTGTTACCATAATGCAGATATCAATATCTTTTAGAGTGTAGCTGTTTTGGCATTTAGCCATCAATGCCATGAGGCGGTGTGCCTCAGTTTCCCCTTCCACGCAGCAGTTCAGGTTTGTTATGATTTCCCTGCTGTGACAAGCTCTAAGCCTGTTTACAGGTACTAGCTGAGAAGCAGTATTATAGGACGTCTCTGTTACCACTTCTAGCATGTTCAAAAGTTTTTTCCAAAAATCATGCGTTTTACACATTTTTTGAGGATTTACCATAAGTACCAAATTCTTTGTCATAACCAACAAACTGCATATTATGAGACTTAACAGTACCAGCAACTTCATGACAGGGAGGTGTTTCCAAGTATGTTTATCATGCCACACCTTCTGTTTAGACAGTCCGGTTTGTTCAATACCCATTGTGTTTTGCAGCCCCTTCCTAAACAACAGTATGTGTTCAGGTACTGGTCTTTCTTTCCCTTTAGTGTTTTGTCTGGGATCCTCTTTCTCAGATGGGTCATTAGCATTTTTACTGACACTCAAGTCTTTAGTAGGATTAAAGAGACAGTTAGTTTTCACAAGTACATCAGGAATAGCATTTTGCAAAAGTGGGATCTGGATTGGGGTACCCTCTGTTGCCCCTTTCTCTGTCTCGAAGAGGTCAGTTGTATATCTGCTCCCCTCTGGGAGGTCAGTTACCCAGTCCCCTCTTAAAACCTGATCCACAGATTGAGTGCCTGGGAGCACAAACGCCGACGCAGCAAATCTGTCCTGGGCACACCCTCCCGTGTAATCAGTGAGGAGACTTTCCTGTACTTACCCAAATTCCTTTTCAACTTCTCCCTCTGGGCCACCCTCTAAGACACACCTCTGTGCTCTCTAGAGTGGATCTGTCCCCTGTCCAGCTGTGAAGGGCTCACAGCTAGCAGCCAAACAGCCCTTTCACTGGCGGGCACTACACCCTGCCCTCTCTCTGAGTTGGGTTTGCCTCCAGCTATAGAGTCCATGGAACCCTCACCCACCTCAGTGATCTCTAGGATCCCACCCCCTCCTCTGGGCTTCCCTTTCGGACACATCTTCCTATGCACCCTAGAGTGAGGTCTGCCCCCTGCTCAGCTGCAACCTGCTGGCAGCCAGCAACCTGGACAGTTTCCTCACTGACAGGCAACACGCTCCCCTGCCCCTCAGAGGAGACGCTGCCTTTAACCACGAGGCAGCAGGAGCTGGTCTCAACCACACCCGGAGCTGGTAGCAGACCGTTTTCCACTGCTGCAGAGGAATTAAAGAGACACACTCCCATTCCTCCAGCAGTTCCTGGGACTTGGCCCTTTCCTTCTGGGGTTTCAGCACCATATTCCTCCTTGCTGCTGGCAGATCCCTTGACAGCCCAAGCTACATTGAAAAAGTCGTTCCACAGTAATAATTGTGACGGGTTATCATGTACTGCTGCCAATGTCAGTTCAGCTTCCAAATCCTCAGTTTCTATGTGCACTTTAGCCAAAGGCACAAGGATTTTGTGACCTACTAACAAAAGCTCTGCCATCTGTCCTGGCAGCATGTCTTTCTCCCGAACAATGTTTCTCCTGACCACAGAAATGTCTGCACCTGTATTCCTCCACCCAAGGAGCTCCTTGCCATTATTTTCAGAGCCTTTATGTGCTTCCTGCCTGGCTATGCAGAGGCTACTTTTACAAACCCTGTATGATAAGTGGCAATTGTCTGAGGTGCCTCTGTGCTCTGGGTAGCAGCATTCCCATGAGTTGCTTCCTGCCTGTTCCCTCCCAGCACAGGGCATTTATTCCTCAGGTGCTCAGTGGAATTACAGTGATAGCACCTTCCTGGCTCTTCTGTTTTTACAGGAGATTTGGGACGAGGACTTGTGGAGGTGAGCGCCCAGCCTCCCATCCACCCTCCTTCCTGGGGTAAAACAGGAACCCTTCTTCCCACCAAACAAACCCCTCTGCCTGTGATTTATTTCTAATAGATGCTTAGCTTTGTTCAAATTCATCAGCAAGAGTAGCAACTTCCTCAGCAGTTTTCACCTTTTTATCCCATAAACGCTGTTTTACATCATCACTACAAATACTCAGGAAATGTTCCTGAGCAACAAGATCACACATTTCTTCAAAGCTTGTAACACCTTTTCCTCTTATGCACGTATCCCTGTGCAGGGAGGGGCCCAAGACACTCAGGCACGAGGTGCTGAAGGGGCTGGTTCTGGCCTGGTGGAGCAGAGACCCCTAGCCAGGACTGGGAGAAGAAGGATGGAGTCACTTAGCAGCAGCAGGGTGGCCTCCTCCGCAGCCTGGGACTGATCTTCCTCCTCGCGGGCCTGGCTGGGGCTCTCTGCCCTGCAAGGACTGCAGCCTCCTTCTCACCTTGTGCCTGCAGGGATCCAGGGTCTTCGGCCCTAAATAGATTGAACTCCATGAGTCTAACTCTATAAGGCAGGTTTCCAATCCTGTAATCAGTCTCGTGGCTGTTTTCTGAACCCTCTTCTATTTATCAACATCCTTCTTGAATTGAGGGCACCAGAACTGGGCACCATATTCCAGTGCCAAATAGAGAGGTAAAATAACCGTTCTTCTCCTACTTGACATTCCGCTGTTGATGCATCCCAGGATTGCGTAAACTCTGGCCACAGTGAGTATGTGGGTATCTACTCAGGGATTAAAAACCCGCGGCTGGCCTGGGTCAGCTCAGTGTCTGGGGCTGAAAAATTGCTGTGTACATGTTCAAGATCCGGGACTCTGAAGGATGGAAGGGCCCAGAGCTCGGGCTCCAGCCCAAGCCCGAGTGTTGACACAACCATTTTTAGCCTCACAGCCTGAACCCTGCGAGCCTGAGTCAGTTGACCTGGGCCAGCTGCAGGCATGCTGTGGGTCTTTTAGCCCTGTGTAGATGTAACGGGGGCACACTGGGAGCTCATGTTCAGCTGATTATCCACCACAACCCCCCAAATCTTTTTCCTACTCACTGTGTGTACCCAGTCATGTGAACTTGGGAGCTGTTAGTGAGAATTCATAAATATGGGCCAGAAGCCTCCCCTGTATGTTAACTGCACCTACCGTTACTAGCGTTCAGACCTATTCACTTTATTCAGGAGTCCAGCATGCTATGTCCTGGGAGGAGGGAGGGTGCCTTCATCATAGTGTTGTGTCTGAAACAGTAAAAAGAAGTATGTGTGGTAGGGTGAGGAGATGCCCCGGCTGTGCCAGACTGGCTCCTCTCTGCTACTCAGATCATTTTCATCAGAATTTAAGCTTTTGTGTTGACTTAAAAAAATAATTATTAGGTGTCTGTCCTTCCTGGCTGTGGAAAACGCTACTTCAGAACATAATCCAATGAAGTGCTGTCCTGTTGGCTTGTCTCCAGCCACATTAGCTGGGGGGAATGGAGTTCTGTATATGAAGCTCTGGCAGCTTCTGACCTTTTTACATTGACCCAGTGGTAAAAATGCTGAAAGGGGCTGGAACTTTTCGTACTAGGTTTCACAACAGTCATCACAGCCACAGCATCATCAGGTAGAAACTATAGCTCTGCGAGGTGTAAGTGCCCTAATTCAGCTCAGTGAGTGTTAAGTGTTTGAGCAGGGGGTTGGACTAGATGACCTCCTGAGGTCCCTTCCAACCCTGATATTCTGTGATTCTAAGAACTCTGACCCCTACCTAGAAAAAATCCGATATGCTGGCTTTTTTGGTCTCTTCTGATTGGCAGGAAGGATTCTGATTTCCTTATCTTTATACTTAGATACTGTCCTGTTAAAGATTTGTGCTGGTGACTACCAATATTTTAAATCTGATGCCTCTCATTTTTCAATGTTAGAGATATGTTGTAGGGCTTTATGCAGCATTTCTCACCATTCCCCCCCTTTGTTTTCCTTACAGTTAACCTAATCTGCCCAAGAGTGATGCCTGTGCTTTCCTTTTTTCTTTCTTTTCTTGACATTTATTCCTTCTTATATGGGCAGGGTCGCAAGCTTTTAATCATTGGAACCACCAGCCGTAAAGATGTCCTGCAGGAAATGGAAATGCTAGATGCTTTCAGCACCACCATTCATGTACCCAGTATTGCGACAGGAGAGCAGCTGATGGAGGCCTTGGAGGTAAGGAGACCCCCTGAATGTCAAGGCGGCTGAAAGACCACCCGAGTTACTCTGTTAATGTGAATAATATCCATGCAATAGAGCACTTAATTAATGGAGTCAAAAGACGTCTGTGGGGAAAGTGCAATAGAGCTCCATTTTGAAACACTGACCTGCTTTGCTCTATTGGCCCAACACCAGTTATCAGGTGTCATTGAATGTAATGTTCCCTATAGCAAGGAAAGCAGGAGAGAGAGGGAGGCAGATACAGAGAGAGAAAAAATACAGAGAGGAAGTGACTTCATTTTTCTGCTGGCTGGAAACGGTTCTGAGGGCATAGAAGAGAGAGAGCAGAGTTGTCCTCAAAACATTTGAAATTTGAATTCATGGGGCCCAATCCTGCGAGGCACTGAATTCCCATTGAGTTGCCTAGTGGGGGCTGAGGAAGCGGAGCACATCCAGAGATGCTTGGCCTCCCACAGAATCAAGCCCATGGCTGGTTTCTGCTCCTCACAACTGTGGAGTTTGTAGCAGATGATGTAAATACTTATCAGACTGTTAGTACAGCCTTGCAAAATGCTACTCCACAAGGGCAAATAAAATACTGTTAGTATTTTCATTATCATCATCACCATGAAGGGTAGTTTCTGTCTGGTCATTTCTACAACAGTTTTGCAAGGTTGCTCTAGCACACATCTCTATGTTCCTTATAGACTCTGTCATACGGGGAAGACTAGCCTAGGATAGAAGATTCAGGAAGTAAATCAATGAAAGGCTGGCTCTGTATGATGCTGTTGATACGAGCTATGCCATAAAAGTATCCTGGTATGACTGTTCCTATAGCATCTCCAGGCAGTTACTCTTAACTGTTTCCGAGACGAAGCTAAGGGCTGTTTTCTAATTCTGCACTCACCAGTGTGGCTGGCTGTCTTCTGGGTTTCTTTCCAGCTGCTTGGTAACTTCAAAGATAACGAGCGCAGCACCATTGCACAGCACGTCAAAGGGAAGAAAGTGTGGATCGGAATCAAGAAGCTGCTGATGTTGATCGAGATGTCATTACAAGTAAGAGGCTTTTTGCTTCAGGGGTGTCTGAGAGAGACTAGAACATTCTTGAAAGCACCTTTTGGTCCACAGACCCTTGCCTCTGTGAAATTGGGAGCCCTGCATTGTGTCTGTTATGGTTTGAACATGGTACATTTCCAAAAAGGCAACAGTGTTACTTGCAGATTTCCCTACAGCAGTGTTCAGCTCCAATCAGTAGAGTGAGCGCCATGTCTCAGTCCACTAAGAGATCTATAAAAAATAGAGGGCCCAGGAGCTGTATCAAGTTAGTCTTCAGAGAAGTGTCTGCAGCCCAGAGGATCTGGGCTGACTTACCTTTAATGAATTGCCTTCTCAAGCACAAGTGATAAGTTGAGATTGCAGATAGTGATCATTGAGGATTTTGTTATGAAAAAGTTTCCTGTGCAGGTGCGGCGGCTCTTTCCCTGAAAGAAGATAAATCTGTCAAGCTGTCCAGCTGTTCTCTTCATTTTCCACTTTCAGCACTTTAAAGAAAAGAATTGCCTAGGGTAGAAATAGGTAGCTCTTAGCCCCTCACTGTTGCATCTCCTGTGCCTGCAAGCTAGCCATCAGGCACATGCTCCATTGTGTCTGTGAGGTAAAAAAGTGTGTGTGTAGCATTTGGGCCTAATCCTTAGGGGCTGACATTTCAGAGCCCTTCTACATTTGAACCCTCCCCTCCCATTCCCCCTTTTTTTCATCACATGGATTTGGTGCAGGTGAATGTGCTGTCTTTAGATCTTCCTATGGGACACTGAGCATAAGTGAAGAAGCCTATATTTTAGCAGCATCCAAGTCATGTATCCCCTCTGTTCACTATTCACAATTCTGTTAAAACTTGCACAGCAGTGAGGATCTGCTCTAACTAGATGTCACCTGAGGGAATAAAGTCATTTATCTAGATTACTTTTTCCTCTCTTTCCCTTGACTTTTAATTCCATACCTACAGGCAAGTCAGTAAGTCATTGCTCACACGCATTAAATGTGTTTAATGGGCTCAGACCTGCCAGGGTACAGTTACAGCCAATTTTACTTAAAATCTTGACAAGAGATGCCTCTCTAACTTTCTTCTGAGACAGGGAAATGACTTCGGTTAGATTGTGACCTTGAACATTGGTGGGTGCTTTTAAAACTCCAGGATTAAAAATGTGCAGAGTAAGGGCAGTTCTGAAATGGGGCACTGGGAATCAAATTGCACTAGATTTTCCCCACAGCTACATACCAACGTGGTGAGTGGTGTCGCTAGGGGGTAGGGTGTTTTCCCCCTTGGAAACAGGCTGCTGTCCTGAAATGTTTCAGAAGAATGTTGTCGCTTACAATCCAAGTGCATGTTCAAGCATTTAAAGTGATTTTGTTTAACAAGGTGGTCATTTCGTAGACTATTTGAATCCCTGACAGACCAACCTGAGGGAAAGTAGGCAGCATTTTAACTTAGGTTCAAGTCATTTTGAATACATTAAATAGAGAGGTGGCTAATGAGCAAATTGCGGCTTATACAGATGTTGGGTATGCATTTGGTTGGTAGCAATGTGATCCACGGCCATTAATTAATTAAAGTAATTTGAATTCTGCATAGCTCCTTTATATTCAGTCTCCCACACACTTGATATCTCTGTATTGCAAAAAGTCATCGGTTCTCACACAAGTCTCAGCTGCACTTTGTTGCCATAGATACAGGAAAAAATTCACATGTTCGCAACTGATAAGAGAAAGTTCATATTCAGAGGTCTTGAGGGACCATTGTGCTGCTCTGGTCTAGCTTCCTACATGGCCAAAGTCCTGGAATTTCACTACGTGAAGTGACCCTTCAAGTCCAGACCTTCTGGGTGAGCTTGAATGTGTCTTTTAGACAGACTCTAATGCTGCCTTAAAGACTCCAAGTGATGGTGAATCCACCACTTGCCTAGGTATTTTATTCCCATTTTTTCATGTCCTCTGTGTGTGTATATATATATGTATATGTGTGTGTATATATATATATATATATATATATATATAAAATCTTCCTACTGTATCTTCCACTGCATGCATCCGATGAAGTGGGTTTTAGCCCACGAAAGCTTATTCTCAAATAAATGTGTTAGTCTCTAAGGTGCCACAAGGACTCCTGTTCTTTTTGCTGATACACACTAACACGGTTACCACTCTGAAACCTCACTGTTAAAAATGTTCACCTTATTTCTAGTCTGAATTTGTCCAGCTTCAGGTTCCAGTCACTGGATCTAGTTATGCCTGTGTCTGCTAGAGCCCTAGGATTGAAATCTCCCCATTCAGGTACCTCTTCACCTTCTCTTGGATAAACCCAATAGATTGAACTGCTTCAGTCTCTTCCTCTAAGCCAAGATTGAATTCAGATTGAATATTATCCTGTATCTATCCAAGTGTCGGTCAGGAGGCCAGTGAGCATGTTGCAGCTAGCCCTCCTTTTGTGTTTATTTTGGTAAGGGTGGGTCTGAGTGCTAACTTCAAATAGAATATTTGGTTCCCTAGTTCCAAAATTACAGCATTTGTAAACTTTGGCCTGTCCATGTGGAGTATTTCCAGTACTAGCCCACCATACTTCACCAACCTCCCTGAAGACTACAGAATAAACAACTGAATATGGAGCTTATATTCAAACTGGGTGAGATGCAATAAAATGTAAATAAAACATTAGAAAACTGCAATCTCCGATTTCCAAATGGTTATAACTCCAACTCCTCCTACTTGGGTGGGACAAAAGAAACAAAGCCTCTCCCCTGGCTTCATAATAAATCAGAAGTCTAGCCTTCATTTCTCAGTCCCAAGCTGTGTTCAGTCTTCATGGCTGAGACTGCTGAGTGGCTTAGTTCTGTTCATTTCCCTGTTATGATTGCCTGGAGAGTGCCTCTCCTGTTTTCTATGGGACTTCTTTCATAGAACCATAGGGTTGGAAGGAACCGCAAAGGTCATCTAGTCTAACCCCCTGCCAAGATTCAGGATTTGTTGCCTCTAAAACATCCAAGACAGATGGCTCCAGCCTCCTTTTGAAAACCTCAAGTGAAGGAAATTCCACGACTTCTCTAGGCAAATTGTTCCATTGTCCTACTGTTCTTACAGTGAGGAAGTTTTTCCTGAGATTTAATCTAAATCTGCTATGCTGGAGTTTGAACCCATTGCCTCTTGTCCTGCCTTCTGTGGCAAGAGAAAACAACTTTTCTCCATCTTTTTAGGGCAGCCTTTCAAGAATTTGAAGACCGCTATCATGACCCCCCTAAATCTCCTCTTTTCCAAAGCAAACATACCCCATTCCTTCAGCCTTTGCTCATATGGCTGCATTCCATCCCTCTGATCATCTTTGTCACTCACCTCTGGATCCTTTCTGGTTTCTCTACATCCTTTCTATACATTTGTGACCAAAATGGGACACAGTACTTAGATGAGGCCTAACCAGCGCTGAGTAGATTGGTACTATCGCCTCCTGTCACTTGCATGTTCTGCCTCTGTTAATGCAACCCAAAATTGTATTTGCTCTTTTTGCAACAGTTTTGCATTGCTGACTCATGTCAAGGCTGTGATCCACCACAACTCCCAGATCCTTTTCAGCGGTGCTGCTGCCGAGCCAGTTATCCCCCAGTCTGTATTTGTGCGTTTGGTTTTTCTTCCCTAAGTGTAGCACCTTACATTTGTCTTTGCTGAATTTCATTTTGTTGTCTGTAGCCCAGTTCTCCAATTTATCAAGATCCCTTTGAATTTTAGCTCTTTCCTCCAAAGTGTCTGTAGCCCCCCTCCCCAGCTTTGTGTCATCTGCAACTTTGATCGGTGTGGTCTTTATTCCAACATCCAGGTCATTAATAAAGATGTTAAACAACACCGGACCCAGAACCGAATCCTGTGGAACCCTACTCGAGTCCTCCCTCCAATCTGACATCTTTCCATTAATAGTTACTCTGTGTTTGCAGTTGTTTAACCAATTATGTATCCACTTAATGGCAGTTCTACTGAGCCCACATTCCTCCAATTTATTTATGAGAATATCATGTGGGACTGTGTCAAAAGCCTGCTGAAGTCCAGGTATATTATATCCGCCACATTCCTTCTTTCCACCAAATCAGTTATCCTGTCAAAGAAGGAAATCAAGCTGGTTTGGCATGACTTGTTCTTGCTAAATCCATGCCTGCTGCTAATGATCACCCCTTCATCTTTGTTTTGTGTCTAGATGGATCCTGAGTATCGTGTGAGAAAGTTCCTGGCACTCCTAAGAGAAGAAGGGGTGTAAGTACTAGTAATATTTTAAAAGCTGTTCCATGACCCAGGTGCCACTCCCCCTGACATCAGAGGAATTGCAGCAGAGTATCTGACAGCAGTCTTGGGTTCTGGAGCTGTAATAGCTCTTTTAAATTCCATTTTGAACCTTCCCTTCCTACTCCAGTATCATTCTGTTCCTCAGTGACTCTCCAAAGCTATTAGGGACCCAAAGCATGTTTGAATTCTCTGCCTTCTTGAATATCCGGGGGAGGCGTTAAACTTGTGCCTGATCTGCTGTCTCTAACTGGACTAAATCAGGAGTAGTCCCACTGTAGCCAATGGAGTTAAACCTCGTGACATCAGAATCGGGCCATTTGCTGTTGGCTCTATTTATTTTTCTCTCTGTGTCCTGCTTTGTCAGCCTTCCCTGTCCCTGTGCCAGGTCCTCACTGGCAACATCATTTCACAGAGGCCTGCCCTCCGGTGCATGCACTGGAAGCTCTGGGGCAATGCTCCCTCTCATTTTTTTTTATGGCCATGTGCGGAATGAATTTTGTTAGATGTGTGGTGGGGGTGGGGCCAAGGGGTTCAGAGTGCGGGAGGGGGCTCAGGGCTGGGGCAGAGGGTTGGGGTGCTGGGGGGGTGTGGGCTCTGGGGTGGGGCTGGAGATGAGGGGTTTGGGTGAAGGCTGCCCCAGAGCTGCGGTGAGAGGACTTCCCCCAACCCCCTCTCACCGCAGCAGCTCCAGCTGGGGCTCCTCTCCCCGGCAGCTCTGGCGGGGCTGGGCTGGGCCAAGAGAGGGGCTTCTCTCCCCACCTGCGCAGCCTTTGAGAGCCTGCTGCGTGGCCGCGCAGCTGACAGAGAACTTAGCTTGAGAGGTAGCAGTTTGCAGATATGTCTGCTGTGTGCATGCTGTGTCTGGGTGTTGGTGTCTGCAGAGAGACATGCTTTGTGGTGGTTGTGGTCTGTTTTTCAGTAGTGTGCATGGCTGAGTGGAGACGGACCATGTGCAGAGCTCAGTGGCTGGAGAAGTGACCAAGCTGGAGAAAACACTGGGATTTGTGTTCTTCTGTTCAACCCACTGGACAAAGTGAAATGTTCATCTACCTTCAACATCCCACTTGGAATTTGCATGTTTAGCAAAATAAAATATGCATTTTTTGCTCTTAAATATTCTGGTGTCTTGTGGAATGGTCAGTCTCCTTTAGAATACCTTGCTTCTGTTTCTGTGCACGCTAAAGTACATTCTCACTGGTTTATCATGGAGGACGTGTCCAACGAATTTTGAAGCTAACACTTACGCCAGCATTAAATTAATACCACAACGTGGCACCTTTTCTGTAGAAAAGTTCTACTTCTAACCTACAGTGGTATAGTCTGCAGGTGTATTGCAGTGTGTTTGTGATATCATTGTGATGGTGAATGCTTTCCTGTACAGGTGTCTGTCGTCACATGACCCAGTGGGATTGGCTGTTGAGCCTGTGATGTCACTTCACCGTCCTGCCTGATATGATGTCCTGTAATGTTGTTTCAGCCAGAACTAGCTTTTCTGTGATGGTTCGAAACACGAGGCAGGGCAGTCACTGTCTGACAGCAAAGCCCAGTAATGGAGAGGCTACAGCCCTCTTTGACATTCACCCAGTGGGGCTAACAGCAATAGTCACTGCAGCTGGCAGTGAGTGTTATTGGGCAGAGGTGGGTTCCTTTCCTAGCTAGATACACACACAACAATCATTTTTGTAAAGCTTTGACGATTATTTTAAATGTTCTCACTCAAGCATCTTTGGATTCATAATGTCAGTTGAGAACCTAAATTTTATTAAAAGCCAGTGTGGGGGGTATTGAAGCCAGAACTGGCATTAACCAGTCTAACTAATCCTGCTTTCCTGATGAGCTACTAAGGGTTGGAAAAAATGATCTTCCCTCTCCTCCTTTGAAAGGGTGGGTACCCGCGTTCTTTTTCCGGAGTTCTCCGGGTTCTGCAGGACCCTTTGTGTTGCCAGGGCAGGCTCAGTTTCCATTCTTGCACTGTGGTAAAGCAATGTACCAAACTTTGGCTGCAAAGCACCTGCACACTACACGCTTACTGATAACTGAGTGAGAATTCTCTTCCCCCGTCAATGAGCTCCGCCCGTATTTTAACAAAGTGCATGGAGCATGCTGCTATATTTTCCCCACCCGTGACAGGGTGAGGCAAACAATCAAAGCCATTTGCAGGCTTCAAAAGCTGCCTAGGTTTACTGCCAAAGGCTAGCAACTCAGACACCCCTAGGGGTTTGGGAGCAACCTCCTTCTCTGCGAATGTCCTTTGGCCTCGTGGTTGAAGGCAAACCATTCTCTAGACCTTGCTGTGTACTTGAACTTGGTCATGTGTTTTAGCCATTTAACTTACCTCCTTGATTTTTTCTTCTTTTTTGAGTGCTGCTGTATTGTGATTTTGTGAGTCCCAGTGGCCAGTATGCACCCTCCCATATTTGTGTATGATCTTGCAACTTTCATTTGTCCCCTTCTCCCTCCCCCCCAATCTTAGTGAAAGCAGCACACAATGTATTAATTTATGTCTGATTAAATTATGTAAACATTTTATTGTGGTTTTTTTGTCCAAAGAGATATTGAGAAACATAAATATTATATGGTTTAAATGTAGATCATGGATGCAATAAAAAGCACATACTTGGAATGACTTAGGAGGCTGACTTGTCCTTGGGAGATGGATGTGTTGGTGTTGGGACCTGGTACATATTGAGAACTGGATATATTGGATGCATCCAGGCACAGGCCTCAAACTGCTGTTTCTGGGGTCTTACTTTAAGATACAGCTGTGGAGATCTTCAGAAGCAAAGCTCGGGTTCTTGCAGTTGTTCCCATGCCGGTGACAGGGAGCGATCAAATGGATTTTATGTGCAAAGGGAAAAACAGATCAAGTCCAAGATTTTCAAAAGTGAATAATCTTTTGATGTCAGTATTTTGGTGCCCAACTTGAGACAGTATGAAGGGTCCTGATCTTCAGAAAGCCTGGGCATGACCCCTCTGAGCATCAGATCCCTTTAAGGCATCTCAGGTCACACTTTGGAAAATCTTGGCCGAAATCATTAACTCTTCGACTATGGGCTAACAAGGAAATGTTACTGGATTCAGTTTGATCTTTAAAACCACACTGGGGAGTGTTTTAACTACAGCCCTGGCTTTCACCCTGTCACCTCCCAAATCCCACTCTCTGCATAGCCTATGCAACCTGGCACTTCCATCACATGTTGCCCTAAGTGGTTAGTATCCTTGTGTTACAGAGCTGGCCGTGGGTGTCAGGCCCATGGGGATAGATGCGTGTTTTCACAAGAATTGCTCTTTCTATATATTCTCCTTTTATGTAAAATAAATAATGGCCCATGACTTTCGTTATACACGTTCCGGCTACTAACTTAATTATTTCCTTGTCATCCTCCTAGTGCTTTCACTTCCAACTGAAGGGCCCACATGCACCATCCAAGCCTGCATTTCAACCGTAGAACATTCAATACTGAACTGTTAAGAAAATGGGTTTTATTCTAGCATCCCATGTAACTCTCACGCCACAACACAAGCAGGTTCAGAAGCCAAAGGACTGGTCTAGCCATCTGATGCTATAATTGTGTGAGAGAAAAGGTATTTCTTTGGTTTGCAGCACGTGTATCAGCCAGTAATAGGATTCTGCTTGATCTAGTGTTCAGAAATTGGTATGTGTATTCTGAAGGCATTTGGTAAGTTTCTTGTTCTCTGACCATCCCTGCTGGACTAATGGGAAAAGTTCGACTAGGCAGACAATGTCGTTCTCCCTACAGTATTTCAGCTTTGAAAAAACCCTACTAGGCACCCATTTTGTTACCTTATCCAATCTAATCTCTCTCTAGTTTTATTCTCTGTCAGATCTTTGCTTGTTGATTTGAACGTTTGGAACGATAATCAAGTATCAGGGGGTAGCCGTGTTAGTCTGTATTTACAGCAAGGAGTCTGGTGCCATCTTAAAGACTAACAGATTTATTTGGGCATAAGCTTTCGTGGGTAAAAACCTCACTGAAGAAGTGAGGTTTTTACCCACGAAAGCTTATGCCCAAATAAATCTGTTAGTCTTTAAGGTGCCACCAGACTCCTTGTTTTTGTGGAACGATAATGATTAGCAAATGGGGACTGTGGAGTGAGCAGATATCAGCAGTTACGCAGATAGAAGAGGTCCACACTCATGCATGTAGATACTGGAACTCGTTTCTCGTGTCTCAAACACAGAAACGGGGGCAGACTCTAGTCTTTAGTTGCAGTGATCTAGTGTTTAAAAGGCCAGTGATTGCCTGTACATCTCTTCCAACATATAAATAGAAACTGGTGGTAAAACATTGGAGTAAGCTAGCAGGAAATTCCTTTCGCTAACAGAGTGTTGCTCTGAAGCCCAGAGACACTGGGTGTGTGTATACACATCAATGTAAGCCTAGGGCTAGTGGGACGCAAGTCAGCTGACCCATGTCAGGGAATCCTGGGCTTGAGCATCTACATTGCATTTTAAACCTAGGTTAAGGATTTTCTGACCAATGCTCGAACCTAGGGCTGCGGCATCCACACCAGATGCAGAGACCAGAGTCACAATAGCCCTATCCTAGAGTGCCTAGCACCCCCCAATGTTGACACGCTAGCCCTACTTACATGTTGCACTGTGGAAAAACTACTGCCCACCCTGTTTCCTAACTGTAACAGCAGGTGCCGATAAAGAGCATGTGAGTGCCCCGAGGGTCGGTTCTGGGGCCGGTTTTGTTCAATATCTTCATTAATGATCTGGAGGATGACGTGGATTGCACCCTCAGCAAGTTTGCAGATGACACTAAACTGGGAGGAGTGGTAGATATGCTGGAGGGTAGGGATAGGATACAGAGGGACCTAGACAAATTAGATGATTGGGCCAAAAGAAACCTGATGAGGTTCAACAAGGACAAGTGTAGAGTCCTGCACTTGGGATGGAAGAATCCCATGCACTGCTACAGACTAGGGACTGAGTGGCCAGGCAGCAGTTCTGCAGAAATGGACCTAGCGGTTACAGTGGACGAGAAACTGGATATGAGTCAACAGTGTGCCCTTGTTGCCAAGAAGGCTAACGGCATTTTGGGCTGTAGAAGTAGGGGCATTGCCAGCAGATCGAGGGACGTGATCATTCTCCTCTATTCGACATTGGTGAGGCCTCATCTGGAGTACTGTGTCCAGTTTTGGGCCCTACACTACAAGAAGGATGTGGAAAAATTGGACAGAGTCCAGCAGAGGGCAACAGAAATGATTAGGGGGCTGGAGCACATGATTTATGAGGAGAGGCTGAGGGAACTGGGATTGTTTAGTCTCCAGAAGAGAAGAATGAGGGGGGATTTGATGGCTGCTTTCAACTACCTGAAAGGGGATTCCAAAGCGGATGGATCTAGACTGTTCTCAGTGGTAGCAGATGACAGAACAGGGAGTAATGGTCTCAAGTTGTAGTGGGGGAGGTTTAGGTTGGCTATTAGGAAAAACTTTTTCACTAGGAGGATGGTGAAGCGCTGGAATGGGTTACCTAGGGAGGTGGTGGAATCTCCTTCCTTTGAGGTTTTTAAGGTCAGGCTTGACAAAGCCCTGGCTGGGATGATTTAGTTGGGGATTAGGTCCTGCTTTGAGCAGGGAGTTGGACTAGATACCTCCTGAGGTCCCTTCCAACCCTGATATTCTGTGATTCTAGTACATAAACTGCGGAATTACAGAACTGCTGCACCCTGGGAGGCTGTTTGGAAGTTTGGGGGCTGGCTCCCACTCACTGCTGTCACAGTGCACGCTGCCTGGGCACCTCTGCACATGCAGCCCCATGGAGGGGAGGTTGGGCCCAGGAGCAAGGGACAATGCGGGGGCAGGACCAAGTGGCTGCCCTGCTGGGAGAGGGAGCAGCAGAGCTCGTGGCTCAGCATGGTGGGGAGGAGGAGACCCCCCAACATCCTGGCAGCCAGGAGCTGCCTCCCACCTGTCTAGGGTTACCATATTTCAACACTGAAAAAAGAGGACACTCCACGGGGGCCCTGGCCCTGCCCCAACCCCGCCCCTTCCCCAACCCCAGCCCCGTCCCTTCCCCACCCCCATTCCAACCCCTTCCCCAAAGTCTCTGCTCCCTCCTCTGAGCACCCCGCATTCCCCTCCTCCCTCCCGCTCTGATCTTGGTTGGAGGTTGCTAAGTGCTTCCCTGCAGCCTCTGTGACCCCCTGCTCCCCACTCACCCCGCAGCCTCTGCGCCCCCCGCCTGCCCTGCCCCTGCAGCCTCTATTGCCCTGCTCCTCCTCCGCCCTGCAGCCTCTCCGCCCCCCGCCTGCCCTGCTCCCTCGCTCCCCTGGCAGCCTCTGCCTGGCGGGGGCTTCGGCCGCTCAGCGGCGACCGGGGCGGCGTGGGTCCCTGCAGCCCCGGCACACGCCGCACTCCTGCCCCGCGCCGCAGCCTCCTTCCTGCCGCCACCAAGCATGTTCCCAGGCCTGTCTGTCCCCGCTGGAAACCGCTCCCGTCCGAGCTCGCTACCGTGTAGCCAGGGCGGCTGGGCTGCGCCGCGGACCCTGGCTTATGCCTCCCTATTTCCCCGGACACGTCCGGCTTATTGAAAATTACCCCCGGACGGGGATTTGAGGACCAAAAAGCCGGACATGTGCGGGGAAAGCCGGACGTATGGTAACCCTACACCTGAAAGCTTTGCTCCCTGCTCTGGGCAAGCTTTGTGCAGCCGTGAAGAGGAGCTGGAGCAGGAAACGCTGCCGCGGGAGGCTGCAGGGAGGTTTGGGGGCTGGCTCCCACTTGCTGCTCTGACAGGGCGTGCTGCCCAGGCACCCCTGCAGGCGCAGCTCCAGGGGGCAGAAAGCAGAGTGGGGTCCAGACAGCTGTCCTGCTGGGACGGGGAAACTCAGCCAGGAGCTCTGCTGCTGCTCCTCCCAGCAGGGCAGCCGCTTAGTCCCCGTTCTGCTCTCTGGCCCCCAAGGCCATCGCAGGGGCGCCTGGCCAGCATGCACCAGGCAGCAGCTCTGTCTGCAAAAGCTTTGGCTCGGTCTCCATTGCAAACTCTGCAGGATCCTGGTAGTGTGTGTGTAGACTGGCTTTCAGCAGACAAAGGGTTAACAGTGATCTGAGCTGCTGCGCAAAGGGAGCTGTGGCTTCTGTTTGCAATAGACTGCACCACAGATTGGGGCATAGAGAGGACTAAGGAGGTTGCCCCAAGGAACTCTGGGATACATCTGGAGGACTTCCAGGACCCGAGTCAAGCTGGGGCCACGTGCACATAGGGTGACCAGATCACAGGGATGAAATATCGGGACGCGGGGAGGGGCGGAGGGGGGGGGCGGAGCAAAAAAAAATGGCGGCGGAGCAAAAAAAAAAAAAAAAAAAAAGCAGTTTCGCAGGGGCGGGGGGCATTAGCAGGCCCCAGCCGCGCCGGGCGCACGTGCTGCCCACCCCAGGGCAAAAGCTGGCCCCGATGCAGAAGGGGCTGGGGATAAAGAGGGCATGGGGGGGACACCGATAAGAAGCACTGTGAAGCAAAGTCCGGGGCTGGCCGCGGGGCAGCGGCAGTGCATGTGAGCCGGGGACCCCGGGGGCAGCGCGGCATGGGCGTGCAGGGGGCCAGGGCTGGCACAGCCGAGCCACAGCAGCGGCGGGGCTCCCCGGGGCTCCAGGCTGGGCAACGGGCAGGAGCCAGGGCTTTTCCCAGCCCCGCAGAGCCTCCCGCCCCCCAGCCCGCCGTGGGCACATGCGGCGCGTCCCGCTGCCGGCAGGGAGCCCCGCGCCTCTCTTGCTCGGCTGCGCTCCAGCGGCTCCTTCCCGGTGGGGCGAGCCGCTGGAGCGCAGCCGAGCAAGAGAGGCGCGGGGCTCCCTGGCAGGGGCAGGGAAGTTTATGGGGACCCCGGCTGGCCCCTCGCCCCTGTCTGCCGTCCTCCCTGCCTGGGACAAGTCTCGCCCCCGCAGCCCCTCCTCGCCGCGTGTCTCCGGCGGCCCACGCTGCCCACCCGGGCCAGAGCCAGCCCCGGCTGCTGCCTGCACGCAGCCCGGGCCATGCCCAGCTAGCCCCCGGCAGCCGCGGCATCTTTCCCTTCCCCTCCCACGCTCCTGGTAGTTGCCCGACCCTCCTCCTAACCTCCTCCCTCCATGGAGAGATCCAATGGGGGAAGGAGGGGCGGGGCATGAGCGCCGGAGCGGAGGGCAAAATTGCTTTTTTGTCCAGTGTCCCGACCGATGTTCGGGACAAAGAAGGAAATATCGGGACTGTCCCGATAAAATCGGGACGTCTGGTCACCCTACGTGCACACAGGAAAGCAATAGGGCTCAGACCCTAGATCCCAGCTTAACATGGGCTTGGACCCTCCTGCCCTGCAGGGTTCTTGGACCCTAGGTTCGAGGCCTAGGTTAACCCAATTAGAGTGTGGATGCAAGGGGGAGTGGGGTGGGCTAAGCCCGGGTTTATATTGCTGGGTAGACATGCCCACTGAGGCTAGCCTTACCGTTGGCTTCTTCTGCACACTCCATTTAAAGGCGTTGTGTGTTCTGGCATGTGATACTTAAGGAGGCCCAGGAGTGGGTATGTATGGTGGGGAGCTGTTTGATTTGTGACCGCCAAATCAAACCAGCACCTGTCCAATGTGGGGGAAAAACTGTGTCCCAAATTGAGGTCCCCATGCAATAAAACATTGCTAGAGTTTCTAAAAATTGTATAATGCAAAAGGGATTGCACCCAACACAAGATGATGCTATTTTGGACTTAATTATGATGGATAAAGATGAATTAATCACTGGACTGAAAGTTGGTGGTTGCCATGGAACCTGATTACATGCAAACACAGAACAGTCCCAACCAGTAATATATAAACTTGGTGCTTCAGTGTCGCTAACTTCCTAAAGCTGAGGAATTTTGAGTGAAATTCATTGGAAGGAAAAATTTAGATAGAAAAATGTCAATGAAAATTGGGAGTTTATTAGATGCCCCAAAAGCTACAATTCCACAATCAAAAAAGAGGAGTGCTTTAGCTAAAAACTCATCCTGGTTCAGTGGGGAAGTGAAGGCAGGAATTAGAAATAATTAAAAAAAACATGGAAAAAAGGGGAAATAACCTAATTTACATTGATTGCTATTCAATATGGAACATTGATAATAAAAGCTAAATATACCTGGGAAGAATCCATGACTGGCAGGGCTAAGGGCAATAAGAGGGGGGTTTAAGTCTAGTAGGAACTAAAGAAATCCTAGCAATGGTGTTCGTCCATTACTAGATAGAGATGGTAAAGTTGTTGTTGATACAGAAAAGGCAGAAATGTTCAGTAAATCTTTCTGTTCTGTATTTGGAAAGAAACAGGATAGTGTAGTCATATCACATGATGAAGTACTTTCTGTTCTGTTAGTAACTAAGGAAGATGCTAATAATATATGGAGATATACCTATCTCATAGAGCTGGAAGGGACCCTGAAAGGTCATTGAGTCCAGCCCCCTGCCTTCACTAGCAGGACCAAGTACTGATTGTGCCCTAGATTTCTAAGTGGCTCCCTCAAGGATTGAACTCATGACCCTGGGTTTAGTAGGCCAACACTCAAACCACTGAGCTATCCCGCCCCCTTAAGGCAACATTTGCTAGGGATAAATATTTTTATATCAACAGGCCTGGATAACTTGCACCCAAAAGAGTTGGTAAAGAGGAGACCTCTAGCTCACTGATGTAGATTTTTAATACATCTTGGAATACTGGGAAAATTCCAGAAGACTGGGAAAGTGCTAATATTGTGTCAATATTCAAAAAGTACAAGCAGGGATGACCCGGTAACCAAAAGCCAGTTATCCTGACATCCTGGATAAAATGATGGGAAAGTTAATATGGGATTCAATTGATGAAGAATTAAAGGATAGGAATAATGCCAGTCAACTGGGGTTTATGGAAAATAGGACTTGTCAGACAAACCTGATATCATTCTTTGATGAGTTTACAAGTTTGGTTGATAAAAGATAACTGCATAGCTGTAATATGCTATACGTTCGTAATACATTTGACTGGGAACTGCAGTATATTCTGATTAGGAAATCAGCACTATAAAATACCATTCAAGCACGCAGTAACTGGGTTAGGAACTGGCTAACTGACAGATCTCAAAACATAGCTGTCAATGGGGAACCAGAATTAAATGGAGGTGTCTAGGGTGGTTCCGCTGGGATTGGCACTAGACCTGATGCTATTCAACGTTTCCATTAGCCATGTGGAAGTGAATACAAAGTCACTGCTGATTACAATTTGCAGATGACACAAAGATTGGTGAAGTGGTAAATGAGAACAGGGCAGTCATACGGAGCGAGCTGGATTTCATGGTAAACTGGGCCCATTCAAACAAGATGCACTTTAATACAACCAAATGTAAAGTTACATATCTAGAAACAAAGAATGCAGGTCACACCTACAGAATGGGGGACTGTATCCTGGAATGCAGTGACTTTGAAAAGGCCTTGGGTTTCATAGTAGGCAAGCAACTGACCACAAACTCCCAGTGCCATACTGGGACAAAAAGGGCTAACATGATCCTCAGATGGATAAAAGGGAGTCGGAAGGTAATTTTACCTCTGTGTATGACATTGATGAAACCGATCGTGAAACGCTGTGTCCAGTTGTGGTGTCCACATTCTATAAAGGTTTTTGAAACATTGGTGGGAGTACAGAAAAGAGGCCAAAAAATATTTGATGGCTGGAGAAGATGCCCTACACTGAGAGACTTCAAGAGCTCAATCTGTGTCGCTTATCAAAAAGAAGATGGAGAGGTGACGTGATCACAGGGTATAAGTACCATCACAGGGAGAAAATACCAGGTACTCGGAAGGGTTCTTTGATGCACTGGAGATAGGCAGAACAAGAATTTGGAATTTGGCACACGTTTTTAACAGTAAGTGTGATTAACGTTGGAACAAACCACCAAGTGATGTGGGGGAGTCTCCCCTCTAGAGGTCTCTACTCTGAAAAAGACGATTCATCCCACACACCAGTTATTGGGCTCAATACAGGAATATTTAATGGCCTGTGTCAAACAAGAGGTCAGACAGTGGTTCTCAAACTTTTGTCCTGGTGACCCCTTTCACACAGCACGCCTCTGAGTGCGACCCCCCCTTATAAATTAAAAACACTTGTTTATATATTTAACACCATTATAAATGCTGGAGGCAAAGCGGGGTTTGGGGTGGAAGCTGACAGCTCGCAACCCCCATTTAATAACTTCGCAACCCCCTGGAGGGTCCCAACCCCCAGTTTGAGAACCCCTGGACTAGATAATCTAACGATCCCTTCTGGCCTTAAACTCTGTGATTCTATTTAATCTAATGCCATTGAGGTCTGTGTAGGAGTAAGCTACATTGGACACCATCAGATGCTGTCTTGATGTTTGCTCATTGTGATATTTCCCTGTAGAAAGCTGCTTGTGATAAGCACTGTCACAATATGGCAAATGATTAGTTTTTAGTGTCAGTTGTTTGTGTTAATTGAGGTGGTGTCTTAATGCAGTCACCTGTCCAGCAAGAGAGTCGACCATTCCTGTGGATAGACTGATCTCAGAGGCTCCATAACAAGTGAACGACACGGGCTCTCAAGTGTATCAGTTTAAGTTCATTTACCTTCTCTTTAATGTCTTAACAGGACAACAACAAAAAGCAAATTGAAATAGATTTATCTCCAAATATATATATATATATATATATTTATATAATATATAATCTTAGTCAACTCAAAGATATATACATTGTATAATAAATAATGCTTATAAAAAGAGAATTTTCTGAATATAAAATTTAAAAAATCAACAACCTCTACAACTTTGTACAAACTTTGGATACAGCAGGTTGATGGGAAGGATTTTCCAGTCAGTGCTAGAATACTGGGCTACAGGAAAAATAATTACAAGGCAATAAATGTGCTATTTATTTATTAAATACCTTTTTTTCTTGAGGAAACAAAATTCCTTGCTTTTTTAAAGTCAGGTACTTGAAGTATTAGGAACGTCCCTACAAGTGGTGGTGTGGGGTAGGGAGCGGCGAGGCTGGGTGTGGTAAGGGGAAGCCAGCCGGTGTTCGCATACACTAGCAGTGGAGACGGGAATGGCATCGGGGCTGTGGCAGTGGCCAGCTGGAGAAGTGGCTGCCAGGGAAATAGCTGGAGACCCCACTAGACCAAGCGAGAGCTAAAGGCATGCTGGGGAAGCAGTGATGAAACCATTGCTGGCCATGCTCGGTTCTGAGAGTGGCAGAAGGGTTGGAGTTCCTTAAGGGGGAAAGGAGGAAGTCTACATTTTCCTATGTTTCACACTGTTAAATCCAAGTGTTAGAAGTTAAACCAAGCCTGCACAGCTGCTGTGCCAATGCACCTCTGTCTTGACCGCAAACACCCCATGTGTTCCCAGCTGTGAGTCCGTTACACACCTCTTCCAATACATCTCAGTCCTGACCTGTGTCACCTCCCCCACTTGCCAGAGCAGATTGCCTGTCATGTTGACGCTTGTCAAACAGAGTGGAACTAGCAAAAAATCAGTCAATATGTGACCTAAGGTGGATATGGAATGTCTGAGCCATTGAGCTGCCTGGGAGACGTCTATTAGGTGTGGAGAGCCCACGGCTGAGTCTCCCGTACAGAAGCTAGATTTCAGCTTGCTCTCAGTTTGGCTGTGGTATTCATGAAGAGAACACTTGTCTCCATATACATCATGGCACAGTTTATCGGGTACATTGGGGTCTTCGGCGCCATCCTGTGACACGAGGCCACCGCGCGAGGAATGACGCTCCCAGGCTCTGGCCTAACACCCCCTGCGTTAGTTACTTGCAGGTGTGGACGTCGTAGATGCGGATGCACTCCTGGCAGCTTACGTAGCAGCACCAGTGGAAGATGCAGTGGCATTTCTCTTTCCGCTTCTCAGTCCTGGTGTTGTGGCCGCGCCCACAGCACAGCAAGTCGCATCCGTCGATGCCGTGGGAGGTGACATTGCATGTTCTGTCCCTGGTCCCGAAGGAGCCGGTCTCCGGGTTGGGCTCACAGAAATTGGGGGAATTCTCATAGTATACCAGGTCTCGCTCGGTTGGGGGTTTGAAGAGGGCATACTTGGCCCGTAGGGTTTCCACCCAGCCCCGGGACTCACGGTGCTTCTCCACCACCATCTCAGAGGCGCTGTCGTACTTGTCCTTCAGGTAGTCACCAATTGCCCGAAAATCTGGCTGTGCCCACCAGCAGGTCTTCACCTCACAACTTCCTGAGAGGCCATGACACTTACACTTTAGGTGCATGTGATCCAGGATCGTCTGTCCAGAAGACAAGAAGTAGACAGTCAGCCTGGAAGCTCCAGCCCCCCCTGCTTGGTTTCAAATTGCTCTTGTGAGGTCGCATGGATTTAGCCCAACTCTGATCTGAGCCTGGGCTGAAGCCTGCCCACGTCTGATTTCTAAATGCCCTCTGCAATATTGCCTATGGACCCATCACTGCACAATGGCTGCATCAAGGAGCAAGGGTTTGGAGTTAAGGCACAGAGTGGGAGGCAGGAAACATGAATTCCAATCACAGCTTTGCAATAGGAACATAAGACTTGGGTCATCAAGTCCAGTTCTCTGCTAGTACAGGCAACCCCATCATATCATCTGGTTCATAAATGTATCAAGGTCCAGCCTAAAGCCGGGTAGGTCTCTTGCCCCCACTACACTTGTTAGGTGGCTGTTCCGGAGCCTCACTGCTCTGTGAGCCCAACAGACTTTCTGTGTGTCCTCAGACAAGTCATGTATGCCAAGTCTCCAGCTGACCCCAATTTGGGCTGCCCATCTTGAGATAGCTCCCAACCTGCTTTCCAGAAGCCTCACGCACCAGCACCTCTCCTTGACCTCAACTGGAGTTGCAGGTACTCAACCTCCGAAAATTGGGACCTATTTGAAAAATGTTGCATAAGCCTCTTTGTTTCCTCAGCCGTAAGATGCAGGTAACATCAATCTCCAATTCTGAGACATGCAAAACGCAGTCTTTAAAGCCCAGGATTAAATCCTGCTGTCTCAAAATCTTGGTTTAGATTTATCTGGACTATCCTAGACCAGCCAGCTTTGCTTTTGACATTTGAAGGCCGAAGGAACAAAAATATTTTCTATCGGAGCAGCAGAAGTAACCACATTAAATATCCGGCCAAATCTGAATATTCAGGACTCTGTACATCAGCGATGTTTGGCAGAATAGAGAGTGTTAACGGATGATTCCTGAGTGCCTCTCTGCTGGCTAAAACCCAACCCCGCCTCGAGAGAAAGTAGCGCAATTCTAATCCGCACTTATCTGGGGCCTTCATCCAAGTGCTTTACAAACACTCAGGGATTTAGACTCATGCCCCTCCTATTAACCCGCTAATACAGTTGGGGAAACCGAGGCACAGAGCAGTTAATCGACTCGCTCAATGCCAAGTAGTGAGTCTGTGGGAGAGCTGGGAATAGAATAGTCCCTGATTCCGTGTGCCACATCTAAACTAACACGACAATCCTTCGTCCTTGTGCACTCCCTCTGTCAGCCTGGCGCAGACAGGGACGGGGGCTTGTCATTCTAAGGATTGGTCTCTACAAGAAACTTGCACTGGGCAAGACCAGCTGCAAAGAAATCACCTCCGTGTGAAGTAGAAAATCCCTGGCTATCTGTTAAAATCCCTGGGCCTTTGAGTTGGGGGTGTATTGCTAGTTTCGTGAGAGTAAAAGATTTGAGAGTAGGAGAGAGGCGTTAAAGAGAACCAAGCATTCCCATGTACAGGTGCTGTTACAGCCTGCAGGGAGAGTAACTCCTTCGCTTTGTCTGTTTAATGGTTTAGATGGTACAGCTGGGCAAAAAAACCCAACCCAACCGCTCATAAATCACCTGTCTGAGTAATGCTGCCTGTTTGAAAACAGCCTGGGAAGAGAATGCGGTTACAATACTCACAGAATACCTGTGTAGCAAACTGTAGCTCAGGACACGCTTTGCCCCAGACCTGGAGGAAAGGGGAGGGCTCCAGTGACCAGCACCTAAGACTGTATCTTAATTTGGATTTCTCCTGCAAGTGAAGAGCTGCAAACCCTGGCTGGCATTCCCCTCCCACTCCCTGCACCACAACACCCTGCCCATGGGGAGCATGGAAAGTATGTGAGCTGGAGATCATCGTGCGCCACATGTTGGTCTTTCAGTTGCTACCTTAGGAGTTAATAAGGTCCCTTGCGTCTTATCGGCTAATGTGGCCAACACTGACTCACTGGAAGGCTGCTATCCTAGGAGCATGGGTGCATCAGTGGGGTAGGGCATGGGGTCCGGGTGGCTAGCTGTGCCAAGTGCGTTACCCCCCTGGTTTTATCCTGCCCCAGCCTGAATGAAGAGAGACGTTGGGTCAGTACATGGAGATGCTCGGTGGTTACACTAGGGCTGCGTGCATGGCAGGGTTAATTCATGGCTGTATGTGCAGCCAGGGCCTGATCCACCTTCCATGAAAATCAATCGGAGTCTTTCCATTGACTTGGTGGGAGTTGAATCAGGCCATCTGCACATGCCAGGGGACTACAGCATGTGCGGGTTTTGTGGCAGAGACGGGTGGGGTGGGGAAGGCACTCACCGTTCTGCCTGCTTCATTATTGTGTCTGTTCATGGCTGATCGGGCATCCGGACGGTTCTCTCGGGCATCTGCAAACTCCCGGGAAACCAGAACGCCAAAGTCAGCATCCTCACTGCAGCCCCCCCATTTCCAACCATCACCCGGGGGTCCCTTGTGGTGCGAATCGCAGCCGCAGATGGTGGAGGTGCCCTCAGCACAGGAGCGTGTGACAGCGAAGGCCACGCCAGCCGAAGCAATGGCGTGGACAAAGGCGGACTCTCGCGTAGCTGTGAAGAGACAGGATTTCTATTTGCAAGAAGCTGGGAATGGGCGACAGGGGATGGATCACTTGATGATTCCCTGTTCTGTTCATTCCCTCTGGGGCACCTGGCATTGGCCACTGTTGGAAGACAGGATACTGGGCTAGATGGACTTTGGTCTGACCCAGTCTGGCCATTCTTATGTTCTTGTCCATGGGATTATGTGCTAGGTTAACGTTTAGCCGCTTCCCTTCCCCAAGTACCCACCAACTTCTGTGAATCTTTTTTAAAAGGTTATTTATTAATTTTTCAAAAAAAAAAATCCCAAAACCGAGCAGTTCCCTAATGAACAAGAGCTAGAGCCAGGGCCTAGATGCGGCCCGTGCTGTGTAAGGGGGAAAGGGGATATTGTGTTGGAGTCGGGCGGTTCTATTCCCTCTGTGTATGGCAGGGGTCTCAAAGTCCTGGCCCACGGGCCACCTGCAGCCCGAGAACCTCCCCACTGCAGCCCGCAGAGGAGAGACGCATGCAGCCACGCTGCTGGCTCTGTCTGCTGCAGGCGCCGCCCCCTGCAGCTCTCATTGGCTGGGGGAGAGGGACAGAGATAGCATCATTAGTCGCCGGGCAGAGTCAGCCCTGGAGGCAGCGTCACTTTTTTCCACAATGAATATAAACAAGTCAAAATACCGAACTCAACTCTCTGATGCCCACCTTGCTGCAATCCTGAAGGTTTCAACTGCTCAGTCACGGAGGCCAAACATCAACAAACTGACAGAACTGAAGCATTGTCAGGTTGTCTGGCAAACACTAAAAACTCTCTGGTAGGTGAAGAATTGTATGAAGTCGTGTGACAGTTTTATTATTTCTAAGAAATTCAAAATAAAAAATACAATATAAACATTTTCTTTTCTGAACACCATCTTCAGTGACATTATTGGCCCGCTGGGAGGATTTGAGGACTGGCCCTGGCCCTAAGGTAAATTGAGTTTGAGACCCCTGGTGTACGGCATTGGTGAGACTGATACTGGAACACTGTCTAGTTGTGGTGTCCACACCTCAAAAAGATAAAAGTCAAACTGGAAAGGGTTCAGACAAGAGCTACAAGAATGATTCATGGGCTGGAACAGGTGCCTTTCAGGGAGATGCTAAAGGTGCTCAACCTCTCTAATTAAGCCAAGAAAAGGTGAAAAGTTGCCTTTACCCTGGTCTATGTATATGTGTAAACAGGAAAAAGCTGTCTGATGATAGGGGACAAATGTATAACAAGATCTAATGGCTGGAAGCTGAATCTAAACATCCAGACTAGAAATAGAGTTCAGTTTTTTTAACCGTGAGAGTGATTAATCATTGAAACAGCTTCCCTAGGGAGCAGTGGATTCTCCATCTCTTGCAGTCTTTAAACCCAGCCTGCTTGTCTTTCAAAAAGACGCTCTCTAACTCAGCCGGATGTTCCGGGCTCCATGCAGGAGTCACTTGGTGAAATTCTCTGGCTGGGGTGATGCAGAAAGTGAGACGAGATGATCAGAGGTGGGTAGATTCCAAGGCCAAAAAGGCCCATTGTGCTCATCTGGTCTGACCTCCTGCATTGTACAGGCCAGAGAACTGCTCCCAAATAATCCCTAGAGCAGATCGGTTAGAAAAACAGCCAGTCTGGATTTAAAATGGTCAGGAATGGAGAATGGTCCCTTCCAGCCTTAAAATCTCTGAATCAGAGAGAGAGTACGGCTGAGGGGCTTCAAATCTCAAACCTCACATTCAGGGAACTGAATCACTGCAACAAAGGAGATAAAGGGGAAACTGCTTCCCTGAATCAGAGCACAGGAGAAACTGGAGGACCTGGAAAACAAGCCTTGGGGCTGGTCCACACTAACCCCCCAGTTCGAACTAAGATATGCAACTTCAGCTACATGAATAACGTAGCTGAAGTCGAAGTATCTTAGTTCGAAATACAAGGTACTTACCGCGTGTCCACACGCGGCAGGCAGGCTCCCCCGTCGACTGTGCGTACTCCTCTCGCGGAGCAAGCGTCGACGGCGAGCACTTCCAGGATCGATTTATCGCGTCTAGACAAGACGCGATAAATCGATCCCCGAAGATCGATTGCTTGCCGCCGAACCAGCAGGTAAGTACAGATGTACCCAAAGAGAAGCAATCTTCATATTCTGGGCATTCCACGAGGTTTCAAAAGTAGAACTACGCTGGCTTTGCGTCCATGAATGCTCCCAGAGGCTGAGTGCAAAGAGTGGAACAAGGCAGGAAAAACTGACCTCTGTCCCCCCCTAGAAAGGATGAGTGGAAAGAAAAGGTCAATTGGCAGCACTCTGGACAGACAGAGAATGGTGATGAGGCAGGGATGGCTGCAGGGACCAGCGCACAGGATGGGAAGTCAGGCCCAGCTGCTTCCACCTCACTGTGTGAGCTCTGGCAAGTCCCCTCTCTGGCTTCTCTTTCCCCAGTGTAGCAGGTACGGGGGGGAACCAGTTCCCTGCAAGCCTGTCAGATCATTGCTGAGCCGTTCCTATTCTTTCCCTGAAACTCAGCAACAGCACAGGAGCCTTTTCACTCCCAGCTCCGGCAAGTTGCCGTTCTCCACCCTGCTGCAGTTCTAAGTGACTGGCATGCTGCTTTTCCACGTACCGCACCTTTAAACTGCGCAGAATCTGCTGCCTGCTCTGTTCGGTGCAGGGTGGTAGGAGGTGCTCAATGCATGCTCTCAAACCCATTGGAGATCTTACTTTGGGAGGTTATTTTGATTTCATTCTAAAATAAAAGTAATTCAGGCAGATTGTGTCTAACTCAGCGAGCTCTGCAGAGTACTGCAAATACATGGAGTCATCTTTCACTAGTGCACAATCAAGCCCTTTAAAGAGAAACCAAAGCATGCTGCCTTCAGACTGGACAAGAACATGCCATTTGCTTCTGTAATTATAGAGGTGTCGTGCACAGACAGTAATTTATGAATCAGCAAGTTTATTAGAAACAAAATTCACTTGGACAAGTTGGGCTTGGGCACATGGAGGAAACTTAGAGACGAGCTGGAGGGCTTGATTCCTGAGGGAAGAGGAAAAAACCTCTGTGTCTCTAGCTGTGCTAGGAGATTGAGGGGTGCCAGTCTAAGCCCTGGTCTACACTACGAGTTTAGGTCGAATTTAGCAGTGTTATATCGATTTAACCCTGCACCTGTCCACACGACGAAGCCATTTTTGTCGACTTAAAGGGCTCTTAACATTGATTTCTGTACTCCTCCCCGATGAGGGGATTAGCGCTGAAATCGACCCTGCTGGGTCGAATTTGGGGTAGTGTGGACGCAATTCGACGGTATTGGCCTCCAGGAGCTATCCCAGAGTGCTCCATTGTGACCACTCTGGACAGCACTCTCAACTCAGATGCACTGGCCAGGTAACCTCCAAGGGCATGAAGGACAGAGGTTATAACAGAAACCCACAGCAGTGCTGCGTGAAGCCTACCAAAGAACCAGAGAGGCAAACGGCTGCTCTGGGTCAGAGCCCCAGACATGCCGCTTCTATGATGAGCTGCATGCCATTCTAGGGGGTGCCCCTACAACTACCCCACCCCTGTGCTTCCCCCATGCTGTTTGGGACCATTTCTGTCCCAAGACTGGTGCATATGTGTAAATAAAACAATTTACACTAGGAATATTCCCAGACTCCATGCCCCTGATTTGTCCACCATTGGGAAGTCAACCAGCAAGGCTCCAGATTTGTACTACCTCTCGGCAGAGGGGCACCAGTATTAATAAAAGTCACTTTGCTCCTGTGGGTCACAGAAGTCAGATTCTAGCTTATGCTGTGGGTCTAGACTGTGGTCCAGCAATTCAGTTCATTGTCTAGTATTCTATCCAGGCCAGTTGGAAAGTCTCGGTGGTATTTTCTAAGTGGCCAGCTTTGCTCTACTTCTGCTTCCACACAGTCAGTGGAATTTTTACCGGTGGCTTCACTGGGACCAGAATTAGGCTAATGCTAAGTGGTTTTTGGAATTCCATATCCCTAGTGATGGGATTTTCCCCAACTCCCTTGGAGAGACTATTTCAGCCTTTTAACTCTCACTATTTGGCCCTATTGACATTGGGAAGAAAATGGTGCTTGAGTCGCGTCTCCCACTCCACTAACTCCTAACTTGGTTTATCTGGCAGATGAGTCAAAGGGTTCTGAAATCATTTCCCAAGCTAGCTTCATGTAGGGGTGCTAAACCATTCTTTGCAAACACATCCCTCCGTTTAGGCTGGGCATTCTCCTTTTTACCATCCTGCACAGAGAATAGGTGACAATCCCCTTAGGAACCAGTGTTTTAATCCAGTCTAGAGTTAGGCTAAGCAATGGTTCCTCAGCATTGTTATGTGTACGCTGGGCCCGGCCCTACATACAGAACCAGATGGTCCCAGCCTGAAAGACAAAGGATGCATGCGGGAGAGAGACACAGCAAGGTGAAGTGACCTGCTCACAGTTAGCCAGACAGTCATTTGACAAAGGTCTCACACCCAGTCCAGGGCCTTCTCGGGCATCTTGCTGCCTCTCAGCTTCAGAAAGAGATTTTTTCTGTCCACAAAGGCAGAAGGAAACATGAGTGAGCATTAAACATGGTGATTCTGCAGTGTAGACAGGACTCATGCTGGAGCAGGTCCTAACGTTCTCACCCCAATATAAAAATCAGCCTAAAGGCCACCTACACTGCTCTCCCCACCAGGGCATGGGCCGGGGTTACAAAACTGTGCACCATGGTTAAATGTTGTGGTGTAGGTGGGACCGTGTCCACCTGTGTGTGTACAGCCCCTAGCACAGGACTGCCTCAGGCCTCACTGAGCCTTTGGGTGCTAGGGTAAAATTACAATTAATACATGAACTCTAGTGGGACCCATAAATGCCACCATAACATAAATAGTTAATAACTGCACCCACTGAGTGGGTCATTGTGTCTTGCAGACAGGGCCCTTCGCACGCGGCAGAAACACGGGCCTATGGAGTGGAAGCAGGCTACCTTGGTTTGAGTGATCATGAGCTAATTCAGTTAAAATGAAATGGAAGGATAAACACAAATAGGTCTGCTACTAGGGGACTGGATTTCCAAATGGCAACCGTTAAAAAATTCAGGGAATTAGTTAGGGAAGTGGACTGGACTGAAGAACTCAAGGATCTGAATGTGGAGGAGGCTTGGAATTAAAGTCAAAGTTGCAGAAGCTGTCTGAAGCCTGCATTCCAAGCAAGGGGGAAAAATGTGTAGGGAAGGGTTCAGTCCAAACTGGACAAGCAACAGAGCAAGTATTTCAAACAGGTGTTGAAGAGAAAGCAGAAAGCCTACAAGAAATGGAAGATGGGATGGATCAGCAAGGAAACCTTTCTTGGAGGTCAGAAAATGCAGGGGAAAGTGAGAACTGCCCAAAGCCAAGCAGAGTTGGACCTTGCAAAGGAAATTAAAACCAACAGTAAAAGGTTCTTTAGCCATATAAATAAAAAGAAAGAAGAAGTGGGACCACCAAGCACTGAGAATGGGGCCGAGATTAAAGATAATCTAGGCCTGGCCCAACATCTAAACAAATACTTTACTGAGTTTATAAGAAGGGGAATGAGGAGCTGAGGGATAGTAGCCGGGAGGCTAATGGAAATGAGGACATGGCAGTAGAAATGACCACATCCGAGGTAGAAGTCAAACTCAAACAGCTTCATGGTGAAAAATCAGGGGGCCCAATTAATCTCCATCCAAGAATATTAAAGGAACTGGCTTGTGAATTTGCTGGCCCAATAGCAAGGGTTTTTAATGAATCTGTAAACTTGGGAGTCATGTATCAGAGGGGTAGCCATGTTCGTCTGTAGCCACAACCTTGGGAGCTGTACCCTATGACTGGAGAATTGCTAACATAGAACCTCTTGTTAAGAAAGAAGAAAAAAGTGATCCGGGAAACTACAGGCCCATTAGTTTGATCTCAATTGTACGCAAGGTCTTGGAACAAATTTTGAAAGCAAAAGTAGTTTTAAGGACATGGAGATAAATGGTAATTGGGATAAAATTCAACCTGGATTTATAAAAGGTAGATTGTGCCAGACCAACCTGATCTCCTTCTTTGAGAAGATAACTAATTTTTTTAGACAAAGGGAATGTCTAAAGGTCTAATCTACCTGGCTTTCAGTAATGCAGGTAGATTAGATCTATTCCACATGGGAAATTATTAGTTAAATTGGAGAAGATGTGGATTAATATGCAAATTGAGAGGTGGATAAGGAACTGGTTAAAAGAGAGACTACAACGGGTCGTACTGACAGGTGAACTGTCAGGTGGGAGGGCTGTTACTAGTGGAGTTCCTCAGGGACTGTTCTTGGTACCAACCTTATTTACCATTTTCATTAATGACCTTTGCACAAAAAGTGGGAGTGTGCTAGGGTGACCAGACAGTGAAGTGTGAAAAATCGGGACAGGGGGTGGAGGGTAATAGGAGCCTATATAAGAAAAAGACCCAAAAATCAGGACTGTCCCTATAACATCGGGACATCTGGTCACCCTAGAGTGTGCTAATAAAATTTGCAGATGACACAAAATTGGGAGGTATTGCCAATACACAGGGCCGGCTCCAGGCACCAGCCGACCAAGCACGTGCTTGGGGCGGCACCTTAGAAGGGGCGGCCAATGTTGGGGTGGCGGAGGGCTCTTGCGGTGTTTTTGTTTGTTTGTTTGTTTGTTCGGCGGGGCGGCGCTCGAGGGATTTTTTTTGTTTTTGCTTTTTGTTTTCGCTGGGCAGCGCGGGGGGGGGGTTTGGTGGCGTGGCACGGCACTAGGGGAGGCGGCGCGGCCCGGCGCTCTGGGGGTTTGGGCGGCGTGGCATGGTGCGGTGCTTGGGGGTGGGGGTTTGGCCAGCCCAGCGCGGCGCTCCAGGGGTTTGGGCGGCGCAGCGCAGTGTGGCACTCGGGGGGGGGGCAGCGTGGCGCTCTGGGGGTTTGGCCAGCCCGCCACGGCGCTCTGGGAGTTTGGGCGTGCAGCGCAGTGCGGCGCTCAGGGTGGGGGTTGGGCGGTGCGGCGAGGCGCTCGGGGCTGGGGGAGCGGGGGTTTGGGCAGCCCGGCCCGGCGCTCGGGGGGGATTTTGGGTGGGGGTTTGGGCGGCCTGGTGCTCGGGGGGGGGCGGTGTTACGGCGGGGCGGCGCTCTTCTTTTTTGCCTGGGGCGGCAAAAAAGTTAGAGCCGGCCCTGCCAATACAGAGGGGGACTGGAATATCATACAAAAAAATCTGGATGACATTGAAAACTGGAGTTTATAGAAATGGGATGATATTTAATTGTGCAAAGTGCAAGGTCATGCACTTAGGGACTAACAACAAGAATTTTTGCTATAACCTGGGAACATATCAGTTGAAAGTGACAGAGAAGGAGAAAGATTTGGGTATATTGGTTGATGGCAGGATGACTGTGATGTGGTCATGAAAAGATTAATGCAGTCCTAGGATGTACCAGGCGAGGTATTTCCAGTAGAGATAGGAAAGTGTTATTTCTATTGTACAAGCCACTGGTGAGACCTCATCTGGAACACGGTGTGCAGTTCTGGTCTCCCATGTTTAAGAAAGATGAATTCAGACTGGGACAGGTGCAGAGAAGGGCTACTAGGATGATCCGAGGAATGGAAAACCTACCTTAGGAGAGGAGACTCAAAGAGCTCGGCTTGTTTAGCCTAACCAGACAAAGACTGAGGAGAGATCTGATCGCTCTCTATAAATATATCAGAGGGATAAATACCAGGGAGGGAGAGGAATTATTTAAGTTAAGCGCCAATGTTGCCACAAGAACAAAGGGCTAAAAACTGGCCATCAACAAGCTTAGGTTTGAAACTAGGCGAAGGTTTCTACCCATCAGAGGAGTGAAGTTTTGGAACAGCCTCCCAAGGGGAGCAGTGGGGGCAAAAACCTGGGTTCAAGACTGACCTTGATAAATTTATGGAGGGGATGGTCGGATGAGGTTGTCTACAATGGCATATGGCCTGTCTGCAACTTCTCATAGTAAATATCTCCAATGGCTGGTGAGACACTAGATGCGGGGAGCTCTGAGTTACTCCAGAGAATTCTTTCCCACGTGTCTGGCTGGTGGGTCTCGCCCACATGCTCAGAGTTTAACTGATCGCCATATTTGGGGTCGGGAAGGAATTTTCCCCTACATCAGATTGGCAGAGACCCTGGGCGTTTTTATTTTGTTTTTTGTTTCGCCTTCCTCTGCAGCATGGGGCACGGGTCACTTGCAGGTTTAAACTAGTGTAAATGGTGGATTCTCTGTAACTTGAAGCCTTTAAGTTATGGTTTGAGGACTCCAGTAACTCAGCCACAGGGGTGGGTGGGAGGGTGAGGTTCTGTGGCCTGTGACATGCAGGAGGTTGGATTGGATGATCACAATGGTCCCTTCTGGCCTTCAGTCTATGTAACCGAGTCAGGGACACCTGGGTTGTACCTGAATCCTCTGACTCATTTAACTAGTCTCAATGGGACCTAAAATTATTCCTTAATATTTTTTCTTGCATGTGTGGCTAGGAAGGAGACGTGGTAGAACTCAGCTGGGTTACTTTTTATTTAAATGTAGACATGACCTTACGGTGACCAGCAAAAGGGGAATCTGCCTTGTGCCTTCTCAGGGGGACTGATGTCTGAGACCTTTGGTTCAGAGAGAGAGAAGGGTTTGCTCTACGCTTTCCCCCCCACCCCAGTCAGCTCTTGTCTAACCCGTGTTTGCTAAATACAATCCTGCTAGTCAGGCTAGGAAATCCCGATTGATGACTCTCCGCCATCCCTGCAACCCTCACCTCTATGGACGACCAGAGCATCAGCAGGCTTATTGCACCAGATCCGACAGTGCAAGCTGAGTGAGGGGGCAGGAATTTGTATTTTGATGATTTGTAACTGTAACTCACCAGCTGAGGAAAGAAGCTGGCCAGTCTGGAATGGGATTCAGGAGACAGGGTCATTTTCTGCCCCTGCTACAGCCTTCCTGCGTGACCCTGGGTGAGTCACTTAGTACTTGCTCCGAAGCCGACAGGTGGCTCTGCTGCACATGGAGATATTAGTACTGAGCCCTGTCCCAGGCGTGCTGAGAGGGGCTCAGCCTACGGGGATGAGGCCATGTCAGTTCTGAGAGGGAAACCCGGGGGAGAAAAGCTCCCTGTGGTTAAAGATTCCACATGCCTGCCCCTGGGCCAAAGGGCCAAGAGAGCTTCCACTGTGCACATGAATCATCCCAGGAGACCTCCCGCTGGAACAAGGAAGAACAAACTTGGCATTCCTGCTATTCCGAAGGGAAAAAGCAAGCCGGAAAGTGTCAGCTCTACTTAAAGGCTGTCTAGCCATTCCTCAAGGGAAAAAGTGGAGAGCACAAACCTAATAGATGTCAAGTATCAGAGGGGAGCCGTGTTAGTTTGGATCTGTAAAAAGCGACAGAGTCCTGTGGCACCTTACAGACTAACAGGTGTATTGGAGCATAAGCTTTCGTGGGTGAATACTCACTTCATCAGGATGCATCCAACGAAGTGGGTATTCACCCACGAACGCTCATGCTCCAATACGTCTGTTAGTCTATAAGGTGCCACAGGACTAATCGATGTTGTTTACTTTTCAGGTCATGTTTAAATCAATGCAACATCCCCAGCTAGAACAAGCTCCTGCCAAACAAGTAACTGCTTTAAACTTGGGAGTGTCAGAGCCATGCACATTTCTTGTCCATGGCCGGGGACTGCATGTTAACCCACGGTCAGAACATGCTTTCTGTATATACCGGCAAGAACAAGCCATGCTCGATCACAGCCAGGTTTACTCCGGCTTGTTTTTGTCCTGCAGCCCCAGAGCCAGTTTGGCCGGAGCCATGTTCAACCCCAGCAGGTCGATGGGGGAGTGAGGAGAGGCTTCCCCGGGATGGGGAAGGCCTGGCACTATGAATGAATCACTTGAAAATCTCCACTAGGGCTGCACAAGGCGTCGGGGAGAAATTTCCCAGCAGTGAAATGAGCAAGCGAAGTTCCCAGAACCAGGGAGGGGTCGGGAGGGAGGATTAGCGAGCGCTTGACAGTGCACCACTGCGACTGTCTCCCAGCCAGGCCCGTTACCTGCTGGGCCACTCAATTTCCCATTGTTCCCTCGGTGTCACACTGTATTACCAGCATAATGTGGAATGTTTCCGCCGTCCAACGTCCCCCCAGCCCAGAGCGCTGGCATTCCCCGAGACCCCGCGTAGCAACGGGACAGTGTCCCCGGCCTGCCGGCCCCGGCCAGTCCTGCCAGCCCGGCTGGGAAAGCCCTATTGATGGCTCTCCCCATCCCCCACCCCCAGAGCAGAATGGCTAAAGGGCGTGTGAATGGTGCAGCACGGTAGCGCTGGGCCGTATCACTCACCCTGCTCACAGTAGGGGAGGCAGCTTAGCTCTTTCTCATCGGTATAAGCTTATTTTGCTCTCTCCCTCTCTCTTTTCTCTCCCCCTCCTCTTAAGTCTCTGGAGCTGATATTGAGATGGCCCCAGGCCCCCTGATCCCATCCTATACACCCCTGTTTAGATGCAAATGACTGCGAGTGGCATGGCTGAGAAAAGCCATGGGGTTATCTTGGTGCTATTGGCCTTTTCGCAGCTCGGGCCATGGGCTCTGTGCTCCTCTCCCTCAGCCAGAAGCACCAGGACGCCACGGTGCCCTGACTCCAGGCCCCTTCCACTGCATCTGGCCCCCTTTCTGCTCCTCACAGCCTGGCATTGCCTGTCCTTGCTAGCATGGGCTCTGGGGCTGCCTGGGGTAAGTGGGACCCTGGGGCCGGGGAATCACTGAGTGCACAGAGGGGGCAGGGAGCAAATCCAGCCCCTGGCAAGGGGTGGCTGGGAGAAAAGCAGCCAGAGTTTCCACACAGGGCAGCAGAGGGGCCGGGGACGAGGCTGGGGGGGTGAGTCTGACCCACAGTGTGTCAAATTCCAAATGCCCTCCAGCTACGGTCTCAGCTGGTTCCAAATAATCCTTTGGCCTTTCCTGGCACTGGCATCAGCCTCCCTCATCACCATTACTGAAGCCTCCCAGCCTCTCTGAGGTCAGGAAGCATGAACTGTCCCGATTTCACAGATGGGGAAACTGAGGCACCGAAAGGGAAATGACTTCTTCAAAGGCTGTGCAACAAATCAGTGGCAGAGCCGGGAATGGGTTGCAGGAGCTCTGATTCCTTAGTCCTCTGTTTCAATGCCCAGATCCGTTGTCTTCTCAGAAGCAACCTGATGAGGGGTTCTAGTCTTTGTGAGTAGGGGGGTGCCTCACATCCCTGCTATTAACAGAGGCCTGAAGGAGGCCCAGCTCAGCCCAGATGGAGTTTTGACACAGAGAGGGGAGATGAAATAAGCAGCGTCCATGAAGGGGTCCCGCAGACCTTGCGGCCTGTGGGCTCTGGTGGCTTGTCTCAGGCAGCACCTGTGTGTGGCTGGGGCAGACCTTGCCCTAGGACAGGCCTGGGAGTCCGAGCCAGAGGGACTGAGGCATGTAGTGTTACTGAGCAAAATAAGGCAGCAGCTGTAGGACCCCCATGTGTCTGGCCAGGCTGCAGTTTCCCCTTGCTGTCACTCCAGCCCAGGGGCCAGGTCTGCAGGCCTGGGGGAGGACATGGGGTGTAGACTTTCCTCCTCCTCCTCCCCCCAAAGCCGCTTTCACAGAGTGCACTCGCCAGGGCACAGTCAGGGCCAAGCCCACTGAGCCTCCCGCTCTCCTGTCGTGCCTGGGGCCAGAGGGCTGGGCCGGCCCTGGAGCCGTGGGCCTGCGTGGGAGGAGCTGGGCCGTGTTCGCTGACTCCCTTGGCAAGGCCGAGGACACCCTGCCCCAAAGACTCACACGTGGCAGGGGTTTTGGGGGGAGGGGGGAGATTTCTGATCCTAGTTGCAATCTGTCACCAAGGCAAACTCTCCCTAGTGGTGAGGACTTGTCTGCTGAGAGCTGCTGTCATGAGCAGCCCTTCCCTCTACACAGCCCAGCCAGACCATGCAGCAAGGCCTGGGACCGATGTGAGCACAGGCAGCAATACCAGATCCCTGTGCATCTGCATTGGAGGTAGGGTGACCAGATGTCCCGATTTTATAGGGACAGTCCCAATTTTTGGGTCTTTTACTTATATAGGCTCCTATTACCCTCCACCCCCGTCCCGATTTTTCACACTTGCTGTCTGGTCATCCTAATTGAAGACGAGCTTTGCAGCCCCCTCCCCCCCCCAATGCAGGGGCTGGGTGACCGTGGGTACGTCCCGTCCCGTCTCTGTGCCTCTGTCTCCCCCACACCCCTGTGAGCTCCTTGGGCAGGGTCTATCTCTCACAGGGTCTGTTCGGCGCCTGGCACAACGGGTCCTGATCTCAGCTTGCACCTCTGCATGGTCCTGGAATGCAGCTAAATGGAAGAATCCTCCCCCCCCCCCAACCTGGCAGCCTTGTTGCCTGGCGGAGCGGCCATGTGGGTCCCTTACCTTTGTCCAGGACTGGCCCGAAGATGGCCAGGCTGTCGTCGATGGTGGTGCAGTTCCAGCGCCGGCCTCGGAACTGGTGCTGACACTCCTGGATCCCCAGCTTCACCCCCTCGGCCACGCTGGGCATGATTTCAATATAGTTCCGGCAGAAGCGGAGCTGCTTGGGGACCAGCCCGGGGATGGAGCCGCACAGGATGGGCTGGGACCCCAGCGAGGTGTATTGCTGGCCTAACGCGAGGGACCTAGGAGGGGAAACAGAGAACACGTGAATTGGTGCCACCACAGGGAGAAAGCCAGCTGGAATCCCCCGACCCCGACAGCGCTTCCCAGGGGAGGCTCTAGGGCCTCACCAAACTTTCATTCAACTCACTGTACGTTTTAGAGAGGTGGCAAATGTCCAGTAACTAGGCAAACTGGACAGGTGTCCTGGGCAACGGCCCTGCTCTGAGAAGTGCTGGGGGCCCCCCTGGCTGCCATGGGCCAGGTGCAATGAGTGGCCAGGAGGGCAGAGAAAGGTGAAGTCACTCGCACGCTGTCACAAGGGTTAGCGGAAGCAGCATGGCTCAGTGGCCAGGGTGCTGGCCGAGCTCGCTCCTGCCTGGCTCGGTTATTGCTTCACCGTGTGACCTGGGCTGAGGCCGGCCCCCTCCCCTGCCTTGCCTAGTCAGACCGTGTCTCACGAGGCGCCCAGTGCAAGTGGGTTACGAGCTCGGCCGGCGGGGTTGAGCTGCTGCAGATCAGTGCCAGAGCTGGGCTAGGCCTAGGAGCCCTCATTCCATGTGCTAACAGCCTGGCCCCTGGATTTGATTCAGTCAGCTACCCTGCAAGCTGGGATTGCCCAATGGGATCTGTCTGTTCGCACCAACAGAGCTGGACCTCCCGGAGAATTCCCAGTGGAGCAGCCGCAGCCCCCACCCGCCATTGGTTCTGTGTGTTGGGGCAGGCCCAGGAAGAGGGCTCTGGGGCTGGGGGATCAGCATTGCCCTTGTTCCCTTTTGGGTTGGGGGGTGGGTTGAGAGGAACCCCTAAGGGAAAGGTGCAGAATGAAGCAGGCACCCCTGGCTGGAATCACTTTATGGGTGGGAGTAGGGTGGGAGGGCAGCTGTCATCCCAATGTGCACACAGCAACCGCTTCACCCACTACTGCAAAGCATCCACCCCTGGCAGGAGGGCAGCTGCTGACCCTCCTAAGGATCAAATGTGGATGATGGATGGATTAAACAGGAATCGAAGGGCTGCAGGTCTAAGGAAGGGACTAGAGATGAGAACAACTGGGGCCAGTGAGTTGAATTTTTCTGTGACACAGATGGATGAGACTGGGTCTTTCCAAGTATGCTACTAGCTGGGCATTGGCCCTGGAAAAGGACCCTGACTGACACTGCTGGAGCCTGCATCCACTCCCAGACACTGGGGAAGACCAGTATTCTCCTGCTGGTCAGAGCCAGATGTGGAGCGGGCAGCAGCAATATACACTGCCCTTGCACGTCCTAGAATGCCCAAATCCTGCCCCGCAGCCGCCTGCCTGTTCCAGACCTGGCCTCACTGGGGCGGGATGTTCCAGGGCGTGGCAGAGCCATGAGTGTCTGTGTTCAGGGCCCAGGCAGAGCTCACAGCACGAGGCTGTTGCTGCAGCAGGTAGCAGCTTTTGACAAGTGCTCGGCTCCAGTGGCTTGGTGCCAACGGGGCCATGCCTTGAACGCAGGCACCATAGACTAGGGCTGACGGTCGTGCAGGACAGAGCCCCAAAGTCCACGGCTGATGCTGCAGTCGTGGGCAGAGTGCGAGGCCAGAAACATTGGGCGGACATGCCGCACGCCCCGTTCTTACATCCACAGTGCCCAGCTAATGCACACGCCCTGGAAGCACCAGCCACCCCATCCGGTGAGTTAACCACAGCCTTGGGTTCCATGAGCAGATGTGGCTGAGCCCTGCCGGAGGGGAGGGCAAGGATCCAGTTTAATGCTCCGTAGTCACTCAGCAGTCAGAGGGCCTCTTTCTACTGCTTCTCATGTTCTAAGCCCTCCCCTGCCAATGAGAGACCACAGAGCTGGAGTTGCTGGGCCTACCGCACGCCACCCCCATGGACCCCAGCCACCCCAAGCATGTTACAAGCCCTGAGTCTGACAGCTGGGTGCAAATCTTGGGTCCGGGTCAGGCTGACCTGCTGGCTGGTGTCCTTATTTCTCCCCACCGTGGTCGGGAAGCCCCAGGTATTGCTGGCTGCTGTCTCCTCCCAACTCCAACCCACAGCCCAGTGTTTCTAGGTTGGAAATCATCCCTAATCTCTGGTCCCAGCAACAGTGCGGGGCACAAAGGGCTGCTCCAGGCGTCCCCAAGCCCCTTGGTGTCAGGCGCATTGTGTCGCTGGGTCAGAAAGTGTCGCTGTGGGAGGGACGAGCTGAACTGCTGGTGCGGGATGAGCGCGATGCCAACCTACTGCAGGCACGCAATGTCCCTGCAACCACTTCCTTGGGTGACCCCCAGGCCTGGTCCCCACTGACCCTATAGAAGAGGTTGCAATGTCTATCCATTAGAAGATAATAACGTAGTACTTGTTACGAACGCGGCATAGATTCCAGGGTGGAACTCATAACATGCAGCTCCTAACAGAAGGCAGAAGAAAAGGAGTGTTGTCTGATTTCGTGTGGCTCACAAGATTTGGTGGTGTTAGGAAAAGTTCAGCCGTCATTAAAAAAGCCGTAGATCTCTGTGGGATACGTTGCAGCAGTCAGAGCTGGAGCTTAAGCCAGATGTTGACGTCCACTGCAGCAGTGCAAGCGAAGGAACAGCTGCGGAAATGGAAAGCAGTCGAAAGAGAGGAAGCTTTCACCACACGCACAAAATAAAGGCAAACACAGCAGTGCTCTGCAAGGATGGGCAAGCAAAGCCTGTACTACAGGGACAACAGGGAAAAGGCAAGTGTGCAGTCCATGATGCCACAGGCGCTTATTGCAAGAAGATAAATCGTTTTGTAAAGAGCGCTGGAAACAGCCCTATACCGTACACTGGGTGGGGAGTGACAATGGCACAGATGGTCCGAGGCACCACACACTGTCCTGGGGCTGTGAAGAGCAAAGGAGAAAAGTGGCTTGCACAACTAAACCGTCTAGCATCACCCAGGCCCCCAGCGAAGACAGAGGCTCTGCCTGCCCCAGAATGAGCTGCACAGATCACTGCAAAATTGTACAAGAAAAATTCCCCAAACTGCTGAAGAAACTCCCAGCTAAAATCCAACAGTGGCCAATTAGTGCCCGGGGCACGCTGACATGTCCATGCAAGGGCAAGCACCACAAACTAGACTTTGAAATAATTGCAACCCCGCGTGCCTCTGCTCTCAGCGGATTGAGAGAAAGGCAGGCTTTTGCAGGTGGCAGATGATGCAGTGCTATACAGTGCAACAGACAGCCCCAGTCATAGCCAAAGGGACAAATACTCAAAATGGCCTTCCTGGAGAACATCAGTGGAAATCAACCTGGAGGTGACATCACCACCACAAGCACCATGCAGGGTAGCAGCTCCTTGGAAGGACAAATCACCTCCACACTCCTGCTCACTACCCCCCTGTATAGCTATGTTTTCCACAGCCTCGCACTGGAGCTCATGTTCAATTATTTGTCTGCTGTGACCCCTCTGTCCTCAGAGTCCCTGCGTTCTGGGATACAGGGCCCCCATTCGGTAGGGCTGACCTGCATTGCTTTTGTTGGATTATAACTTTGCATTTGGCTGTATTAAAATGCATTTTGTTTAAATGAGCCCAGCAAACCAAACAACTGAGATGGGTCTGTGTGACTGCCCTGTTCTCACCCTTATTTACCACTCGCTGGGCCAATCTTTGCATTATTCACAATATTTATCAGCCGTGATTTCTTTATATTTACTTCCAGGCCATTGGTAAAAATGTTGAATAGTGTTAGGCCCATTTGACGATGATTCCCCATAGACAACTACATTTTGAGTGCCGTCAATTAGCCAGTTCCTAATCTACTTAGTATGTGCTTTATTGATACTGTGTAGTGCTAGTTTTTAATCAAAATCCGATGCCTTACAAAAGTCTAATTATATTACATCTCCTCAGTTACCTTTATCAACCAAACCTGTGATCTCATCCGAGAATGAAATCAGGTTTGTTTGACAAGACCGATTTTCTATAAAACCATGCGATTGTGTGGCAATAACTATGAAATGAGTCCACTTTGTCGCAATCCTCATGCCTTGTTGAAGCAATGCCAAAGAATGAGCTGGCTACAGAGCTAATGGGGTGCAATTCTCTGGCCTGGGTTATGCCGGAGCTCACACTAGATGATCCTAACGGTCCCTTCTGGCCTTGGAATCTAGCAGCACAGAAATCTCCTGAGCCAAAGAGCAACGTAAGGGACTCCAAATAAAACCACACAAAGCAGACACACGAGCAAGCTGACTTAAAAGACTATTAAATGAAACTTAATTAATGAACTTAAAAGACTATTAAATGAAATTAGTCAGTTTCCATTATAGGAAGGGAGTTGTTACAAGAGTTCTATAATAGACATGTCTGCACACATGTAAATGGGTAACAAAAAGAGCACCATATTCGGGGTTATAAGAATACGTATAGCATTGGCTACATTAGTCGATTCATTCAGGTTCTAGTATATATGGCTAATGGCTTCTGGTGGGCAGCTCTTCTTGTGCCTTGGCTTCCACCCCAGCATCTGGGCCTATTTCCTGTATGTTCTGCTCGACTGTGGAAGAAGCAGTGACGTGACGTGAGCTGAAAGCAGGGCCAGAGGATTTTAGGGCTGGTGCCTTTTCCAGTGTAGGCTTGTGGATAGGGTATTGGATTGGTATTCAGTGGATCTGAGTGTTAGTCCCAGTTTGGCCACTGATCTGCTGTGATGTCTGGGGCACATCCATTCCCTCGCTGTGCTCGCGTTCATCTCCCTGTCTGTCAGACCGCGAGATCTTTGGGGCAGGCGTTGTGTGTTTTGTACAATCCCTGATGCAATAGGGCCTGACTCTGCAGGAGTCTCGTGGTAAAAGACAAGGTATCTAAATGTAAGAGCAATGCAGAAGCACATGTGTGAGGAGCATGAATATTAGACTTATGAGTTCAGGCCCTGCTCTTTCCAGGTCAGGATGAAAACGGCATTGAGCTGAGAGGACTAAAGCGGTTCCAGAGACGGTGACATTCGGAAGGAGCAGTGGGATCTGTCAGTGAGGGTCTCTGGCAGAACGAAACTCATGAGCCGGAATTATTTTTTCTATTTCAGAATTACACACTTTATAAAATTAGGATCAGATTTACAGACGTATTAATCTTGATTTGCTGATGTGTGACAGGTGTGTGCATGTGTAACTCCAGGTTTATGTGCAGCAAGACCTGCACTCCCGTACAAGGGCACACACAGTTGTTCAAATCTGGCCCAGGCTATTTTAGTGGAAGAAATGTGAAGTACCGGCTGCTTTCTCCATTAGTGCACCTCAACGCATCTCACTCCTGAACTGCCGCACCCCAATATTTCTGTCCTGGGACTCATCAGCGCAGAGATCCTCCACTGTCTTCAAGCCCATTGCCTGGGAAATCTCGGGCTAGATCCACAAAGGGACATCGCCAGGCTAGAGCCATTCTCGTGCTCACTCATTCTGGCCCAATGTTTCTTTTGTTATTTACCCTCAAGGACCCCCACGCCTATGTGTCTTTGGGAATCTAGCCTTCATCTAGAGCAGTCTGCATGGGGGGGAAGGGGGGTGTCTCGCAAACTCTCCTGTTGAAGCTGCTCCACTTTGTATAAAGGTTCATTGGTCTTGGATCCCCACCTCTCCAAGCCACAGAGTCCTTCTCAGCCCCTAGAATCATAGAATCAGAGAATATCAGAGTTGGAAGGGACCTCAAGAGGTCATCTAGTCCAACCCCCTGCTCAAAGCTGGACCAATTCCCAACTAAATCATCCCAGCCAGGGCTTTGTCTAGTCCTCTCTGGGTACTTAACATAGCCCAGGGCGGGGGCACTCACCTAGACTGGCATCTGGGTCTGGTGCCTGCCGGGGCACGACCAAACACAGGCTCACCTGCCTGGGCTTCAGACTTTATCCCGAAGCCGGCCATTCCAGCATCCTGCCCTCTCCCCGCATGTTGTGTGTGGTTGGCTGTCACAGCCGCAAAATGGCACAGCCAGCTCTCCCGGCTGGCTGCGGGAATCGCTTTTACCTTTGAGTGCCTGTGTGTGAGAAGATGGGCATGCGAGGTGTGGGTGAGAGATGAGGGCTTTGGTTGCATGGAGGTGGGCGCAGGAAGTGTGTGTGTGTAGGGGGAGGGACAGTGAGTTCATGAGCGTGTAAGGAATGGTGGCCCAGACCAGAGGAAATCCTGTAAATCCCTTCGGAAGAGCTGACGCTCTCCGGCGAGCCAGCGACTCCCTTTGCTCCGATCCTAGCGAGCTAGTTGCAGGGGCAGGAAGTCAGTCCCAGTACTGGTTTGGGGTGACCAGGCAGGATGACTGTGGGCTGGGTGCCCTGCACCCAACAGGATATTCCATAGCCACCTGGGGCCAAGTTTCCAAAACCTCACGGGAAATCATCACTCCCAGACTCTCCCACTGCCATCACCGGCAGAAAGATTTGAAGGCAGGAACCATTCTCCGCCTGGGCAGAGGTGTTAGGGGGTCCCACCTACACCTGTTTTGATCTCCCCATGAGTGCCCTTGCCAGGGAGTTGCAGGGCTACAGCACCAATCCACAGGCACCATCTGGCCTGCGCCTTGACCAGAGTGGGGAAGAGACGTCATTGCGTTGGCCTCACAGCACTGGTTTCACTGACTGGAGTCCTTCCCAAGCCCTAACCCCTAACCCTACACGGCAAGCCAGGTGAAGCTACAGCACACCAGCTTGCAGTGCGGTAATGTCCTGTGTGGACACAGCTACAGAAAGTGAATGTCCTGCTGTGCACCGTGCGATGGCATGCCCAGTGTTGACCTGGGATGGCAGTGCACTGCAAGATGGGGAACTGGTGAGTCTGGCTTGCCATGTAGCCACGCCCTTAGATTGGCTAGGCCCAGTGGGAGGAGAAGCCTGGTTTGAGAAGTCAGGAACTGGAGGGAAAGTCAGACCCTGACCATGAGATGTGAGTGTGATAACGCTCTGAACACAGAGCCTCTTGGTGCACAGCTGGGGAGGGTCGCGGGGGAGGTGTGCATGAAGTGGGGCTTTGGTGGGTCTGGTTTCATTAATTTAGTTCATGTGTGATGCCCTGTTTGAAAAGATAAATACCACCCGGGGAGAGATGGTTTCTTTTGTGGCAGGCTTGGCCTTCCCTGGGTGTCAGCGTACTGCACAAGGCTGGTGGAGGAGCACGGCCGGCCCTGGGATGTCCAGCTGGCACTTGATTTAAAACAATGGCTTTTCAACCAAAGGTTTGGAAGTTTTTTTAATTTTCCATTTTTTGGCTGAAAGAAACGAAAAGTGGATTTTTTGCCGTGACACTGGAAAATGGCCACAAAACATTTTGAAAAGCAATGGAAGATTTTTGTTTCTTTCCAGAAGGGTTGCTGATGATTCGTACAGGTTTCCGAACAGCTCTAGGCCTGGCTCCAGAATGAAGTGAGGGAACCGGCTGGGTGAGAGTGAGGGCCGGGGGGTGTCATGGCAGTGTCTGCAGGAGGTGGTAGAAGAGAGACTGTGTAACCCCAGACTGCTCAGCTCGGAGCAGATTAACCTCCCTCCCCCGTTCCCCTCCAGCGGGACTCGGGGTGGTCTCTAGGCCAGCCAGTGCAGGAGGCTGCGGATGCCGGCTCTGCACAATAGCAGCACCTTGTCCCTTGGGGCTGTAGTGCATTCCTCACATTGTTGCTTTTCCTCTCCTCCTCTGAAGACGCTCCTCATCTAAAGGGCAAATGCAGCTATGTTACATGCCTCTTTAACCCTGCTGTGCTGTTTCCCCTACTATCTCCTTAGAAAGCATTTATAGTCTCAGCCCAGGAGCCCCCAAGCTCAGTTCCAATAGGGCTCAGCCCAGCGTCCAATCCCTCCAGGAATATGTGACTATGTGCATCAGGCAGAGCCTGGAGATTGCAGCTGAGTATGGTAGGGTTAGACGTCACCTCCTCCCATTCAGTCAAGGAGGGCACACAGCTAATTGCCATGCTAGAAGGGACAGGCCTATGGGCCATCTAGTCCAGAGTCCTGTGTCTGACAGAGTTCATGCTGAGTGCTTCAGCGGAGTAGACCTAGCCATACAATACGATGCCACAATAAGAAGTTTCTTCCTACCCACCAGCTAGCAATCAACTCATGCCCAGACACATGAGGATTGATTTGCCAACAGCACTGGCCTAGGGTGCAGGAGACCAAGGTCAATTCCTGGCTCTGCCATTGCCCTGCTGGGTGATCTTGGGCAAGTTGCTATGTTGCTCTTTGCCTCAGTTTCCCCATCAGTAAAATGGGGATGATGACACTGCTCTCCTTTGTACTCTGCCAATGAAAAGTCCCAGGCATTTTTATTAGGAGTATAATGGCAGCCATGTTTTCCAGTCGTGGATGTTCAGTCGTAGTTGAAAATCTGAACCCCAGCATCACCGGCACTGTAATCTGTCAGGCCAGGGCAATGATTGATCTTTGCAATGTTTGATGCGATGGCTGCACACCAGGCAGGGGGTGGCAATGTAAAAGAAGAGCGGTGGAGTGGTACAGGCTAGCGAGGGCCAGAGTTTTACACTCTCACCTGTCCCCAACCAGCTCTGTAATCTGGCGGTGCCTCAGTTTCCCTAACAGGAATGTTAATATGGACTGCCCAGAGGGGTCAGAAAGGCTGTGATGATTAGTTAGTAAATATTCAGCAAGCTGAATACATGCTGAAGTAGTATTACATACACATCGCTCTTGTCCTACAGCATCACTGGCTAGTGGCCTCACAAACAGACCTGCCAGGTGTCACATGACACTCACACAGTTTGCATTTTTTGGCATCCATTCCCCCATAACAGGTAAATTGCCACAACCAACCAACCAACTCTGCTCTATACCATACCTGGTAGTCTAGGGGAAGGTGCAATGCGCCTCCTCTCAGTAGGTGCTCAGGTCAACTCCCAGTGAAGTCAGTGGTCAGGATCCTACTGAAATCTTCATTTCCCTCCCTTTGTCAAGCTAGAGGAGCCTCCTACAAGCTTTGCGGGGCAGGACTTCACCCAGAAATTCCTCCAACACCCTAATCAGCAAAGGAACAGTCCCACTACTCCTCCAACATCAGTCCCTAAGTGACAGCTCAGGGCTTGTACATCCTGGGCTCACCCCTTGGCCTGAACTCAGGCTCTGGGCCTATTGTGTCCCAGCAGGGCAACAGCAGCCTCCACTCTCCTGCAGCCTTCTCTGGAACGGCATCCCCTTCCCCTGAAGGCAGCAGGAAGTAGGGATGGCATTTCCTGCCAAGCAGGGCTCTGGGGGATGGAGAAGCCAGCTCCTGCTCTCTGCCCATCCCCTAGCCAAGGGGAGCCAGGGCTTCACACCCGGCTTGCTCCTCAAACGTAGCTCACATGTCGAGGGAGAGCTGTCACCATGGGCAGGGTCTCTCCTCGTGGGAAGATGACACGAGGCAGGATGGGAGGGAGGGAGTTAAATTGCAGCAGGAAAATATTAAGGTTACATATTAGGATGAGGGCCAAGCCCAAGTTCAGAAGGTGATGTGGAAGGTGATGTAAATTACATGCCGGGGAGTGAGTGGATGGGAATCTAATTTGTGTAAGAACATGGCCAAAGCGTGAGGGAACATGTTCTAACAGCAGTTTGGCAGTGGCAGGATCACAACTGAATAGTGTTAATATCCTGATCAACCCGGAAGCCAGCAACAAACAGGAAAGGATTCAGTGGTGGTAACACCTGTGAGCAGATGGCTGATGGGATGGATTGGAGGGGACATTCGGAGAACTGACTAGGCAGAGTTTAAGGACACTTCAAGAAAGCTCTGATACCTGTGTACAAGAAGTTGAAGAAGGCAAACAGCGGATAGGAGTTTAGTGTGTGCCGGGCGGGGAGAGCTGGTACCAATGGAATGAAATTGAGCAAAGGAAAATGTAGGGAGGAAGATTTCCTGGCAATGAGCGCTGTGAGGCCGATGGAGGCTCCATTGTGTGTGACATTTAAAGCACAAAAGGATATTAGTGACCCAGTCTGTATTTTCCAGCTGTGCTTTCAATGGTCCCTATGAAGCTGCCAAGGTAAAGTGTGGAATGATAAGCTCCCGAACATTGAAGCAAAATTAATGGCCACTTATAAGAATTTGAGCCTTAATTTCTATTTCAGTTTGCTACCCTCCCCCATAGAAAATGGGGATAAAGCTACTGATGCACTGAAATGTTGAGCTTCCTTAAGTTACATTTGTAAAGTGCTTTGAGATCCTGTGGACAGAAGCACAGCGTAATAATTGCATTTATGGATGCAAAGGATTAATAGCAACAGAGTGAATGCTGTTTTGAGCTGGGAAGAGGTTCTCAGACTGAAAGAGAAAACCCATACAGAGATTGAGCAGAAGGAGAATGTTGTGTTTCAGATTGATTAAAACATTTGGGTTGACCCGAAATTAAATATTTTCCAGTTTTTCATTTTGCTGAGAAAACAAACAAACAAAACAATGTTGTTATTTTCCAGTAGGGCCAACAAACTTAGAGATCAATTATTCACAGAGCTATGTTCAAGATACCAATCTGCTTTTCTCAGGAGTTCCCAGACTGCATTCCTCATCAGCATTGTCTTTGGACATATAGACACAGGGTAAAGTAGAACACTAATTGCATTTTTTTTCTGGCCTCAAGCACTGCTACCCACTAGAAAAACCTCAGCATTAGTGCAGTTATATAGCGTATATGCTTATTAACTCTTTAGTCACCGGTTCAATACCACAACACGTTTAACAAAATCTGAAATTTAAGAGCAGTAATGTCCATTAAACTAGTGTGTGTTGCTGGACAAGACCACACGACAGATTTATGAGCTTAGATTCTTAGACTCCAAGGTCAGAAGGGACAATTGTGATCATCTAGAGAGAGAACTGCCCTGAAATCATCCCTAGAGTAGATCTTTAGAAAAACATCCAATCTTGATTTTAAAATTGTCACCGATGGAGAATCCACCACAACTCTCGATAAATTGTTCCAATGGTTAATTACCCTCACCGTTAAAAATGTAGCCTTATTTCCAGTCTGAATTTGTTTAGCTTCAACTTCCAGCCATTGGATGGTGTTACACCTGTCTCTGCTAGTTTGAAGAGCCCATTATTAAATCTTTGTTCCCCATGTAGTACTTACAGACTGTAAACAAATCACATCTTAACCATCTCTTTGTTAAGCTACATAGATTGAGCTCCCTGAATCTAGCACTAGGAGGCAGGTTTTCTAAACCTTTAATCATTCTCATGGCTCTTCTCTGAACCCTCTTCAATTTATCAACATCCCCCTTTAATTGAGGGCACCAGAACTGGACACAAGATTACAGCAGTGGTCACACCAGTGCCAGATACAGAGATAAAATAACCTCTGTGCTCCTACTCGATTCCCTTGTTCATGTGCCCCAGGATCGCATTAGCCCTTTTGGCCACAGCGTCGCACTGAAAAAGAATTCTGCACCAAGTGCAGCGGAAGCATCTTTGCACGTTCAGTTCCCTGATTTCAGGACCCTGGGAACTCCTTTTCAGAAGATGGTAGTGTGGGCCCTCGCAGTACTGCAGGCTGGTGTTTGCCTACCCTAGTCTGAGGCAGGATTGCACAATTGCTACCTCGTGCTGAAGGCTGGTTCCAAGAGCAGCTTTTTGTGCCAGTTTTGCCTATTGAGCTGAGTGTTTTACAACTGAGTGCTGGCACCTGAGAGCCGCTTACAGCTGCTGTGTATTCAGTATAGCCTCTGGTGCACTCACACACCCTGGAGGTCCAGAGCCGGTTGGTATAATTGCTGGCAATGCTGCCAACTCCTGCAAATAACGAGATTTTGTCCCCTGCTACAAGCGGTGGCACCACGAGGCAAGAAGCTGCCGCCTTCAAGCAATTTTCAAATCCGCCAAGGGGAAAAAAAGCCCGTCCGATTGGCTGCCTTCCTGACCCCACCTTCTGGGGAAGAACACACAGTGAGAGCTGGGGAAGGAGGAAGGCAGAGGTTCTCTCTCCCCCCACCCCGCCTGCCTCCCCACCTCAGGAGCCAAAAGAAGTTTTTGGGGAGGGGCAGATACCATTTTCACAAGGGGGGGATGGAGCAGAAAGAGCCCAGGAGCTCAGGGTGGGCCTTCCTCCTCACCTCCTCCCCGTCCATGCAATGGCTCAGGTCCTCTTTGCTCCTCCTTCCTCCCCCTCCTCATCCTTCCTGCAACACTAGACCTGGGAAGGAGGAAAACAGGAGCCCTGCTGGAGCAGCCCCCATCCACAACTGCAGGAAGAGCAGGCATGGTGGGGAACAAGGGGCAGAGGTGGTGCTTGAGTGGGGTACAGAACTGATGTGGGGTTGGGGGGCACAGAACACATTGATGAATTGGCGTTCGGGGCAGAAGCTGGAAGCTCTGCACCATCAGGCTGAATCTCGGTTGGTTGTCTAGTGCCAGCTCCTGCAGCAGGGACCAGAGTGCCTTTGCCTCCCATGGCTGTGCGAGAGCTGGCGTGCTGGAACTGGTGCAGCCTGGGGGGGCCAGGGGAGATCACAACTCAGAGCAAAAACCACACTCATGAACGTGGGGCCGGTCTCAGGCTTGTTTGGGTCTGATTTGCGCTGCTTGAGCGTGGGGTGGTGATCTGGGGCTAAGCTCACTGGGCTACTGTGTTTCTCCACAGGACCCTGCACGTCTCTTGGAAAATCCCTCTCCTGCTGACTCGTGGACTCAGTCCAGAAGCAGGATGATCTCTTGTGGGGCTGAAGGGAAGCTGGATCCCGAAGTCCCAGCCTGACCTGCTCAGACCCAGGCATGGATGCAGCGTTTGGGGGGCATGGAAGGCCTTTCCTTACACAACAAGCTATGAGGTTCCTATTGAAGAATTGTGCCCGTGGGACTCTGGAAAGTGCTTGGTTAGGACCTGAACCGCTCCCCTGCCCAGTAATTATTTCTGGATAACCACTCTTTCCCACTTGATTGTTGGCAGGACAGGAAAGTTGACGTGGGCAGCAGGGTGAGGTGTTTTGTTAACACCTGAGGAACGTCTGGCTCCTCAGCCAAGACAAAATGTCTTCAGTGAGAGCCCATCCTTGTGGGATGTTTGCTAGCCCATTCAAATGCTTCCACAGGTCACAGGCAAGTAAGGCAGGAGACTGACTGGAGGCCAACCACAGATTTATTAACAACCCATTTACCTCTTCCTAAGACCATCCCCGTTGCCACTGTGAATCCCAAGATACAACCAAGACCTGAGTGTGAACAGGAGGGTTATGAGGGCCTTTCACACAGCTCTGTTGGCTGTTACTCTTTGCCCGTGACAGCAAGGTATGGTGCATGTTAACCAAAGGGGCTTTGCTGCCTCAGGATGACCTGGAGCATTGGCTTCTCACTGCCGGAGGTCAACGTTCAGATCCTGCCAGGATGGAAAGGTCCCAGGTCCTGGATCCGAAATTTGTACAAACTTTGGGGCCCTTTGGGTCTGACACACAGCTCCTGCTTTGAAAACAGGCTGAGTCAAACCATTGGTTCCACAGATGCCTGATCTTTGGGAGGGGTATTGATTTATAGATTTTAAAGCAGAAGGGACGTATCACTTCAGAGCTATCATGCAACTGAGAGTGAGCTAAGACCTGTGGGTCAGGACTGAAGTGAATAGCAAGAATTCTGGGATGGAGCCTACAACTCGAATAGCAGGGAGTGATGAGGGTCTGCAAATCAGGCATGACCCAGGTGGGAACATTACCAGAATGGTGCGAGGCTTATATACTGCCTGCCTCCATCATGCATGGCTCTGGTCAGTTAGTTCCCAACTTTTGAGCACCTGAAATCACACTGAGAATTTCCTAGAAGATTTTCACCATCCTCTGACTTGAATTTTCAGACTTATCATCTTGGTTAATAGGAGCTGGTTGAAATAACCATACTATTTCCACAGGAGCCTTTAGCGGGAAGTAGGAAACAGCCTTAAACATTATCTCATCATTTTCTCCTTTCAATGTCTTCTAATCCATGCCACCCAAATCATCCATAGCACTGGTGCAATCGCTGCTGGAATACTGTGTCCAGTTCTGGGTTTCCACAGTTCAAGAAGGATGTTGATAAATTGGAGAGGGTTCAGAGAAGAACCACAAGAATGATTAAAGGATTAGAAACATGCCTATACTGATAGACTCAAGGAGATCAATCTATTTAGCTTAACAAAGAAAAGCTTAAGGGATGTATAAATGATCTATAAGTCTCTCTATAAGTCACCTATATGGGGAACAAATATTTGACAATGGCCTCTTCAATCTGGCAGAGAAAGGCTATAAGACATGATCCAAAGGCAGGAGGCTGAAGCTAGCCAAGTTCAGTCTGGAAATAAGTTATACAGTTTTGATGCTGAGCGTAATTAACCACTGGAATTATTTACCAAGCGTCATGGTGGATTCTCCATCACTGACCATTTTTAAATCAAGACTGGCTGTTTTTCTAAATGCTCTGCTCTAGGGATTATTTTGGGGGCAGTTTGCTGGCCTATTTATACAGGAGGTCAGACTAGATGATCACAATGGTCCCTTCTAGCCTTGAAACTATAACTCCCAACCCCACAATGCTATCACACACCTCAACAGCTAGACTAAGGTGGACTAGAGATGACCATTCTCTTCTGTGAGAAGCAGCCTTCCTCTTCAAGCACTGCTCCTTCCCACTCCTCATTTATGTCTACTTTTGTTTCTGGATTCACACATTGAACTTATGTCCCAACAAAGACTGGAGAAGCTGTAATAGAGCTTTCCAAACAATGCAGGTTACAAAGCCATAGATATTACAGCCATGGAGTCGAGCTGAACTCAGAGTTCTTGGTCCTCCAGTTCCTAGAGTGGACCACGATAGGCTGTAGGCAGAACTTAACGAAGCAAGAAACTCTAGCGCACAGCCAAAGCTCACAGAGTCTCTGGGGGTCTTTTCTCACACTACAGCAGCCATCACAGCACACGGGGAGTTAGGCCTCAGAAGATGTATTCACATGTTTGAAGTTGGTTAAAATTCGGAATTTCTAATCTGTGGGCAATTCCAAAATTTTGAAATTTCCCGAGAAACAAAATTTTCAAACAATTTTTTTGGGGTCAGTCAAAATGTTGCATTTCAATAAAATTGAAACGTTTCATTCACATTTTTGACATTTTAATGTTATATCCTAACTTATGATATAATATAAAATTTAATGAATTTCTACACAAAAGTCATTTCAAAATGAAAAAAAATCAAAATGACCCATTTCAATTTCTTTTTCAAGTGTGTTGTGGTTTTGGGCAGGAGACCTTAAAAGCCCAGCAACCGCCTTTGCTGGGTGACATGTAAGAACTTGCCCCCATGTCTTTATCCAAATCCCTTCTCTGTTCAATGTTATGTATTATTGTTTATTATCTGTATTGTGGTAGCATCTAGAAACCTCAGGCCATACTGGGTCAGACCAAAGATACTAGCCCAGTATCCTGTCTTCCAATAGTGGCCAATACCAGGTGCCCCAGAGGGAATGAACAGAACAGATAACCATCAAGTGATCCAATCTTCTGGTAACAGAGGCTAGGGACACCATCCCTGCCCATCCTGACTAATAGCCATCGATGGACCTATCTTCCATGAATTTATCCAGTTCTTTTTTGAACCCTGTTATAGTCTTGGCCTTCACAACATCCTCTGGCAAAGAATTCCACAGGTTGTCTGTGCATTGTGTGAAGAAATACTTCCTTTTGTTTGTTTTAAACCTGCTGCCTGTTAATTTCATTTGATGACCCCTAGTTCTTGTGTTATGAGAAGAAGTAAATAACACTTCCTTATTTACTTTCTCCACACCAGTCATGATTTTATAGATCTCTATCATATCCTACCTTAGTCGTCTCTTTTCCAAGCTGAAAAGTCCCAGTCTTATTAATCTCTCCTCATATGGCAGCTGTTCCATACCCCTAATCATTTTTGTTGCCCTTTTCTGAACCTTTTCCAATTCCAATATATCTTTTTGAGGTGGGACGACCAGATCTGCATGCAGTATTCAAGATGTGGGCATATCATGGATTTATATAGAGCCAAGATGATATTTTCTGTGTTATTATCTATCCCTTTCTTAATGATTCTCAACATTCTGTTCTCTCTTTTGACTGCTGCTCCACACTGAGTGGATGTTTTCAGAGAACTATCCACTATGACTTGACTCCAAGATCTCTCTCTTGAGTGGTAACAGTTAATTTAGACCCCATCATTTTATATGGATAGTTGGGATTATGTTTTCCAATGTGCATTACTTTGCATTTATCAGCATTGAATATCATCTGCCATTTTGTTGCCCAGTCACCTAGTTTTGGAAGATTCCCTTTGTAACTCTTCGCTGTCTGCTTTGGACTTAATTATCTTTGCCACCTCACTGTTCCAGATCATTTATGAATATGTTGAACAGCACTGGTCCCAGTACAGACCCCTGGGGGACACCACTATTTACCTCTCTCCATTCTGAAAACTGACCTTTATTCCTACCCTTTGTTTCCCGTCTTTTAACCAGTTATTGATACAGGAGAGGACCTTCCCTCTTATCCCATGACAACTTACTTTCCTTAAGAACCTTTGGGGAAGGATTTTGCCAAAGATTTTCTGAAAAGGTAAGTACACTATATCCACTGTATCACCCTTGTCCAAATGCTTGTTGACCCCCACAAAGAATTCTAGTAGATTGGCGAGGCATGATTTCCCTTTACAAAAACCATGTTGACTCTTCCCCAGCAAATTGTGTTCATCTATCTAGACTCCGGTTCCTGTTGTGCTAGACACAGCACACATAACTGAAGACTGTCCCAGCCCCAGGGAGCTTCCACCCCAGAGATGCAGTCTGTACATTATAGAGGGTCTGATCCTGCAGGGCACATTAAGTTCAGTGGGAGCTGTGAGTTCTCCGTACCTTGCAGAACTGACCCCCTAGTTTACAGTGTGGTTTGAGGTTCTTTGGGGCAAAAGACACTATGGTGAAGTGAAAACATTAGCAACAGTAAAAATATATCCAGAACAAGAATATACATTGACTTAAAAGAAGTGACTGAACAAGCCTCAAGGTAGATGGATGCCAGAACCTAAACACACTATGGAAGCTCTGCAGATTCTGGGCATTTGAGATTAAGTTGTCCTCTAAAACTTCATGGTCCAGTGTCTAGGAAACTGGACTGAGCTTCAGGAAGTCCAAGTTCTATTCCTAACCCTGTCCCTGGGTGACTTTAAGCAAGCCACATCAGCTCTGTGTGCATCAGTTCCCCTCATCTGTAAGAGCAGCAATAATGCTTTCTTGCCTTGGTAAAGCATTTGGAGTTCTATGGGCAACAAGCACTCTGAGTGCTAAGTATATATAGGGTGAGCTTAAAAGCATGAGGAGGGGGGGAGCAGATGACGAGTCTGGCTATAGCTCTTCCCCAAAAAAATCTTGGTTTGAGCTTTTAGCCCGATCGACAGAGTTCAATTAGCTTGTTGATTTTCCCATCAATTTCTGCTACCACCTTTGCACTTCCAGTTGGCAGCAAATTACTGCCAGAGTGGTGCTATTTTCAGGCAGCAGGTATTTGGGAAGCACGGGACAGAACCCATGTGCATAAGATTTCCAGCCCATTTTTCTAGAGTCGAGGAGCAAAGTTCCGACATAACCCCATTGCCTCAGCACAGTAACTTAAGTACCAGCTGGGGTGCCAGTCAGTTGAATGTGTCCAAAAACATTTAAAAGGTTTAGAGAAGATCTGCGTTGAACCTCGATACCCTTCAACGTCCATCCATTAGCTACCTCAACCCTGTTTCTACTAGTACAGACAAAGGAGTATCCAGTGAAGAGGAAAGATTGTTAAGGGTGCCAGACATGAAGGTTACCAAGACATTCTCCATGAGACTCTGAACCAGTGACCATGTGGATATCTATAGCTACCTAGCTGACCTCTGCTCTTTCCTTAATATGCCATAAGCAACAGTCAGAGCACTTTAGAACCCTTGATAATTTCTTGTGTTTGAGCTCAGAGCGGGTTATCCCAGTGGGGAAGCTGAGGCAGAGGGGAAGTGACTTACCCAAAGTCACACAGTGAGTCCGTGACCGTATCAAGAACTGAATCCTGGAATCTGGAATCCTGTGGTCTGGAATCCTGACCACAATACCTGTGTCAAACCACTAGCCAACAATCCCACTCACTGCTCTCTGCACCCAGATATGGCGTGTCAGTTACGAGTGATGCCCAGGAGACGTGGAACCATCACTTCATGTTCACATGTAATAGAGGATGTGGCAAGCCAGTCAGACTTCAGCAGTATAGGAAGTACTCCTGCTGCGCGTGTAGCTGAATTGAACAGACATTGAGGCCAATTTAGACTCAACTTCAATACACGGCTTTAAAAAAATCTCAGCGTGAGTCTATTGTCCCTCTTTGGTGTCATTTCTTTGCAATACATGCAATATAAACTCTCCGCTCACCCCTGGAGGTGCTCCCCCGCCCCGGCAGAGCTGCACATATTCTGCCTGTTTGGTGGCTGAACAGCACATTCCAGGGTCCAGGGCCCCACAGCCAGCCAGAAATGGAGCCAAGCTCTTCTGACTCCCCAACTTGTGGCTTTAACCCTAAATCCACCCTTCTCCTGTATCAGTGTAGCCACCGGCAACAATTGCCATGGGGACAAATCGCCTCCACAATAATTACCAGCAGCCAAACTGGGCATTTGTTAATCAAGGGCAGAGAGTGAAATTCACCAATGTTAGGGGCCGAAGGTCCCATTAGCTCACCTAGCATAGGCCAGAGCATTTCATCCATTGGGCCCTGTATTAAGTCAGTAACTTATATTTGGCTCCTGAAAGTCTTGATGTCTTGGAGATGGAGAATCCACCACATCCTTTGATGGTTGGTACCAGTGGTTAATCAGCCTCAGCGTTAAAAATCTGTGCCGTGTTTCTAAACTGAATTTATACGGCTTTTGCTTCCAGCCACTGATTCCGATGACACCTTTCTTCACTAGCTCAAAGCGCCTTTGGTACCCAGGATTTTCTCCCTAGGGAGGTACTGGCACACTGTCATCAAGTCACTCATCTTAGAGTGACCAGATGTCCTGATTTTATAAGGACAGTCTCGATTTTTGGGCCTTTATCTTATATAGGCTCCTATTACCCCCCATCCCCTGTCCCGATTTTTCACACTTGCTGTCTGGTCACCCTACCTCATCTTTTGTTTGCTAAGATAAACAGATTGAGCTCTTTCAGTCTCTCACTGTAAGGCATTTTCTCCAACCCTCAAATCATTACCTCTTTTCTGCCCCCACCAATTTTACAACATCCTTTTAAAAAAAGGGGGACACCAGACCTTGGATGCAATATCCAGTATTGGTCCAGCCAATGCCATATAAAGAGGTCAAATCACCTCTCTGCTCCTACGTCACTGCTCCCAGTTTCTACATGACATGAGTGCCAGTCCTACACAGGCTCCGTATTCGAATGGGATGCAAATGAGAGGTTGGTAGCACTAGTTTAAGAAAGATGCGGTGGTGCCCTGCGCAAGGAACTGCCTCGCTTTGTCCATCTTTAATGCAGGAGTGCCAGGAGGTTCTGTTTTTAAATCATTATCACTATTGAAAATAGCATCGTGAACGGCAGAAAGTGACAGCTGGTTCTGGAAGGCTCCAGCCCTGGTGCTATGGGTTAGCGGTTGCCTCCGGCTTCCTCCAGACTGCGCTACCATCCATTTCGTACGTGCACCTTTTGTGTAAGTGTGAGGGGAGGGGGAGCTGTGGCCCTACCTTCAGAGAGGAGCACTGTTTCGGAAAGGAAAGCTTTCTCTCCCCCAGCTCATCGCCTTTGCTAGTTACCCTCCCCGTTTGCTGTCTGAGCCAAGAGTGTTTTCTATGGTACAAAGAAAACCAACGTAAACATTTGTCAGGAGCCCTGTCATCTCTTATCAGATCAGCCCGGAGCGCCAGGTTGGGAACTCAGTGCGCTGCAGCCCAGTTCACATTCCACAGACTCCAGTGGAAACCACTCCCTCCCTGCCACCTCAAACCTATGCCGGCCTGTTCCCCTCCCACGCCCCCAACCACTTGTCTCCTGCTTGTGGCATCACACCAGAGGACAGCCCCACTCCATGGCCAGTCACAGTCCACGGAGACAGTGCTCTGCCTTTTGCTCACTGTCCAGAAGGTAGCTGTCCCCTGCAATGGGAAGGAGGGTTTAGTGTTAGGGGGCTGGCGTGAGACTCAAAAGGTCTGGGCTTTGTTCCCTGCTCCCCCACAGATTTCCTGTGTGCCCTTGGTCCCTCTGGCCTAGATCCAGTCCAAGCCCAAATGGCTACATGGCTATTTTTAGCCCGGCAGCCTGAGCCGCTGACCTGGGCTCTGAGACGTTTGTGTCTGCAGTGTAGACACGGCTTGGGCTGCAGGGAGGCGCTCAGCGCTGTCAGCGACGCAGCTGGGAACCCTTTTTGGGTTCCGGGCTTCGGACTGTATTTTGCAAACTGCAGCGCCCAGGCCCAGAGGCAGAGCCTGAGGCACCCAGGGGACATTGTCCTGCGAACCCTCAGGACCAAGGGAGCTTAGGGGCCTACAGTCCAAGGGAGTTCTGGGAATCACAGACTTAGGAGCCTAAAGCCCAGACTAAGGCACCTCAGTCCCTCTGTGAACTAGGTCTCTGGGCCTTAGTCCCTGTCTGTACAATGCGGATCACAGCCCCGCCCTTCTTCACTGGGGGAGGGGGGAGGAATATGTTAGAGACTATGAGGAGCTCAGATGCTGCCTCCAGGCCACAAGAGGAACCCTTTGGGACTCACTCAGAACAGCCATCTCCCACACCCAGCTTTCCTCTGTGGCCGCATCCCTCTTTCGCCTTGTACGTGCGAGTGGGGGGTGGGCAAAGCAGGGCGTCCGTTTTCTAGTCCTGGCTCTTGTAGTAAATCCTGTGTTGCAACAGCCTCTTTGCTGTGTCTCCTCTGAAGGCTGGCAGCTCCCGCAGCTCATCGCCCGCAGCACCCTGCTGGGGCACCAGTTCAGGCAGCGCCCAGCGAGGGGGGCTGCTTCCCGGTTAGTTGTTCCCTGAGGGTCTCTTGTCAAGTACCGACCCAGCCCGAACGTGCACAACTGGAGAGGACAGCTCAGAAGAAGGCAGCGTGACCGCAGCAGGCCACAGGAGACTAAAGCCTCCTGGGCAAACAATGCAACAACTTGCCCCAAAGTCATTAGGGGACTTAGCCTCACTCATGAACAGTCGAGAGAAGGCAGGTCGGGCACGTCTGCCCTATAACATAAGAACAAGATGACATTCAATGACTGAAAAGGCAGCAAGTGTAAAATACTTTCCCCAGAGTGCCACCTTAGACAGCAGAACTCACTGCCCCAGGACGCTGCTGAGGGGAACCCCAACTGCTTGAATCCATCTGCTATTTGCTGCACTTTGCCCAGCCTGGCCCCCTGGTGTGGTCAGAGAGGCTGACTTGCCTTGCAGCCCTTTATGGCAAGGACAGTGGGCTCCCCACAGCTCCCGAACAATCTAGGGTGTCAGGGTTCCACAGGCCAATTGCCACTCACTTCTGTGGGCTGAGGGCAGCCCTCATCTGGGTAAGTGCCACACACAAGTCCAGGAGCAATTCTGGTCTTCTGCATCTGGGAGACCTTCAGCTCTTGCTGTTCATCCCAAGCCGCATAACAACCTGGTCCCACTGTTTGGTGACTGTTAGCCGGGCCCCAAATTGTCACTGCTCCAAGAACGGATCCGAAAGGAACGGCCTCAATCCCAGGGTTCTCCTCTGGTGAGTCCAGCCACCTGCGGGACCCTGTGCTGTACAACAGGGGCTGCTTTCCTGTCATAACAATGGACAGGACGCTGCGTTCCTCTGGCCTCATCCATGCACAGGTCCACAGTGCTGCCTTCCAGCAGACAGTGAAAGGAGGATGCATGTTTGCCCCCTACTCCTGCAATTCCCTCATGCTAGTGGGTATCTCCCAGTCCATTGGGGGGATTTTGCAGAAGGCAGTGACCCTACGGGCAGTGCAAGGGACCTGGGATACCCACCCACACTGCACCATGCTTACACCAATGACGTGTGGTGTGCACACGTGTCAAGCGCAACAGTTCACCTCCTGCCCCGTACCTGTCTTCTCCTTGTGCCTGCCCTCCCACACACACCATCAGCTGCCTCTTCTTGGGGCCTGCCCTCCCCACTCAGAGGGGTTCTCTGTGGGACAGGGAGAGGAAGGAGCCACTGCTTCCTCCTGGGGCTGGCTCATCCTTAGGGCCCTACCAAATTCACAGGCTGTGAAAAACGCATCACGGACCATGAAATCTGGTATCCCCTCGTGAAATCCAGTCCCCCTCGTGAAATCTGGTCTCCCCTCGTGAAATCCAGTCCCCCTCGTGAAATCCGATCTCCCCCCATGAAATCCAGTCCCCCTCGTGAAATCCGATCTCCCCCCGTGAAATCCGGTCTTTTGTGTGCTTTTACCCTATACTCTACAGATTTCACAGGGCAGCCCAGCGTTTCTCAAATTGGGGGTCCTGACCCAAAAGGGCATTGCGTGGGGGGTCACAAGATTATTTTGGGGGGGGTCGCAGTATTGCCACCCTTATTTCTGTGCTGCCTTGAGAGCTGGGTGGCCAGAGTGCAGCTGTTGGCCGGGTGCCCAGTTCTGAAGGCAGCGCCCCACCAGCAGCGGCGCAGAAGTAAGGGTGGCAATACCATACCATGCTATGATTACTTCTACGCTGCTGCTGGCGGTGGCTCTGCCTTCAGAGCTGGGCTCCTGGCCAGCAGCCGCTGCTCTCCAGCTGCCCAGCTCCGAAGGCAGCACCGCTGCCCACAGCGGCGCAGAAGTAAGGGTGGCAGTACCGCAACCTACCCTACAATAACCCCTTGCAACCACCCCACAACTCCTTTCTGGGTCAGGATCCCTACAACTATAATACAATGACATTTCAGATTTAAATAGCTGAAATCATGAAATTTACTATTTTAAAAATCCTATGACCATTCAATTGATCAAAATGGACCGTGAATTTGGTAGGGCCCTACTCATCCTGGTCTAGAGCCACTTGGCGCTGGGAGGGCAGGGGCCCAGGCAAGGAAGGAGCTGAAGGCAGACAACACATCTGCCAGCTCCTGCCTGCCCAGCTGAGAGGCAGCGCAGCCCCATTTAACTGATGGGGAGCAGCTACTACCTAGCTGCCAAGTTTTGTGCTGCTCCATGTGTTATTTTATGCAAATTATATAATGAGCGAATGTGCATATTTACAGCTAATTTACGTAGAACCATATCATCCAGTTTAAAGGGAGTTGTGTGGCTTTATTGCTAGTAGCAGGTATTGCCCTGACTGCCCTGGTTATAGATTCCCTCTGCTTGTCTGCTGGGCAGCTCCAGCGCATGTCCCCCACAGCAATGGCTGGCCAACATGCCCCAACCCTGATGTGGGTGGGTGTGTCCTCTTAACATGGGGCAGAGGCTGTTCAGTCTCTGTAGCCCATGATGTTCCTGGCCTCTCCGCTGATAACACAAATGGGGAGTTGCTCGAACTGAAGCCCAAACTCCTCTCATGTTAGTGGCCACCATATATCCACAGATGAGAACAATTTTTAATGCCTTCTGAAATGGTCTGGATTCAGACCAGTCCAGGGACTGGAGCCAAGACCCAAGATGAACCTCTAAGATTGGATAGGCATCCATAGTTGATGGGCAAGGATCCATTGGCGATGGTTCACATCAGCACGAATGACGCTGCATTGGGGGCTATCTCACAGATAGCAGATGACTTCAGGGAACTTGGAACTAAGAATGTCCAAGCAATTTTCTATGAGATCCTTCCTGTCCCATGAGCCAAGGATGGCAGAACATTGTGTAAGTGAATCACTGGCTAGGTAAGTGGTGAAAGGTTTTGGTTTTGTAGAGTACTGGTTCACCTTCTATGGGGAGAGGGCTCTATATTGTTTGGATGGTGTTCACGTCAGTAGAAGGGGGACCAATCTCCTTGGGGAGGGGCTGGCTAGAGTAGTCAGGAGGGGGTTTAATGAATAACAAAAGGGGAGCGTAAAAAGAGGGACGATATGAGCACTGAGCACAAAATCAAGATGTTGAGTACAAAATGAATCAAGGTACAAACGGACACGAAGAGAAGAAATTCTTGAATTGCTGATACACCAATGCTAGGAGCCTGGGTAACACACAAGAGGAATTGGAATTGTGCATTTATGAGCATAAATATGATCTAGTTGGTATTACTGACACCTGCTGGGATGAGTCACAGGAACTGAATGTTAAAATCAATGGTTATAATACATTTAGGAAGGACTGAGTGGGCAAAAGGAGGGGGCAGTGGCACTCTGATCCATAACCATTGAAGGTATTTTTCCTCCAAGCTATCCATGACTCAGAAACGGGTAATGACATTTTTAACTATGTCCTAACAGATAAAGCGCAGGAGGGAGCATTAGGTGGTATCTGCTACAGATCACCAAATCACACTAGGGAATAGAACGACCGCTTCCTTATGTACCAGGTAAAACATGATCCAATGGCTGGAAGCTAAATCTAGCCAAATTCAGACTGGAAATAAGGTGTGAAATTTTAACATTGAGAATAATTAACCATTAGAACAGGTACAATGGGTCATGCTGGATTCTCCATCATTGACAATTTTTAAGTCCAGATTGGATGTTTTTTTAAAAGCTCTGCTCTGGGAATTATTGTGGGGAAGTTCTCTGACCCGTGTTATACAGGAGGTCAGATAATCACAATGGTTCCTTCTGGCTTTAGAATAGATGAAACTGGTGCCAACAGGTAAAAGTCTCTGTGGCTCATTAGCCATGTCCCAAAGGCAGCTTGTCCAATAAGGTCTCACTCTTCTGCAAACAAACAATCATTACCAGTGAGTATCCCACTCTCTTCTTGAAGAGACAGCTCCCTTAACCAAGCCACAGACAAAAACTACCACAGCACAGAAATCAGTACTTCCAACCCTCAACTGTTCATAAATCATCAGTCAGGTCCCCGCAAATCACTGGCTTAAAAATCTTTTAAACTCACAAATTTGGGTTCTTTTCATTTGCCATCTGGTCTTGCCCTGCTGGGGTACATTCTAGTCATGTTTTCAAGTTTTTTGGACACATGAAGCCAAGAAAACAAATGTTTAAACAATGAAAGCTGATATTCTCTACAACAGCAGTTCTCAAACTATGGGGCAGGCCTCCAAGGGAGGCACAGAAATGTGCCAAGGGAGGTGCGAGCTGTGTGTTGGTTTTTTGAAGAGCTCTGGCTGTCAGCCCTGGATGTCTGGGGCTCGTGCAGAAGGGCCGTGCACACCTGGGAGGTGGGGATATAGGGAACAGCTGGAGCCCCACCACCCAGGCTTGGTCTCTCCTCCCCTCCACCCCTATCCCTCACTGAGAGGCGGCAGGGCGCTGACTGTTCAGCCCCTGGGCAGCAGCAGCAGCACAGAAGTAAGGGTGGCAATGGGGCGCTAAGTCTGCTGTGAAAAGTGATATGGACAAATGTCACTTTTCACATTGCCACCCTTACTTCTGTGCTGCTGCTGGCGCGGCACTGCCATCAGAGCCGGTGCCTGGCCAGCAGCCGCTGCTCTACACTCCGCCTTCAGAGCCAGTGCCCGGCCAGTAGCCGCCGCTCTCCGCTCCGCCATCAGAGCTGGGTGGTGATATATGTAATTGGGGGGGAGGGTGTAAATGACTACAGACACAAAGAAGGGGGGCCCGATCACATACATTTGAGAACCACTGCTCTAACATACTCCTGTGACTCCAGGAGCTGTGGCGCTAAGAAAATCATCAAATATTGCAAGAATCTCAATAAAAGCCACAAGAGCTGCAAACCCTGTGAGCTCTTTGGGCAGGCCCTGACTCTCACTGTATCTTTGTGCAGTGTCCAGGAACATGGAGTCCTTCTTTTCTGGGGGTCCTCTAGGGACACCTCCGGCAGCAGAGGCCAAAACTTGCACTGCATGGAGTTGGCAACACTGTTTCACACACACATTACGGGAAAAGGAAATCAGAAGACAGATCAAAAAAGCCAAATGTCATTTAATAAATCTGCAGCAGATCTACACTAGGAAAAAAGGTGTGTTTTTAACATGTGTTAGCTAACACGCCTTTTTTCCTAGTGTCAACAAGGCCCCATTGAACTTTATGTTGTCATAAAACTAGTTGTTGAATGCTGAGTGTAGCACGATACCAAACATTCATTGATTAAGGTGAGAAGGGACCACTAGACCATCTGTATTGGAGGCCATAACACTTCACCCACTTAGCCCTGCGTTGAGCCCAATGACTTGTGTTTGGCTAAAGCATCTTCCAGAAGCGCTCCAGTCTGGCTCTGAAGACACCAAGAGATGGAGAATCCCCCACTTCCCTTGGGAGTCAGTTCAACTGATTAATTTTTTTGCCTAAATCTAATTGGAATTTGTCTGGTTTCACATCCAGCCAGTGGTTCTTGTAATGTCTGTGTCTGATCGCTTGAAGAGCCCTTTAGTGCCTGGTGATTTCTCCCTTTGAGAGGCAATTTGATGACAGTGTATAAGCACCTTCAATCTTATTTTTGACAAGCTAAATGGATTGAGCTCTTTAAGTCTCTCACTGTAAGGCATTTTTTCCAGCTCTTGAATAATTTCCGTGGTTCTTTTCTGCACCCTCTCCAGTTTTTCAACGTCCATTTTAAAATGTGGACACCAGCATGGGACACAATATTCCAGCCTTGGTCCCAGCATTGCCATGAACAGAGGCAAAATCACTTCCCTACTTCCCTAGTTACACAGCCAAAAATCATACTAGCCCTTTTTGCCACAGCATTGCACTCATGTTCAGTTGTTTGTCCACTGTGACCCCGGAATCCTTTCCAGTCCCTGCTTCTCAGGGTACAGTGTCCCCCTCTGTAGGTCTGACCTGCATTCCGAACTGTTCCTTGATGGGTCACTTTGCACTTGGTTTTATTAAAGCACCTGTGTTCCTGTAGCCACAGTGCTATTTTTAATGCTCTGTCTCACGCAGAGCTGGCATGTACTACGTGCACTGGGAAGCACCCTCCTGGCCGCTGTGTGGACATACCCTAAGCGTGGGATTGGCCTAACTCTGTTCCATTGGAAGTACAGAGAGCTTTGCACAATTCCCATCCAACCTCCAAACAGTTGAGCCACTGGGGGCCCACGCTAGACTCAACAGAGTAGCATGTTCTTTTGGGTTTCTTGAAGCCTGTCTCTGAGCAGTGGTTTAACACTGCGGTGGTGTGGGGGCCATAGGCAGGGTGTGCTTGGCAACTGCATGTACACAAGAGCAGGCCAGATCTTGAGGTTCTGGCTCTAGATGGATCCCAGTGGCAGTTTGCCTGAAGGTTGGGCGGGATGACAGAGCATTTAGGAACATAGTCTATCGCTATAGAGGACCGCAATGCCTCATTGTCTGATCACGGCACGAAACAAACACATCTGCTGTTGCATCCATTACGTTATCACGCTGCCCACTCGTGAGCGGATTAGGGTTGCTGCAGCAACGCCATTTTGCTAAGATGAGCCCATCTCGGAGGGATGCTGACGTTTGGGTGACTCTATCATGGGCGGGAAGTGATTTGGCATCTGCCTGCGTCCCTTTGTCTGGACACTGCACACGACCTATTTGCCAATGGGGGGGAGCTCTGGAGTCTGTTTCACTTCATCATGAAAACAAGCTGAATAAAGTTACTGACAAGGATGTATGTGGGGAGGGGGGGTGGGAAATCAGGGATCTTTTGTGCTAAATGTATCAAACTATAAATGTTATGTTCAGATGGACAGTTCAAAGCAATGTCACTCTGTGTTTAGAAACCACAATTGAGTGATTTGCTATGGGAGGGAACCTATTCTATAAGGCCCGTGATAATATTATTCTCTCTGGAATTTACATAAATGCATATGATTTGCATATGTAAATCAGGGCTCCCAGGCTGTGCCCATTATAAGCACAGTGAGATTTTTTTCAGCGCAGCAGAAACTTTCCTTGCTGCTTCCAAAATGCACGCGGAGTCTTGCTTTCCCCAAACTAGGGAGACTTGGCAGAGCTGCTAACAGGGGATTTGCATACTCACAGAGTGCAACTGTATCCACCCCACGGGTCAGCGCCAGCTCCCGCCCCCCACTGGCTGGCAGGCATCTCTGCCAGGCTTTCCCAAGAATGGGAAAACTGAAAAAATCACATCCTCCCCCCAAAACACCCCCCCAAAACAGTTGACGTAGAAAGACAAAGTTTTTCTGACCAGGGAGGAGAAAGGGGACAGTGGGAACAGACCTGGCTATTGTGGAAACGAAGGGAAGGGAAAGTTCTAACGTCCAACCCACCCTCCCCTCCTCAGTCCTTGTCTCTCTGAAATAGCGAGCGCTTGCTCGTGGTGAGGTCAGGAGTTCTGGGCAGGCTCCCGCTCGCTTCTATAGGCCAAGGGTCTCAAGAGTGATGAGTGGCAGCCTCCATTTTGGGGTGCCCAGCTGGAGACTCTTGGAAAGTACCTAATTTCAGAAAGTGCTGAGCAACCTCTCGCTGAAAATCAAGCCTCAATAAGGTGTCCAATCGGGCACCCACAATCACTAGCCGTAGAGAAATCTTGGCCTAGATGAGCCTATGGGGATGGGAGCGTTAGATTAGACCCAGCATAAACCAGCACACGCCAGTCATTTAAAGGCAGCCCGGACAATACACAAGCAAATATACCTTAGGGAAGAACCCTTCTGTGGCACAGGGAAGCAGTCGGAGGCTGGGTGTTTGTTATGGGCTGGCATTAAACTTCCATCTCCAACTTCAATTTCTAGACACTATGGATCTGGATTTGTTGCACCCACGTCTGTGGTATCTACGTGAATTCATCCAGGTACCTAATTAAAGGGTCACAATTAAGTCCAGGGGAAAATGGACCCATTTGAAATGCTCTAGGGTTAATCTTGACAGTGGTTTTGTGAGGGAAACATTGCTGGGCCTTAATCTTCCTCTGTCAATAGCAGGGTGGGAGGGACTTGCACTGGCTTTTACAGGTGTTTAAGGCCCAAGATGCTCCAAATCTCTATTGCTCAGTCCATGAAGGCTCTTTATCAGGCAGGACATCCTCTCCCCCCAGCTTCCAGCCTGGCAGGGACACAGTTTTCCCAATGCTCGTGCTATTCGGTGTCTTTTTTTAAAAACCCAGCTCTTGGAGTCTTGTGATTACGGCTCAGAAACAGACGGGAAATACATTTAGTTGGGTTAAATTATGAGATTATTTTTTTAAATCATCATTGTTGGGCCTGATTTTTGAACATTTGGGATTGACTATACTGAGTTCACAATTGAGAGCAAAGCATCATGGTAATTTTGTGATGTGGGAGCTGGAACTGGGACCCATAGATCCATTAGGTGGGAATGACTTTTAATCCCAGCTGAGCTGGGCAGGATGCAAGCTGGTGACCTACAGGTGAAAGACTGAGATGGGTGGGAAGTGGTTTTCCCATCCCATGAAAAATTTCAAGATTTCAAACCATTTACACAATCTGCTTGGGAGCAAAACTGAGACATGTTTCATGAAAAGGCAGAGCCGGAGCTGCCCCAGAGAAGCTAACACCTTCATCTGGGCTTCAGGAGAGCCTCTTTTGAACCAGGCAGAGCAGGGACTTGAACTTTGACCTTCCCCAGTGCAAGGCATGGTCTAGCCACCACACAATTGGAGCTGTGTGTGAGACCAGAAATCCCATCCTGGGTCAAAGAACCCTTTCCTGGGCAAAGGTATGTTCCCATTAAAAGTTTCATTTGCAACGAATCAGCATTTTCTGATGAAACATGTCCGGGGGGCTTGCTTCTATATCTCAGAGCATCTAACCCGCCCCCTTAAGTTCACCAAAATACAAATACTAAAACTACAATGGGAAAACGAATGCTAACAAGCATCCAAATTCATAGCTCAAAAAGCCATTTTCTAATAAATAATCAGTGTGTCAATTAATCCAGACTCCTTATATCTTTTGTTTGACCCAACACGGATCACCAGCGGGGCTTGAACCTACAGCTTTCAAACCTACAGCTTGCCCTTCAGCTATAAGTAACTAGCAGAAAGAAGACAGGCTGCTCTGCTACATGGAGACTAGCTCACATAGGGAAACACGACGTACGCGGTGCCACGTAAGACCTGCCCTCACTGCATTGTTAGTTCTTGGTATAACTTGAGTGCTGCCCCTCACCTGACTCCCATCCACACACAAAAAGTTCTAGCTTGAGTTAAGTGGTGCTTTAAACTCAAGCCAACAGACCTGGCCTGGAATATGGTCTGAAGCTCAAGTGCAACTGATGCATGAGCATAGTAATGCAATAAGGATGCAGCTACAGGCTAAAACTCTAGTTAGCACAACTCATCAGCCACTAATCCAGTCACTCTTTGTAACTGGAGTGTTGTTTTGCAGCGTGGCTTCTCTCACTTGAGCTAGGCTTTCTCGATTGGAGTAACGCAAGCTAACTGTTGCAGTGCAGACGTGCCCTGATTAACACTAATAGTTGTGAGACAGTAGCATGCTAAGTATCTTGGTTTCTGTTCCTTGGGCTGGGAGCAGATTGTGGTCTACTGTTTACAGATAGCACAACCAAAAGTAACAACACCTCTTGTTGGGTCATCTGAGAGTAGGGTGACCAGACAGCAAGTGTGAAAAATGGGGACGGGGGTGGAGGGTAATAGGAGCCTATAGAAGAAAAAGACCCCAAAACCGGGACTGTCCCTATAAAATCGTGACATCTTGTCACCCTATCTGAGAGGACTGAACATAGGGCCTGTGGCCCTCAATCACTCGAACCAAAGAGCCAGATCACTCAGTGGGGAAATACATGCAGTCAGTCCTTTCCTTCTGCGCTTCTTCCCACTGTGCCCATGCAGAGCGTATCTTTCTCAGCAGTTGTTGATTGCTCATCAAGTAGCCATGAAAGTCTTTGCAAGATGCGTGCCTGAAGTTGTAATGTACAAACGGGTTCCCTTTCAGCGACTCAACAGTCAATACCATGCTACCCTTACTTCTGCGCTGCTGCTGGCAGTGGCACTACCTTCAGAGCTGGGCAGCCGGCCAGCAGCCACTGCTTTCTGGCCGCCAGGTTCTGAAGGCAGCGCTGCAGCCAGCAGCAGCGCAGAAATAAGGGTGGCAAACCAGTAAACATGCACGCCGCTGGGGCATGCTGGGAATTGCAGTTCTACCAGAATCAATGTTGGAAAAGTACAATCAAGGAAAAATCACGGACATTCTTTCATATTTCAGAAATCCACCCTGACGGAAATCGGAGGACCGAAAAAGAGGTCATGGCTGGGAAAACCCTCCTCATAACCCTACTGGGACTGGTAGGGGTATGTTATGCCCAAAGTATGAGTCCTTAGTTTAGAATAGGGTCGTGAAGGCCACAGAAATATTAATCAGTGGAAGAGCTGGGACTAAAATTCATGGTTTCCAAGTCAGTAGCTGGCTCCCTGCACTTCCCCAAGAGCATGTCAAAGCTGCACCTTGGGTCTTCATGAGACTGCCTGCAGGCAGGGCCAAAAAATCACAAGAGCTTCAATGCTGCATGGTGTGGTGGTGCTCAGCAGTGAACAGGGATTCGCCCTGAAGTGATTATTGCTTAAAGGTACCAACCCAGCTTCCAGTTACAGAAGTGCATTTAATGGATCAAATGCCAGCACATGACTCTCAATAATATGTAGCATAGTTCCTTGGGGTTGTAGAACCAAAAAACCTCACTGTGCTCCTAGTGGCTTCCTTGGTGTAGTTGTTTATATTCTGCACCTCCAGGAAGAATAGCAAATATGGCAGGCGACCAGTTTGGCTGAACAGAGAAATCTTCGGTGAGCTTAAACACAAAAAGGAAGCTTACAAGAAGTGGAAACTTGGACAGATGACTAGGGAGGAGTATAAAAATATTGCTCGAGCATGCAGGGGTGTAATCAGGAAGGCCAAAGCAGAATTGGAGTTGCAGCTAGCAAGAGATGTGAAGGGTAACAAGAAGGGTTTCTACAGGTATGTTAGCAACAAGAAGAAGGTCAGGGAAATTGTGGGACCCTTACTGCATGGAGGAGGCAACCCAGTGAAAGAGGATGTGGAAAAAGCTGAAGTACTCAATGCTTTTTTTGACTCGGTCTTCACAGACAAGGTCAGCTCCCAGACTGCTGCACTGGGCAGCATAGTATGGGGAGGAGGTGAGCAGCCCTCAGTGGTGAAAGAACAGGTTAAGGACTATTTAGAAAAGCTGGACATGCACAAGTCCATGGGGCCGGATGTGCTGCATCCAAGGGTGCTGAGGGAGTTGGCTGATGTGATTGCAAATGCCTTGAAAACGCCTGCCAATTGGGGGAGGTCCGAGACCAGAGGTAGGCAAACTACAGCCCGTGGGCCACATCCAGCCTGTGGGACCATCCTGCCCAGCCCTTGAGCTCCTGGTCCGAGAGGCTCGCCCCTGGCCCCTCCCCTGTTGTTCCCCCTCCCCCGCAGCCTCAGCTCACTGCGCCGCCGGCGCAATGCTCTGGACAGCGCGGCTGTGAGCTCTTGCTGGGTTGCGCAGCTGCAGAGCCATGGCCTGACCCGGTCTCTGTGCTGCGCGGTGCATGGCTGGCTCCAGGGGGCAGGGAGCAGCGGGGGTTGGGTAGAGGGCAGGGGAGTTTGAGGTGGTGGTCAGGGGATGGGGGTAAGGCCGGGGAACAGGGGGGTTGAATGGGGGCAGGGGTCCTGGGGGGGCAGTCAGGAAGGAGAGGGGGGGTTGGATGGTGTGGTGGGGGGCAGTTAGGGGTGGGGAGTCCAGGGGCAGTCAGGGGACAGAGAGCAGGGGGGGTGGATGGGGCAGGGGTCCCGGGGGGGCCATCAGGGAACTGGGGGATTGGATGAGGCAGGAGTCCCAGGGGGTCCATCAGGGGGCAAGAAGTGGGGAGGGGGGTCGGATAGGGGGCCAGGCTACACATGGCTGTTTGGGGAGGCACAGCCTCCCCAAACAATTTTGGAAACCCAATGCGGCCCTCAGGCCAAAAAGTTTGCCTGCCCCGTCCCAGACAATTGGAAAAAGGCAAATATAGTGCCCATCTTTAAAAAAGGGAAGAAGGAGAATCCGGTGAACTACAGACTGGTCAGCCTCACCTCTGTCCCTGGAAAAATCATGGAGCAGATCCTCAAGGAATCCATTTGGAAGAACTTGGAGGAGAGGAAGGTGATCAGGAACAGCGAACATGCCTGACCAACCTGATTGCCTTCTATGATGAGATAACTGTCTCTGTGGATATGGGGAAAGTGGTGGATGTGATATACCTTGACTTTAGCAAAACTTTTGATACGGTCTCCCACAGTATTCTTGCCAGTAAGTAAAAGAAGTATGGATTGGATGAATGGACTATAAGGTGGATAGAAAGCTGGCTAGATTGTTGGGCTCAATGGGTAGTGATCAACGGCTCGATGTCTAGTTGGCAGCTGGTATCAAGCGGAGTGCCCCCGGGGTCGGTCCCGGTCATCTTTATTAATGATCTGGATAATGGGATGAATTGCACCCTCAGCAAGTTCACTGATGACACTAAACTGGGGGGAGAGGTAGATACGCTGGAGGGTAACGAAAGGGTCCAGAGTGACCTAGACAAATTGGAGGATTGGGCCAAAAGAAATCTGATGAGGTTCAACAAGGACAAGTGCAGAGTCCTGCATTTAGGACGGAAGAATACCATGCACTGCTACAGACTGTGGACCGACTGGCTAAGTGGCAGTTCTGCAGAAAAGAACCTGGGGATTACAGTGGATGAGAAGCTGGATATGAGCCAACTGTGCCCATGTTGTGAAGAAGGCTAACGGCATATTGGGATGCATTAGTAGGAGCATTGCCAACAGATCGAGGGAAGTGATTATTTCCCTCTGTTTGGCACTGGTGAGGCTACATCTGGAGTATTGCGTCCAGTTTTGGGCCCCCTGCTACAGAAGGGATGTGGACAAATTGGAGAGAGTCCAGCAGAGGGCAAAGAAAATAATTAGGGGGCTGGGGCACATGACTTATGAGGAGAGGCTGAGGGAACTGGGCATATTTAGTCTGCAGAAGAGAAGAGTGAGGGGGGATTTGATAGCAGCCTTCAATTACCTGAAGGGGGGTTCCAAAGAGGATGGAGCTCGGCTGTTCTCAGTGGTGGCAGATGACAGAACAAGGAGCAATGGTCTCAAGTTGCAGTGGGGGAGGTCTAGGTTGGATATTAGGAAACACTATTTCACTAGGAGGGTGGTGAAGCACTGGAATGGGTTACCTAGGGAGGTGGTGGAATCTCCATCCTTAGAGGTTTTTAAGGCCTGGCTTGACAAAGTCCTGGCTGGGTTGATTTAGTTGGGGTTGGTTGTGCTTTGAGCTGGGGATTGGACTAGATGACCTCCTGAGGTCTCTTCCAACCCTAATCTTCTATGATTCTATGACTACTTGCAAAACTACAACATTTACAGCTAGCAGAGAAGAAAGGCAAGAACTAACTAAAATCTTAGATGCTGTATGATAATACTTTTTGCCTAAAAGAAATATAGTCAATCAGGGGTCTACTTTGTACATCAGTTCAAAATGAAAGAAACAATAGACTACTATGAACATAAGAACGGCCATACTGGGTCAGACCAATGGTCCCTCTAACCCAGTATCCTGTCTTCCGACAGGGGCAATGTCAGGTGCCCCAGAGGCAATGAACAGAACAGGTAGTCATGAAGTGATCCATCCCCTGTCTCCCATTCCCAGCTTCTGGCAAACAGAGGCTAGGGACACCATCCCTGCCCATCCTGGCTAATAGGAATCGAGTAATCATATGTAATTAGGCTGCATTGGTTACCCTCATCATGCAACCCTGACACACTTGCTGACAAACCAGTTTAGACACTGTATAATTTTAGATGCCAAATATACTGAAACTGGAGCATATACTTTGCAACTGTGATAGCTGGAACTTAATCAGGCAGTTGATATCTACTGCAGCAGTGAACAAAGGAACAGCTACGGAAAGGGAAAGCAGTAGCAATAGAGGAGGATATTCACCCTACACAAAATAAAGGCAAACACAGTGTAAACAGAGACACAGCAGTGGTCTGCAAAGAAGGGCAAGCAATACCTCTATTGTGGGGAAAATAAAAAACAGGGAAAAGGCAAGTGTCCAGTCCATGATGCCACAGGAGCTTATTGCAAGAAGATAAATCGTTTTGTAAAGAGTGCTGGAAACAGCCCTATAATGTACACTGGGTGGGGAGTGACAATGGCACAGATAGTCTGAGGCACCAAGGAAAAAAGTGATTTTCAGAACTAAACCATCTAGCATCACCCAAGCCCCCAGCGAAGCCAGAGGCTCTGCCTGCACCAGAATGAGCTGCACAGATCACTGCAAAATTGTACAAGAGAAATCCCCCAAACTGCTGAAGCAACTCCCAGCTAAAATTCAACAGTGGCCAATTAGAGCCCGGCCTGGGATGGGGCACGCTGACATGTCCATGCAAGGGCAAGCACCACAAACTAGACTTTGAAATAATTGCAACCCCGCGTGCCTCTGCTCTCAGCGGATTGAGAGAAAGGCAGGCTTTTGCAGGTGGCAGATGATGCAGTGCTATACAATGCAATAGACAGCCCCAGTCATCGGCCTCTAACAAAGGCACAAATACTCAAAATTGGACTGTTTTTAAATGCCTTGGTTGTCTTCCTGGAGAACTTGGAAATCAACCTAGAGGTGAAATCGCTAAGATGTGCTCCATACAGAGTAGCAGTTCCTTTGGAGGAGGATCCTCAAAGCTAGTTGTGGGAGGGCTAGCTCAGTGGTTTGAGCATTGGCCTGCTAAACTTAGGGATGTGAGTTCAATCCTTGAGGGGGCTATTTAGGGATCTGGGGCAAAACAATCTGTCAGGGATGGTACTTGGTCCTGCTGTGAAGGCAGGGGACTGGACTTAATGACCCTCAAGGTCCCTTCCAGCTCTATGAGATAGTTGGACAAGTTAGTAGAGATATAATCTTAAAAGAAAGTTACAGGACAAATACATTGGCTCCACTGTAGAGTAGTCATTTAAACAGGAAACTCCACACATGTATCAACACCTTGCACCTCAGTAAAGCTCTAAAATGCTTTAGTAACAATTGAGAGATGCCAAATATGGTTTCTGCCAAGTGAAAATGGAAGAAAAAAGCAGCTCTTTGATGACCTTCTACTCTGTATCTTCTACTTGGCAGATACAGATGGCTGCGAATGCCATTTTGGTACTCTCCTAGTGCCAGAGAACTGCAGAGAGTCACCATGCAGTGTTAGAGGGAATCCAGGGGGTGATGTAATTGCAGATGACATTCATTGATTCATAGCTTCCAAGGCTAGTAGGGATCATTGTGATCAAGTAGTCTGACCTCCTGTATAATACAAGGCAGAGTACTTCTTCAAAGTGATCCCTAGAGTAGATCTTTTAGAAAAATATCCAATCTGGATTTAAACATTGTCAGTGAATGAGACTCCACCATGACCCTTGGCAAATTGTTTCAATGGTTAATTACTCTCACTGTTAAAAATTTGTGCCTTATTTCCTGTCTGAAATTGGCTAGCTTCAGCCATTGGGTTGTGTTATACTTTGCCTGCTAGACTGAAGAGCCCCTTATTCTATATTTGCTTGCCAAGTAGAATCATAGAATACCAGGGTTGGAAGGGACCTCAGAAGATCATCTAGTCCAACCCCCTGCTCAAAGCAGGACCAATCCCCAGACAGATTTTTGTCCCAGATCCCTAAATGGCCCCCTCAAGGATTGAACTCGTAGGCCAATGCTCCCCCCTAGATACACAGACTGTAAACAAGTCACCCCTTATCTTCTCTTTGCTAAGCTAAATAGCTTGAGCTCTTTGAGTCTATCACTAGGAGACAGGTTTTCTAATCCTTTAATCATTCTCATGGATCTTCTCTGAATCCTCTCCAATTTATCAACTTCTTTCCTGAATTGTGGGCACCAGAACTGGACACAGGATTCCAGCAGCAGCCATACCAGTGCCAAACTAGGTTCACCGGGGGAAGGAGACCAAAGCCTTGAGGTAAGTGGGGAAATGGGATCCTGGGAGGAAGCACAAGCAGGAGAGTGCAAGAGGGGAGGACTCCTGTCTCATGCTGAGAAAGAGGGACGATCGATGAGTTATCTTAAGTGCCTATACACAAATGCAAGAAGCCTGGGAAACAAGCAGGGAGAACTGGAAGTCCTGGCACAGTCAGGGAACTATGATGTGATTGGAATAACAGAGACTTGGTGGGATAACTCACATGACTGGAGTACTGTCATGGATGGATATAAACTGTTCAGGAAGGACAGGCAGGGCAGAAAAGGTGGGGGAGTTGCGTTGTATGTAAGAGAGGAGTATGACTGCTCAGAGCTCCGGTATGAAACTGCAGAAAAACCTGAGAGTCTCTGGATAAAGTTGAGAAGTGTGAGCAACAAGGGTGATGTCGTGGTTGGAGTCTGCTATAGACCACCAGACCAGGGGGACGAGGTGGACAAGGCTTTCTTCTGGCAACTAGCAGAAGTTGCTAGATCGCAGGCCCTGGTTCTCATGGGAGACTTTAATCACCCTGATATCTGCTGGGAGAGCAATACAGCGGTGCACAGGCAATCCAGGAAATTTTTGGATAGTGTAGGGGACAATTTCCTGGTGCAAGTGCTGGAGGAACCATCTAGGGGCAAAGCTTTTCTTGACCTGCTGCTCACAAACAGAGAAGAACTAGTAGGGGAAGCAAAAGTGGATGGGAACCTGGGAGGCAGTGACCATGAGATGGTCGAGTTCAGGATCCTGACACAAGGAAGAAAGGAGAGCAGCAGAATACGGACCCTGGACTTCAGAAAAGCAGACTTTGTCTCCCTCAGGGAACAGATGGGCAGGATCCCCTGGGAGAATAACATGAAGGGCAAAGGGGTCCAGGAGAGCTGGCTGTATTTTAAAGAATCCTTATTGAGGTTGCAGGAACAAACCATCCCGATGTGTAAAAAGAATAGTAAATATGGCAGGCGACCAGCTTGGCTAAACAGTGAAATCCTTGCTGATCTTAAACGCAAAAAAGAAGCTTACAAGAAGTGGAAGATTGGACAAATGAGCAGGGAGGAGTATAAAAATATTGCTCAGGCATGCAGGAGTGAAATCAGGAAGGCCAAATCACACTTGGAGTTGCAGTTAGCAAGAGATGTTAAGAGTAACAAGAAGGGTTTCTTCAGGTATGTTAGCAACAAGAAGAAAATCAAGGAAAGTGTGGGCCCCTTACTGAATGAGGGAGGCAACCTAGTGACCGAGGATGTGGAAAAAGCTAATGTACTCAATGATTTTTTTGCCTCTGTCTTCACGAACAAGGTCAGCTCCCAGATTGCTGCACTGGGCAGTACAGCATGGGGAGAAGGTGACCAACCCTCTGTGGAGAAAGAAGTGGTTCGGGACTATTTAGAAAAACTGGACGTGCACAAGTCCATGGGGCCGGATGCGCTGCATCCGAGGGTGCTAAAGGAGTTGGCGGGTGAGATTGCAGAGCCATTAGCCATTATTTTTGAAAACTCATGGCGATCGGGGGAGGTCCCAGATGACTGGAAAAAGGCTAATGTAGTGCCCATCTTTAAAAAAGGGAAGAAGGAGGATCCGGGGAACTACAGGCCAGTCAGCCTCACCTCAGTCCCTGGAAAAATCATGGAGCAGGTCCTCAAGGAATCAATTATGAAACATTTAGAGGAGTGGAAAGTGATCAGGAACAGTCAGCATGGATTCACGAAGGGGAAGTCATGCCTGACTAACCTAATTGCCTTCTATGATGAGATAACAGGCTCTGTGGATGAGGGGAAAGCAGTGGATGTGTTATTCCTTGACTTTAGCAAAGCTTTTGATACGGTCTCCCACAGTATTCTTGCCGCCAAGTTAAAGAAGTATGGGCTAGATGAATGGACTGTAAGGTGGATAGAAAGCTGGCTAGATCGTCGGGCTCAATGGGTAGTGATCAATGGCTCCATGTCTAGTTGGCAGCCGGTTTCAAGCGGAGTGCCCCAAGGGTTGGTCCTGGGGCCGGTTTTGTTTAATATCTTTATTAATGATCTGGAGGATGGTGTGGACTGCACTCTCAGCAAGTTTGCAGATGACACTAAACTAGCAGGCGTGGTAGATACACTAGAGGGTAGGGATCGGATACAGAGGGACCTAGACAAATTAGAAGATTGGGCCGAAAAAAACCTGATGAGGTTCAACAAGGACAAGTGCAGAGTCCTGCACTTAGGACGGAAGAATCCCATGCACTGCTACAGACTAGGGACCGAATGGCTAGGTAGCAGTTCTGCAGAAAAGGACCTAGGGGTCACAGTGGACGAGAAGCTGGATATGAGTCAACAGTGTGCTCTTGTTGCCAAGAAGGCTAACGGCATTTTGGGCTGTATAAGTAGGGGCATTGCCAGCAGATCGAGGGACGTGATCGTTCCCCTTTATTCGACATTGGTGAGGCCTCATCTGGAATACTGTGTCCAGTTTTGGGCCCCACACTACAAGAAGGATGTGGAAAAATTGGAAAGAGTCCAGCGGAGGGCAACAAAAATGATTAGGGGTCTGGAGCACATGACTTATGAGGAGAGGCTGAGGGAACTGGGATTGTTTAGTCTCCAGAAGAGAAGAATGAGGGGGGATTTGATAGCAGCCTTCAACTACCTGAAGGGGGGTTCCAAAGAGGATGGAGCTCGGCTGTTCTCAGTGGTGGCAGACGACAGAACAAGGAGCAATGGTCTCAAGTTGCAGTGGGGGAGGTCCAGGTTGGATATCAGGAAAAACTATTTCACTAGGAGGGTGGTGAAACACTGGAATGCGTTACCTAGGGAGGTGGTGGAGTCTCCTTCCTTGGAGGTTTTTAAGGCCCGGCTTGACAAAGCCCTGGCTGGGATGATTTAGTTGGGAATTGGTCCTGCTTTGAGCAGGGGGTTGGACTAGATGACCTCTTGAGGTCCCTTCCAACTCTGATATTCTATGATTCTATGATTCTATGATTCAAATACAGAGGTAAAATAACCTCTCTGCTCCTATCCCTGTTTAAGCATCCAAGGATTGCATTAGTCCTTTAGGCCACAGCATCACACTGGGAGTTCATGTTCCTCTGATTATCTACCACGACCCCAAAATCTTTTTCAGAGTCGCTGCTTCCCAGGATGCAGCCCCCCCATCCTGTAAGTATGGCCAACATTCCCAGGGCCGGCTTTATGACCTGCGGGGCCCGATTCCAATAACTGGCGGCGGTCCGGGGCTTTGGCGGCACTTCAGCCGTGTGGGGTCCACTCTGGGTCTTCCGTGGCACCAAAGGACCCCCCGCCGCCCAAATGCCGCTGAAGACCCCGGAGAGGACACCCCCCCTCCCGCCGCCAAAATGCTGCCGAAGATCCCTGGAGCAGGGCCCTCTTAGGCGCAGGGCCCGATTCCAGGGAATCGGGGGAATCAGCTTAAAGCCAGCCCTGGACATTCCTTGTTCCTAGACATATACATTTACAAGTAGCTGTATTAAAATGCATACTGTTTGCTTGCGCCCAGTTTGCCAAGTGATCCAGATTGTTCAGAATCAGTGACCTCTCCTCTTGATTATTTACCACTCTGCCAATTTGTGGCATCTGCAAACTTTGTCAGTGATGATTTCGTGTTTACTTCCAGGTCATTGATAAAAATGTTAAATAGCATAGGGCCAAGAACTGATCCCCATAGATGCCACTGGAAACACACCAGTTTGATGATGATTCCCCATTTATAATTACATTGAGACCTATCAATCGGCCACTTTTTAATCCATTTAATATGTGCCATGTTAATTTTAATGTCATTCTAAATTTTTAATCAAAATGTTCTGCAGTACTAAGTCAAATGCCTTAGAGAAGTCCACATATATTACGTCAGCACTATTATCTTTATCAGTCAAACTTCTCATCAAATCAAGTTAATTTTACAAGATCTATTTTCCAAATAGATTGATTTGCACTAATTACATTGCCCTCCTTTCATTCTTTATTAATAGAGTCTCATATCAGCCACTCTGTTATCTTGCCCAGGATTGATGTCAGGCTGACAGGCCTATGACGAGCCATCCTGTTTAACCTTTTCAAAAACTGGCACAACAGTAGCTTTCTCACAGTCTTCTGGAACTTCCCCAATACTCCAAGGCTTACTGAAAATCAACATTAACAGTCAGTGAGCTCCTCAACCAGCTCTTCGCTGCAAGTTATCTGGATCTGTTGATTTTACAAATGTCTGACTTTAATAACTTCTGTTTAACATCCTCCAGAAATCCTAGTAGTATGGAAAGAGTTCTGTTTCCCCCCAAATACAAAACAGAAATATTTATTGAACATTCTGTCTTTTCTGCATTATTATTGATAATACTACCATTTCCATCTGGTAATGGACCAATACCATTGTCAGGATTCTGGTTATTCCTAAAGTATTTAAAATACTCCTTATTGTCCTTAACTCTGCTGGCCATAGATTTCTCTTTGGGCCCCTTTGCTTCCCTTATCAATTTTCTACAATTCCTAACTTATGGTTTATATTCATTACTATCAACTTCCCCTTTCTTCCATTTGTTTTATTTATTTATAGCTGCCTTCATTCCTCTCTAAAAGGCCAGTCTTTTAACCAGCATAGTCTTCTTCCTCAGTTGTGGAATTATGGCTCTTTGGGCATCTAGTAAGGTGTTTTTTAATGATTCCCAATTAACGTTCACATTTTTCTAATTAAATTCTTTCTCTCATCTGATTTAGCTCATAATAATTTTTAGGTTTATGAAATTGGCCTTATTAGACACCAAGTACATATATTGCTGGTCTGGACTTTATTCTGCTTGCTCATTATAAATATGATCAAGTCACTTAAGCTACCAATTTTAGTTCTGTGATCAGTTCCCCTTTATCTGTAAGGACAAGGTCTAATAGGGGATTCCCCCATGTTGGCAGCAACACTTTCTGAGTTAGAAAATTGCTATTTATAATGACATCTTAGTGTTTGGTTGTGGAGATGCCCATGAAGACGCTAAGAATGATCCTCAGAACAGTCATTAGGTCATGAAAACCAGACAGGAAGGAAGAGGAGCCACTTAATATTCATGAATGTTAGACATACAGAAAACTGGCTGTGCAAAATGGTGTCCTCTTTTCAAGCAGTAAGGTCACAAAACCAAAGACTTAGTTATATATTTTAAGGTCAGAGGGTACCATTATGATCATCTAGTCTGAGCCCCTGTATAACACAGACCAAAAAAATTCCAAAGTGTCCTGTTTTGACCAACATGTTAATGTTAAAATATTACTGCAAACCCATAATTTCTGGATGAGCTAGAGCATATCTTTTAGAAAGATGCTAGACTTGATTAAATAATTCAAGGGATGGAGAATCTACCACTTCCCTTGGGTTAATTGCCCTTATTGTTAAAAACTTGCACTTGATTTCTAATCTGAATTTGTCTCGCTTCAGCTTCTAACTACTGGATCTTGTTATACCTTTGTCTGATAGATTAAAACACCCCTTATGATTGGAAGTCTTCTGCTGGTATTTAAAGACTGAGACCAAGTCACCTCTTGACCTTTTTTTGGTTAATCTAAATAGATTTTGCTTCTTCAGCCTTCAGTATCTCTCTATAAAGCAGGTTTTCCAGACCATAAATCATTCTTGTATTTATTTTCAGAATGTCTTTGCAATTTGTCAACATCATTTTCGATGTGTGGACATCAGAACTGGACACAGCATTCTAATAATGGTATCGCTAATGCTGTAGACATTGGTAATACCACTTCCTTATTTCTACTTGATATTCCCCTGCCTATCCTTCCAAGAATCACATTTGCTGTCTTAACCACCATATTGCATTGGGAACTCACGTTCAGCTGGTAAATCCACCATGTCCTCTTAGTTATCATCTGTCCAAAAATAGTCTCCCATTCTATACTTGTAGCCTATATTTTAGGTTCCCCGAATTATCTCCTTACATTTAGCTGTGTTAAGACACATGCCGTTCAAGTTAGCCCAGCTTACCACATGATCCAGATCTCTCTGTAGAACTGATCTGTCATTATTTACAACTCCACCAATTCATTTCATCAGCAGAGTTTACCAGCAGAGCTTTTATATTTTCTTCCAGATCACATTTCTGGAAATGCTAACCTGAAAATACTCGAGCCAGACTGGCGCTGAAGCAAGGGTCCAAGGTGTCCTGTTTTGACCAAACACGAGCAGTGAGGTCAAAGACTTCATAAGCAAGTGCAGCATGTACAACAAATTCCTAGCGAATCAACAAAGGGAACCACTCATGATGCTTGAAATACCTGATCAACTATGGGGCAAGCTAGCCAGCCTCTCTCACGAATGCTGCAAAGCTCAGTTTGCTGGCATGGAACGCCAGACGCTGTTATTACACATAATGGGCCCGAGTTTGGCTGTCAGTTATTTGCCCAGTTTTCAGCTGCAGTAGAATTTGAGCACATATCACATTGTCCCCCCCATCACGGCCAGTCTGATGGCAAGATTTTTTTTCAGGGGCCCTGAGATGTCCTTGTTTTTCATTTCAACCAAATATTGTTGGGCAGCGGGGCAGGTTGTATATAGTTACACAATTTTGCCTCAGTCAGATTGCTATGGCAAGCAGAATTGACTATCAGCAAGAAGAATCGTAGAATCATAGAATCTCAGGGTTGGAAGGGACCTCAGGAGGTCATCTAGTCCAACCCCCTGCTCAAAGAAGGACCAATCCCCAACTAAATCATCCCAGCCAGGGCTTTGTCAAGCCTGACCTTAAAAACCTCTAAGGAAGGAGATTCCACCACCTCCCTAGGTAACCCATTCCAGTGCTTCACCACCCTCCTAGTGAAATAGTGTTTCCTAATATCCAACCTAGACCTCCCCCACTGCAACTTGAGACCATTACTCCTCGTTCTGTTATCTGGTACCACTGAGAACAGTCTAGATCTTTGGAACCCCCCTTTCAGATAGTTGAAAGCACCTATCAAATCCCCCCTCATTCTTCTCTTCTGCAAACTAAACAATCCCAGTTCCCTCAGCCTCTCCTCATAAGCCATGTGCTCCAGCCCCCTAATCATTTTTCTTGCCCTCCGCTGGACTCTCCAATTTTTCCACATCCTTCTTGTAGTGTGGGACCCCAAACTGGACACAGTACTACAGATGAGGCCTCACCAATGTCAAATAGAGGGGAATGATCACGTCTCTCGATCTGCTGGCAATGCCCCTACTTATACATCCCCAAATGCCGTTAGACTTCTTGGCAACAAGAGCACACTGTCGACTCATATCCAGCTTCTCGTCCACTGTAATCCCCAGGTCCTTTTCTGCAGAACTGCTGCCTAGCCACTCGGTCCCTAGTCAGTAGCAGTACATGGGATTCTTCCGTCCTAAGTGCAGGACTCCGCACTTGTCCTTGTTGAACCTCATCAGATTTCTTTTGGCCCAATCCTCTAATTTGTCTAGGTCCCTCTGTATCCTATTTCTACCCTCCAGGGTATCTACCACTCCTCCCAGTTTAGCGTCATCTGCAAACTTGCTGAGGGTGCAGTCCACACCATCCTCCAGATCATTAATGAAGATATTGAACAAAACCGGCCCCAGGACTGACCCTTGGGGCACTCTGCTTGATACCGGCTGCCAACCGGAGCCATTGATCACTACCCATTGAGCCCGACGAGCTAGCCAGCTTTCTATCCACCTTAGAGTCCATTTATCCAGCCCATACTGCTTTAACTTGCTGACAAGAATTCTGTGGGAGACCATATCAAAAGCTTTGCTAAAGTCAAGATATATCACATCCACTGCTTTCCCCTCATCCACAGAACCAGTTATCTCATCATAGGAGGAGTCTGCTGGGAAAAGTTCTCAGTAGGATGAAAGCGTTTGGCTTTTCTCAGTGGTTTGAATACATGCAGACACTATCAGAGAACATGTTAATGGCATTTGTTCTGTGTTGCATGCTAAACTCATTCAGATGCTAAGATCCTGGAAAAAATTCTCCACTCTGAGGAACCTGCTTGTGGCTGTTGGGTCAGATGATGGTAGCTGTGACCCCAGACCAGATTTTGTAAAAAATCCACTGATGTCCAGTGGGACTATTTTGTGACCCCAAGGAGGGTGGAGGGGAGAATGGAACAATGATGCAAGGAGAAAGCTTGGAAATCCCAGGAAGACAGGGACTAAAAGCTCATTACAGCATCTGCCATCAACCCAGCTCCCCTGTAGAGTGGTGCCAGGTATCTGTGTGTAACATGCCAGGATATGTGTGAGCTTTGGAAGCCCTGACCGGATCAGTACAGGTCCCCCTGTCTTTCTACTTCATCACATACAGACCCTTCCGAACAGCTCCAGTGAGCTCCGGCAGAGGCCTGTATGTTGCACAGGCTCCTGCAAAATTAATTCATATTCAGACCTTCAAGTATTTTACAGGTGTAAATCAGGCACCTGCCTCCACTCCTAGCAGCTGCTGTACTGTAACCCACATGCTTGATACTGCAGCATTTGATCTTGTTTCTCCCAGGGAGAGGGAGAGAAGCAGTGGGGAGGATCTTAGCTGGATATGCTATGTCCCTGCTCAGGCTGGTGCAGAAGAGAGCAGGGCAGAGCAACTCAGCTAGAAGGGCCCAGAAACTTCCAGAACAGGGTGTGGCAGTCACCTGATGGGCTCAGGAGTTGTTTCTGAGGCTGTGTAGGACATTTTCATTGTGGGCAATCCACTTGGCAGATCCCACCCTTTCACCTTGGAGAGCTGAGCCAATCAGAAGCAAGGGGGGGAAAGGATTTACAGACAGCTGTGCCACCTCAGTGCCTGATTGACAGGGCTAAGAGGTGATCTGCTGCCAGGGCTCCGTCCCCGTCCCTGCACCACTTGGATACAGATCAGTGAGTGATTCCAGTGTTCCTCCACGAGGATAACTGTGAGTTCTATGGACCGAGCGGCTACAGAGCCCGTGGAACTTACACAAAGCGATCAGCGAATTGCTCTAACTGAGATTGTATCTCAGAGAGACAGACGGGGGCAGCACTTAGAGAGGGGAGGCTGTGTGAATTCTTGGCTGGGTCCTATAAAGCGAGAGCCTTACAGAGAGTCTGGGAATAGATATTTTATATGCTGATTGCAATCCCAGTGCCATGTCGGATACAGGCTACAGATTCTGTTTCATCACCAACTGAAAGGCCCAGTTGTCGGTTAACCCCAGGGGGGGCATGCTGCTGGCTGTGGCCATCCCCAGACTATCTGCCTGCTGGCCAGGCTTGGGAGTGTTGGAAAGGACTGAGACCCGCCATGGCTCACGCTCGCTTGGAAGAGCCCATGTGACACACATCAACGCTACGGACACAGGGAGACATCACCTCGGAGAGGGAATGTGTTTTGATGTGTGTTCCAGCATAGACCATGTCATGTTGAAACCCGGCTTGTGAACAGAAACCAGAAGGGGAGAGAGTCTGTGTAAGGAACACCAGGAGATCTACTGTCTAATCCCTTTTGTTCACAAGTTTGAGTCCTGCTATTCCAAACACTAGTGACACGAGGTGGACGAGGCTTTCTTCTGGCAACTAGCAGAAGTTGCTAGATCGCAGGCCCTGGTTCTCATGGGAGACTTTAATCACCCTGATATCTTCTGGGAGAGCAATACAGCGGTACACAGACAATCCAGGAAGTTTTTGGAAAGTGTAGGGGACAATTTCCTGGTGCAAGTGCTGGAGGAACCAACTAGGGGCAGAGCTTTTCTTGACCTGCTGCTCACAAACAGGGAAGAATTAGTAGGGGAAGCAAAAGTGGATGGGAACGTGGGAGGCAGTGACCATGAGATGGTCGAGTTCAGGATCCTGACACAAGGAAGAAAGGAGAGCAGCAGAATACGGACCCTGGACTTCAGAAAAGCAGACTTTGACTCCCTCAGGGAACAGATGGGCAGGATCCCCTGGGAGAATAACATGAAGGGGAAAGGGGTCCAAGAGAGCTGGCTGTATTTTAAAGAATCCTTATTGCGGTTGCAGGAACAAACCATCCCGATGTGTAGAAAGAATAGTAAATATGGCAGGCGACCAGCTTGGCTAAACAGTGAAATCCTTGCTGATCTTAAACGCAAAAAAGAAGCTTACAAGAAGTGGAAGATTGGACAAATGAGCAGGGAGGAGTATAAAAATATTGCTCAGGCATGCAGGAGTGAAATCAGGAAGGCCAAATCACACTTGGAGTTGCAGTTAGCAAGAGATGTTAAGAGTAACAAGAAGGGTTTCTTCAGGTATGTTAGCAACAAGAAGAAAATCAAGGAAAGTGTGGGCCCCTTACTGAATGAGGGAGGCAACCTAGTGACCGAGGATGTGGAAAAAGCTAATGTACTCAATGATTTTTTTGCCTCTGTCTTCACGAACAAGGTCAGCTCCCAGATTGCTGCACTGGGCAGTACAGCATGGGGAGAAGGTGACCAGCCATCTGTGGAGAAAGAAGTGGTTCGGGACTATTTAGAAAAACTGGACGTGCACAAGTCCATGGGGCCGGATGCGCTGCATCCGAGGGTGCTAAAGGAGTTGGCGGGTGAGATTGCAGAGCCATTAGCCATTATTTTTGAAAACTCATGGCGATCGGGGGAGGTCCCAGATGACTGGAAAAAGGCTAATGTAGTGCCCATCTTTAAAAAAGGGAAGAAGGAGGATCCGGGGAACTACAGGCCAGTCAGCCTCACCTCAGTCCCTGGAAAAATCATGGAGCAGGTCCTCAAGGAATCAATTATGAAACACTTAGAGGAGAGGAAAGTGATCAGGAACAGTCAGCATGGATTCACGAAGGGGAAGTCGTGCCTGACTAACCTAATTGCCTTCTATGATGAGATAACAGGCTCTGTGGATGAGGGGAAAGCAGTGGATGTGTTATTCCTTGACTTTAGCAAAGCTTTTGATATGGTCTCCCACAGTATTCTTGCTGCCAAGTTAAAGAAGTATGGGCTGGATGAATGGACTGTAAGGTGGATAGAAAGCTGGCTAGATCATCGGGCTCAACGGGTAGTGATCAATGGCTCCATGTCTAGTTGGCAGCCGGTTTCAAGCGGAGTGCCCCAAGGGTCGGTCCTGGGGCCGGTTTTGTTTAATATCTTTATTAATGATCTGGAGGATGGTGTGGACTGCACTCTCAGCAAGTTTGCAGATGACACTAAACTAGGAGGCGTGGCAGATACACTAGAGGGTAGGAATCGGATACAGAGGGACCTAGACAAATTAGAGGATTGGGCCAAAAAAAACCTGATGAGGTTCAACAAGGACAAGTGCAGAGTCCTGCACTTAGGACGGAAGAATCCCATGCACTGCTACAGACTAGGGACCGAATGGCTAGGTAGCAGTTCTGCAGAAAAGGACCTAGGGGTCACAGTGGACGAGAAGCTGGATATGAGTCAACAGTGTGCTCTTGTTGCCAAGAAGGCTAACGGCATTTTGGGCTGTATAAGTAGGGGCATTGCCAGAAGATCGAGAGACGTGATCATTCCCCTTTATTCGACATTGGTGAGGCCTCATCTGGAGTACTGTGTCCAGTTTTGGGCCCCACACTACAAGAAGGATGTGGAAAAATTGGAAAGAGTCCAACGGAGGGCAACAAAAATGATTAGGGGTCTGGAACACATGACTTATGAGGAGAGGCTGAGGGAACTGGGATTTTTTAGTCTCCAGAAGAGAAGAATGAGGGGGGATTTGATAGTAGCCTTCAACTACCTGAAGGGGGGTTCCAAAGAGGATGGAGCTTGGCTGTTCTCAGTGGTGGCAGATGACAGAACAAGGAGCAATGGTCTCAAGTTGCAATGGGGGAGGTCCAGGTTGGATATTAGGAAAAACTATTTCACTAGGAGGGTGGTGAAACACTGGAATGCGTTACCTAGGGAGGTGGTGGAGTCTCCTTCCTTGGAGGTTTTTAAGGCCCGGCTTGACAAAGCCCTGGCTGGGATGATTTAGTTGGGATTTGGTCCTGCTTTGAGCAGGGGGTTGGACTAGATGACCTCCTGAGGTCCCTTCCAACCCTGATATTCTATGATTCTATGACACTATTTGGTGCTGTTTGCGGGGTCTCTTGTGTGCTTTAATGTTTGTTTCACTAGGCGAGTGCCTGGCGCTCTCTCTGAAGTTGCTGGGGACTCTTGTCAGTCTTCTTTCTGGGGGTTACGTACAGGAGCCCTGAGGGCTAATGCTGGGTACCGCTTCTGGAAAGCCTGGGCTTTAGCCTGTGCGTCAGCAGAGTGTGAGGCTGAGGTGCAGGGGGAAGGGGAGCGTGTAGTTACACTGAGCATTGTCTGAGCGTGCCTGCCCCCCTCAGACACGCAACAGGCATCATGCAGGCCCTCACCATGGCACTGGGATGCGGAGCCGCAAAGAGGGAATGGAAGAGAATCCATGACCTGCCTGCAATTACACTGGACCCTTCCTTATAACGAAACTTTTTCCACAGGAGAATTTCTCGGTAGTTGGCCGCAATGTCTGCAGCGCTGGGATCGCTCATCGGTTCCTTCCTGCCGCTGGTATTAGAGGAGCATGAATTGATAAGTTGGGATAGAGGCTCTTTAGTTCTGCATCCTATGGAGTCATTTACTCACTACCAAACCCGGACAGCATTTCACAGCCACTTTGCACTGGTATAAATGACTCCACGGGTGCAAGACACCAGAGACTCTGCCCCTGCGTGCGTTTGATACAGCTGTGTCCTGTGGCACCTTTAAGACTAACAGATGAATTGGAGCATAAGCTTTTGTGGGTGACGAAGTGGGCATTCACCCACGAAAACTTATGCTCCAATACATCTGTTAGTCTTAAAGGTGCCACAGGAATCTTTGTTGCTTTTTACAGATCCAGACTAACACGGCTACCCCTCTGATACTTGATACAGCTGTGTGTACTACCCCTGCAGCTACGCTCCCCTCCAGACTCCTAGCAGAATGGTGCAGGGCAAATATTTCTTCCAATACTTCCAGTTAAGAGCCATGGAAGTTGCGTGTCTTTAGCAGAGTGCAAGCTTTGGCCTTAGACAAATTAATCCCTGGGGTCTGAAAGACTCAACTGGACACTTAGGGGTACATTTTCAAGCTTTCCCAATTGTGGGTGACATTTGTTCACACATTTCTTATTGATGTATTGGGGCATAAGCTTTCATGACATGCATCTGACGAAGTGGGTATTCACCCACGAAAGCTTATGCTCCAATACATCTGTTAGTCTTTAAGCTGCCACAGGAATCTTTGTTGCTTTTTACAGCTCCAGACTAACACCTTTTACAGATCCCTCTGATACTGGACATTTCTTATTGTTATTGATCATTTGTATTCCAGCAGCAGCTATGGGCTCTGACTGAGATCCGGACTCCATAGGGCTCTGCACATGCAAGGTAGGAATTATCTCTCCATAAGGAGCTTACAACTGACATAGACAAGGCAAATAAAGGGTGGGAGGGGAAACAGAGGCACAAAAAGGAGAAGCGACTTGTCCAACATTATACAGCAAGTAGATAGCAGATCAGAGTACAGAGCTCAGATCTCCCAAGCCCCACTAGGCAACACTGCCTCACCACACCCCCAAAGTGAACTGCAGGGTGGAAACCTGAGCGTCCACCTACCTGCATTGCACCTTTAGTCAAAACACGCTGGAAAAAGAGAGGCCAACTTTGAAAAATGGGGCTCCTCTGTGACTAATAAAAGTTAGTTTCTAAGTTCTCGTCTGGCTTCTGACATGGCATGTGGCCTTGTGTGAGTCACTTCACCTCTCTGCTGCAATTTCCTCCACTGTAAAATGCTGACAGTTTCTCCCAGAAGTGAGGTGAAGGCCCAGGATTCGTAAAATGCTTTGAACGTGAAGTGCTAGGCAGGTGTTTGGGGTTTATATGCAAACTGTATAGTTTGACAAATCCCATCTCTCTCTGAGAGCAGATCACTGCTTCCTCTCTTTGGTTAGCTAACTATGGTGAAGATGAGATTTTAGCTTCGCAGAATGATCCCAACAGTTTGATACTCACTGTGTGTTAGGAAGCTGTAATTGGTCACATGGCCACATTGTTTCTGTCCCCTAATTGAATAAGGGACTCTCATTGTTGGGAGGAGAGAGCAGGTCGAGGAAGCAGGTTAAGGAGTTTAGAAGGAGTTTCTGGGCCATCCTGCATCGTACAGGGAGCCTGGGTGCCAACCTCAGGGCGGTAGAGTCTGCTAGCTGGCAGGGTGCCTAAATGTTAGGCGTTGCAGGACTGAGTCTAAGGTCCCTTTGTGGATCCAGCCAAGAGCTTTTACCTACTCTGATTTGCATCCAGAGCCAAAGATGCACCTGTAAAAGGGAGGACAACTTGAGCCCTTACTTTCAGTGACTAGAAGCTAATATCCCAGCTTTTCAAGGGATCTAGATGTGCTAAGCGCTGCACTGCCTGGCTGCTCCAGGAGCCTCAATCTCATTTGCAAAAAGGATTTAGCCAATGGGATTTAGGATCTCAGGGCTAGATTCACAAAGGAACATTGGAGAAGTGACACTGAATGTCACCGCACCTAACTTTTAGGTGTCTAGAAAAATCACAGGGATTCCCAGAGCCAAGTTAGGTGCCCTGGCTCCCTATCCAATGAATGGGAAGAGAAGTGCCTCAGAATGGGAGCCACAAAGGCCAGCAGGCTAGGCAGCTCCCTGCCTGACCTAGCCAATGGGAGATGCCAGGCCCCATTCCTCTCACAGAGAAAGATCTGGAAGTCCAAGCTGCCTCCTTCTGCTTGGGCTTCCCACCTGTGAACCCTCTGCTGGCGTCAAGAACTACACTGTTGACAAGATGCAGGGGAGAAGAAAGACACCTCCCTCCTAACCATTAGCCCAGGGTTAGGTACTCACTGGGTACAGCTGGGGGAATTCTGAGCCACTGCGCAATGCTGAATTTTGCAGAAATTAATGTTGTGCATGCAGAATTTCCTTCCCCTCCCCCCCCCAGAAATGGGCTGCAGTGCTGCTAGCTGCCACCAGGGGCCACAGGACCCGGCAGACCCCAGCGTGAAGATAGAAGACACTGCGGGGGGAAGAAAGAGAGGGCTAGAGGGTTCCTGGCAGCTGCAGTTCCCAGCATGCCCTGAGGGAAGGAGAGGGCTGCATAAGGCTGTTTCCCCCTCTGCATCCCTGGGCTCAGGGGGTGGAGGGTGCAGGTATCTGGGCTGGGGGGGGGGCTCTGTGGATGGGCTCTGGGGGGGAGGGGTTTGGGTGTATTGGCTGTGGGGGCTGTGGTTGGGCTCTGGGGCGGAGGGGGTTTGGGTGTATTGGCTGTGGGGGCTGTGGTTGGGCTCTGGAGAGGAGGGGGTTTGGATGTATTGGCTGGGGGGGCTGTGGTTGGGCTCTGGGGCGGAGGGGTTTTGGGTGTATTGGCTGGGGGGAGCCCTGTGGATGGGCTCTGGGGAGGAGGGGGTTTGGGTGTATTGGCTGTGGGGGGCTGTGGTTGGGCTCTGGGGCGGAGGGGGTTGGGTGAATTGGCTGTGGGGGCTGTGTTTGGGCTCTGGGGTGGAGGGGGTTTGGGTGAATTGGCTGTGGGGGGCTGTGTTTGGGCTCTGGAGTGGAGGGGGTTTGGGTGTATTGGCTGGGGGAAGCCCTGTGGATGGGCTCTGGGGCGGAGGTGGTTTGGGTGTATTGGCTGGGGGGGGGCTGTGGATGGGCTCTGGGGCGGAGGGGATTGGGTGAATTGGCTGTGGGGGCTGTGGTTGGGCTCTGGGGCAGAGGGGGTTTGGGTGTATTGGCTGGGGGGAGCCCTGTGGATGGGCTCTGGGGAGGAGGGGTTTGGGTGTATTGGCTGGGGGGGCTGTGGTTGGGCTCTGGGGTGGAGGGGGTTTGGGTGTATTGGCTGGGGGGAGCCCTGTGGATGGGCTCTGGGGCAGAGGGGGTTTGGGTGTATTGTCTGGGGGGGGAACCTGTGGAACTCCTTGCCTGAGGAGATTGTGAAGGCTAGGACTATAACAGGGTTTAAAAGAGAACTAGATAAATTAATGGCGGTTAAGTCCATTAATGACTATTAGCCAGGATGGGTAAGGAATGGTGTCCCTAGCCTCTGTCTGTCAGAGGGTGGAGATGGATGGCAGGAGAGAGATCACCTGATCATTACCTGTTAGGTTCACTCCCTCTGGGACACCTGGCATTTGTCACTGTCAGTAGACAGGATACTGGGCTGGATGGACCTTTGGTCTGACCCAGTCTGGCCATTCTTATGTTCTTAAGAGTCAAGCTAGGTCAGGTTACCAGGAGATCAGAAGGGGGAGACAAACTTGAGACCAGAACTACCGATAGGTGACCAGAGTCAAGCTAGGTCAGGTTACCAGGAGATCAGAGGCAGGAGTCAAACCAGAGATTGGAACCACAAGTCGGACAGGAGGAGTCAAGCCACAGGAGTGGGGGGGTCCCAGTTCCCTGGACAACTTCCTGGTGCTGTGCTGGGTTTATAGAGAAGCTGTGACCCAGTCAGGCCCCCCAGCATCCTGCCACTTCGGTTCCAGGACTGGAGTGCTCTGGTGGGGTCCAGCTTCTGCCCTAGCGACTGTTAGTAGGTCACCGGGTGGCTGGGTGGAGCTGACTAGTTCCTCAGAGCCCTGTGGATCCGGGGCAAGACCCACCGTTCCTGACATCACCCTAACCTCTGGGCTGACAGGAGGGAGGGCCACTGCTGCAGCATGTACACTTGCCTATAGGGGCTAAGCCAAGCGGTGAGCTCTGAGCACGTGTACTGGATTGGGCCCTGCAAGCGAGTTAGGCAGAGGAATGCCTATCTTCCCCCACTTCATGCATCGCTCTGGGCCTTTGGTGTCCACATGCCTGGCACGGGGTGCCAGAGGCAGAAACAGACCTGCAGGGAACTTTCACTGCAAAAAACCAGGCACCGAGCGTGTTTAGCCAACTGCAGGGTTCAGCAGCAACCGAGTGTGGGTTTTGGGAATCCCAGTGGGGCCTGATTCTGGGATTTAGATGCCTAAAGCGGCAGTTGGGTGCTCTGGGAATGAATCAGGGCTGTGTAATGAATGAGGCTCTTGTCTGCAGGATCCTGCCTCGTTTGTTGTAGAAGTTGGAAGGAGCGGGATGAATGAGGCCGGGGGTTACTGGAGGAGTAAGGAAGGTCTTGTGGTTAGGGCAGCTGACTAACACCTTGGAGAAGTGGAGCCTGTCCCTGCTGCTACCGTAGAGCCCCTGTGTGGTGCTGGCCAAGCCACTTACAGCAAACTTTTCCCAGGGGGCCCCCACTTCTGGCTCCAACGGCCGCACAATTAGCTACACAGATTTGCAGACGTGCTGAGCACCACAGCTGCTGGAGATGGTCACTGCGAGCTGTGCTTTGAACACGGGAAGTGCTGTATAGTGCAAGGTGCTCTAAAAACTCAAGTCCGTGGGATCCCAAGTTTGGCCGAAGTTAATGGACACTTGACAGTTTTGACCTTAATCCCTGTAACTTTTAGGCAATTAGAAAATCACTGTGAGTCACAAAGCCTGTGTTTGCAGCCAGGCTCCCTATAAAATTAATACCGTAGACAGCGATTCACAAAAGCCAGCATGTATATAGGGAGCTGCCTAAGCTAGCCAGTGGGAGGTGCCAACATGCAGGGTATGTCCTCAGCCCTGCCCCTCTCTGCTTGGGATTCTCAGCTGTAAACCCTCCACTGGAGTTAGGCAGCTGTGCTGGTTTTGCAAGAAGCCCCCGGGTGGGAGTGGGAAGAGGCCCTCCCTCTTAGGGCTGGAGTACTCACCTGGGATGTGGGAAACTCCAGCTCAAGTCCCTGCACTAGCTGATGGGGAGAAAGGATTTGAAGAGGGCTCTGAATGCTCTAACCATAGTCATCCACGTTCGCACTCCCTCTCACCCTCCACCAATGGCACTGTCAGAGACTCAGAGGCCAGAAGGGACCATTGTGATAATCTAGTCCGACCTCCTGCACAGCGCCGGCCACTAGTTCTCCACAATGGAACAGCTTCAGTGGGAGAGATTGAGGCAGCCCCATATCAGACTATCCCATAGCTCAGTGATTCGGACACTCACCTGAGAGATGGGGGCCCCACTTCAAATCATTTCTCCACTTCAGGTAGAGGGGGGACTTGAGCCAGAGGCCTCCCACTTCCCAGGTGTCTGCTGCTGCCATATGTAAGCTTCCCTATTGGGGTTGATCCAACAGGTGAGCTCTGAGCATGCTTACTGGATTGGTCCTGCAGGCGTGTTAGATGGAGGAACGCCTATCTTCCCCCATTCGTGCATGGCTCTGGGACTTGGGCGTCTGGATGTCTGGTGAGGAGCTGTATTGTGCATACCCAGAGACAGCAACTTAGGTTCACAGGGAGCTTTTACTGTAAAATATAGGCTCCGAGCGAGTTTAGATGCTCACAGGTTTTGGCAGCAGCTGAGCAGGAGTTTTGGGATTCCCAGTGGGGCCTGATTCTGGAGTTTATGCACCTAAAGTGGCAGTTGGGTGCCTTAGTCCTTGTGTGAATCTAGCTCCCTATGCCTCAGTTCCTCCTGTGCAAAGAGGACAACGGTACCGTCTCACCGCTCTCCAGTGGGAGAGTGATGGCACTACAGGAGGAGGGTATGACTTTGTATGCAGAGCAGGGTTTGCATGGTGAACAGTAAATAAAGCCATACACTGATTGAATGGGCTAAAAAGAAATATTGACTAGCTGCCCAATTAGTGGGCACCTTCCCTCCTGAGAACTGACTGAGGCAGGGGTCCTGTGGGAAAAGCACCAGGTGACCCTGTAATTAAAAGCTGTCATAGAATCATAGAATATCAGGGTTGGAAGAGACCTCAGGAGGTCATCTAGTCCAACCCTCTGCTCAAAGCAGGACCAAGTCCCAACTAAATCATCCCAGCCAGGACTTTGTCAAGCCTGACCTTAAAAACCTCTAAGGAAGGAGATTCCACCACCTCCCTAGGTAACCCATTCCAGTGCTTCACCACCCTCCTAGTGAAAAAGTTTTTCCTAATAGCCAACCTAAACTTCCCCCACTGCAACTTGAGACCATTACTCCTTGTTCTGTCATCTGGTATCACTGAGAACAGTCTAGATCCATCCTCTTTGTAACCCCCTTTCAGGTAGTTGAAAGCAGCTAGCAAATCCCCCCTTCATTCTTCTCTTCCGCAGACTAAACAATGCCAGTTCCCTCAGCCTCTCATAAGTCATGTGCTCCAGCCCCCTAATCATTTTTCTTGCCCTCCGCTGGACTCTTTCCAATTTTTCCACATCCTTCTTGTAGTGTGGGGCCCAAAACTGGACACAGTACTCCAGATGAGGCCTCACCAATGTCGAATAGAGGGGAATGATCACGTCCCTCGATCTGCTGGCAATGCCCCTACTTATACAGCCCAAAATGCCGTTAGCCTTCTTGGCAACAAGGGCACACTGTTGACTCATATCCAGCTTCTCGTCCACTGTAACCTCTAGGTCCTTTTCTGCAGAACTGCTTCCTAGCCATTCGATCCCTAGTCTGTAACAGTGAATGGGATTCTTCCGTCCTAAGTGCAGGACTCTGCACTTGTCCTTGTTGAACCTCATCAGGTTTATTTTGGCCCAGCCCTCTAATTTGTCTAGGTCCCTCTGTATCCTATCCCTACCCTCCAGCGTATCTACCACTCCTCCCAGTTTAGTATTAAAATGCTTACACATAAGGGGGATGAATTATGGTGGCACTGGGGGAACTGTAAATCTGGCAGTTCTAACTTCTGGGTGCTTGACTTCGCGAACTTAACATTCTTTTCAGGTCATAGTTTGTATGTTGCAATACAGCTACGGAACCTCAAGACCAGTTAAGTGGTTAGCTTTGGGACGGGTCAAGGCCCGACAGCTCTGGAACCTTCTATTTAACCACAGGATGGGGACCGCACAGATGGTGGTGGTAGCAACAGCAGGGAAAATAGACTGCCAGCGTATTTCCAGGCCTGTCCACTAAATACTATCCTGACTCCCCCTCAGTTCACCACAGCCAAGGAACTGTCACCAGTGGGAATGAATATTAGTCACTGAACTGCTTAATAAGCCATAAATCAGGGAATTAACACCGAGCACAATCTAGTTGCAGCCGTTAGACTATGTTAATGGAATATCGGTTATAAAAAGCATATAATTTTGACAGACATTCTGCTTTTTTACATAGTCATAACCCTATAATAGGGCTTCAACCAGAGACCATCAGAGCTAAGTGCATGTGCCTTACTTAAAATGAAGGCTTAATACCTGTAGCTGGCATCTGAAGTAGGCTCTTGTCCTTATATGTGGACTAGCCACTAGAGGGGGACAAAGACCTATACTGGCCGAGAGCGGGTGATATAGATATTGGAGAATCTGCCAGTCCATTAACGCATTAAAACAACAGTTTCACAAGTGGTGCCTGGTTTTTGGAAGTCCAACTTGAGATAACCTGGGCCTGATTTTCAGAGGGGCTGAGCTGATATTGGGAGGAGCTGCCGGGGCTCAGCATCCATGAAGATCAGGCAGCCCAAATCAGTGTCTGCTTTTGCAAATGTGAATGAAATCTTTGCGTTAGGTCAAGCGCAGCTTGGCCAGATTTACAGAACTGGAAGGGCACATGGGCACTGGGAGCGGGTGTGGGATTCCCAGCTAGCTCTCATCAAGCTCCCGTCCCCTAAATAGGGTGTAGCTGTGGCAGTGCCAACTGTCCGAGTACATGCCGAGGCTCTCGGCTGGGTAAGTGTGACCCACACACCTCCTGGGGGTGAGGCTCTGGCCCATCTAGTGGCACCAAGACCACTTAAAGAAAGAGATAAAATGAGTCTGCTCTACAGCCTTAGCGAAGAGCCAGGTGGCTTTTAGCTCGTGCTGTAGAGGCTCGTGCACTAAACTCCAGAGGTCCCTGGTTCAATCCTGCCCGCCGATGACCAGGGTCTGTCAGCGTTACATAAGAACTCGGGGCAACAAGCTCCTTCCACCACCTACATTCTCATTTTAACTCACTGCCTGGACTAGAGCTAGTCTGAGTGTCTCCTCACACTGGGAATCACCCACCCAGCTCCAAGGGTAGCAGTACTCTAAGCACCATTGTGGGATTCCCTATGTCACTGCCTCGGTGATTCCACGTCAGCTCAGCTGAGCGGTCGTTCTGCTTCTGACAACCCTGCTGAACCCTGGCAGGGCTAGTTGGAGTGGCAGGAGTGTGGGCACTTGTTTGTGCTAGTAAAGCCAGTAGCTGTGGCTCTCACCTGAGGAGGGGACAAGGAAAGAGGGTGCCATTTGCGCAATTGCTTTTCTCACTGTCACTGCCCGATAATTGAAAGCACAACCGTGTAGTCAGTGTGGGCGGGTTCCTAGTTCATTTCCCAAGGATGAAAATTTATTGTGCATATTCCAGGAGCATATAGATCATGGCTGCATTATGCTCGGCACTGGTCATGATGAGAGACAGCCCCTTGCCAGACAAGCTCCCAGTCCAAACAGAGCTGAGAGACAGAGAGGAAATAGGGGCCGGTCACTTGGCTCAGGTCACACAGTAGGTCAGTGGCAGCACCAGGAACATGCCCCATGCACTAGGCCAAGCTGGCTCAGGCTTGCCAAGGAATCTGTCCTGAGGTTTTGATGGACGGATTTGGGCTTCTGAGCATCTGAACATAACTCTATGAATACAAGTCCTTAGACTGCCCCTCTGCCCACGCCATTGCCTGCATGGATTTGGAGTCACTTCACTTGCTGGTCATGTGAGAACTCCATGTCTTGAATTATGTGGCAACATTTGCTCTCCCTGACATGGAAGTTGGAACAGCATTTTGGAGCCCAGGGAAGTGAGGCGCCCGGCCTGGGCCCATAGCTGGGCTAGCGGGGCTCGTGCAAGGACTCTGAGAACAGCTGTGTCGACAGTGCTTTGACGTGGTGGCTCAGGCGCTGAAGCCAAGGGTGAGAATGGAGTTTAGAGCCTGAGCTGCAACTTCAAAATTGTGTCTCTCCAGGTATTTTTAGAGTGGCAGCATAAGCCCGGCTAGCCCAGGTCTGTGGACCCCAAAATGCTGTGTAGACGGACCCTGACACTGCAGCAGTTCCCTAGGGAGGTGATGCAATCTCCATCCTTAGAGGTTTTTAAGGCCTGGCTTGACAAAGCCCTGGCTGTGATGATTTAGTTGAGGCTTGGTCCTGCTTTGAGCAGGGGGTTGGACTAGATACCTCCTGAGGTCCCTTCCAACCCTGAGATTCTAGGATTCTATGAACAGGCAGGCAGTGGACGATCCTACCAGGGGCACTCTCAAGTCAGAAGCTGCTCATCCCAATATTTACCTGACTTTTTCTCCCCCGTGCAAAGTCTACGTGATACGTCAGTTTGTGGAGTTTTTTATCAAAACAAGAGCTCGAGAAATGCTTTTCTGACACAGAAAAACCAAACTCGGTGCCTGCATCAGCCCTACCATTATGGAGCAGTTGCCCTGGTGCTGCACAGAGACAAGGGGACTATGTCTATGCTGCTGTTAAACCCTTGCAGCTGGCCAGTATCAGCAGAGTTGGGCTCACGCTAAGGGGCTGTTTAATTGAGGTATAGACATTTGGGACACAGGGCAGCCCTGGGTTTTTAACTGCAGTGTAGATCTATCCCGAGAGGCAGTCTGTGCCCTGAAGAGCTGAGAGTCTAAATAGACCAAACAGACTGAGGGCAGGAGAAAGGAAGGGTTATTATCTCTAGTTTACAGATGATAAAACGAGGCAGAGAGAGAGAGAGAGAGAGGGTAAGTGACTTGCCCAGGGTCACATAGCGAATATGTGTCAGAACCAGGAATGGAACTCAGGTCTCCAGAGTCTCAGGCTGATGCTTTAATTACAGGAATATCTGTTTCATAATCGTTTAATCTCACTTGCATTAGCATAACAAGTACTGGGGGACAAATCCCTGGTCTGATTAAAGACATTCAATGAGAGACACAAGGGAAATTAAACTATTTATCTCATTCTCCCATTCTCACCCCCATGCCAGCTCTCATTCAGGTCCCTACAAAGCCCCAGGACTGAGTCTTCTCTCACACTGCTGTAATTGCACTGCCAGATTCACGCTGGTGTTAGGGAGAGGAGAATGAAGCCCTCCACTCTGTTACAACCCCAGAAAGTGAGTTAACTGTCACCACCTCTGAGTTTCCCTGTGTCTCCATCTTTATCTTTAGCTGGAAGCTGTTTGGGGCAGCAGATGTCGCATCTGGCTTCTCATGGGGCCTGTATGCCAGTGGAAGGGCAGTGGAATGCAGCTGAGCTCCATCACACCTTGCCAAGGTCCTTCTGCTACGGGCACTGTATCTGTTAGCTAGCAATTCCCAGCTGTATGGTATAGAGAACGCCTGTAACGCCCTCACTTCCTTGCCTTGGCACCAGAGTCAATGCTTAATAACTAATAATTCAAGACACCACATGCAAGCGGAGTCATTTTCAGATCCCATGAGTCAGCTTTCAGGTTCACTGAAGTAATAACAGGAGATCTTTCATAATAGCCCCAATCCTAAGGACTAGAAAGAGCTGTATTATGGACCTAAGTATTAACCCTTTGGGAGCATTAGGAAATGCTATTCTTTACTCTGCCACTAATCTGTTGTGTGACCTTGGGTAAGTCACCTTCCCTCCAACCCTTTGTCTTTCTTGGGAACCTAGGAAATCCTGCATCTTGGCAGGGGGTTAGACTGTATGACCCTTGTAGTTCCTTCTGACCCTATGATTCTATGAATTGCCAGACTGCGTCAGATCCAAGGTCCATTTAGCCCAGTATCTTGCTCCCAACATTAGGTCTCACCCTGGTCTCTAATAGTTAGAGATTAGCTTACATATCCCTTCCACAACATTCATTTTCATTAACTCTGGACTTCCTTGGTATCCATATAAATATTCAATCTCTCTTTGAATCTTGGCCTCAACAACTTTCTGTGGCAGTGAGTTCCACATTCTAATTACAAACTGTGAAAAAAGATCTCCTCTTATTAGTTTTGAATTTCCCACCTTTTAATTTCACAGTATGTCCCTTGCTCTCATGTTATGAAACAAGGAGAGCAGAACTTCCTGATCTATTTCTCTAGACCCGTCAATATTTTATATATATTTTTATATCTTATTTGTTTCCTTTCTAAAGCAACAATCCTAATTGTTTCAATCTCTCTTCATATAAAAGTTTTTTCCTGGCTCTTCATCATCTAATCACTCTTCTCTGAATCCCCTCTAATTCTGCAATATCCTTTTGGAGATCCTGGGCTGCACACACTTCAAAGGTGAGTCTGCAACATTGCTTTATAGAATGGCATTAGAATATTATGTATTATTCTCCATCTCATTCCTTATGCATCCTAACATCTTGTTTGTATTTTTGATCACAGCTGTGCAGTGAGAAGAGCTTTCACTGAGCTGCCTACAATGATACCCAGGTCTCTTTCTTGAGTTGATACACTTAATTTATAACCCTGTAAAATATGTGAGTAGATTATTTTTCCCTCCAGTGTGAATTACTCTGTATTTATCAACACTGACTTTCATTTGCCAAGATGTTGCCCATTCACCAAGCATGGTCCAGTTTCTCTGAAATTCATCACACTCCTCTCTGGTGGTGACTAACCTAAATGACTTCGAATCATCTGCAAATTTTGCCCTCTTCCAGCTCAATCCTCTTTCCAGATTATTAATCAATGTATTAAACAACACAGGAACTAGTATGGAAGCTTGAGGCCCCCATTGTTAACTTCTTCCATGTTGAACATTAACCATTTCATCCTACTCTTTCCTTTCTGTCTTGGGCCATTTTTTGATCCATGATAATACTTTGCTTCTCATGCTGTAAGTACTTAGCGTCTTTAGTAGCCTTTTGTGTAGGACCTAGTTGAATGCCTTTTGGAAGTCTAAATAAATTCAACTGGTAAACTCCAATGGGTTCTCCTTTTTCCACTATTTTATTGACATGTTCAAAGAATTATGAGATTAGTGAGACACAATTTTCCTTTAAAGTTCCCATCAGAACATGATCCAGGTGTTTTGTTATTCTGTTTCTAATTATTGTTTCAGCCAATTTGTTTTATCTATTTAGAATGTAGACTTCTAGGGGAGATTTGCTGTGGTAAGAACTATAGGATCAAACCTTTGAAGATTCATTCATCAGACGTGGATACTGGACTCAATTTTAGTATGTGCCTTATTGACTCAATAGACTGGTTTTGGGAATACTCCATCATTCAACTCTTCTGATTGGCTCTTTTGTGGCTGTTATAGACTGTAACAGCTCCAGATATTGGGAGGTATCTTCTACATCTAGGGATGCCCTCTCTGAAGTACAAAAAACCAGGACATCCAGGATGATCCTGAGCCCGTAAAACTAGACAACTGGCAGTGTGTACTGACCACCCTTACAGTTATCTCAGGATGGATACATTAAAAGAAGGGACAATCTTGGAAAAACCTGGACAGACCCTATCTACCATGTCTCTCCAGCTGCTACCATGAAGCCTAGGTGTTACAAAACTTTGGGACATGTGAGTCCCTCAGTGGATTTTATCTTTTTGTATTCTTATTCCTTGTTTGGACGACATTATATTGGTTTATTTCCAACCCGAACTGAATCCTTTAGCTGAGTTGCAGAAGAATCAGAATTGTTCTAGAGACCTTGGACTCTGCCTACTATTCACTTTTGCTCTGTTTCTTATTGTATTTTCCTAGCCTACATCGACACACTCTGCGCACACAATAGGATACAGTTTGGCCCCCATTTATACTGGCTCAACCCCATTGACATCAGCGGGGTTGGCCTACTGCAGATGGAAGCGGAATGTAGTCTTAGAGGCAAATATTCCAACACAGGCTAGGAAAATGCCCAATGGGGTTGCTCTAGAATGACTACACCCGCAGCCTTGAGGTCCGGTGAAAACCAAATCAAGCACCTACCTGAAGGTCTAGCAATTATTCATCTCATAGAGGTTGGTCTATAGTTCAAGGTTACTGGGTACTTTGTGAATGTATTTTAGAGGGAGAGCTTAAAAGGAGGCAGCTGCCTTTTAAAGGTGCTTCTCAGTGCAGGCACTATTGCCTAGTAAATTAGAACACAGTTCAGCAAAGCATTTAAACACTTGACTTCAGTGGGACTTAAGGACATGCTTAAAATTACGAGTGTGGTTAAGTATTTTGCTGAACTGGAGCCTTAGATCCGGAGCTGTCATTTATTTCCTCTGCTTTGGAAGGAAACAAATGACTGGTCTTAGCAGTGAGAATCCTCAAACTGCCAGGGAGTCCTTGCTCCAGATACTCATTGCCTGCTGCTACTCAGCCTGGAAAAAGTCTCTCCAAAGCTTTAGCCACTTTGTCTCCCCGCCCCCATTTTAAGACTCAGTCACCCCATCATATCTGTGTGGCAGAGGCTCCTTTAGCACTCTGAGCTCACCAGGGAACAGGGCACTCCTAAACTATGCAGGGTTCAGATTACTTGAATCGTAGGCAAGTTCTATATTGATTGATTGTTTAACCCTCTCCGCGCCCATTGTCACTGCTTGCCGAGCCCAACATGTTTGTGTAAGTAACCAGAAAACATGCCTGTTGTTTGTATTATTTGTGCCCGGGGAAGCCAAGGGCCTGGGGAATGCACTTTCTGGGGTGTGTTTCTCTGCCAACAGGGAGAAGACTCATACTAAGGGAGAAGCCTCTACTTGAGAAGGAAAACATATCTATCTCTTCCAGGGGATTTTCATTCCTCAGTATGAAAGTCTCAGCAGATGCCTTCTGACTCAATCATTTAACCCTAAGTGAGTTATGTCAGAATCTCATTCAGGGCGAGAACCCAATTGGATTCTCGAACAGTTGGTTGCACAACAAAGTCCAATCATCCTGTGCAGCTCCAAAGGCATTTTTTCTCTTTAGATACAGCCACTCTGAGCAGTGCTTCCCAGCGGGCACCCCCCTCTCCAGACGCACACTGCATTGCTTCACAGTCTTGATTATTGAACGAGGAGGAGAAGGGTCTAAAGGAATCTGACAAGGTCTTCGTTTTGGTGGACCTCCTACGCCAGGCTTAGACCCTCAAGTTCAGCATTCGTGATCAGGGTGGAGAATTTTATTTTGCAGGGGGAAAAATGCAAAGGCTGAGATTTAGCCGTTTTAAGGAGTCTGTGTATCTTTTAAAGGATTAGAAATTATATACTCATAGTCACATTATTAGACATGCTTTGACTGCAGTAATTGAAATTTTCATTCTTAATCCCCATGATAATTAACAGATTTGTTTAATGATCACTCCCCTTTCTCTTTCCCCAGACATGGCAGTCCATTTCCAAGTTCACTCCAGCCTACTTCTCTGAATCACCAAGTCTGCACAGAAGGGATTTAATTAATTAATAATAAAAAGCTTTTCTGGAAGGGGGAAAAATAATTAAAGTATTTTGACATAACTAGTTTCTGCCTCATGGTTCCATACATACACAGTCCCCTACCTACATTGTATAGAGACATAGGAGACTCGTTCCAATGAGAAATCATATGCGATAAACTGAGAAATTGACTGAAATATTGTACTATATTATACATTGTATTAAACATCTTCTATCTTCAAGTGACTCATGATTGTTTTGTTTTGCATTTCTGTTCTTCAAGGAGGGCTCTAACCTTTGATTAAATTTTGTTAATGTGTTTATTTTTAAAAGGTAGAATAATACAGGTCAATTATCAGCCACATTCTAAGATAAAACTGATTTCATTTATTTTTTGGTAAGAGAAAATAAGGGACATATCTGCAATATAAAATTTCTCTCGAGTGTCATTTGTGTCCTCTGCATATTTTCTGGACTAAATTCACATGAATGACCGAATAAAACAAAAGGAGAGAAAGAAGACCCAAAACTGCAGCAGTCCAAAAGAAAATAGAATTTAAAAAATAATAATGGATTGAGCAGTATTTAATAAGAAGGGGAGGAGAAATCTACCTACGAACAAAAGCCAGAGTCCTGTGACAGATGAAAATTATATTGCACAGTGAATAAAAATACATCCTTGTATATTTATTTTAAACACAACTACAATGGCTGAAATTGGAGAATTAAGGGGGTTGGAGAAATCTCCATTAGTTCAGGGATAAACCTATACATTGTCCCTTAAAAATAACCCCAAAATGTTTAATGAATTACCAGGCAAAGCTACAGAAATTGTGTTTGGAACCAAACACGCAATTGTGGCTAGCTCAGAAGAACTAAGGGTCGGAAGGAAGGAACATGCACACACACAAACCCCATCTCTAATAATAAATGAACCCATTAATTAATCATAAAAACTCAGGGGGAAATCTTACCACCAAATTGGGTACCCGGCTAAGACCTTTGTGCCACTGAAGAGAAAAGATAAAATTAATCCAAGCAGATGGTAATCCATTAGTCCAGACTGGTGCAAGGGAAAACCTCAGTGAAGTTTTCAGAAAAACATTAAGGGTGAAAATGAAGTATCCCCCCACCCCAAACAGTCAAACAAAGTCCCTTGAAGTGCAGAATGACTTTCTCTCTTGTCAGAAACGCACCTCTCCAAGCCTTTCCCCCGTAGATCATCCAAAAGCTTCTATTAAAAAGTGCAGGGCTTGGGGATGTCAGCAGGCAGCCAATCAGACTGCATGGCCTAAGGTAAGGGATGATTCTATAGTTCAGGGCTGTCAGTCATTCTTCCCCCCCCCCCCCCCCCCCCCCCCGGCCCCACAACTTTGTTCCTAGCCCTCACTGGGGAAGGGCACTGAGAAACCCTTTTGCGAGAGACATTGCTGGGATAATGAGATTTCTTTTCTTTTCTTTTCTTTTTCTTTCTTTCTTTTTTTTTTAAGTTCACTTAGGAACCCGGGTGCACTGCTCCTGCACGTGGCTTGTCGTGATGAGACTCTAAGGTAAGGAAGAAGGATATTTCTGATTTCTCTCAGTCTCAGGGTGGAGAAGGGAAAAATGACCTATTTAGTTGGTGATGGAGGTAAATATAAACCCCTCACAGTGGGGAAGCAGAACTTCAGGAAGGGAAGGTTGCAAGAATTAGTTTTGCTGCTTTGCAATCGATCTATTTTTTTAAAGTGAAATAACTGCATGCCTCAAACTAGTTAACCCTTAAATCAAGGAATCAGTGCCTAGTGGTCAAAGCGGGAGGGGGGGGCTGGGAGCCAGGGCTCCTAAGTGGGAGTGCATGGGGTGCAATGGTTGGAGCTGGGCAATTGGAACTCAGGACTTTTGGGTTCTTTTCCTGACTTTGCCACTGACCCACTGTGTGACCTTAGGAAAAGTCACTTCCTGTCTCTGTGTCCCTGTTGATCCACCTGTAAAATGGGTATAACAACACTTACCACACGGGAATGGCAGTGATGCCCCAAAGATCCTTGGAAGAAAGATGCTGTAGTAGGGTAAAGTATCATTAAAGTAATAAGTTACTGTCATGAGAAAACACAACTCCTCACCAGCTAGCCCAGTTCCAATGCATAGAGCCCATGTTCTGAATAGACACAGTGAAAGACCAATAAGGACACCTCATTAGTGACAGTGGAGGTGCTTTATTGACAGTGACCTGTGTGTCAGCAGAATAAGGTGACAGGGTGATTTAGCACAAACAACACATAGGAACAGTCAGTAATATCCTCAACTCGTGTAAATCTGCATCACTCCTTTATTCATTTCCATGAGTTCAATGAGTAAGAATGCAGGCTTTGGCCCAGAGATAGTGTATCGCCCCCTGCAAGCTTCATTTGATCTAACATCTCCATGACCAACTTACTCGATATTGATACCAAACTCCCTCTCTCTCTGGCCAATTTACCAGGCATCATGCATCAGTGAGAGGACATTCCTCCCCAGGCTATGCACCGTACACCGGCTCTTCACCCATTTCTGCTCTGCTGCCAGGTCTGTGGTTCTGATGTTCTGCCATCCTCAGAAGGCAAAACAACACGCATCTCTTAGCTTTTCATTAGGGTTAGGATTAGGGGTCATTAATGAAGCCTTTAGTATGTCTGGAAATGTCTCTCTTGGAGACAACCAAGCATGAACAACCCAGCTTAAGAAAGGATATAAATGGTGCAGTTAGGGGGACTTCATGCTATTCCAAAATATGCATACTATGGTGATGGGTGCATTAAGTTTAACTACATATGTAGAGCCAAATCCTGAAGACCTTGCCCATTGTTTACTTAGGACAGTCTGTCACTGAACAGAGATCATAGAATCATAGAATATCAGGGTTAGAAGGGACCTCAGGAGGTATCTAGTCCAACCCCCTGCTTGAAGCAGGACCAACCCCAACTAAATCATCCCAGCCAGGGCTTTGTCAAGCCTGACCTTAAAAACCTCTAAGGAAGGAGATTCCACCACCTCCCTAGGTAACCCATTCCAGCGCTTCACCACACTCCTAGTGAAAAAGTTTTTCTTAATATCCAACCTAAACCTCCCCCTCTGCAACTTGAGACCATTACTCCTTGTTCTGTCATCTGCCACCACTGAGAACAGTCTAGATCCATCCTCTTTGGAAACCCCCTTCAGGTAGTTGAAAGCAGCTATCAAATCCCCCCTCATTCTTCTCTTCTGCAGACTAAACAATCCCAGTTCCCTCAGCCTCTCCTCATAAATCATGTGCTCCAGCCCCCAATCATTTTTGTTGCCCTCCACTGGACTCTTTCCAATTTTTCCACATCCTTCTTGTAGTGTGGGGCCCAAAACTGGACACAGTACTCCAGATGAGGCCTCACCAATGCCGAATAGAGGGGAATGGTCATGTCCCTCGATCTGCTGGCACTGCTCCTTCTTATACAGCCCAAAATGCCATTAGCCTTCTTGGCAACAAGGGCACACTGTTGACTCATATCCAGCTTCTTGTCCACTGTAACCCCTAGGTCCTTTTCTGCAGAACTGTTGCCTAGCTGCTCAGTCTCTAGTCTGCAGCAGTACATGGGATTCTTCCGTCCTAAGTGCAGGACTCTGCATTTGTCCTTGTTGAACCTCAAGATCTGGATATCTGAATATCAAGATCTGGCCCAGGAACAGTTAGGCAGATGGGGAGGGACTGGAATGAAAGGATCAGGAAGAGAGAGGGGGTGTTTGGTATCAAGGCAAACCTTTCTCCTGGAACAGTCCACGTGTTATAAACTGACTAGCCATGAAGACTGGCAGGTTTCATCATCACTGTATGCTGGAGAAAGAGGCCAAGATACACAGGAAGTGGAGCCTTTGAGGTACTCAACCAGCCTCGAATCGGCCACTGCCCGGCATCACACTGTGCCACAGGCAGCTTTTTAAAGATGAATAACAAGCATATTTGTGAAGACCATGGAATCTGGTCCAAAGCCTATTGAAGTCAATGGAAGTCTTTCCCCTGATTTTGATGGGCTTTTGATTGGGTTCCATAAGAGTTCCTTGTATCCATTCTGTTCCTGAGTTCTCTGTGCCTGTCCGCCTGAAATGTATGAGTTCCTTGTCATGGAGCCTGCAGTGGATTCCTCTAGTTTCAGGGGGTCTCAAACGTCATTGTGCCGTGACCTACTTCTGACAGTAAAAATTACTACAAGACCCCAGGAGTGGGGGCTGAAGCCTGAGCTCACCCAAGCCCCGCTACCCTGGGCTGGGGGGGGGGGAGGTGTGTGTGTGAAGCTGAAGCCTGAGCCCCACTGCCCTGGGTGGGGGGGCCAAAGCTGAACCCCAAGGGCGGCAGCCCCAGGGGAGGGGAGACTGTAACATGAGCACTGCTGCCCAGGGCTGAAGCCCTTGGGCTTTGGCCGCGGGCAGTGGGGTTCAGGCTTCGGCTTCGACCCTGGGCCCCAGCAAGTCTAACACCAGCCCTGGCGACCCACCATTTGAGAACCACTGCTCTAGTTCATGTAGCCAGTGGCTGTATTGTTTGCATTCCTCTGTCATTCAGATGGAATTATTTGGGAAGATTTTTAAGGCCAGAATTTGTTATCTGAAGGCTCACATTTTCAATGTGTTTTCTTAGAGCTTGTCTACACAGCGGAATGATGCACTCTGTGTTGGAGGTTGATTTCTAAAGCTCACCAACATGTTGTGCTTTAATTGGACCATGTAGACCCTGCTGGTGCACACTAAAGGTTCCCTAGTGTGCTTTAACATAGCTGTTTCAAACAGCACTTGGTTAAAGTGCACCAGCAGGGTCTAAATGGACCATTTAATGTGCAACACTCTGTAAGGTAAACGCCAATGTGGACACAAGCACAAATGGATATAAACTGGCCATCAACAAGTTTAGGCTTGAAGTTAGATGAAGGTTACTAACCATCAGAGGAGTGAAGTTCTGGAACAACCTTCCAAAGGGAGCAGTGGAACAAAAACCCTAATTGGCTTCAAGACTGAGCTTGATAAGTTTATGGAGGGAATGGTCTAATGAGACTGCCGACAATAGCACGTATCCAATCTGTGACTGCTAGCAGCAAATATCCCCCGAAATAAGTGATGGGACACTAGATGGGGAGGGCTCTGAGTTACTACAGAGAATTCTGTCCCAGGTGTTGGCTGGTGGGTCTTGCCCACAGGCTCGGGGTTTAACTGATCGCCATATTTGGGGTCGGGAAGGAATTTTCCCCTGGGTCAGATTGGCAGAGACACTGGGTTTTTTTCACCTTCTCTGCAGCATGGGGCACGGGTCACTTGCTGGTTTAAACTAGTGTAAATGGTGGATTCTCTGTAACTTGAAGTCTTCAAACCATGATTTGAGAACTTCAGTGACTCAGCCAGAGGTTAGGGGTCTGTTACTGGAGAGGGTGGGGGAGGTTCTGTGGCCTGCGATGTGCAGGACGTCGGATTAGATGACCATGATGGTCCCTTCTGGCCTTAAAGTCTATGACTTTATGATGTGCTATAGAAATCAACCCCCACAGAGCACATTAGACAAATCTCCATTTCCCTAGATCTTCAGAACTCTGGTTCTCACTGCCCGAGAGGGTCTTCTCTCCCTGTGTGCTGTGGTGACAACAGCAATCAGCTATGTGCTCACAGTATATTGGTTTTAACCTCTGGGGGCAGAGCATTTCCAGTAGAGGGCTCTCCACTCCAGAACTTGCTTCCCAGATGGGTCTTATGTAGGGTATGTCTACACTTCGAGCTGGACATGTAATTTCCAGTTTGAGAAGACATAACCACACTAGCTCTGCTCAAACTAGTGTGCTAAACACAGAGTGTAGCTGCAGTGGCACAAAGCATGGGAGGTGATAGCCACCCGAGCGCATAGTTAGCATCTCAGATGGGATTGTTCTCAGGGTGGCTAGCCCCTCCTGCTGCTTGCACCGCCATGGCTGCATTCTATTTTTAGCTCTCATTGTATGTTAACTGTCATCAAGCTAAATGGGTATGTCACCTTCTAGCTCCAGGTGGACATACCCAGAGTCTGAGTTTGTTAGTCTTTGGAGTGCAAGTCCATGTGCAGTTCTCTTGGTCTGGGGACACTCTGAAGTCCTCTCTGGATAATATTGTGCAGGTCTGTTATTATGTTGAGTATCACTTGGATACTATAGTGATGTGGAGTGTTCTAGACACACCTAAAAGGGACATAAGATTAGACCATATTAGTGGGTCCCCATCCTCCTATTGAAGTCAACAGCAAAACGTCCACTGATTTCAGAGTTTTGAAATTCTCCCTGTCCTGAAGGAACGCAGGAGAGCTGTGTCCTAGCTTTTTTGCAGGAAATTAATTGTTCAAAAGAATTCCCCCAGCAGGGCAGACAGTTCTCACCAGGAAGCTTGGAATGTACTTTGGTTTATAGTTGAGTGAGATTAAGAATTTTTACCTTTACTTGACACTGAATGTGGTATTACATTATTTTACCAATACCCACAGCACCACAGAGAGGGTGGTCATCCAGGGGGTGTGTTTCTAGTGGGGTCTGGGTTTATTTGTAGTCACCTGTTTGGATATGTAGCTAAGGAGGCCCATTGAAAACTTGCCCATCTTCAGTGGTAGGTACCTAAATAGAACTTCCAAAGTCCATATTTAGTCTTAGAATCTATTGAAAATTCTATTAATCTATGGGGAGTCTGCTGAAACCAGTAGAGTAACTCCTCAATTTTGCCTTGTGTAAGTGAGATCAGAATCTGGCTCTTAGCTCTTGCTGTCATCCCAAAGACATCTGCATGACAACCAGAGCAACCAAAAGCATGTCCTAATGAGGATCCCACTGTTACAATTTGGGGCCTAAGAGTGAATGAAAGTTGTCAGAAGGCGTGAGGGCGTTCAAACCACAACGGAAGGTGCCACGTTGATTGGTGCCAGGGGCTGTGTGACACACAGACCCTTGGCAAAAGGTCCTCTGGTCTTTGCAAACAACTCTTGTCTCAGACCTGACAAACTCACTACTCCAAAAACATGCCTTGCAGGGTATGTATCCATATGGGGTAACATGTAAGGTATCCACAAAAAGCTCATAACTTATTAAGACTCATCAGAGAGGGGTTCACCCCATCTATAAATAGAGACAAAATAATGTTTCAGTATAACCCAGAGTGGGGTGAGGCACTCTGTATCCATTCACTGAGGAAACATCTTGGGGAACAGGGATGTCTTCACAGGAACCAGGAACCAGCTAGCTCTGCAACAGACAGAACCTGGGGGGGAACCCTACTTTATCCCCTTTCCTGGGGTTTAGTTTTACTGCTATCTTATAAACAACAGCAGCATAAACCTCCACCTAAGCTTCCACCCAGGGCTTAACGTTAATGTCTCTAGGATTTCCCTCCTCTGTCCTAGATTCCTAGTTCCCTCTGTCTTCCAGAGAAACTCTTCTCTTGCTCCCTTTCCCTCCATTTCATATGCTGGTTGGCGTTAACAGAACCCACCAGCCAGCAGCAACTGAGTAGAATTTTAATGCGGTGTGTCACCACATGAGCTGAGGGTGACTCAGCAGAAGAACCCAACTTCCTGTTCAGAATTAGAATGTGCTGCCCTGCTACATGGTCACCTGAGTACAGCAAGATGTACGTGGGCTCTAGTGCTAAGCACGTCACCACTGATCTCCCGCAGAGGGGGGTTGGGTGCAGGCTGAACATGCACCTTCCTCATGAGTGGGTCACCGCCCCACTCACTCCAATTTGGCCTGGCCACCCCTCTGTCATGACAGAGGGGCAGTTGGGCCAAATCTGCCGCCTTAAACCAATGAGAGGGGGCAGCACACTGAAGTTTTGTCTAAGGTGGCAGACTGTCTTGAGTGGCCTCTGCTGCCTCTGACTCACATTCAAGTTACATGATGCCCATTAGCATGTTCTTCTCTTCTCTTAAGTTCATAGAGTCCATGTCCCGTGTTCCTTACTCCCGTGAAGGTTGTGTGGAGTCTACAAATAAGTTCCTGTTTTGGGCTGGGTTGCATGGGCCCACATTTACTGATCTGCCATGTGTTAGGTTGCTTGGGGCCCCGGGTACCTCCATTAGGTCAGGCAGCAAGAGACCCATGTCCATATTCCTGGTCCACAAGCTGCCGTCTGATGGGGAAGGCTATTGTGTCTAATTTCTGTAACAAATACTCATCAAGTTAGGAAGATCATTCCCACATTGGTCAGCTGAATGTTCTGGAGCTATTTCTCCTTGTTGCTCATGTGCGCAATTCCATTTTCCTCTCCTGGAAAGCTGAGAGCCTGATTCTGATGTCACTTGCACCAGTGTAAATCAGGAGTAACTCCACAGCAGTTAATTGAGTTACACTGGTATAAGTGAGGGGAGAACTGGGCCTTAGTCTGAGATTTGGGGAACTTTGTGAAGATGATGATGGGAAATGCTGGCCTTAGCAAGGGCCCTGAATATCAGTTCTTTCTCTCTGATGAATATGGATGGTCTCTCCTTTGACATATATTCTTCCCCCATCCTCTGCATATTTTACTCCTGGGGGAGTTCTGCACCACTGTGCATGCGCAGAATTCAGGTGCACCGCAGATTTTGTTTTTTCTCCACATTATGCCTTTTGCCCACCAGGGGCTGTTGTGGCACCAGAACAGAGGGCAGCTGGCTCACTGGCTTTAGCAGTCAGCAGCCGATATTGAGGAGGAGAGGCTGTGTTCCTCGGGGCCCTGTCTGCAGGGGCAGACAGAGTGGGACACATGGGTCTGGCTGGGAGGTTCACATAGTTTGGGGTTCAGAAGGGCTAGTGAGGGGGACAGACTGGGATGGGGGCTCAATGGGAGTGGGGGTGCAGGGCCACATGAGGACAGAGGACGTCTAAGTGTGGGTTCAGGGACAGTGGGGGCAAGGGGTGCATGGAGGGTGAGGGGGGTTGAGAGACACATGGGGACAGGGAGAGAGATGCATGGGGACAGGGGAGGGGGTACAGGGACACATAGGGATAGGTAGAGGAGGAGTGCAGGGACACATGGTGGCGGGGAGGAGCAGTGGCTGAGTGGGGGGTGCAGAGACACATGGGGCGGGGGATGGCATGCAGGGACACATGGGCACAGGGGCAGATGTGCCTGGCTGAATGGGAGAGGGAGGGGTCATCCAGGCTCTGCATGGTGCAGGCTCCCCAACTCCCTTACAATCTCTCACCCCCAAAAAACCTGTTCTGTACTTCTCCCACCCACACTCAACAACCCTCCAGTTTCACTCCCAGGCTCCTTCTTAGCAATTACTTCCCTCTCCCTGAGCTTCTCCATTCCCGTTGACTCCTCCAAGCCTTTGCACTGCCTCTGAGAGGTGTGGGAAATATATTTCTGTATTGTAGCTTAAATAAATTATTACTCAAAGTTCTGTATTAATATGTCTAGTAAGGAATCTATTTGTCTAAAAACATTTCCTGAATCCTTTTTGTTGTCTATAGTTACAGGCATACTTGTTGACAGGTATTCTGAAATAAATTACTAAAATAATAGAAACTGGGGTGATTATATTGTGTTGTTTTGACAAATAAAATATGCGAAATTTTGCAGAATTTTAAAATGTTTTCACAGAATTTTGAATATTTTGGTGCAGAATTTTTAATGTTTTGGCACAGAATTCCCCCAGGAGTAATCTTTCCCCTCACTCTTCTGTCTCTTCTCCCAGACTCCCACTCACATAGGACATTGCCCAGCTTTCAAAGGTGCAGAGGTTGAGGCTCTTTTGTACCATGCTTTGGATGAGAGGTCTTGGCTGGTCTTGTGGCCAAGGCATTAATTGTATGTTGTACTTTGTATTAAAGCAACAAGAGATTTATTTAAAAATTATATTAGTTTAATTTGTATGTAAGAATTATAGAACACTGAAAGCAGAGCCTGCTGTGAACTGTAGCCTGCCACAGTGTGACCTGCCTTCCCCAGTCTAAATGATGCCCCCTTCCACAATGAAGGCTGCCCTTTGGCCTCTACAGCCAAACCCACGTTACTGTGCACAAACTGCAACTCAGAAGATCTGCGCTCTCTTCCTGTGTGACCCTGGGCAAGTCCCATCACATCTCTGTGCTTCTGTTCCCGGCCTGTCATTTCGGGTGATAACCTCTCCTTTGCCTGTCTTGTCTCTTCAGACTGTGAGGTCCTGGGAGCAGGGACTGTCTCTGATTGTGGGTCTGTGCAGTGCCCAGCACAATGGGGCCCTGATCTCAGGTGGAGCCTCCAGGTGCTTCTGTCGTACAAATAATAATAATAGATGTCAATCCCTCGTACTGAAGTTCCTCGTGGAACCTGGTATTGCAGCCCGGGTATTCCAAGGGCAGACGAAATAACCAAATGATTATCGGTCCTCCAACTATTTAATCCTGGGGACCACTTTATAAGAGAGAGACCCACTTCTGGAGCTGACTCTGTAACACCCACCCTTGATTGGTATCCCCAATCCTTGTTACATAATGGGAATACTTAGAGGCCCCAGTCAGAGTTCAGACCCCTGTTGTACAAGGCGCTGTACAGTCATAGACTGAACAGACAATTCCTGCCCTAAGGAGCATTCCGCTGAAATTCAGGAGCTATTGATACTCCACAGACCTAATACCATCCCTGCCAACTACCGTTCATGTCTACCAGTCTCAGTAAAATTCCCAGGTGCTTCTGTCTCGCTTTGCATCCTGCCCCAGTTCAAGCTCTTTGCTCTGAAGCCTTCTGCATCTCTTGCTGTGACAATGACCCTTGCTAGTATGGTTTGGTGTGGAGAGGGCTGGTATCACTCTGATTCCAGACTTTTTGACCCTCTTAAACATATAAATCTTGTTTTGTAGCCAGGGCCCCGCTGCTCTCCTGTCATGTGAGAAGAAACCTGAACTGGATACACTGGAGGTTGCTACTACCACCAAGCACCTTGCGCTCTGCCTGCCTGCTGAGCTGGGACTATCAGAAATACTGGCCAAAAGAGTCACCAGGATGCTTGTTTGCTTGCTTCACATCATCATCTATATTACTTCTTTCAGAACCATCGGATCCTAATTGGAAAATCCCCTAGCAGTTTGAAGCCCGGTTTGCTTTGTGATCTTCTGCTCCATCATGGAGAATTAGAGACAGATCTTGGAGAGACCATAGGAAGTCAAACAAATACACTAACTTACTAAGAAAATTCCCTCCTAATTAATATACAAACACATAAAGCAACAACAAGCTTCTACTCTAAGCAGACTATAGGGGCCATGATCCTCATGCTACAATAGATGTCAGATTGTCCAATGGGGACACAAGGTGGGTGAGGAAATATCTTTTATTGGACCAACTTCTGCTGATGAGAGACAAGCTTTCGAGCTTACACAAAGCTCTTCTTCAGGTCTAATTGTTTAATGATAATTCCTTCATTTCTTATGGCAACTTTTATCAGAAGGATCCCAAAGCACTTTTCAGAGAATGCCGGGGTCAATTCGGCCCTCACCTACACCAGTGGAACCACACTGAATTCAATGGAGTCACACCCGTGTAAGAGAAAGCAGTGTGGCCTACTTTATTGTTACAGCGGGAGTCACCAGATGGCGCTCTTACACATGGTTTTACAAGCTCTTTTTCCTAGCATGAGCGCGCTGTTCGGTCTTTGAAGAAGTTATGCATCGCTGCTAGACAAGGTCTACAATCTGACCTCGGGATGTGATTCCCCTGTGTGTGTTACATACCCTGCTAGTTCTCATCAAGTTCGTGTGCGTATACATAGCAGTGTAGCTGCAGTCCTTTGGACAGTGGCAGTAGAGGCACAGCTCATTCAGGCCGAGTACAAATGAGGGCTGTCAATTAATAGCAGTTAACTCATGCGATTAACTAAAAAAAAATTAATCATGATTAAAAACATTAATCACAATTAATCGCTCTGTTAAGCAATAGAATACCAATAGAAATGTATTAAATATTTTTGGATGTTTTTCTATATTTTCAAATATATCGATTTCAATTACAACACAGAATATGAAGTGTACGGTGCCAGGATGCCCACATGAGATAGACCATGTCAGGCCAGAAGCAGCAGTCACTAATGCCATCTGGAAGCTGGTTACTGCAGATTGCTACATGTCCATGGCTAACCAGTTTGAAGCTGGCAAATCAAGTGTGGGGGTTGTTATGGCAAAGGTTTGTGAGGCAATCAGGACTCTGATGTACCCAAAAGTGATTGGTATTACAAAACTTCCTGAAATAATTGCTGGGTTTCAGAAAATGGGCTTTCCAAACTGTGCTAAGGCCACTGACGGGATTCATGTGTCCATAGTTTGCCCTCTGCAAAGAGCACAAGTACCTAAACCACAAAAGTACTACTCCAACTTTAGGCAGGCCTTGGTCAGCCATGGGGAAAATTCATGGGCGCCAGCATGGGATGAACTGGTAAGATGCATGGTGCCAGGGTGTCCTGAATATCAGGACTTTACCTTCATGGACAAGCTGGGACATTATTCCCATCGAATGACATTGTTAGAAATGGAGTCACTGTCCTCATTTTTATTCCAGAGGAACCTGATTACCCTCTGTTGCCCTTGGTTTATGAAACTGTACCCTGATTTAAGAGGACTGGCAAAAGCAGGTTCAACTACACTTCAGTAGTTTTAGGATGGTGGTGGAATGTGCGTTTGACAGACTGAAATCCCATTGGCGCTGCCTTCAAAACTGTTTGGATGCCAGTCATCAGTGCAGTCAGTATTATTGTGGCCTGCTGCATTCTGCACAAAGTCTGCGAGGCAAGTGGGAAGTTTGGAGAGGGACAGGCTGGGAAGCACAGGCCCAGGAGATTATGGGATAGTGTTGGTGGATGCTCCAGACCTAAGTCTGGTGACTCAGACTTGAGTTGCATCCACATTGCAAAATGCCTCAGCTTTGACCTGTGTCACAGTGGGACTTGGACTCTGACCCTCATCTACATCAGGGTCCATGGGCCTAAGTCCAGAGGGGTTCCTGGACTGATTCAGACTGATTTCTGTGTGGAGAGAAGCAGGGTTTGGGCTTAAACCTGAGTCTGAGCCCAGGCTCAGTGTGCTGTGTAGACATATCCTTCATGACCTGTCCAATTGGAAATAGACTGAGACCCATGAAACTCATTTTACATAGCTCACCAAACAGATGCCAGATGGTAATTACTTGTGGTCACTGGGCATCCCTTATTGGAGTCTTGTGCCACTTATTGGGCCAGCTTTTCAGGCAGAGGTTGCAATCCCTCAGCTGTTACCCTGGCTTGCTGGGATCACCAGGCTCAGAGGGAATTATGGGACGATACCCCAAATGGACAGATCCGATGATAGAGTAAACCAAACTGGGCTTGGCTCTATGACCGTGCTCACAACAGAGTCACAGCAGTTGAGAAGAGCTCCTATTCAGAGATGATATGGCAGCATCTCACATTAGGGGACTGTGATGGGATCCCAGGAACATCTGCTTCTCCATGTGAAAGTTCTGGAGCCACAGTTGGTCATCTCATGTCTGCATGACAATGTGATCCTACCAGTTTGTGTTTGTGGCCCTGTACCAGAAGTGCTGGTTTGCACATAGGGAATCTGCAGCTAAGACCACTGGCATCAGCTGGGTTGTGACTAGCATGTCAACAACCCTTTTTGGCAGATCAAAATGTCCACCAGCATCTCTCAGATGCTACTTCTGATTTCTGAAATAGGACTGACAGCATGAATTGGAAGTCTTCCACTGGGTCAGGATCCATGTTGATGGCTCCGGCTGCTGGGAGCATGCGGACACAAAATGGTTCAGCTGGATTTATTGGTAGGCAAAAACCACCAAAAACACTTCTGATTGACTCCTACAGGACAGACAGACAAGTTCACCCTCAACCCACTGTGAAGCCAGCCATAGAATCATTTCAGCTGGCGAGGGTGCTAGGAGTCCTGGGATATTATGGTATGTGCTCATGTAATGCTGACAGACCGGGGGGCAGGATTGAACTGGGGACCTCTGGAGCTTAGTGTAGGAGCCTCTACCGCATGAGCTAAAAGCTCGCTGGCTCTTAGCTAAGGCTGTAGAGCAAACTCATTTAACTCTCTCCCTAAGTGGTCTCGGTGCCACTAGATGGGACAGAGCACCACTCCCAGGAGGCGTGTGGGTTACACTCGCAGAAGCTGGAGTTCTGACTTGGCTTTGTGTATTGCAGTATGGATGTGCCAGCCAGGTCATAAGGCTTGGGTTTCCCATGCAGTGTGGACACTCAAGCATAGGCTTGGAAACACCAAATCTGCAGGTGCAGGTCACACAGTACCAGGCTCACCAGGCTGTGCAGACGTATCCAAAAAGGCTTCTCACTGGCAGTCCCAGCAGGGAGGAAAAAGGACTGAAGGAGCCTGAAGATTGAATTTACCCTCCAGGTCAAGGTAGTGCCATATTGGTGAGGCAGTGAAGCCACGCCTTAGGACATGCTCTTCTGGGAAATCAGCACTGCTCAGGGTTAGGCACATTTAGCCTTTACACTGACTTCTCCTGTTCGATGGCTCCCACTAAGTGCACTTGTTGTACTAGTGATCATACCACATGTAAAGGATAATGGACCAGAGACTACGCTTCCTTGCATCTCGGGTTGTCATCTACATCCATCTTGAGTGCAAATGGGTGTGAAACTGTGGCCATTCTGATCCGGTAGCAATTCACATACACACACTGCACCAGTGTAGGCAATGATCCAAGGTACGAGACAGTGGGGAATCGGGCCCTCACGGCCAGAATTTTCAGAAGAGCTCAGCGCCCAACATGCTGAGCTTTCTTGTAAAATTTGGCCATGAGCTCTTTTGAAATTTTGCCCTATTGGTCTGCACGTGAGGGCAACGGCATGAGCCATGTGTATGATTGCTAATGACATCTCTTCTGAGAAAACACCCTGCATCTCAGTTCAGGAGTCCCAAGCACTGGGGTATGGTTGGGCTGGCCACTGAAAAGCTATTGGGCCAAATTCCAAGGTGAGTCTAAGGGAGACAAAATTGCTGGGTTACAACTTGAGGGTCCCAGAAGAAGGCCAGTTTAGGCCCGATTAGGGTAACACAGACTCACTACTGGCGTTGGCCCTTTATAGTGAGAGATGGACCCGCGCTGGGCCAAGATCACAGCTTTAGGTTGTACACATCCAAGTTTTGGGTTGGGCCCATCTGGTTATAAATGTAACAGGCTGCACCGAGTGGCTTTTGGGTGGGAGCAGGATCTGTGCACACAACTTTATCCTGGGACTTTAAGAGACCTGAAGGCTTGAGGCCAGTCTATGGAGTAGACTGAGAAAGAAGGACCTGTGCAGGCTGGAAATAAGACCCCTCCAAAAACCCATCAAGTCTTTGCTTCCATCCCCACTATCCTGGGAGTGGCCACTAGAGACTTCAGCAGGGGCAGCTGCTCGGGCAAGGAGTGAGCTGGGCCCGAGGCAGGCAGAAGGGCTGAGGCAGCGGCTGTGAAGCCGCTGGGTAGGGATTCAGTCCTGGCCTTTGGGGAGGGAAGTTTTAATGACACAACAACAACAACAAAAGAGGAAAGGGGGAAAGGAAGAAAAGGCTCCTGCAGGGATGGTTGCCACGGAGACCACAAGGAAGTTTGAACCAGTCCTGCTCTTTTCACAGCCGCCTTTGAGCCAAGGAGGGAATTATGGCCAGTGATAAAAGGAGACATGTGGCCCTTTACTCATAAGGACCAGCCTCTGCGTTCGGAGGCTTCAGCTCATTTTCTCTCTTGTCTCCTCCCACAATTATACATTCAGATCTCAGGCAAAAAACCCCAACAAATCTAGGACAAACCTCCGCATCCCTTCCCCTGGGGACCCACCCTGGCGCCCAGACAGCTATCTCTTTCAGTCGATTGTTCCCCCAGCCGAAGGCCCCCGCCCCCACACGCTTCCTCTATAGTTATGAAATTTTTACACGTTCAGAGCTGATAAACAGCTAGCGACGCCCGTCACCTCAGCAGCTCCCACACAAACCAGCGCAGAACCATCCCGCTCAGAGGTGGGGGCTTGGGGGATCGAGATAAACTCCTGTTTGCAGTGACTCTAAGGTCTTCCAGAGACAATCTCTTCTTGCTGAAGTGTGGATCTGTCTGACCAGCAGCCAGAAATAAACTCGAAAGGGCCAAATTATTCCTGGCCTGGTGACGTGCTCACTTCTTGGATTTTAGGGGGAGCTTTGCTCCATTAAAGGTCTGCAGAACTCACACTCGAAGGGCTGCTGTGTTGTATCCCTGGCTAATATCATTTAGAATTTGTATTATGGGAGCACCTAGAAGCCCCAATCTGGATTGGTCTCTTTTGTGCAAAGAGATGTATAAACACATCCTAACAGACAGTCCCTGCCTCAAAAAGCCTATGATCTAACCAGACAAAGGGTTGGAGGGGAAATGACTCACACCAAAGGTAAGGCCGGTGCAGGGAACAGAACCGACCCCTTCTTGTACTACTGCCATCAAGCATACGTTGGAGATTTGCCTCCACGCTTTTACAAGAGGCACTAATAGTAACCCCTTGTGCTAAGCTGCCTACCACCGTCTGCCCCAAGGGATTCTTGTGACTTTTCTTTGAGATGATCTCACTCCTCCAGGGTCTGCAGCAGGCCCCTGATATGCGCAGGGGGAATCCCCTCGGGCTACAGAACTTCCACGAAATTCCATTCAGATTTGGCCAAGATGTAAAGTATTAAAAAAATTGCCATTCCATGTCTACTGCTTGTATTATCAGGGGAATGTTGGCAGCCTGCCAAAATCACTGGCTGTTCGGAGGCTGAGCTCACATCACCCCCTAAAGCAGCAGCACATTCTGCCCTAGAAGAGCAGGTGTAGCTAGGGAGTGGGGGGTACATAGGAGAGCCATACTGGCACCTCCATTGCCCCAGCAGTCCATTTCCAGCTCATAAGGGGGCAGAAGCTCCCCCAACTCTGGGGGTGGGGGAGAAAGAGAGAGTCAGGCTGGGCTCCCTGCCCCCAACCACTCCACAAACTCAGCACCCCATTCCCCATCTAGAATAACAGATTTCTCTTAGCGCTGGCTAATACAACTAGTCCTGTGGCTCAACTGCTAGCAGAGGGGACTGAAGGTTCTGGGTTCAAGCGGTGATGATGAGACAGTACAGGGGGTGTCACAGATGCACATAAATAACACTTCCTTATTTACTTTCTCCACACCAGTCATGATTTCATAGACTTCTATCATATCCCCCCTTAGTCGTCTCTTTTCCAAGCTGAAAAATCCCAGTTTTATTAATCTCTCCTCATAACAAAGTTGTTCCATACCCATAATCATTTTTGTTGCCCTTTTCTGAACCTTTTCCAATTCCAATATATCTTTTTTGAGATGGGGCAAGCACATCTGCACGCAGTATTCAAGATGTAGGTGTACCATGGATTTATATAGAGGCAATATGATATTTTCTGTCTTATTATCTATCCCTTTCTTAATGATTCCTGACATTCTGTTTGCTCTTTTAACTGCCACTGCACATTGAGTGGATGTTTTCAGAGAACTATCCACTATGACTCCAAGATCTCTTTCTTGAGTGGTAACAGCTAATTTAGACCCCATCATTTTATATGTATAGTTGGGATTATGTTTTCCAACGTGCATTTCTTTGCATTTATCAACAGTGAATTTCATCTGCCATTTTGTTGCCCAGTCCCCTAGTTTTGTGAGATCCTTTTGTAGCTCTTCGCAGTCTGCCTGGAACTTAACTATCTTGAGTAGTGTTGTATCATCTGCAAATTTTGCCACCTCACTTTTTATCCCTTTTTCCAGATCATTTATGAATATGTTGAATAGGACTGGGCCCAGTACAGATCCCTTGGGGACATCACTATTTACCTCTCTCCATTCTGAAAACTTACACCTTTACCGAATTTTCTCATGTACTTTTCTTTCTCACTTTCCTTTCCACCTACTAATGATCACGGAGCACGTCTGGTTGCATTCGCAGAGGCAAACCATCTCCAGATAATGAGCACAATATTTCAAAAAGAACAGCATCGGCAGTGAACATGGAAAAGCCCGGATGGAATCGCACTGAATCAGATTGATTATGTAATGATGGATACCAGAAGAATCTTCAATGATGAAGTGGCAATAGAACGATCATTTTCACAGGCTCAGACCATCGTATGTTGTGTTCAAAACTATGTGTTGACAATGTCTATGAAGACTGAGTTAAGAGAAGCCAGAAACTGAAGCAAAAATGGCTCTTCAACGAAGAGGCATTTGCACAGGAAGTGAGTGAAGTGGACCTCGAGTATAAGGTCAACAAGGACATCAATGAGGACTATGAAGAGTTTATCTCGCAGATAATCTCAGCCGCTAAAAAGGCAAAGACATTGAAAATGCTGGGACAGAAGCAGAGAATCAGAGAGGAAACTGTGAATCTGATGGTGAGGAGGGCGCGCATGAAATTAGAAGGAAAAATGGGCGAAAAATACAGACCACTGGGCAAAGAAATTCATGTGAAGAGTAAAGAAGACTACGAAGACTTTAGAAAGAAGAAATTGAGAGAGGCAACTGAAAAGAAAGAAGATCAGGAGTACTTGTGGCACCTTAGAGACTAACAAATTTATTAGAGCATAAGCTTTCGTGGACTACAGCCCAGCATCCGAAGAAGTGGGCTGTAGTCCACGAAAGCTTATGCTCTAATAAATTTGTTAGTCTCTAAGGTGCCACAAGTATTCCTGTTCTTCTTTTTGCGGATACAGACTAACACGGCTGCTACTCTGAAACCTGAAAAGAAAGAGAGTCTGAAGAAGGTAGAAAGTGATGTTAGGCTGAAACAGATTATTTTGGCAGCGCTGAAAGATGAAAATGGTGAAAGGACATCAGAAAGGAGCAAGATGAACAAAATATGTACAAAATTCTACAATGACCTCTACTCCTCACATGTCAATGTCCAGCGTACAGCGTCAAGGCAGCAGTTTATAGAAGAAGTTCTGACGTTATGTGGGAAGAAATTGAATAAGCAGTTCATAACAGAAAGAGAGGGAAGAGTCCGGGAGTGGATGATGTTTGGCCGGAATATCTCAAAGCAGGGGAAGATACTCTCTTCAAAGCATTGGTGCAATGGTTCACCATCAACATAAATAACAAGTGTGTTCCAGATGCATGGAAGAAATCAAAAACAATACTATTGATGAAGAAAGGCGATCCAGAAGAACTGAGCAACTACCATCTAATCATACTCCTCACAAGTGTATAAAGTCTTCAACCACGTCATACTCAATCGGATTAAGAAGGATCTTGAAATGCACGAAAGCAGAGAACAAGCTGGTTTCCGCTCAGGGTATTTGACAATTGATCACATTCACTCAGTTTGGCAGTTCATCGAAAAATAAAAGGAATACAAAGTACCATTGTGTATTGCAGTTGTCAACTATAAAAAGGCATTTGACTCGGTAGAGATTAACACTGTACTCAATGCGCTCAATGAAATCAGAATCGACCCGAGGTACATCAATCTACTGGAAGAAATTAACCGCAATTGCTCAACAGAGATAACATTATTCAATGTCCCCTGCATTATTACAATATGCGGAGGAGTCAGCCAAGGCGACACAATCTCACCAAAGCTGTTTGCAGCAGTACTGGAGTTGCTGTTCAATAAATTGAACCGGGAAGAAGGAATCAGAATTGACGGAGAACAGTTAACGCATCTTCTCTTCGCTGACGACTGTGTAATACTGGCAAAGGACACAGCAGAGCTGGAGAACAAATTGCAGCAACTGCAAACACTTTCGCATGATATCAGGTTGGAAGTGAACACTTTGAAGATGAAGTGTATGCAGAATGAGCATTGTGCAGAAGGAATCATTACTGTAAACAGGAAAGAAATCAAGAGGTCGACAAATATATTTACCTGGGTCAGCAGCTGAGCAGAGACAACTCATGCGAAGGGGAATGCAGTAGGACGTGAAAGGCGGGGTGGGCAAGTTTCAACAAAATAAAGACGTCTCTAACAGATGATGAACTGCCCATGAAGAAAAGGAGAGAACTGTTTAACTCCACTGTTCTGCCAGCAATGATATACGGAGCAGAAAGCTGGCCAAAGACGAAAGCGGAGAAAGAAAAATTAGCTGTCACCCAGAGAGCAATGGAAAGGCGATATTGTAAGATGTAAGATATTGCTCCGTGATCATATACTGAATGAGGAGATCATAAGGTGTACAGAGGTGACCGATGTAGTGTGGGCGATGTACGACGCAAAGCGAAGATGGGCCGGTCATGTGGTCCGCAGGCAAGACAATAGGTGGACAACCCGCATCAGTGACTGGATCCCCAGAGACCACAAGCGACTGCTGGGCAGACCGAAAACGCGCTGGGCCTATCCCATGATAACACTCTTTGGCCAGAAATGGAAAGAATGTGCTCCCAACAAATAGAATGGTGTGGCAGCAACCTGCATTCGTGAAGGGACGGACGAGGACAAGCCGGACAAAGGTGATTCTGAAAACTGACCATTTATTCCTACCCTGTTTCCTATCTTTTAACCAGTTACCAATCCATGAGAGGACCTTGCCTCTTACCCCATGACAGCTTACTTTGCTTAAGAGCCTTTGGTAAGGGATCTTATCAAAGGCTTTCTGAAAATATAAGTATACTACATCCATTGGATCCCTCTTGTCCACATGCTTCTTGACCCCCTCAAAGAATTCTAGTAGATTGGTGAGGCATGATTTCCCTTTACAAAAAACATATTGACTCTTCCCAACAAATTATGTTCATCTGTGTGTCTGACAATTCTGTTCTTTACTATCATTTCAACCAGTTTGCCCAGTACTGAAGTCAGGCTTACTGGCCTGTAATTGCTGGGATCGCCTCTGGAGCCCCTTTTAAAAATTGGTGCCACATCAACTACCCTCCAGTCATTTGGTACAGAAGCTGATTTAAATGATAGGCTGCAGACTACAGTTAGTAGTTGTGCAATTTCACATTTAAGTTGAGCTTCTATTATGGTGTCTTTAAAAAGCTTGCAGAGATTTCACTTTTGGCGCTGTACCTTTTAATTTCTGTTTCACTAACTTCCTCATTTTTGTGTAGTTCCCCTTTCTGAAATTAAATGCTACCGTGTTGGGCTGATGTGGAGTTTTCCCCGCCACAGGAATGTTAAACATGGACTATCCACAATAACCCGCAAGATCTCTTCCTTGAGTGGTAACAGCTAATAGAGACCCATCACTCTGTATGAATAGTTGGGATGATGTTTTCCAAAGCGCATTACTTTGCATTTATTAACACTGAATTTCATCTGCCATTTTGTTGCCCGGTCATCCAGTTTTGTGAGATCCCTTTGTAACTATTTGCAGTTCTTGCTCAACTTAACTATCTTGAGTAATTTAATATCGTCTGCAAACTTTGCCACCTCACTGTCTACCCCTTTTTCAAGATTACTTATGAATATGTTGAACAGCACTTGCCCCAGTACAGATCCTTAGGTGACCCTATTTACCTCTCTCCAATATGAAAACTGACCATTTATTCCTGCCCCTTTTTCCCATCTTTAAACCAGTTACTGATTCTTGAGAGGACCTTTGCTTTTATTCTATGACTGCTTACTTTGATTAAGAGCCTTGGTAAAGGACCTTGTCAAAGGCTTTGAGATCCTTCAAAATTCTTGTGTGAATACCATCTGGTCCTGGTGACTTATTACTGTTTAATTTATCAATTTGTTCCAAAACCTCCTCTGTTCATAACTCAGTCTGCGACAACTCTTCAGATTTTTCACCTGAAAAGAATGGCTCAGGTTTGGGAATCTCCCTCACATCCTCACATCCCTCACATCTGTAGTAAAGACAGATGCAAAGAATTCATTTAGTTTCTCTTCAGTGGCCCTGTCTTCCTTGAGTGCTCCTTTAGCACCTTGATCATACAGTGACTCCACTGACTGTTTGGCAGGCTTCCTGCTTCTGTTGTTAGTTTTTGTGTCTTTTCCTAGTTACTCTTCAAATTCTTTTTTGTCCTACCTAATTATACTTTTACACTTGGGTAGTGAAGCAGTGGCCTCCCTCTGACATTGACAGGGAGGAACCATTTTCCGTCCCCTTGGTGGACGGAGCCAGGCTGGGCCTGCCCCGCCCCTTGCACTAGAAACCGAGGGGTGGAACAGGAAGTATAAAAGGCAGGGCATCCAGCTCAGTTGAGGAAGAGCCAGGAAAGGAGTTGGATGACGCTGCCATGTTGCTGGCCCCTAAACCAAGGACCAAGCTGTATCAACCCTTGCCTCTGGAGGAGCTGCCACCATGTGAATATCCCGAGGAGCTGCTGGAACTGCCAGCTGCCGAGTACCCCGAGGAGCCTGAGACCCATGAGCGATGAAGCCCTATGAACAGATAATGGTAGGAAGTAGTCCTGGGAAATCAGACATGAGACCCGTTTTGTTGCTGAAACCACGGTCAGTGAATTTCGGCAGGATCCCCTCTGACCCAGTGGCAGGATTCCCTGCCACTGTTAAGGCCCTGCACTGAGACCTAATGGAGTAGGGTGGGTCTGGGCTCCCCTATCCCCTGCTGCCAACCCCACCCTGGGGTGGCAGCCTACTCACCTTAGGCTGGACGGCCTGCGTTTGTATGCTGCCTGCCCCAGCCAGAGGGCTGGCTGTAGACTGTTATTGCTCTGTCCCACCCAGAGGGCTTGAGCCTGACTGGGGGGATTGTCTGTCCCAGCCAGCGGGCTGGGCTAAAGGTTGCCAGTTGCCCTGTCCCCAGGGGCCAGGACCCTAGACTCTTTACTGATTTAGCATGCTAATCCCCTGTTGATAATCTCTCAGCCACTAGGTGGTGCAGCGAGGCGGAGTGGCCTCCCTCTGACACTGACAGGGAGGAATCACTCCAAGCCACTACACTTGGGTTGCCAGAATTTATGTTCCTTTCTATTTTCCTCAGTAGCATTTGATTTCCAATTTTTAAAAGATGGTATTTTTGTCTCTAACTGCATCTTTTACTCTGTTGTTTAGCCATGGTGGCATTTTTTTTTTTTGGTCCTCTGACTGTTTTTTTATTTGGGGTGCACATATAATCTGAGTCTCTATTATATGTTTTTTAAAAGTTTCCATGCAGCTTGCAGGCATTTCACTCTTGTGACTGTTCCTTTTAATTTCCGTTTAATATCATATTGCCTCTATATAAATCCATGGTATGCCCACATCTTGAATACTGGGTGCAGATGTGTTCGCCCTGTTTCAAAAAAGATATATTAGAATTGGAAAATGTACAGAGAAGGACAAAAAATGATTAGGGGGATGGAACAGCTTCCATGTGACGAGAGATTAATAAGACTGGGACTGTTCAGTTTGGAAAAGAAACGACTAAGTGGGGATATGACAGAGGTCTATAAAATCATGACTGATGTGGAGAAAGTAAATAAGGAAGTGTTATTTACTCCTTCTCATAACACAAGAACTAGGGGGTCACCAAATGAAATTAATAGGCAGCAGGTTTAAAACAAACAAAAGGAAATATTTCTTCACACAATGCACAGTCAATCTGTGGAACTCTTTGCCAGTGGATATTGTGAAGGTCAAGACTATAACAGGGTTCAAAAAAGAACTAGATAAGTTCATGGAGGATAGGTCCATCAATGGCTATTAGCCAGGATGGGCAGGGATGGTATCCCTAGCTTCTGTTTGCCAGAAGCTGGTGTAACCCACACACCTCCTGGGTGTGGTGTTCTGTCCCATCTAGTGGCCTCAAGACCACTTAGAGAGAGATTAATGCGTCTGCTCTACAACCTTAGCTAAGGGCCACGTGGCTTTTAGCTCATGCTGTAGAGGCTCATGCATTTAGCTCCAGAAGTTCTCAGCTTCGATCCTGCCCGCTGACGACCAGGGTCTGTTGGTGTTACATTTGGAATGGGTGACAGGATGGATCACTTGATGATTACCTGTTCTGTTCACCTCTTCGGCACCGGGCATTGGCCACTGTCAGAAGACAGGATACTGGGCTAGATGGACCTTTGGTCTGACCCAGTACGGCTGTTCTTATGTTCTTAACTAGCCTCCTCATTTTTGTGATGTTTCTTCTCTCCTACAAGGATGTTAAATTTAATTACATTTTGGTCACTATTACTGAGAGGTTCAGCTATATTCGCCTTTTGGACTAGATCCTATTCTCCATTTAGGACTAAATCAATAATTGTCTCTTTCCCTGTGGGTTTCAGAACTAGCTGCTCCAAAAAGCAGTCATTAATGGTGTCTCAAAATTTTATCTCTGCATCCCATCCTGAGATGACATGGACACAGTCAGTATGGGGATAATTGAAATCCTCCATTATTATTGACTTTTTTGTTTTTGTAGCTTCTCTAATCTCCCTGAGCATTTCATAATCACCACCATCATCCTGGTCGACTGATTGGTAGTATACCACTATACTCTTATTACTGAAGCATGGAATTTCTATCCAAAGAGATTCTAGGGTACTGTTTTATTCGTTTAAAATTTTTACTATGTTTGACTCTATGCTTTCTTTCACATACAGAACCACTCCCCAACCTGCATGACGTACTGTGTCATTCCTATATTAGGGCCCTGTGAAATCCGCATTTACGAGAACATAGATGGAATCGCAGAATCAAAACAATAACATGGCATCCAGGCTCTCCCCAGCACTAGGACCGCAGTGGCAGACAGGCAGGGTGGGCTGCATGGCTGAGCTGCTGGTGGTGAGAGACCAGCAGGTGCCGCAGGGGAGTGCAGAGGGCTGGGGCCGCCAGGGAGTGCAGGGGTTAGGGGAGAAGGGCCAGCATCTGGGATTTAAGGGCAGCTTCTGAGAACTCAGTTCCCTGCTGTGTCAGTTTCATGTCAGGAGTTGCAGCTCCCAGGCAGATGCCAGGCATGCAACAAAACATTGATCGGTACAGCAAGCTACCGCCTCATGTCCATCCATCACCAGAACTGTGTGAACGATGGCTCAGAATGGCCCCCTGTAACTCCCATATTCATCATTCATATATGGTTGTGATATTTCGTACAAAGCATGCCATATAAAAGGTCATGATCTGCTGAAACCCTTTGTTCTGTCCAAATATATGTATCATTAGTGTGTATAAAGTTATGAGATTATGCTGTATGATTGTTACTGAAATATGCAGTAAGTTTGCTAGTGACATAGAAAGGATTCCTGCCCGGGGGCGGGGGGTGAACGTCCATTCATCAACTGTATGACTCAACTATGCAAGCCCCACACAATGGGAACTGCTCATCACTGTGACTTGGGGACTGCTTGATCACTGTCACTCAGCAAAGCCCACCAGGACACACCTGGGCTAGTGTCTGCCAGACACATGGGCCAAGGGTATAAAGCAAGGGACAACAGCATCACTTCTGGGCCTTTCTCCTCCCCAACCTATGCTGGAAGCAACAAGCACGCTGAGAAGAGGAAAAATTCATCAAGGGAGACTGCTCCAGGCTTCAGGGGGAAGCCTGTGTATTAAGAACCGTAACGTCCAGTGGGGTGAGAAAATTGCTTTATCTAAATACTGCCTAGTGTAATAAGGTTTAAGAGTCAGATCGTGTGCTTATTTTTATTGTCTTTGGTAACCATCTCTGTCCTTTTAAGCCTACCACTTACAATCACTTAAAATCTATCTTTCTATAGTTAATAAATGTTTTATATTTTATCTAAAACAGTGTATTTTGCTTGAAGTGCTAGGGCAGTGGTTCTCAACCACGGGTATGCACAAGTCTTCCAGGGGGTACATCAACTCATCTAGATAGTTGCCTAGTTTTACAACAGGCTACGTAAAAAACACTAGCGAAGTCAGTACAAACTCAAATTTCATACAGACAATGACTTGTTTTATACTGCTCTATATACTATACACGGAAATGTAAGTACTGTAGTTATATTCCAGTCGATTTATTTTATAATTATATGGTAAAATGAGAAAGTCAGCAATTTTTCAGTAACAGTGTGTTGTGACACTTTTGTATTTTTATATCTGATCTTGTAAGCAAGTAGTTTTTAAGTGAGGTGAAACATGGAGGGTACGTAAGACAAATCAGACTCCTGAAAGGGGTAGACTAATCTGGAAAGGTTGAGAGTCACTGTGCTAGGGAATTCTCAGCTCAGTTACAAAGGCTTGTGTGTCTCCTCTCCACATTAAGAGCAGAGTGGATTGGGTTATAAACTTACACTGGTCAGGCTTCTGACCAGGGCAGGATGGTACAGCTTAGGGGTGCAAGGTCAGGAAGCTGGTGCGGGGGGGAATTGACTGCTGCCTTTCTATGTGTGATTCATGAGCGGCTTTGGGTGCCTTCATACAATCTAGCTGGGTGTGGAACTCCACCTGTTGTTGTGCTGAGTGACAACAACACTTGGAGGGGTTTGCTGCTTGTTATTAGAAAAGCATTGTGCAACACAGCCCAGGCTGGAAAGTTAAGGGACACAGCGGTACCCCAGTTGCAGGTTGTACCCTGGGGATCCCATCACATCCAGATGCACTGGATTTTTGCACTTACTGGAAGGTTATGAAGGAACAAGTGGCTAAAGTAGCAGAAGTTGCCCTAACTTACATCTTCTTCCCTGTCAGCTCTTTAGACATAGAGAGAAGCTTTAGTAAAAAATAAAAATCTACCTACAGACAAGAGGGAATCACTTTCTGAGGAAAACACTAAAAGGCTAACTATATTATACCACAATGGAAATGTCTGCCAGAGATGGCAAAAAGAATGACATTTAAGTTTGTCAATTTGTGATACTACTCAGCAATAAACTATTGGTTTGATAGTTTGAAATTATTGAATCCAATTTGAAATCGATTTAAGCATTCCTTCAGAATATAGGCAGCTTGAAAGTGCTGAGATTAGTTTAAAATGGCAGCAATGACTGCTGCAATGGTGAATTATTTTATGTTTAGTGCGTTTTTTTATGTTTTATTATTCAAGTATGAATTTGGTTAGATTGACACCATAAGAGGCTCTTACTGCTGGGGACTTCCTGTGTTACTGTTCAGCAAAGTCCGTTTGGTCGTATTACAGAGAGTAATTTAAAATGTGTTACTTTTACTGCATACTGTATATCTGCAGGATGTTTTATTTAAATTGTAGGATTTTTTTGTAAAATCAGTGTTTCCCATTGCAACCCACTTCTGAACATTTGTTATGCATTTATAGTAAGGCTACTGACTTGTTGTAAATGTATCAAACAATTTGGATTAAAAAAACATAAAGGCAGAATTAATTTTTTTTTAAATGGAAAAAAACAAAATCAGAAAATAATAAATCCAAAAATCCACAATAATAAAATGGACTTCAAAGGGCCCTACTATATATTTTGTACCCTGGTATTACCATGTCCCACTGATTATCATCGTTCCACCAAGTTCCTGTGATGCCTATTATAACAATATCCTAATTGAATACCAAGCACTCATCTTAGTATTTAGACTTCTTGCATTTGTATAGAAGCACTTATAAAATTTGTCAGTATTTAGTTGTCTACCTCCATGTGATGTAACTGAATGGGACTCTTTCTCATCTGACTCATAGACTATCAGGGTTGGAAGGGACCTCAGGAGGTATCTAGTCCAACCCCCCTGCTCAAAGCAGGACCAGTCCCCAGACCAGGGCCAGCTCTAGGATTTTTGCCGCCCCAAGCAAAAAAATTTTTGGCCCGCCCCCCCCGCTTTTTTTCATGCCCCCCGCCCCGCCCCAACTCCACCTCTTCCAAACCCCTTCCCCAAATCCTCAGCCCTGCCTCCTCCCCCGGGGTGGCCACATTTCCCCACCCCTTCATTGCTTCCTGCGCCCCCCCCCCCCCAACCTCCTGCCCTAGCTCACCTCCGCGCCGTCTACTCCCCCGGGCACACCACCACTCCGCATCTCCCCCTTTCCTCTCAGTGGTACGTTCAGGGGAGCAGGCGGAGCGGAGGTGAGCTAGGGTGGGGGGTCACAGGAAGTAACTGGGGGGGGAGTAGAGGAACCGCTGCCAGCTCCAGCTTACCTCCATCTCCCCCGAGTGCCGAAACAGCTGTTTTGCACACAGCAAGCCTGGGAGGGAGGGGGGAGAAGCCGAGCGGGGGCAGCACAATCAGTGGAGCAGGCAGAGGCAAGCTGGGGCAGTAGGGGCACTTTTTCTCCATGCCACAGAGTTGGTGCCTATGATGGCCAGTGCCAGAATGCCGCCCCTAGAAATGTGCCGCCCCAAGCACCTGCTTGTTTTGCTTGTGCCTAGAGCTGGCCCTGCCCCAGACAGATTTTTGCCCCAGATGCCTAAATGGCCCTCTCAAGGATTGAACTCACAACCCTGGGTTTAGTAGGCCAATGCTCAAACCACTGAGCTATCCCTCCTGCCCCAAGTGGTCACTGAGACCACTTAGAAAGCAATTAATGAGTCTGCTCTACAGCCTTAGCTAACAGCCAGTTGGCTTTTAGCTCATGCTGTACAGGTTCATGCACTAAGCTCCAGGGGTCCCAGGTTCGATTCTGCCCACCAACAACCAGGGGCTGTCGGATGTTACAACTGCACTAACTTTTATACCCAGATGGAGATTGTTTCACTGTAACATGGATCATCAGACGGGTTTGAACACTCAGGCCTGGAAATCCACAGCACAGACTTTGTCTTCCCTGTAAGTGGCAGAATGAAAGCAGACTGTTTTCCTTGGCAATTTTTTACCAGCTGGCCTACTTTTGAAAGGCTGAGGCAACAAAAATCCTGAATCGGCAACAGGCGACTTTTGGGGCTACAAATTTCTTTCTTTTGGTGAAATGTGGGCGATTTTAAGGAGTCCTGAGACTCCTCAGTCCCTGTCTCTTTGCTGCCATCTGGTGGCTTTTTGAATGAGCAGCCACAGAGGTGCATGCATAGCTTGACCAAATCTGCCTTCCACAGCCAGCAGAAGCCACATGGGGTGTGCACTGTTGCCTGCTGGCTGTAGCAATGCAGGGCTTCGTATTGGCTGCAGGATGTATCCAACTGGGTGGGGAGGCCGGGGAGGAGTATAAACCCAGGAGCAGCCCACATCCAAACGAATGTCGGCTGCTGCACCACGTTGCCAGCATTGGTGATTTCTTTTGAAATGGTGAGGATTCAGGCTTTTAGAAATAAACTGTTGTTTGGTCAGCTGTGGGCTACTATTCACAAGTGACCGGTGAAAACCTGAGCTTTGACATTGGCAACACTGGGACCTCCCCATACCAGAAGAAACAGCTTACCGCTGGCCAGTAGGCTACACCCGTATGTGTGAGACAGCTGTGGGATGTAGAGCATGAGGATACCTGGTTTCTATTCCTGGCTCTGGGAGGTGTATTGTGGTCTAGTGGTTACAGAAAGCACAGCCAAATGTAACACTGTCCCCGTTTGGGTCATCTGGGAGGACTGCACATAGGACTTCTGTGTGTAAAAGAATAAGCCTTGAGCTGAAGAACCAGGCCTTATCACAGGCAAGCAATAGCACAGACAAAAACAATACGTGGTTTAGCTGCTCCGTCTTCCATAAGGATGATGATGTAAAACATGGGCACAAAGGCTAATGGGAATGAGCATAGAAATGGAAGTCACTACATCTGAGGAGGAAGCAAAACTCGTAGAGCCTAATGCAGGAGAACTGGATAATCATCCCAGAAAACTGAAAGAACTGGCACATGAGACTGCAAGTCCGGTAGCAAGGAATTTTAATAAATCTATCAAATCGGAGGGTGGTACTGATAGACTTTAAGGTCAGAAGGGATCATCATGATCATCTAGTCTGGCCTCCGGCACAGAACCTTACCCGCCCACTCCTCATATTACCTCTCATTTTCTTTATGATAAATTAGCCAGATTGAGTTTAAGTCTCTTACTGTAAGGCCCTTTCCCACTGTAGGACTAGAGAATAGCAGATGCTGTACCTATATTTAAGAAAGGGCAAAAAAGTGATCCAGGCTACTACAGATCTATTAGTCTGACTTCAGTAGTATGCAAGGTGTAGCGGGGTGGTCATCCTGCTCCTGCCCTGAAGGGGTTAAAGCAGCCCTGGAGAGGGCTGCGGCTGTGAAGAGCTAGGCTGATTGGGGGAAGCAGCCACAGCTGGAGCCTCGCCCCAATCAGGCCACAGCTGGCCCTGTAAGAGGTCTGAGGGCCAGAGGCTGAAAGGGAACCCTCTCTTTCTAGCTGTAGAGAGAGAAGGACTGGGCTGACTAGGAGCTGAGCAGGGTACCTGAGGTGGAGCAGTGCTGGGGAAGGGCAGAGGGAGCTGGGGCTGCAGGCCTTGCTAAAAGGCCAAAAGGGTAGTGGGGCTGCAGAGGGGCAGCCCAGAAATAGGCAAAGGCAGCAGGTCCTACCCCCTTGCCGATGATGAGTGGCCATTACAGACTGTCGTCTGCCCCAGGGAGTGGGGGTTGGATGATGACTGGCAGTAGCCACTAAGGCAAGGTGGGAATAGAGGGTTGGGGGTTCCCCTGGGAGGGGAGATCCCGATTGTGGATTGTTGCTGGGGGCAGAACCCAGACGCAGAAGGGCACCGGGGTCCGGGAGGGGCCAGCGCCAGGCGAGACACCAGCCTGCAGAGAGCGCTCCAGGCTGGAAGAGCTAATTCCCAGGATGACCAGCAGGAGGCGCCGCGCCAGTGAGTCGTTGCCCCGCTACACAAGGTTTTAGAAGAAATTCTGAAGGAAAGAATAAAGACATGGAAATAAACGTGTTAGGATATAGATATTCAGGCTTGTCTGCAAAGGCCTATACTTTAAGAATTTAGGTGTATTTGCAATTCCCCCTTACTGACATCCAGGCTGGGGGGACCATCCAATGGTGAAATCTCTCAGGCAGCAGGCAGGGGAGCTACAGGAGGAGGTGGCTAGGTTGAGGAGCATCCGAATCCACGAGCAATTCCTGGACAGTGTCCATGTGGAGACAGCTGAGGTAGCTGTCCCAGTACACAGGACTGCTGACACACCACTGGTGGAGGAGGAGATGACTCAGGGTGGACACTGGCAGCTGGTTACTTCTGGCAGCGGGCAGTGCACCACCCCTGCCCCGAACCCTCCTGCCATGGTAATAGGTAACCGTTATGCTCTTCTTGATACAGGAGAGAAGGAATCACCCCCTACAGTAGAGCTTCAGAGCCTCCATTCTGGGCCTGAGGGCTTGTCTACACATACAGTGCTGCAGTGGTGCAACTGTTCCACTGTAGCACTTAGTGAACATGCTACCTATGCCAATGGGAGAGCTTCTTCTGTTGCCGTAGGTACTCCTCACTCAGGGCCGGCTCTAACTTTTTTGCCGCCCCAAGCAAAAAAAACAAAAGAGCACTGCCTCGCTGTAACACCCCCCCCCCCAGTGCTGTGCCGCAGAAACACCCCCCATGCACGCTGCACCGCCGAAACATTCCCCCCGTGCTGCGCTGCCGAAACACGCCCCCCCCCCCAGCACCGTGCCGCTCCGCCGAAACAAAAACAACCCACCCCCCCGAGCGCTGCCCGGCCAAAACAAAAACAACAACAAAAAACCCTCGAGCGCCGCCCTGCCAAACCAAAAACCAAAAAACAAAAAAACCCTCGCGCGCCCCCTGCCACCTCAAGATTGGCTGCCCCTTACAAGGTGCCGCCCCAAGCATGTGCTTGGTCGGCTGGTGCCTGGAGCCGGCCCTGTTCTCACTGATAGGTGGGAGCTATATTGATGGGAGAAGCTGTCCTGTCGCCAGTGTCTTAGACTCACTCTTGCTGGTTTATGGCAGTGTAGCCATACCCTTAGGGGCAAAATGGAAGAGGGGGGCTCAATTATGTTGGAAATGTGGGTTTTCTGCCTTCAGTGGCTGCCTGTAAGCTCTCCATTATCTAAGCTTTAAAACGGATGGATGATAATTACTCCTACCCCTAGGTGTGAAACCTTGGTTTGTAAAGGGCATAGAACTATTAACAGTACTTAGCTGAAGCATTGGGGCTAGACCTCATAATCTCTAGATTTGCATTTTAGTGTATTTTCCCTAGGCTACAGGGCATCACGGTGGGGCTTTAGCTAGGTTTGCTGCCCAAAAACTGTAGAAAAAATTACTTTCCATGACATTATGACACAGACTGCAGCAGAAGCCAAAATTACATTATGATAAATTTGGAAGTACTGTGACTAGAAGCTTATCTACTTATTGTGCTTATCCAGCCCCTATAATCAGGGCAAGTAAGAACCTCACAATCTTTACTGTATTTACCTCACAAAAAATGGTTACTTACTAACCTTACGTAACTGTTGTTCTTCGAGATGTGTTGCACATGTCCATTCCACTCTTGGTGTGTGCATGCCCAGTGCACTATTGCTTGAAATTTCCCCTCACTGATACCCCTTGGGGCAGCTCGAGTGCCCTCTGCTCCTGTGTCCTGCTAGCATCGGCATAAAGCACTTAGCCGACCCTGTGCCCATTGAGTTCCTTCTTTCCAGAAATTCCAGTGTAGAGGAGTAGGAGGGTGGACATGTGCAACACATCTCGAAGAACAACAGTTGTGAAAGGTTAGTAGCCGCTTTTGTTTCTTCAAGTGCTTGGTGACTCCCAAGCAATAATAAAAGTGGAGGGATCAGCGTTCACATTCATACAGACCGTAGTGCAGCGTGATCAAATTTGGCATTATCCCTAGAGAAATGGGTGATGGTGTGTGTGAAGAGAAAGCCAGGTTGCTGCTTTACAATTGTCCTGGATAGGGATTTGAGCTCAGAATGCTCCCAAGGATGCTTGCGATCTTGTGGAATGAGCAGTCAGGTTACGTGGTGCCAAAATGCCTGCCAGTTCATAACAAGAGTGATACATGAAGTTATCCAAATTGAAATTCTCTGTGAGGAGATTGGGAGACCTTTCATCCTGTCCTCTATAGCCATGAGCAGTTGGGTGGACCGCCGAAATGGTTTATGTCTATGTAGAATGCTACAGCTCGTCTAACATCCAATGTGTGTCATCGTTGTTCATGCCTATTTGCATGAGGTTCTGGGTAAAACACAGGTAAGTAGATTGCTTGATTGCTATGAACATTTGAAACTATTTTAGGGAAGATACTCAGAGGAGGGTGTAAGTACACCTTATCTTTAAAGAAGACTGTATATGGTGCTCTGGGATGAACTCCTGATGGTCAGCGTGGGCGACCGGGACTGAGTGGAGCTGCCTCTCACTCTGGCCGAGTTCTCGGAAGCCCTCCGCCTCATGCCCACTAATAAATCCCCAAACATGGACGGGCTGACTGTGGAGTTCTACCGTGTGTTCTGGGATGTCCTTGTTACCATCTGGGCCAAGTCCTTGGGGAGCAGGGTCCTCCCTCTCTCGTGCAGGTGGGATGTGCTGAGAGGCTGCAGAGGCAGACAGGATTGCTCCGGTTCCTTTTCCTGCGGGGGAGGGCACTGGTGCTGAGTCAGCTAGTCCTGTCCATGCTGTGGCACTGGCTCCACACCCTCATCCTGGCTCTGGGTTTCCTGGCCCATCTCCAGATGCTAGTTCTGGAGTTCTTTTAGCCAGGACTGCACTAGGTCTCTGCAGGGGTCTTGAGTTTCTCCCCCTGGAGGAGGGAGGACAGGGCCTGATCTGCCTTCGCACTCAGGTCCATGTCTTCTGCCTCCAGGCCCTGCAGAGACCTCTTTATAGTGCAGGGAGTCCAGCATCAAGCGCGTTGGTGTACACCTTCCTGCGCTGCTTCTGAGGGCTCTGATACGACCAGCAGCTCCTTTATCTCCATACAAGAGATCTTCCATGAGATCTCTCTGAGCTGCTGGTCTTCTACCAGGACATCCTCTGGACCTGGAAGCTGGTTTCGGCAACCAGGCACATTGCGGTGCTGAGGGGGTAGATCTCCTCACGGAGCCCCTGCTACACAATCCCCAACTAGGTGTGCGGGTGGCGTAGTCCCCCTCGGTGCGCCAGAGGCTGGTCCTGGCAGGAGTCACCAGACCTCCTGGACTATGACCGGGGACACTGGCACTCTCTAAGTGCATGGGGCTCTCCACCCTTCATACTCCCCAGGGCATACTTCGGGAGGTGAGAGCAGCCTTGTCACCCACCTCTCAGGCTTACCTTGAGAGGGTCCTGTGGGAGGGTGCTCCCTGCCCACCCCACATCCCAGGCCCTCCTGACCTTTTCATTGGGCCCCTGTCCCGTGAGCTCCCCTGGCCACCCCACCCGTATACCTCGAGCCGGCTGCAAGACCTGCAGCCAGTTTGCTTTAGAACTGCGCCAAGGGCACATCTGTACATGCTTGTGCTCCATGCTCTCCATTTCCTCACCCTCATGTTCCGTCCCAACACTAAATGGTGGGGCCTAATACCACCTGTTGAGGGTGAGGAACCCCGGTGGGCCAGCCTATACTCCACCTTGGTCCCACGGCCCACTGGGGATATCGGCTGGCGGCTCCTTTACAGAGCCGTGAGCACGGGCGTGTACCTGGTGCGGTTCACCCCTCTTCTCGAGTGGTTCACCCCTCTTCCCTTTTGTGCCTGTCCCTGTCTTGAGTGTGCCAGGTTGCAGTCCCTATTCTGGCTCCTCCTGGACCTCCTTTTACACTTTTAGCTGCACTTCTCTCCCCCCCCCCTTCTCTTTTACACACATCCAATCCGTGGCCCCACAAAATCGCAGGACCTCCACGTCAACTTCCTCTTAGCGATGGCCAAAGCGGCCATTTATAACACCAGAGAGAGGATGTTGGCTGAGGAGGTTCTCTGCGACAGTGGGACTTATTCTCCACTCATACATCCGAGCAGAATTCCCCTGGGCGGTGTCCGCTGCCTCCCTTGATACCTTTGAGGAGCTTTGGGCGCTGCCCAGGGTTCTCTGCTGGTGTCCCCTTCAAGTTCCCTATTTTTGACCCTTTGACCCTCACACACCACCTTGTTATTTTTTCTGTTGCCCACCGTAATTATTTGAGTCCCAGGCTGAGTGGATCCTCCCCATAGGCTGGGGGAGGGTCCTTTAGCCATAGGAGGGCTTGTGGCCGCCCACCTCCCAGAACCCAATATGAAGACCCTCTTGCAGCCATCCAGTCTGACTTTGTCACAGGGTGGAAGTCCCATTGCATGAGATTTTTAAAACTAGACTGAATACAACACTCAGAAATGGACACTGGGCAACAGACAGGACATTCTGATTGTGCTTTTCATGAAAGAAATACTGGTTTAAATGCAAAACTGAGATACGGAAAACTGCCTGTCAGGCCAAAAGCTACTCGGTACCTGCTCAGCTTCCTTCCCCACACCCGGTTCCCTCTCTGCAGCGAATAACATACACTGTTATTAAAAACCTGCGGCTGGCCCGTGCCAGCTGACTCGGGCTAAGGGGCTGCAGCTAAGTGGCTGTTTAATTGTGGTGCAGATGTTCGGGCCCATTCAGAGTCAGCGACCCTCTCCCGAGTGTGCCTGGTGGTACAATAACTTAGAGAGTCTGACTTGGAGAGCAGAAGGTTTTGACTCAGGCAAAAAGGGCAGGAGGAAACTGGGAGCCACCTTTCATAACCAATTGCCTGAGCTTGTGCCGGAAGAGCGCTTTCCAAAGGCTGCTCTACAGCCCAGGGAGATCCTTTGGGTGCACGGCCACCTGTTGGTAATGGGAGAGTAGTGGCAGGTTTTTATAGAAAAGATGTTTAGAAATGTGAAAGTCCTGTGAGCTGTCATGTCCTTTCCCTAAGCCTGTGCAGGATTGTTCCTATATTTCCCTAGTTATGCATTCTACTTTCGACCTTGGAGTCCTAAAATTAGCCATGTAAATCCACATTAAGGTATGTAAGTGACCTTGTTTTTAGGGGAGGTGCACACCCACAACTCCCCTCCAGGTGCTCAGCAACTCTCAGGCTCAGGCCTATGATTAACAATGGATAATCATAGGCTAATAATCAATAGGACACAGTAATACTTGATTTAGTCCGAAGTGGAGCACAAGATCTGGTCTAAGAAGTGAATTTAACTGGACTGCTTGGTAATAGTGACCATAATATAATTAAATTTATCATCCCTGTGGCAGGGAAAACACCACAGCAGCCCAGCACGGTAGCATTTAATTTCAGAAAGGGGAACAACACAAAAATGAGGAAGTTAGTGAAACAAATTAAAAGGTACAGTGTCAAAAGTGAAATCCCTGCAAGCTGCATGGAAACTTTTTAAAGACACCATAATAGAAGCTCAACTTAAATGTATAGCCCAAATTAAAACCATAGTAATAAAACAAAACAAAAAGTGCTACCTTGGCTAAAAAACAAAGTAAAAGAAGCAGTGAGAGGCGAAAAGGCATCCTTTAAAAAGTGGAAGTTAAATCCTAGGGAAGAAAATAGAAAGGAGCATAAACACTGGCATATGAAGTGTAAAAATATAACTAAGAAAACCAAAAAAGAATTTGAAGAACAGCTGGCCAAAGACTCAAAAAGCAATAGCAAAAAAATGTTTAAGTACATCAGAAGCAAGAAGCCTGCTAAACAATCAGTGGGGCAACTGGACGATTGAGATGTTAAAGGACCACTCAAGGACAATAAGGCCATTGCAGGGAAACTAAATGAATTCTTTGCATTGGTCTTCAGGGCTGAGGATGTGAGGGAGATTTCCAAACCTGAACCATTTTTTTTAGGTGACAACTCTGAGGCACTGTCCCAGATTGAGGTGTCATTAGAGGAGGTTTTGGAACAAATTGATAAACTAAACAGCAATAAGTCACCAGGGCCAGATGGTATTCACCCAAGAGATCTGAAGAAACTCAAATGTGAAATTGCACAACTACTAATTGTGGTTTGTAACCTATCATTTAAATCAGCTTCTGTATCAAATGACTGGAGGATAGCTAATGTGATGCCAATTTTTAAAAGGGGTTCCAGAGGCGATCCCAGTCATTACAGGCCAGTGAGCCTGACTTCAGTACCGGGCAAACTGGTTGAAATGATAGTAAAGAACAGAATTGTCAGACACAGATGAACATAATTTGTTGGGGAAGCATCAATGTGGTTTTTGTAAAGGGAAATCATGCCTCACCAATCTACTAGAATTCTTTGAGGGGGTCAACAAGCATGCGGACAAAGGAGATCCAGTGGATATAGAGTACTTTAGATTTTCAGAAAGCCTTTGACAACTTCCCTCACCAAAGGCTCTTAAGCAAAGTAAGCTGTCATGGGATAAGAAGGAAGGTCCTCTCATGGACTGGTAACTGGTTAGAAGATAGGAAACAAAGGGTAGGAATAAATAGTCAGTTTTCAGAATGGAGAGAGGTAAATAGTGGTGTCCCCCAAGGGTCTATTCTGGGATGAGTACTGTTCAACATATTCATAAATGATCTGGAAAAAGGGGTAAACAGTGAGGTGGCAAAATGTGCAGATGACACAAAACTACTCAAAATAGTTAAGTCCAAAGCAGACTGCGAAGAGCTACAAAGGGATCTCACAAAACTGGGTGACTGGGCAACAAAATGGCAGATGAAATTCAATATTGATAAATGCAAAGTAATGCACGTTGGAAAACATAATCCCAATTATACATATAAAATGATGGGGTCTAAATTAGCTGTTACCACTCAATAAAGAGATCTTGGAGTCATTGTGGATAGTTCTCTGAAAACATCCACTCAATGTGCAGCCGTGGTCAATAAAGCGAACAGAATGTTGGGAATCATTAAGAAAGGGATAGATAATAAGACAGAAAATATCATATTGCCTCTATATAAATCCATGGTATGCACAAACCTTGAATACTGCGTGCAGATGTGGTTGCCCCATCTCAAAAAAAATACTGGAATTGGAAAAGGTTCAGAAAAGGGCAACTAAAATGATTAGGGGTATGGAAACGAATTCTGTTTGAACCCTGCTTGACAGGCTGAGAGCAGAGATGGGGAACCAGATTGCTCTCAGGCAGAGCATTCGAAATCCAGAGTCGTTGCTCTGGATTTACATCAGTGGCCCTGAGCTCAAACTCTGGCTCAGACAGGGATCACAATCTGTTCATCCCCAATTGCTTGGGAGAGAGGGGAGTCCTGCACCCCCCTCTCTGCAAAGTCCTGACTCTAGGACTTTCAAGAAACAGTACAGAGGTTTCCTCCCAAGCCCTACTCACTCCTGGGACCACTTCCTCTCTTCCAATATCTCCCAGGTCCTTGTATCTATAATTGGACCTTTCATCTCTTGAAGTGCCATACCAGGTTGCAGGGTGAACTGACCAGTAGGCAGTATTGCCCTGAAGGGGCAGACTATCCCATCACAAAGTGATTTTGAAAGTTCTTTTTAAAATACATTTTCTTGTAAACATTTTTCCAGCTGCCTTAGGGCCTGATGCCGCAAAGCACTAGCCATCCCCAGTTACTCTTGCAGTGCCTGGGAGATGTGGACACTCAGTTTCTCACAGGTGGACTCTATGATGTTATCCTTGATCTACGCAGAAGAAGCACCACCAGGTTCCATGCTTGGAGGCCCCAGCACTTAATCACATGCATCACTTGGCTCTCAGGAGCAGTGTCACAGAGACCAGCTGGCTGTCCAGAGGGGCAAGAGTGGGGCTGAGCAGCAGAGCGCAAGTCAAGAGATCAGGAGTCCGTAAGTGCAGCAGCAGGAGAGTATTCCACTGTAGATTAACAGTCTTGGGGCTCAGACTTCGGTCACTGCTGATCAGATGGGCTGTGGAAAGGGTATCAATTTCATGGGCTAGCAAAACACAGGAAGAGAACATGTGAGTCCAGACATGTGAGTCCAGACTGGAGCTCCAGACCTGGCCAGTGAGAGGGCCAAAGGCTGAAGGATGTCAGGGAATCTGTCTGGGGACAGCAGGCCATGGGAGAAGCTTAGAATTCCATCAGGACCAGAGGAGAGTTGCTTTGAGGGAGGGGAACTTGGTGGGAATGGGGAAGGAGGGAGGCGAAGGCCCTGTGACATACTAGGGTACAGTCCAGGAGTTGTGTCACTCCTGCCCAGCAACCATGGGCAGCTGGTGACCTGGCCGTTGGGGGAGGCTAGCCCCCGGCCCCACCCCGTGTGCCCAAGGACCCGCCCATTCCCTTCTCGGGGCGGAGCATGGACGTGGCCACGCTAGGCTGCTGGGGAGGCACAGCCACCCCCTGCCTATGATACCCGCTGCCCATGCCTGCAACCTTCAGCACCTTAAAATGCCTTGCGGAAGTAGTTTGCACCTGGGCACCTTCCGAACAGTCTTCCAGCATGCAAGCCACATCCAGAGTATCTGTTGTAACTGCATCCTGACAGCCACACTTGGGTTACACTCTGGTTCTCACCACCCTCGTGACCCCAACAATCCCTCAGACCCAGATTGTCCCCGAGAAATGTATGTCTTGTACTGCCTAGCCCTCTCCTGGACAGTACAAATATTTTAAGACTGTTATTCCTTTAAGGGAATATTATGCTAATTTATTATCTCAAATAGTTATTCAGACACTTAATTTAAACACACTGGATTTGATAAAACAATAAAACAAGTTCACTAACTACAAGGAGATAGATTTCAAGTGAGTACAAGTAATGAGACATAAAAGTCAGAATGGTTACAAGAAAAATAAAGATGAGCCGTTTACTAATGCCCAAATTAACAAAGAACATTAGATACAAGCAAAGTTCCTCACCACATGCTCCAGCAGATTACTGACCGAACCGCTCCCCCAGAGTCCAATGACTGCTTCCTTTGTCCCTTCAGGTGCAGTGAATGCTATGGGCAGGAAGAGAAAGAGGGGTCCCTTGGGGTGTTTGTCCCTCCTTTTTATAATTTCTTGAAAAACATTTCCAGCTGGACCTTAAGAGACAAAAAGTGTATGTGGAAGGATGTTCCCTTCTACCTTTTTCTCACCTGTTTGAGCTTTCTTTGTTTCCCTCCTAGCTTAATGACTCTATTTACTGCTTAAATGCAAATTAAGGCCAGCACACATTCCTTTGTCTAGGACAGACTTGTTTTCCAACTTCTGTTTGGGCAGGGCTGTGGGGTTTGGAAAATGTATTAATATCATGCAGGGGAATTTTATAATTTCACATGTAGCAGTGCCACATATTTTACCAGGACAATACTGAGCAGCAAATTATGAGTTTTCAACTGATACCTTACAAGGCATACTTTGTATGAAGAATATTACAGTAATTTAGGGTGTAAATACAGGAGTGTATTCTGTCACAGTTCCAGCAGGGATCTGTGGGGGGAATGTCCCAGAGTTCGCTGGATCTAGGTACTTTTAGGAGTGGTAGTGCCAATATAGGAGTCAGGCCTGTATTTTTGCCTGAGATAGTATTTTGGATTTTGCTTGCCTGTCTGATTTTTTGATACACATACATTCTTACTAATATGAGTGAACAAAAGCATCCTTAATAATATGTGTAAATAAAGGACAAAGACACTGTGTATGTTGCTTCTGCCTGGCCAGCTGGGTTTGTTAGTATAATGGGAACAGCTAAGAGCAGTTAAAGTGTGACTGGGCATGGTGGGAGTGTAATATACGAGCGTTAGATTCCCTCAACTCCTATCTCAAGGCAAGGTCAAGCAACCAGTTGGGAGAGGCAAGGGGTGACTGGGGGGAAGGTAAAACACTAAAAGGCCAGAGAAAGGCCTGCCGCTGATCATAGCACAACCTCACTCCTTACCCCTCCCATGGGGTACAAAAGAGGTGGGACGAAGACCCCAGACACACAATCCCGCAAAAGGGAACATGACCATAAGTTGTAAGGGGTGGGACTGTGGGTGAGCATTTCAGATATAATTATGCCTGCTGAGGAGGGAGACATGGGACACCGGGAAACAAGGCTCTGCAGCGTCAGAGTTATGCTATACATGCTTGCTGGAAACTAACCCCAATAAACACCACATTGCCTGCACTTTGGACTCCTGGTCTTCTGCTTTCTGTCTGCATGACAAGAACCAGGGGAGAGGGTGAAGGAAAAGCCCTCTAACAGGTACCATTTAGACTGAACCAGTTCCCACTGTGAATCCACATGGACCAGCTGAAAAGCTCACCCCAGATCTCACCTGGACTTTTGGCTTGAGGAGTTGTGATGAAGTCTGGAGCTCATTCCAGCTCCAAATCTCCTGGGGCCCCCTCACAGGATCCCAGAACTCCTGCCCTGCTCCTCCTCTTCCCTCTCCGAGGCTCCGCCTCTGATCAGGCCAGAAGCCGGAGGCCGGCTGTAGTAGGGTAAGTATATTCCTGCCACCCTGACCTGCCTGAGCCACTCACCCAAACCCCTCTCCCTCAGTCCCCCTTCCCACACTAGGGTTGCCAACCCTCCAGGATTGGCCTGCAGACTCCAGGAATTAAAGATGAATCTTTAATTAAAGATGATGTCTTGTGGTGAAATTTCCAGGAATACATCCAACCAAAATTGGCAACCCCTCCACCCCCTGCACGTGGACCTGACCCAAGCTTCTCTCCCTTGCCCAAGTCCAGCCTTAGGGAAAATGCTGCCCTAGGCAAACTTCCATTTTGGTGCCCCAGCCCCCATGGGCTCCCCAGCCTTCCTGAGCCCCTAACTCCTGCACGCTGCCCCCTCCTGTGCCCCTAATCCTGACGCTGTGCTCCTAACCCCTGCACCACCTCCTGTGCCCCTAAGCCCTGCAACACCTTCTGCACCCCTAACCCCTGCACCCCTCCTGTGCCCCTAACCCCTGCACTCCTCCTGTGCTCCTAACCCCTACACCGCCTCCTGTGCCCCTAACCCCTGCAACACCTTCTGCACCCCTAACCCCTGCACCCCTCCTGTGCCCCTAACCCCTGCAACGCCTTCTGCACCCCTAACCCCTGCAACGCCTCCTGTGCCCCTAACCCCTGCAACGCCTTCTGCACCTCAACCTCTACACCCCTCCTGCATCCAACCCTGCACCCCCTCCTGTACCCCTAACCCCTGCAACACCTTCTGCACCCCTAACCTCTGCACCCCCTACTGCATCCAACCTCTGCACTGCACCCCCTCCTGCACCCCAACCCCTGAAATCCCTTCTGCGCCTCTAACCCCTACACCGCCTCCTGTGCCCCTAACCCCTGCAACACCTTCTGCACCCCTAACCTCTGCACCCCTCCTGTACCCCTAACCCCTGCAACGCCTTCTGCACCCCTAACCTCTGCACCCCTCCTGTGCCCCTAACCCCTGCAACGCCTTCTGCACCCCTGACCTCTGCACCCCCTACTGCATCCAACCTCTGCACTGCACCCCCTCCTGCACTGCAACCCCTGCAACACCTTCTGCACCCCTAACTTCTGCACCCCCTCCTGTGCCCCTAACCCCTGCAACACCTTCTGCACCCCTAACCTTTGCACCCCCTCCTGCATCCAACCTCTGCACTGCACCCCCTTCTGTGCCCCTAACCCCTGCACCCCCTCCTGTGCCCCTAACCCCTACACCGCCTCCTGTGCCCCTAACCCCTGCAACACCTTCTGCACCCCAACCTCTGCACCCCCTCCTGTGCCCCAACCCCTGCAACACCTTCTGCACCCCTAACCTCTGCACCCCTCCTGCATCCAACCTCTGCACTGCACTCCCTCCTGCACCCCAACCCCTGCACCCACTCCTGTGCCCCAACCCCTGCAACACCTTCTGCACCCCGAACTTCTGCACCGCACCCCCTCCTGCACCCCAACCCCTGCAACACCTTCTGCACCCCTAACTTCTGCACCCCCTCCTGTGTCCCTAACCCTTACACCGCCTCCTGTGCCCCTAACCCCTGCAACACCTTCTGCACCCCTAACCTTTGCACCCCCTCCTGCATCCAACCTCTGCACTGCACCCCCTCCTGCACCGCAACCCCTGCAATCCCTTCTGCACCCCTAACCTCTGCACCCCTCCTGCATCCAACCTCTGCACTGCACCCCCTCCTGCCCCCCAACCCATGCAACACCTTCTGCACCCCTAACTTCTGCACCCCCTCCTGTGCCCCTAACCCCTGCAACAACTTCTGCACCCCTAACCTCTGCACCCCTTCCTGCATCCAACCTCTGCACTGCACCCCATCCTGCACCCCAACCCCTGCAATCCCTTCTGCGCCCCTAACCCCTGTACCCCCTCCTGTGCCCCTAACCCCTGCAACACCTTCTGCACCCCTAACCTTTGCACCCCCTCCTGCATCCAACCTCTGCACTGCACCCCCTCCTGTGCCCCTAACCCCTACACTGCCTCCTGTGCCCCTAACCCCTGCACCTCCTCCTGCATCCAACCTCTGCACTGCACCCCCTCCTGCACCCCAACCCATGCAACACCTTCTGCACCCCTAACTTCTGCACCCCCTCCTGTGCCCCTAACCCCTGCAACACCTTCTGCACCCCTAACCTTTGCACCCCCTCCTGCATCCAACCTCTGCACTGCACCCCCTCCTGCACCCCAACCCCTGAAATCCCTTCTGCGCCTCTAACCCCTACACCGCCTCCTGTGCCCCTAACCCCTGCAACACCTTCTGCACCCCTAACCTCTGCACCCCTCCTGTACCCCTAACCCCTGCAACGCCTTCTGCACCCCTAACCTCTGCACCCCTCCTGTGCCCCTAACCCCTGCAACGCCTTCTGCACCCCTGACCTCTGCACCCCCTACTGCATCCAACCTCTGCACTGCACCCCCTCCTGCACTGCAACCCCTGCAACACCTTCTGCACCCCTAACTTCTGCACCCCCTCCTGTGCCCCTAACCCCTGCAACACCTTCTGCACCCCTAACCTTTGCACCCCCTCCTGCATCCAACCTCTGCACTGCACCCCCTTCTGTGCCCCTAACCCCTGCACCCCCTCCTGTGCCCCTAACCCCTACACCGCCTCCTGTGCCCCTAACCCCTGCAACACCTTCTGCACCCCAACCTCTGCACCCCCTCCTGTGCCCCAACCCCTGCAACACCTTCTGCACCCCTAACCTCTGCACCCCTCCTGCATCCAACCTCTGCACTGCACTCCCTCCTGCACCCCAACCCCTGCACCCACTCCTGTGCCCCAACCCCTGCAACACCTTCTGCACCCCGAACTTCTGCACCGCACCCCCTCCTGCACCCCAACCCCTGCAACACCTTCTGCACCCCTAACTTCTGCACCCCCTCCTGTGTCCCTAACCCTTACACCGCCTCCTGTGCCCCTAACCCCTGCAACACCTTCTGCACCCCTAACCTTTGCACCCCCTCCTGCATCCAACCTCTGCACTGCACCCCCTCCTGCACCGCAACCCCTGCAATCCCTTCTGCACCCCTAACCTCTGCACCCCTCCTGCATCCAACCTCTGCACTGCACCCCCTCCTGCCCCCCAACCCATGCAACACCTTCTGCACCCCTAACTTCTGCACCCCCTCCTGTGCCCCTAACCCCTGCAACAACTTCTGCACCCCTAACCTCTGCACCCCCTCCTGCATCCAACCTCTGCACTGCACCCCATCCTGCACCCCAACCCCTGCAATCCCTTCTGCGCCCCTAACCCCTGTACCCCCTCCTGTGCCCCTAACCCCTGCAACACCTTCTGCACCCCTAACCTTTGCACCCCCTCCTGCATCCAACCTCTGCACTGCACCCCCTCCTGTGCCCCTAACCCCTACACTGCCTCCTGTGCCCCTAACCCCTGCACCTCCTCCTGCATCCAACCTCTGCACTGCACCCCCTCCTGCACCCCAACCCATGCAACACCTTCTGCACCCCTAACTTCTGCACCCCCTCCTGTGCCCCTAACCCCTGCAACACCTTCTGCACCCCTAACCTTTGCACCCCCTCCTGCATCCAACCTCTGCACTGCACCCCCTCCTGCACCCCAACCCCTGAAATCCCTTCTGCGCCCCTAACCCCATACAGCCTCCTGTGCCCCTAACCCCTGCAACACCTTCTGCACCCCTAACTTCTGCATCCCTCCTGCATCCAACCTCTGCACTGCACCCCCTCCTGCACCCCTACCCCTGCACCGCCTCCTGTGCCCCTAACCCCTACACATGTACAGCCCTTGTGGGTGGGGCTTTAACAGTCTAATACAGACTTCTGCCACTAGGACTCCCAGACCCAATTGCTCAGGTTCTCACTCATCTGTCTGCAGCTCCTGAACTGCGAAGAGCTGCTATGGGACTGTGGCTCTGGGGAAATGGCCCGGCTGCTCATGGTGTGGGGTAAGAGTGACACCTTGTGGTGAGATAGAATCATAGAACTGGAAGGGACGTCGAGAGGTCATCTACTCCGGTCCCCTGCACTCATGGCATTTAGATAAGGATTATCTAGACCATCCCTGACAGGTGTTTGTCTAACCTGCTATTAAAAATCCCCAATGATGGAGATTCCACTACCTCCCTAGGCAATTTATTCCAGTGCTTAACCACCCTGACAGGAAGTTTTTCCTAATGTCCAACCTAAACCTCCCTTGCTGCAATTTAAGCCCCTTGCTTCTTGTACTATCCTCAGAGGTTAAGAAGAACAATTTTTCTCCCTCCTCCTCCTAACAACCTTTTATGTACTTGAAAACTGTTATCATGTCCCCTCTCAGTCTTCTCTTTTCCAGACTAAACAAACCCAATTTTTTCAATCTTTCCTCATAGCTCATGTTTTCTAGACCTTTAATCATTTTTGTTGCTCTGGACTTTCTCCAATTGTCCACATCTTTCCTGAAATGTGGCACCCACATCTGGACATAATACTCCAGTTGAGGCCTAATCAGCATGGAGTAGAGCAGAAGAATTACTTTTCGTGTCTTGCTTACTACATCCCAGAATGATGTTTGCTTTTTTTTTTTTTTTTTGGAACAGCGTTACACTGTTGACTCATATTTAGCTTGTGGTCCACTATGACCCCCATATCCCTTTCCACAGTACTCCTTCCTAGGCAGTCATTTCCCATTTTATATGTGTGCAACTGATTGTTTCCTCCTAAATGGAGTACTTTGCATTTGTCCTTACTGAATTTCATCCTATTTACTTCAGACCATTTCTCCAGTTTGTCCAGATCATTTTGAATTTTAATCCTATCCTCCAAAGCACTTGCAACCCCTCCCAGCTTGGTATCATTTGCAAACTTTATAAGTGTATTCTCTATGCCATTATCTAAATCATTGATGAATATATTGAACAGAACTGGACCCAGAACTGATCCCTGCAGCACCCCACTCGTTATGTCCTTCTAGCATGACTGTGAACCACTGATGACTATTCTCTGGGAACAGTTTTCCAACCAGTTATGCCCACCTTATAGTAACTCCATCTAGGTTGCATTTCCCTGGTTTGCTTATGAGAAGGCCATGTGAGACAGTATGAAAAGCTTTACTGAAGTCAAGATATACCACATCTACTGCTTCCCTAATATCCACAAGGCTTGTTACCCTGTCAAAAGAACCTATCAGGTTGGTTTGACATGATTTGTTCTTGACAAATCCATGCTGACTGTTACTTATCACCTTGTTATCTTCTAGATGTTTGCAAATTGATTGCTTTATTATTTGCTCCATTATTTTCCGGGTACAGAAGTTAAGCTGACTGGTCTGTAATTCCCCACATTGTCCTTATTTCCCTTTTTATAGATGGGCACTATATTTGCCCTTTTCCAGTCTTCTGGAATCTTTCCATGACTTTTCAAAAAAAAAAAAATCATTAATGGCTCAGATATCTTCTCAGCCAGCTCCTTGTGTATTCTAGGATGCATTTCATCAGGCCCTGGTGACTTGAAGACATCTAACTTGTCTAAGTAATTTTTAACTTGTTCTTTTCCTATTTTAGCCTTTGATCCTATCTCATTTTCACTGACATTTACTATATTAGATATCCAATCACCACCAACCTTCTTGGTGAAAACCGAAACAAAGAAGTCAGTAAGCACCTCTGCCATTTCCACATTTTCTGTTATTATTTTCCACCTCGCATTGAGTAATGGTCCTACCCTGTCCTTGGTCTTTCTCTTGCTTCTAATGTATTTGTAGAATGTTTTCTTGTTCCCCATTATGTCTCTAGCTAGTTTGATCTCGTTTTATGCCTTGGCCTTTCTAATTTTGTCCCTTCATACTTGTGTTATTCTATTCATCCTTTGTAATTTGACCTATTTTCCACTTTTTGAAGGACTCTTTTTTGAGTTTCAGATCATTGAAGATCTCCTGGTTAAGCCAGTGTGGTCTCTTGCCATACTTCCTATCTTTCCTACGCAGTGGCATAGTTTGTTCTTGTGTCCTTAGTAATGTCTCTTTGAAAAACTGCCACTGTCTTCAATTGTTTTTCCCTTAGACTTGCTTTCCATGGGATCTTACCTACCAACTCCCTGAGTTTGCTAAAGTCTGCCGTCTTGAAATCCATTGTCTTTATTTTGCTGTTCTCCCTCCTACCATTCCTTAGAATCATGAACTCTTATTATTTCATGAACACTTTCACCCAAGCTGCCTTCCATTTTCAAATTCTCAACCAGTTCCTCCCTATTTGTCAAAATCAAATCTAGAACAGCGTCTCTCCACCTTCTGAAATAAAAAATTGTCCCCAATACATTCCAAGAAGTTGTTGGATAATCTGTGCCTTGCTCTGTTATTTTCCCAACAGATGTCTGAGTAGTTGAAGTCTCCCATCACCACCAAGTCTGTGCTTTGGATGATTTGGTTAGTTGTTTAAAAAAAGCCTCATCCACCTTTTCCACCTGGTTAGATGGTCTGTAGTAGACCCCTACCATGACATCACCCTTGTTTTTTTACCCTTTTATCCTTACCCAGAGACTTTCAACAAGTCTGTCTCCTATTTCCATCTCAACCTCAGTCCAAGTGTATATATTTTTAATATATAAGGCAACACCTCCCGTTGTTCCCTGCCTGTCCTTCTTGAGCAAGCTGTACCCTTCTAGACCAATATTCCAGTCATGTATATTATCCTACCAAGTCTCTGTGATGCCAACTATGTCATAGTTGTGTTTATTTACTAGCATTTTGATTTCTTCCTGCTTATTCCCCATACTTCTCGCACTAGTATACAGACATCTAAGATACTGATTTGATTCCCTCCCCCCAAGTTCTGTCTTGTCTCTCCCTTATCCCTGCTATAACAGCCCATGCTCCCCCCAAATTCCGACCCTTCTCCCAGGTATCCATGTTTTTGACTTACCTGTGGGCTTGGTCACCTGGCCCCTTCGAACCTAGTTTAAAGCCCTCCTCACAAGTTTAGCCAATCTGTATCCAAATATGCTCTTCCCCTTCCTCAATAGGTGGACCCCATCTTTGCTTAGCATCCTTCTTCCTGGAACAGCATCCCATGGTCAAGGAAGCCAAAGCTCTCCTGGTGACATCTTTGCAGCCAGGCATTCACCTCCAGGATGCATTTGTCTCTGCCTGGGCCCCTACCCTTGACCAGAAAGAATGAAGAGAACACCACCTGCACTCCCAATTCCTTCACCCTCCTCCCAGAGCCCTGCAGTCACTTCTGATCTGCTGAGGGTCATACCTCGCAGTATCATTAGTGCCCACGTGGATGAGTAGCATGGAGTAGTAGTCAGAGGGCCAGATGATCCTTGACATTCCTGCCGTAATGTCTCGGATACGGGGCCCTGGCAGACAGCATACCTCCCGGGATGCCATGTCCGGGCAACAGCTGGGTGCCTCTGTCCCCTTCAGAAGAGAGTCACCAACCACCACTACCCTACGTTTCTTCCTGGGAGTGGTGGCTGCGATACTCCCAGCCTTGGGGGCACATGGCTTCCCCTCCTCCACCTTTGGGGGTGAATCCTCATCGCTCGTTGCCAGGGCAGCATATCGTGCCGAAGGCAGCACGCAAGCTGATTTTCAGTGGCATTCACACTGCCCGGGTCCTGGCCACCGGTCTGGGGGGCTCTGCATTTTAATTTAATTTTAAATGAAGCTTCTTAAACATTTTAAAAACCTTATTTACTTTACATACAACAATAGTTTAGTTATATATTATAGACTTATAGAAAGAGACCTTCTAAAAATGTTCAAAGTATTACTGGCACGCGAAACCTTAAATCAGAGTGAATAACAGAAGACTCGGCCCACCACTTCTGAAAGGTTGCCAACCCCTGGGCTAGGCTTAGGGTCTGATTCTCACCAGGAGAAATATACCAAGTAAATATACTAAGGCCCCTTTATACCACTTGAGAGGTGTACAGGAGCCTTACAGATACATCCACTTTAAAACGGCTTTACACTGCCAGAGCACAGTTTAAATGACAATCGGACATAACATCTTTTTATAATGAAAGCTTAGATTGTGAACTACAAGCGGCAGGGAAAAGTACCAGGTCACCGACCACCACGAACTGGCCCTGAAAAACTCCTGGACAAAATCTTCAATAATATGCTACAGAGAACTGCCCCAGGAAGGCTCTAAAAGACCATTTCGATCTCTGGTTTCTGCAAGTCACTTGCTCGTACTCCATTGTGTCCTTTTCATCCTTTGCCTCCTTCCATTGAGGCTGGTTTTTTCTCTGATGATGCCTTAACAAATGACAGGGGGGCAAATTTTCAAAAGAACTTGGGGCAGATTTTTGAATGTTGAGGACCCAACATACTGTGCTCTTGGATATCTGGTTGCGATTGGAGGTGGGGAGCTCGTTGGAAAAGTCTGGCTTTAAGGTCACAAGCAGGGTGGGTGGATAGTGGAAATAAAAGGATTCAGGAACAGTTGTTGGATTTGTTACCCTAGAATCCATGACCGGGTCCATGCACTTGCAATTGAGATTCATAGGGGAGAACACCTTGACTCAGAGAAAGCACCTGTACAAACCGCTATGCATGGCAGAATTTCACTTGGCAATGCGAACATCACAGAGGGTTCATGCCCCCATCTATCCTGTCTCCTCCCCTCATCTGTCCTGCCTGGTGAACAATCCCCTTGACCCCCGAAACCCTCATTCGCCATCTGAAAATGGCAGCCGGCTCCTGGCACAAGCCACAGCCCCCACCTCCGTCCCATGACAGATTTGAATAATGAAAATGTTCACTTGGGCAAAATTCACCCGCTTATTGAGACAGTAGTTCCAGGACAAGTAGCCTGGTTAGTATTCTCAGTTGACATGAGGTAGACATGGACAATACATGCCTGTAAAGATACAAATTGACTGCTCCCTGCAGAGGTAGACGTGCCCTGTTACATGGATTCTTACAGGAAAAGTACTGGCCATCATTGCAGAATCTGGTCTATTTTTCTCTGCATTTTCACCATGTCTGCAGGCAGATAAAACAGAACTTAACACTGAGAAATTGCTCCAGTTTTGTCCGGACGTGATGGGGATAGACACACAGTGATTCCCCCCGATACAGCTTGCAACGCCCTTCCTCTCCTGCAGCACGTCTTGGGGACCATCTTACAGTCAGAGAGTTTAAGGCCAGATCGCTGACTCTAATCCCCTGTATGTCACAGGTCACCAGCCCCACCCAGCACCTGCACACGAACCCAATTAATAACTTCACAGTATATCTCGCTGGTTGGTCCCTTTGCCTTGTCCAAAAGCCATTCTCTCCTCCTAGGCACTACCTCAGCATAACATCACTGAGAGCCAGGTGAGCCTAAGAGGGATTACTATCCAGCTCGCCCCCAATATCCCCCCCCCCAATTCCTTCGACCAAGAACATAATTCCACCTCTGTGACCCTCCAAGGCACTGCAGCAGGGTCAAACAATATAAACTGCACACACAAAAATCCCAGTGCATCATAGAATATCAGGGCTGGACGGGACCTCAGGATGTCATCTAGTCCAACCCCCTGCTCAAAGCAGGGCCAATCCCCAACTAAATCATCCCAGCCAGGGCTTTGTCAAGCCTGACCTTAAAAACCTCTAAGGAAGAAGATTCCACCATCTCCCTAGGGAACCCATTCCAGTGCTTCACCATCCAGCACCCTCTCCACACACACACACCACTTACTAGCTCTGTGTTTCCCCCAAGACTGGTAAGAATCTCTGGGAGGTAAAGGCACAGATGCATATAAACAAATACTACCATGGTCTGTCTAGAATATGAACAGTAACTGACTGTTTTTTTCATACTCCCCCAGCCATGGCGCTTGCAACACCTCAAGGACAGGGCCTTTATCAACTGCGGAGCAGCTCACTCACGGAGAGGGTAAAAATGGAGAACTCTCAATGAGATGTTTGTGCAGCTCATTGCAGAGTCCCACAGGAAAACCAAACTAGCTGAGAGTGGAGGTAGTATTTGCAGATCCAGAGGGAAAGGAAATGGACTCTCCAAGGAGACTGTGGCAGTTGCCCGGGAAGACATCGCCATGGCCAAAGAGAACATGAAAAAAGACAGGAAGCTGCAAAAGCAACTCATGGAGACAATCCTAAGCCAACATTCTCAGCGTCATTGCAGGCTGCTGCAGGCACGTCAGGGCTGTATACCAGGCACCTGCCATCTTCTTCAGCCCCCAGACAATGCAGGTTTCTGGGAACGCCAGCAACTCCACCCTTCTGTGCCACTGTAGCCATGTGCCCGGAGGCCATTCCGCTCCCAGAGCCAACCGTTGGGTACACCTGTTAGCCCCGCTCTTCTGAACTATCCAGCACCCTGAATAAATGTGAGCTGAGTCACTCAACCCCAGAAGCCCTGTGAAAACGACGTGGCAGATCAGAGGTGTGAGTTTAAGACCTCCCCGCCAATTTCCTTCTGCTCCGCACTGTTACATTTTCAGTTTGGCTTCAATGCTGTTTTACTTCAAGGATTCGTTCCAGTTGTTATGTAACAGATTGTTTAAAAATGCATTTCGCCAGTATTAAAACACTGTTGTGTTATTATTGGTCCAAGTAAAACTTTATGTTTGGTTTGCTACCGAATTGATTGTTGGTTTATAATGGAAAACCATTTAAAATTCAAGCATAATAGCTTGTCATTGCATTTAATGCAGAAAACCCTTAAAATAAAACTGAAAGAATCTATGGGTTTTACAGAAGTATATAGGCAACCTCCTACCCCCATACTGCACTGCTCACAATCTGCCCCCAGGTACCTTTCCAGGCACCCCTGATAATATTGCCTTGGCTGTTTCTGTTTTCTATGGGTCGCCATGGCAGCAGCTCAAACTGCCGATTTAGTCTGAGATGGCACTTCATCCTCCCACCCATCTCTCCCTCACGCTCCCAAATACTGAGCAGAGCACAACATGCTGCTCTAACAGTCAGAACGGTGTGTCCTGCTGCTTCCAGCCTAGTTCACAAGAAGTGCCACCTGCCTGTCAAATGGCCAAATGCACACTCCACTACCACTCTGCAGCTACAGTTCCTTCCTTCCATCCGAGTGGCCTGTGAATGGCTTCATTAACCAGGGAAGCCGAGGGTAAGCCAGGTCTCACAGGATAACCACAGCAATGTCATGCAGATAACTGTCTTTACTCCATTAATGTAAATTGAGCTGAGTTCTGACAGACCCTAGCATTGTGTCTTTCCAGGCCACCCAGCATTTATGTCTCTGAGCCTGCCACGGGATCAGCCACCCCTTGGAGCTTAATACCCCTCTGCCTATGAATTCTGCACCCTGACTGGGGGGCAAACGCTAGGTACGTGAGTTCCAATCAACTGCCCCAAGCTAGTTTGGAAATCCAATCCGTACAAAGCCATCAATAATCTCCTGCGCATAGACTGGGTTTAGAACGCAGTGACAGCTCCCGTTCCATGGCATGACACACCTGCCGTCAATCTCCCCGTGCCAAGTTGGTTGGCTCCACCCCAGTGACCAGCTTTCAGACGGCAACGGCGAGCTGCTTCTCCACAAGCACGAGGCCCCCACATGCTGCTACCCTGCCACTTCAGCTCCGGGCTCTCCCCAACCTGAAATTCTCTTCCGCTGCTGCTCACCCAGGTCTGCAGAACAGCCCTTCCCACGTCGGCACTGCACTGCGTGAAGCTGCTCCTGTGCCAACGGGGTGGTGTCCTCCTTTTCTTCATTGCCCTTGGCCCATTTCCTCCACCACTGAAGACCATCCTGCTGCTGGAGGAGCTGCTGTCGCTGACACCTTATCTGCTCAAGGATGGGGCAGGTGAAGGCCATATCTGAATTAATCCAACGTTGAGTCCTGAAATACTGTCCAATCAGCCTCTGTATTGGTTCCATAGTGCAGAGGGTCATTGGTGAGTCCATGCAGGCCAACAGCAATTGGAAAATGGCCCTGCCCCTCCCCAAGAGGATGTAGGAGTCAGAAACATGGGATTTTTAAAAAAGTTTAAACCCTCAACGTGCAGCCAGAGAAATCCCTCGCCATGCCCAGCATAGAACCAGCCTGCCGGGCATGACAAGACTGGTGACAAGGTTGACTATTGTTCTCTCCTGTTTTTTCTTTCTCTGTGCCCTTCCTCCCCAGCTATAACCCCACTTAACACCGGCACGGCTATGAAGTTTGTATCCGCATCCGATCCACCACCTGTAAACATGGACTGCGGATACAAAGCGGATATCCACAGATTGCAGGACTCTAGATGTGGAAATAACCAACCTGGCCAATTCTTCCCCAGGGCCGTTTGCTTGTAGGTTGTAGCCATCTCCTTGTGACTTCAGACTGTTCCCCTGCCAGACAGGGAGTGTCTCTTTTCTGTGTTTGTACAGCACCAGGCACAATGGGGTGCATTCTGAATGGAGCCCAGGGCTGGTGCTACCATTAAGGCGAACTAGGCGGTTGCCTAGGGCGCCAAGATTTGGGGGCGCCAAAAAGCGGTGCCCCCAATTTCCCCCCCATGGCAGCTCCCCACCCCCCCAGCCCGGGGAGCTGTGTGGCAGCTCCCCACCCCAGCTCACCTCTGCTCCGCCTTCTCCCTGAGCACGCCGCCCCCACTCTAATTCTCCTCCCCTTCCCAGGCTTGCGGCGCTAAACAGCTGATTGGCACCGCAAGCCTGGGAGGCGGGAGAAGTGGAGCAGCAACGGCGTGCTCGGGGAGGGGGTGTAGCAGAGGTGAGCTGGGGTGGGGAGCTGCCGCACGGTTCCCTGGACTGGGGGAGTGGGGAGCTGCCGTGGGGTGGGTACTTCAGGACGGGGGGGATGCCTCACGGTGGAGGGGGGGGCAGGGAGCTGCCGCAGGGCTGGGGGAGGAGGTGCAAAGTAGAAGTTTCGCCTAGGGCGCGAAACTTCCTTGCACCGGCCCTGATGGAGCCTCTGGGTGCTACCATCATATCAGTATTTCAAACCACAATTACTGCCACTAGACCTGCTAAGCAAACCTTGTCTTTGGCTTTAACTGCCTTTCTCTCTGCTCTTAATAAACCTGGTTTGTATTAGATTACTCCTGCCCGGGTGATTTCATGCAGACCTCCCCCCAGAGAAGAAGGCTCCATGGTCCATGACGAGGACTTCTAGGCACTCGAATAATACAATTAAATAATCATGATCACTAAGGGCAGGTTCTGAAGGATAAAGCCGGTCTGGAACCTCCATCCCCAAGGGGCATGGCCAGAGGGGTCCTGTCGCCAGGGACCAAGGCCGAGTACCAAGCAGGAGCCTAGCGCTGGCGGGAGCGGTGTGCAGGTAAACAAGGCATAAGTATTTCCAGCCTCCCTCATCCCGCCGTTCAAAGGCGCCACGGCAGGGTTTGTGAAGATTACAGATTTGCCTCAGCACTATTGCCTTTGTGCCTTCCTTAAACATTATGATGAAGGGCTGCAGTTTAATAGCTTGTCCGAGTGTTTGCTCTCGATGTTTGCAAAGCAACCCGTATCAGAGGCACAAGCAGATAGAGACGTGTATGGGAAACAGAACAGTGCACACATCACCTCGACAGAGTGGCCGCTTCTTGTTTATTGACTGGTAGATTTTTTTTATACACGTGTGTGTGCGCGGGCACGTGTGCGCATGTCTTTGCATATGCCTATGTGTGAGCGTGCCCCTGTGTGCGTGTGTGGTGTATACAGCTCTCATTGGGGCCAGCTTTTCCAAAAAAACTCAGGACACTGGGTGTTGAGCTCTGTTAAAAACTGGGCGCTCTGGGAGCTGCCGAGAACTGACTGCTGCTGGAAATTTGGCCCCAAGGTTCCTGTATTTGGTGACACGTGTGTATGTGTGTGTGTGTGGCTGCATGAATGTGTGTATCTGTGTGCTTGCCTATGAGTGCGTATAAGTGTGACTTTGTATATCTGCACTAGTGTGTGTGTCTCTTTCAGGGTGTGAATGTGGATGGGTGTACACGAGTGAGTCTAAGCGTGCTCAGGGGGTGTATGTGCATTGACTTCCCAAGAAGGTATGTTTGTATGATCATGGACACATCCACAGGCGCAGACTTTCCAATGTGCCGGGGGTGTGTGTGTGTGTGCTCAACCCCGGCTCTGCCCCAGGCCCTGCCTCCACTCCACCCCTTCCCCCAAGTCCCCACCCTGCCTCTTCCCACCCCCTCCCCAAAACATGCTGAAGCCTCTCTCCTGCCCCCTCCCTCCCCAGAGCCTCCTGCACGCCGCGAAACAGCTGATCACGACGGATGGGAGGCGCGGGGAAGGAGGTGGAGGAGCTGATCGGTGGGGCCCACCGGCAGGCAGGACGCATGGGGGGAGGGAGCAGGGGCTGATAGGGGGCACTGCCGGTGGGTGCTCAGCACCCATTTTTTCCCCATGGGTGCTCCAGCCCCGGAGCGTGCACGGAGTCAGTGCCTATGGACATGCCGTACTTCTCCTTACCTGGTTTTACCTTGGTCTGAGATCTTCCTCTATACGTTTGCTGCTACAGAAAGCCAGCAGCCAGCGGTGCTGCTGCACCCGTCACTACAAGGTACTTTTGGAAGTGTTCTTAGTCCCATAATGGGCCTGCTGGGCATTTCAGCGCTGTTGTATGTAAATATTACTCACATTGTGACTGTGCTGACGGACTGTACAAATGTCAAGTACATAGCTGCCTCCTCACCTGTTTATTCCTTAATTCCTGCGCATGTATAGATTAGATGGTAAATGAGCAGGCCTCGTGCCTTCTCCTAACAGACATGACAATATTCTGCAACCTCCTGGACAAACTCAAAATTGTTGAATTCAGTGTAAGTATTTTAGGAGTCCGTTGTCTGAGAAAAGCAAGTGTTTCTGTACTCTTGAGGGGTTGTATGGAACCCCATGGAGGAGGGGGAACCGCAGCCCTCCAGGAATGAAGAACAGTGGGCAGTTGTTAAGACAATCCACTCTGGTCCTATCAACTCCAGAGAGCTCTCACCGCCTGGAAAAGGGCTCACACCTACTGGTTCAAACTGGGTTTTCCAGGAACCAACAGACAAAGAAAGGACTTCTGGTTAAATAGCCTGAGTTACTACTGACTTGGGGCCTGCGTTCTGATCCAGCAAACAGAGGAGGGGAAAGGTTGGCAGGCCTTTGGCCCATTGAGTTCCCATAACATTCAGCAGCTTTGATGAACTTGTGACCACAGGAAGAACCCCTTGAAAGACTAATCACCAACCAGAGCCCTTACTGGAGTTGGGGGTGATCTCTGGTAAGCTTTTTAGCATGTACAAAGGTTCTTTTGTTGTTTTTAATGGTTTCCTGTAATGCTTTTACCTACAGAACAAACGTGCTTGCTTAGAAACAGCTGTGCAGTTAGGTAACTGTACCCAGGGCCGACGAAAGGGGGGGGAAGCCAGTACAAATTACCGGGGTCCGGCGGTCCGGAAGGGGGCCCAGGACCCGGCTTCCTTGGCTCCCCCCCCCCCCCCCCGTTGCCTTACCAGGGCCCGGCTTCCCCGCCCTCTCGTCGGCCCTGTCCGCCCTTGCTGGGGGGCCCGAAAAAATTTTTTCACCAGGGTCCGAACCACCTCTCAGCGGCCCTGACTGTACCGTCTCTGAGGAGAGAAGCTAAGCAGGCCTGCTTAGGCAGTCTGGCTTGCTGGAGATATCACACTATAGTCAGGGGACTGTGCAGCCTGGAAATATCCCAGTCAGGAGGAAGAGAGATGCGGGTCTCCACCCAAGAGAGGTGACGGCTGAGGAACCAGGAGCCTAGAGTGGGTGCCCTTGCTGGGCCATAAAGGGGGAATACAAGTACAGGTGCCCTGAACTGTGACACCGTCCTCTCACTGTTTTTATTTATAGGCTTCTTCCATGATCCAGTCTCCTGAATGCCTCACACACATTAAATAGTTTTACAACATCCTATGCCAGATAAGGCACTATTATTATCCCCATTTTACAGCTGGGGAAGCGGAGGCAGTCCCAGAGAGATTAAGTGATTGCCCAAGGTCACACAGGGAGTCAGTGGCAGAGTTGGGAAAAAAGCCCAGATTGCCCAGCCAGTGCCTTAGCATACAACCTTCCTCTCCCTCCTCTTCATACAGTGCTGAGTGCCCCGTGGGCACGCCCTAAACACTAAAGGAATGGAAGGATCAAAAGTTGATGACATGGGCCTGCTGAATGGAACAGTTGCAGTTCTGCACGTCAGAGAGGTCAGCAGCGCACTGATGGTCTTTGGGGTGGGTTGTGTGGCTGGGCAGAGAGGGTGGGAGGATGCTGGTTATGGCAGCCACTGCCTGGTTAGAGTTTCCAGAAGAAGGGAGCAGGGTGCATCAGGCGGGAAGGGGGCTAGGAGGCCCATGCGGCGGGTATGTCTACACTACAGAAATTACAGGGGCACAGCTCGGGGGCTGTAGTGTAGATACTTGCTAGGAGAGGGTTTCCCCTTGCTGTCCTGAATCCACCCCCTCTCCAGGCAGGATCTAAGTGGATGGAAACCTTCCACGCACAGAGAGGTGGCTACGCTGGGGCCTAGGTCAGCTGAATGGCCTCACCGGGGTGGCAACTGGTCACAGCCCTGAGCCAGGTAACTAGGCTCAGGGCCGGCTTTAGGCCAATTCCACCAATTCCCCCGAATCGGGCCCCGCGCTTAAGAGGGCCCCGCGCCCAGTGGCAGGGTTGCCCAGAATGGGGGGCAAGTGGCAGAGAATCCCTTCCCTGGCTAGAGGCACCTTTTAAATTTTTACTCACCCGGCGGCGCTCCAGGTCTTTGGCAGCGGATCCTTCACTCGCTCAGGGTCTTTGGCAGCACTTTGGCGGCGGGTCCTTCAGTGCCGCCGAAGACCCAGAGCGAGTGCAGGACCCGCTGCCAAAGACTAGGAGCGCGGCCCACTGAGTAAAAGCCCCACGTGTTTTTTTTAACGTGCTTTTTTTTTTTTTTAAGTCATCCCTGTCAGGGCCCCTTCGAAACTGTTCAAATCGGGCTTCCTAAAGCCGGCCCTGACTAGGCTGACCTAAGTGGTAGGTTTAGAGCAGGCCTGGGTGGGCCAGGGACTGTTGCTGGCTCTTTCTGCTCATCCCACGGTCTTCTCTGGCCTGCTAGAAGCTCCCCGCTTCCAGATAAAGGGCAGAGGCTCCCGCTCTGCCCGGCGAGGGAAACAGGATGGGGCTGTCGGAGCCTTTCCCCAAGCGGGGCTGCGGGGAGCCCCTCTCCTGGGTCCCCCTGACCCTCTAGCAGCGGAGTAAGGGTCCAGGCGAGCAGAGCCAGGGACCCATGGAGCGGGGCTCCCCCAGAGGAGCCGCTCAGGAGCCGGCTAGTGCCCGCTGCTCCCCCGGCTCGGGGCTGCCCTGGGTGCCCAGCTGCAGGGAGCCCCGACGGGCTGGGGCCAGCGAGCGGGGCATGTCCCGGCGCTCCCAGGCGGGACCTGCCTGGGCGGGGCGGGGCGGCAGGTGAGCAGCCGCCCCCGGGAACACCCGGCTCCCGCCCCGCCCCGCCGGTTTAAAGAGCCGCGGGAGCCCCCCCAGCCGCCGGCTGCGTAGCGCCATGAAGAGCAGCGCCCAGCCGGCACCATGCGCTCCCGGACCCTGCTGGCCGCCCTGTGCCTCTGGCTGCTGCCCGTCTCCGCCGCCTACTTCGGGTCAGCCCTGCCCGCGGTCCCGTCCCGCGCCCTGCGCCCGCGGTGGGGGCTGGCTCCCTGGGTGGGCCGGGCCGGGGTGGGTGCGCTCCGCGGGGCTCCGGCGGGTAGGTGGCACCGCCGCGCAGCCTGGGGCTCCAGAGAGTTCCCGGCTGGGCTAACAGTAGCCGAGCCGCTGCCGGGACGGGCTGGGCTGGGCTGGGTTTGGGGGAGGCAGCCGGCGGGGCTCTGGGGTGCCCCTTCCCCCAGCTTGTCAGCTCCCTGAGCGGAGCCTGGCCGCCTGTGTCTGGTCAGCGCCGAGCACCGGGCAGCCCCCAGTGCCTCCCGCTGAACTGTTCAGTGATAATTCCTGGGCTCGACTGGTGTCTGTCGCTGTGGGAAACGCTCCTGCGGTGCGAAGCGGTGACAGTTCCTTGGTGGTGCGGTTAAATCCAGGAACAGGCGTCCAAGGGGTCTGGGTCTCTTCTCGCTCTTTCCTTGGGGATGGGGAGGCTGTTGGCGGGGTGGGGAGGAATTTGTCTCCGTGGGGAAGGCAAAGGCTGTTGCCTGGGGCTCTAGCAAAGGAAAGAGTGAAAGGAAAATTGTTGTATGTTGTGGTTTTTCTTCTGAAATCCCTTGTTCAGGGCTGGGTGTTTAAAAGGGGTCTGAATCCTTGTGGCTGTTGAAATCCAAAAGGCAGCAGTTCAGACCTCTCCTCTGCCCGGATGGACAAAGTGTCCCCAAAGCAGTGTCAGGTTCTTAACTAAGGCCGCGGAGAGAAAGTGGAGGGAATCCGGATGCCCTTGACCTCTGACTTTGCTGGCGGGTGACACCCATGGAGGTTTGTCTAGTCTGAGTAGGGGTGACCATAGCGGGCGGCTGGCTTTGGAGATGGGAGACAGGGAAATGCAAAGGGAATGGCTGTCTCAGCCCAAGTCACGCTATCCGGGACAATATCAGAGCTGTATGTGTATGTCAGGCCCTGAGCTGAGCATCCCAAACCACCCGCCCCCCCCGCACAAATAAAGACTTTTTTTACATGTTGATTTTTAAAGATGTCTATGTTCGTTTTGGAAGGCGTTAGAAAAATAGAGTTTCTCCAATAGAAAAAAGTGGATTATTTTTTTTAATTTGCTCTGCTTGGTTCTGGGAAAACCCTTTACAAATTACTTTGTCAATAAGATATTCCTTTCTATGGCCTTGATCCTGCAAAAACCTATGCCTATTGCCTCTGAGCAGTCCTACTGACTTCAGTAGGGCTGCCTACAGTGTATCTAGTTACTTATGTGCAGGAGTCTTTGCAAAATCTTTTATTTGTGGGTAGGAGATTCCAATGTATACATGTCTATTGTCTTACAGTACGTAGCGCTCTTAGTGCATGTGGTTGCATTATAAATGTTTGAGAGATGCAGGAAGATGAATACATTTGAACACTGCGATAACTGTCCATAAAATCCTGAACCAGATCATCAGCTGGTGAAGTCAAGGTAGCTCTATTGAAGTCAATGGAGCGACTCTGACTTGCACCGGCTGCAGATGTGGTTCTCATTTAACACTTCAAAGAAAGAATTGTAGCCAAATCAGTGTTTTAAGAGTTTAAAGGATTCCTTAAATCAGATGGATTTTTAAGTTTATATTTCTGTTTAAAGATGTGATCTACATGATTGTTTCACTTTGCTCCTTTATTGTCAACAAAGGGAATATCCCATATATACTAGCACTTGGAGATTGAAAACACATCTAAGCACACGCCTTGTACAGAGCTAGGAAGGGGTAGCTGCTGCTTGGATTTCTAGTTACAGGAAGTAGGTATTGCCAATTATACAAAGCAAAATTAAATATTCTCCTATTTCCTTAACACAAAACAAATATTGAATATTACTCTAGGTGGATTCAATTGTTTAAGCAACATGAATGATCCCTGATCTCTTAACAATGATTCTTTGGTTAGTGGAATGCCTTTCTAACCTGCCTTGTATTTCCCTGAAATGAAAAATCAGGGGTTGATATTAGCCATTCTCTCTGTTCCGTGTGTTTCAGAGTTTCAGGCTGGAATTTTCCTGCTTTGTTACATTTTGTCCTTGAGGCATAAGCTTTTTTTTCAGTGGCACGTGCTGTGCAAGAGTTCTTGCTCCTTAACTTTCAGTATTTAATTGAAAAGAGAACTTTAAAAAGAATAAAAATAAATTGAAGCCTAAGTAACAACTGCATTGTTTTGGGCAGTTGAAGAAAGCAATAATTCATAAGAATGGGATGATATTTCCGGGTGCTGGTTGGGAAAATGGTTCATTAGGGAACTGTAATATTTTAGTGGTATAGGCAGGAAATACAATCTAATCTGCAAGGTGGGTATTTAATGGGTGGGGATGGGGGGGGGTCTCCCTGAATAGGGATGGACTTAAGCAGTGTGGTAGCAGGGTGGGAAATTTGTTCCTGCACTTTTGACCTCACGCACTGTATGTGCGAGGTCATGCCTCATGGAGGATGCCATTTTAAACAGAAATGCTCCGTGAGAGGGCCATGGCGGGTGGAGTACTGACACTTAAAATTAGGACTACATCCATGCTTAAATGATTTGTTGAATTGGTGGCTTGGAAAAGGATAATGCAGAGAGAGACCTGATGAACAGCAAATGAGGCGTTTGCACAGTGACGCTTCATTGAAAAGGGCCCTTGTTGCTTTGGACTGCATACCAAGAAGCCTCCAGTCCGAAAGCCGTGTTAGGCCAGGTCTACATTACAAACTTACATCAGTGTAACTACGTCACTCACCACACCTCCCGCGATGCAGTTCTACTGACCTAACCCCCGGTGGAGCCAGCGCTGCGTTGGCCAGCCAGCGTCTCCCATCAACCTAGCTCCCACCTCTCTCCGAGGTGGATTCGCTACGCTGACGGGAGAAGCTCGCCTGGCGGTGCAGGAGCATCCTCACTAAAGCGCTACAGCGGCGCAGCTGTAGCAGTGTATGTGTAGACAAATACTTGGAGGAGCTCTCTAGTGTTGAGATGACTGCACCTCTAATGCCATGTCTGGTTCTGGCTCTGTCAATATCAGAGTGATGGAAGGTGTTCTTCAGACAAGCACAAAAATGACTAAGACTAGGGGAAGATGATGATTGTCTACTAGTATTAGGGTGGCCAGGTGCTCTTTGAAAATCATGCGGGTTGGGTCTACTGGTGTGGAGCAGTTTGCAGGACTGGGGCCAGAGAATAATAAACTCAGACTTGCATTTAACAAAGGAAAGAGGAGTGCATATGTAGTGTGGCTAAGCGAACACTCCTATTGCATGTTGGAATTTTCTGACTCATTAAATACCTGATCTTGCAACCTTAATTATACATTAGTGCTAGTTTTTTGCATTTAATTTCCTAGAGCTTGTAGGAAAAGAGAACGAGCTGTGGGGCACAAAATGTGGCAATCAGAAACGGGTGCAGGGCATCTGTGGGAACATGACTTTTGCTCAGTTGCCCCCACTTTCCCGAAGCCTGAACGCTACCCCCTGACCACACGGTGGCCATTAGTTCCTCCAGCAGCACCCCTGTTTTCCCCCAATATGTGCAGCATGCACTTTACAGCCCTCTCCTTGCCCTTGCATCCACACCCCCTTCCTCTGCGACAGCTGCCCTCCTCAGGTGCTTCTTCCCTTCCCCTGCCTCCCCCCTTCAGCCACTGCTCCTTCCCTTCTACGCTGTGCCCCCGAGACCCCGTCTCCCATGACTGCTGCATGGGTGGGATGCTGGTGCTGAGGTATAGCTCTTCTGGTCCTGGCTGGTGAGGGCCCTCAGACACCCAGCTCCCCCTTTGGCACACACTCAACAGCACTAGGTGCAGGAGGTACTGGGATGCTGAACTCCCTCCAGGGCTAAGAGGGCGGTGGCAGGGAGGATCTGAAGGGCCCACTTGAGCCAGGACTTGCTCACCAGGCAGTGGCCAGGGGAAGGAACCCCAGAACAGCTGGGTTGGAGGAGGGGCTCGGAGATGATGGATGGGTTGATAATTGGATGTGTGAGGGGGGGTCTCAGTTCCTTTTGGAAGGGGAGAGAGGGGGGTGAGAACTGAACTGACGCCATATCCCCATGAGGAGGGAGTGGTTTGGAATTCTGTTGAAGTGGGGGCAGGGTACTGAGGCTTGACTTTGGGAGGGAGCAGAATTGTGGCAACGAGTGGACGGAGCAGGGGAGTACAGATTGAACTGATGGGGAGAACGGGGGAGTATAGATCAGAGAATGGGTAGGGAGGTGTAATGGTCTGTGTGTGGTCAGAGATTGAGGGGCAGGGGACTGGGGAGGATTGCAAAAGGGGGCTGGGGAAAGTGGTGAGTGGGTGCTTAGGAAGCAGTTTGCACATTGGGGGGCTGTGAGGGGAAGGAGGAGGATCTGGAGGAAGGGAAGGGAATGGGGGAGTGATAATGAGGAGGAGAGCAGTGGGGTGGGTATGTTTGTAGATCTGTCACTCTCTGGAAGTACAGGCAGGTATTTGGGGCCTTGTGTGTGCTCTGTGTTGGTAATTCAATATAATTTGCCAGTGGCAAGTTACTCTGCTGTGGAATTCCAGAGAAACACCGACTGGAATTGCTGCTTTGAAACACTTCACAATCTCCTGAAATGTGGGAATTGCACCTGGCGCTCCAGAATGTCCTGCAGCACGGGCCCCTGGGCCTCTGCCCTCTCACTCCCCACTTAATGTTTTTGGGGTGACTCTGCAGTTTTCTGAAAGCTTCCCCTTTTTGTCTGGCTTGTTCCAGACTAACTCACAAATAGGAGTAGTTGAAAGCATGTGGGGTCTCTTTTCTCCATGCCATGCATTATTCAGATGCAGGCTACAATCACTACTGTGCAAGGAGCAATTGGCTTTTTTAGCCTCCGTATTCATCTTGATGATCAAAATTTCCAGTGCCTCTCGGCATCCAGTAATTCTGCAGTGAATGGGCCACTGCAAATGCAGACTATTGGCCAGTTTGTCTATCTTGCCCCTCACGTATGCATCGAGAGAGGTTACAGAGAAGCGCTGAAGCAGCTCCTAAGATTAAAATCCTGACCTATGCAGAAAGCACTGAGGTACCCTGGAGTTTCACTCTTTGTTGTCCTTCTCACTCGGTGGCCTCTGAAGATGTTGGACCTCTTGTATGGCAAAGCTCCAGTCATGTGGCCACTGAAAACAATGGGACTTATTTCAATGGGAGCAGAATTTGGCCCTTAACTTGGTGTGTGCTTGTCTTTCCTGTTGGAAATGTCTGGATGAGTCACATGATGAAGGCTGTCACCAAGCCCAAGCTGGCCTAAGGTTTTGTGGGGTCTTGTTTGCCTTGCAGCACACTGGGACTTGAGAATGTTTGTTACCTACATAGCACACTGGAGGAGGCAGGTCTTGGGGTGGTGGTGGGGGTGAGTGAGAATAGCAGTCCCCTTTCAGGCTTTGCCTTCCTTAGATTTTTAAGGCCAAAAGGGACTATCATGATCATCTAGTCTGCCCTCCTGCACATCTTAGGCCACAGAACCTCACCCACCCACTCCTGTAATAGACCCTTAACCTCTGGCTGAGTTACTGAAGTCCTCAAATCATGACTTCAAGTTACAGAGAATCCACAATTTACACTTGTTTAAACCTGCAAGTGTCCCATGCTGCTGAGGAAGGTGAAACACCCCCGGGTCTCTGCCAATCTGACCTGGGGGAAAATTCCTTCCTGACCCCAAATATGGCGATTAGTTAGATCCTGACCATTTTGGCAAGACCCACCAGCCACACACCTGGGAAAGAATTCTCTGTAGTAACTCAGAGCCCTCCCCATCTAGTGTCCCATCTCTGGCCATTGGAGATATTTTGCTACTAGCACTTGCAGGTCAGCTACATTACATTGTAGGCAGTCTCATCACACCATCCCCTCCATAAACTTACCAAATTCAGTCTTGAAGCCGGTTAGATTTTTTTTGCCTCCCCCTACTCCACTTAGAAGGTCGTTCCAGAACTTCACTCCTCTAATGGTTAGTAACCTTCGTCTTTTGCCTCCCTGGTCTTTATCCCTCTGATGTATTTAGAATCATAGAATATTAACGTTGGAAGAGACCTCAGGAGGTCATCTAGTCCAACCTCCTGCTCAAAGCAGGACCAACACCAACTAAATCCTCATTTATGGAGAGCATTCAGCTCCCCTCAGCCTTCTTTTGGTTAGGGTAAACAAGCCAAGTTCTTTAAGTCTTGGCTCATAAGGTGGGTTTTCCATTCCTCTGCTCATCCTAGTAGCCCTTCTCTACACCTGTTCCAGTTTGAATTCCTCTTTCTTGAGCATGGGAGACCAGAACTGCACACAGTGTTCCAGATGAGGTCTCTTCAGTGCCTTGTATCCTGGTACTAATACTTTCTGATCTCTCCTGGAAATACCTTGCCTGATGCATCCTAGGATTGCATTCGCCTCTTTCATGGCCACATCACACTGGCAGCTCACAGTCATCCTGTGATCAGCCAATGCACCCAGGTCTTTCTCCTCCTAGGTTGCTTCCAACTAATAAGTCCCCAGCTTGTAGTAAAAATTTTTATTAGTGCAAAGTCATGCACTTAGAGATTATTACATTTCATCCCATTTCTATTACTCCAGTTTACAAGGCTGTGCAGATTTTGTATTATATTCTGGTCCTCCTCCCTATTGACAATACCTCCCAACTTTATCTGCAAATTTTATTAGCACATTCCCACTTTTTGTGCCAAGCTCATTAATAAAAATGTTGAATAAGATTGGTCCCGTGACCAATCCCAGAGAATCCACTAGTAATCTACCTCCAGCCTGACAGTTCACCTTTCAGTATGACCCACTGTAGTCTCCCCTTTTAACTGGTTCCTTAGCTACCTTTCAATTCTCATATTAATCCCCATCTTTTCCAATGTAGCTCATAATTTCTTATGTAGAACTGTATCAAATGCCTTACTGAAATCCAGGTAGATTAGATCTACTGCATTTCCTCTGTCTAAAAAACCAGTTATCTTCTCAAAAAAGTGCCCCAGACCAACCTGATCTATCTATCTTTTGTAAAACCATGTTGTATTTTATCCCAATTACCATTTATCTCTGTCCTTAACTACTTTCTCTTTCAAAATTTGTTCCAAGACCTTGCATACAATTGAGGTCAAACTGTAGTTGATCACCTTGATCACTTCTCCCCCAACCTTTCTTAAAAATAGGTACTATATTAGCAATTCTCCAGTCATAGGGTATGCCCCCTGAGTTTATGGATTCATTAAAAATCCTTGCTATTGGGCTTGCAATGTCATGTGACCATTAGGAACATAAGAATGGCCATACTGGGTCAGACCAAAGGTCCATCTAGCCCAGTATCCTGTCTTCCGACAGTGGCCAATGCCAGGTGCCCCAGAGCAAATGAAGAGAACAGGGAATCCTCAAGTGATCCATTCCCTGTGGCCCATTCCCAGCTTCTGGCAAACAGAGGCTAGGGACACCCATCCCTAACCACCCTGGCTAATAGTCATTGATAGACCGATCCTCCATGAACTTGCCTAGTTCTTTCTAGTTTATTTTGCCTCTGCCCCACCCCTACCCCCTGCATTTAGTCCCATGAAGCTGTTTGAGTTTAACTTCCACCTCCAATGTGGTAATTTCTACGTCCATGTCCTCATTTCCATTAGCCACCCTGCTACTATCCATAAGCTCCTCATTGCCTTTATTAAAAACTGAAGCCAAGTATTTGTTGAGGTGTTGGGCTGTGCCTAGATTATCTTTAATCTCCACCCCATCCTTCGTGTTTAGCAGTCCCATGTTTTCTTTCCTTGATTTCTTTTTATTTATATGGCTAAAGAACCCTTTTATTGTTGGTTTTAATTCCCTTTGCAAGGCCCAACTCTGCTTGGCTTTTGGCAGTTCACTTTTGCCTGAACTTTCTGACCTCCAAGAGGTAGCTTTCCTTGCTCATCCTGCTCATCTTCCATTCCTTGTAGGCTTTCTGCTTTCTCCATCACCAGTGAGATGCTTGCTCATACATCTTGGTCTGCAACCCTTCCTTATGAGTTTTTCCTCTTGCTTGGGATGCAGGCTTCAGACAGTTTCTGCAACTTTGAAGGAGGCTTGGAATTAAGTCACATTCAGATCCTTGAGTTCTTCAGTCCAGGAGGGATAGCTCAGTGGTTTGAGCATTGGCCTGCTAAACCCAGGGTTGTGAGTTCAATCCTTGTGGGGGCCACTTAAGGATCTGGGGCAAAAATCAGTACTTGGTCCTGCTAGTGAAGGCAGGGGGCTAGACTCGATGATCTTTCAAGGTCCCTTCCAGTTCTAGGAGATGGGATATATTAATTAACTAATTCCCTTAAATTTTTAGTTTGCCCTTTTAAAATCAAGGACCCTCATTACAGATATCTATATATCCTTCCATTTAGTTTAAACTGAATTGGCTCATGATCACTCGAACCAAGGTTGTCCCCTACAATCAGCTCTTTTATGAGGTCCTCACTACTCACCAATACCAAATCTACCATCATATCACCCTATGTTGGTTTGGTAAATATTTGGTAAAGAAATCTGTCAGCTATCACATCCCGGAAAATCTGGGCCCTACCGTTATTAGTAGCACTTGTCCGCCAATCTATATTAGCAGACTAGTCTCCCATAATCACACAATTCCCAGTAGTATTTATTTAATTAAAAACATTTAAAGAGGTCTCTATCCATATCCAAATCGGATCCTGGGTCTGTAGCACAGCCCAAGCACTATCCCAGGGGAACCTCTGATAGCTTTCTTCCTCAAAGTGATTTTGACCCAAACAGACTCTGTTTTATCCATTCCATTGTTAGACTCCTCCCCCCCCCTTCGATGTTTATATTGTTGAATATCCACAGCCATTTAGGAAAGTCATGGTGGTCACTACCTAGCATTAAACTTCCTGAAGGTAGTACCCAGATTTTCCTGCTGCAAAAGCTTGGGCCTTTGCTAAATCAGAATCTCCATGAGCAGTGAGGGGCCTATGACATATGTGGTTCTGTGCCCGATGAGTGGCATCAGTGGTACACTACCACAATAGCAGTTCTATATAGCCTGCCCATATAGTGTCCGCTTGCTGATTCATGTAAAACATCTGGAAGAGCATAATCTGATAGGGTCTACCAGCACAGACTTTTGCAAAGGGAAATTGTATTGCTAATTTCTTAATTTTTGTGTGTCAATATAGTAGGTCAACTAGTTCTCCTTTATCGATCTTATTTAGACTTTCAAATGGCCTTTTTAAAAGTCCTGCATGAGAGGTGGTAGTAGCAGCTGTTACTGTCATGGATCAAAAATTGGCTGAGAGGTGAGAAACAGTACAATTAAATGGGCAATTTTTATCAACATCAGAGCAGAGGGACACTGGAAATAATTGAAAGATGGCAAGTTCAAAACAGGGGAAAGGAAATATCTCCACGCAATGTGTAATTAGACTGTGGAACTCACTGCCACAGGAAGTAATTGAGGCCAAGAATGTAGCAAGATTCAAAAAAGATTAGACACTTATATGGGTAACAAGAATATTCAGAGTTACAATAGTTAATGCTAACAAGTTTTTGAAGAACTATTAAACTTAATGCTTCAGGACTGGAAAACAATCTCTAACTGTAAGGGTTGGGCGGAGACCTAATATGGGCAGGTGGGAGTGGGTTATCCTAGATCTGCCTAATAAAGGTTTCTTGTACTTTCCTCTGAAGCATCTGGTGCATTCCGTTATCCGAGATGGGACACTGGGCTAGATGGACCATGTGTCTGAGCCAGTTTGGCAATTCCTGTTTTCACTGGCTCCTACTGAGATAGGCAGTTGTAGGTACTGAACTCAACTGGCACGAAGTCTGTGTATAAACTGATGCTACTCAAATTTCCTGTTGCAACATTGATACAAATGAATACCCTTCATGATGTGCCCTCTTCCTATAAAATCTGCAAAACCATACCTTTAAAAATTGGACCAGTCTTAATCCAGGTCAGGGAAATGGAGCCGGTAGCTTGACTTTGCATGTAGCTGTGCAGAAGTGGCCTTGAGACTCTGATAAACTCCCCTGCATGTAGAAATCCTCATTTGAGAGGTGGGGGTTTCCCCCTGGAAAACTGAAATTTGGAAACTTCTCTAAAGCTCCCTTTTGTAGCTGGCCAGACCCGAAAGATTGGTCCCATAAGTTACTATGCTTCATTCCTGTGGACGTGAGCAGGGATGGAGGTCACATGGCATCTCACAGGATCAGGTCCTCATTAAAAAAATCTCTTGAGTAGCTGGAATGTGCCTGGAAAGAAATTAAAGCAAATTGATGCATTTTTAGCGAAGTGCTCAGACAGAAAAACAGAGAAACAGCGTTGATCTTTCTTGTTTTTCAAAATTAACAGGTGTGAATTAGTGTGAAGATCTTTGCTTTTTGCTGTATAATCTGGTTTTAGATTATAAATAGGGCTGCCAAGCCATTAAAAATATATTTGCACTGTTAAACAGTAATAGAATACTATTTAAATATTTTGTGGATGTTTTCTACATGCTCGAATATAGCATGGCACCTTATAGACTAACAGATGTATTGGAGCATAAGCTTTCATGGGTGAAGACCCACTTCATCAGATGCTTTCTCAAATATGTTGCTTTCAATTACAATACAGATTACAAAGTGTACAGTGCTCACTGCAAACATTGGTAATAACAATAAATGTAAACTGTAAAAAAAAAAAGCGTATTTTTCAATTCACCTCATACAAGTACTGTAGTGCAATCTCTTTACCATGAAAGGTCCACTCCTACAAACTGTTATTCCCATAAGCGGCTGTACTACTCCTATGACTTATTTGGTCGAGGCAGTGGGTAGGGAGTTAGATTGGGAGTCAGGAGATTGTTGCCTGCTCTGCTCTGGACCGACATTGGGCAAGTCACTTCTTCTCTGTGCCTCTGCATCCGCTCTCAACATGACACTGTAAGATGTCTGGAGCAGGGATTCTCTTGCCATGTGTATGCAAGCACAGTGAGATCCTGTCTCAGCTGGGGCCTTCTGGTACCGCTGTAACAAAACCGCTAGTCTGATGTAAATGGGACTTCTTGCATGAGTAAGGTACCAGTATCGAGTGTCTTTGATTAGCAAACGAACTGTGTAATCTATTTTGTTTCTGTCCCCAATCCTACTTGGTGCAGGCAGGCACTTGCATTTATTTCTCACAAAAACTATATTAAAACGTCAAGGTTGTGAAGTCAAACATTCAAAGTTAGGAAATGCAAGTACTAAAGATGCCTGTGCAACCTTAATTCAGCCCCATTGTGCATCTGCATGATGAGACCATCTTTAATGATGTGATCACATACTAGATTTTTCCCTGCAAGAGCCCTGCCTCATTCAGGGCACAGAATGGACGGTGCTCACTGAATGAGCAGCTGCTCAACATGAGGCCCCGGGCCTTTTTTTTCTGCACACTATTGAAACCCTGAAGACCAAATTCTTCATTTCTTCATGGGCTTTTCTGTGCCATTCATCACTATTGTGTCTGAGTTTCACAACATCCCGGTGAGGTGAGGAGGGAGGGTAGGATTGTCCCCATTTTACAGACGGGAGAAATGAGATGCAGTAATTCCTAGGTCATAAGGCTGGAAGGGACAATTGTGTTCATCTGGTCTGACCTCCTGTAGAAGAGGTTCCTGGGTCACACTATTAATGCTAACTGGCAAGGGGGTGCATTGGGGTTACAGGAATCTCCTGTCTTTAGTATTTATGGTCTTGCTTACCAAAAGAGTCATGTGAGATCTTGAATAAAAGCTTGTCACATCGGTATCCTTGTGAAATGTATGCATCCATACTATGGAAGGAGTTATGTATATTTAGTGAAAATATGTTCTGAAAGTCTGTGTGGAAGGACTGGTCATCAGAACAGGTGGAAGACAGGCTTTCTGTCAGAGGAGATGTTATCCATCTGTCCGTTTACATGTAAACGGAGTATTGGCTCATTTGCCATGGGTCTCCCATCACCTGTCTGAACTGAATGCAAATGAAGGATCGTGGAGACTTCAGGAAGGGAAAAACAGCATGGGGAGAGAAGGAAGCCCTTGATGTCCTCTATATTTGGAGGCAAGAAAGACACCCTACCACCCTTTGGTGAGTAAGTAAAAGGACAGTGACTTTCCTTCATGGAAAAAGGGGTCTGTCGGGCTTGATTGAAAATGCTGGTATGGACTTTGGGTGAGACGCTCCTTTAGACAGAAGGATAACGTTAGTTAAGTTTAGTCCCTAGAAAGCATATTATGATTTTGTTTTACATGTAACCATTTGTTTCTAAGATCGTTACTCACCATATTTTGAATCTCCATTCTTTGATCATCTTTCCTATATTTATAGTGACAATAGGAATCAGTGCTGTGGCATGAAGCAAAGTGGTACTGAGTCGACCCTTACAAGTTGGTGTGTACTGTCCTCTGGGGACAGCATGCCTGGGAATTCTGGGGGTGTTCAGTGGCTCTGGGGCTGAACACCACAGGGAATGCTCCAGAGCAGGGGTGGGCAAACTACGGCCCGTCCTGCCCAGCCCCCGAGCTCCTGTGCCAGAAGGCTCACCCCCAGCCCCTCCCCGCTGTTCCCCCTAGCCCGCAGCCTCAGCTCGCTTGCTCCGCCACTGGCGCAATGCTCTGGGCGGCGGGGCTGTGAGCTCCTGGGGCAGCACAGCTGCAGAGCCCAGCCTGACCCGGTCTCTGTGCTGCATGGTGGTGGTGGCAGCAGTGTGGCCTGCTTCCAGCTGGGCGACATGGCTGTAGCACCACCAGTGCTCCAGGCAGTGTGGTGGGGGGTTGGATAGAGGGCAGGGGAGTTTGGGGTGGTGGTCAGGGGGCAGGGGTGTGGATAGGGGTCGGGGGGAACAGGGGGTTGAATGGGGCAGTCAGGAAGGAGGGGGGGTTGGATGGGGTGGCAGGGGGCCATCAGGGGCAGGGGTTCTGGGGGCAGTCAGGACAGGGAGAAGGGGTGGTTGGATGGGGCAGGGGTCCTGGGGGGGCCCTCAGGAATGAGAGGAGGGGTTGGATAGGGTGGCAGGGGTCCAGGGGCAGTCAGGTGACAGGGAGCAGGGGTGTGTGGATGGGGCAGGAGTCCCCGAGGGGCTGTCAGGGAACAGGGGGTGGGGGGGTTGGATGGGGCAGGAGTCCTGGGGGGGGCAGATAGGAGGTGGGGGCCAGGCCACGACCCCCCCCCCCTCCCCTAACTGGCCCTCCATACAATTTATGAAACCCAATGCGGCCCTCAGGCCAAACAGTTTGCCTGCCCCTGCTCCAGAGGCTATGGGGCTGGTGCTGCTACCTGTACAGAGAGAATGAGGCCTGGCAGGTCAGGCTTGTGCTGCCAGAGGCTGGTGGTTTCAGGGACCTGACCCACCCCAGGCACAGATGAGACTGCTTCACACTAAGGGCAGGTGGTGGTGAGTGTCTCAATGCTGGGTACCCTTGAGGACGTCACACATGGGCCTTAGGATTTCCCTGAATTAATTCCTCTTTGAACTATCTGTTAGAAAAACACCCAACCACAGTTTAAAAACCTCCTGTGATGAAGGATCCACTGTAGCTCTTGGTAAAATGCTCAATGGGTTATTACCCTCACTGTTAAGACGGTCTTACTTTTTAATTTTTATGTCTAGTCTACATTTTCTAGCTTCAACTTCTAGCAATTGGATCTTGTTACACTTTTTGTCTGCTAGATTGGAGACCTCTATTACCAAATTTCTGTTCCCCATCTAGGAATTTTATGGACTGTGTTCGTCACCCCTTAACCTTCTCTTTGAGAAGCTAAACGGATTGAGCTCCTGGAATCTGTCACTATAAGGCACCCCCTCCAATTATTCCTGAGGCTCTTCTCTGAATCCCCTCCAATTTATCGACATCCTTGAATTGTGGACACCAAAACTGATACAATATTCCCTCAGCAGTCGCATCAGTGCAAAATAGTTACTATAACCTCTCTACTCTTGCTCAGTATTCCCCTCTTGATACTTTCAAGGATTGTTACACTTTTGGCCACCACATCCCACTGGGAGCTCATGTGCAGCTGTTTATCCCCCATGGACTTAAGTCTTTTTCAGGGTCACTGCTTCCAGGGTAGAGTCCCCCGTCCTGCAAACATGGCCTACATTCTTTGTTCCTAGATGTATGACCTATTTGGGTATATTGAAACACACATGGTATGGACTATTTTTGATAACTTGTGTCAAGTCCAGGACCTTCTCCATCTGGTGGGTAGGGATGGCCCTTCAACTAGGGGAAGGAGTTTGACAGGGTGGATGACGGGTATCTCATGGGCACTCTGTGGGCATTTGGGTTCGCTCATTTTGTGGGGTTCCTCCAGGTGCCGTATGCCTCTGCAGAGTATCTGGTCAAGTTCAACTTGATGTTGGACTTCTGCCCTGTGATTTTTTTTTTTCCTCTGCCCTCAGCTGCCTCCAGCACACTGAGTTGCAGCCTGTCCGCCTATGAGCCACGTTCCAAAAACAGCTGTTTGTGCCTGTGCTCCAAAGCGTACATTTTTGTCCCTAGTGTCCTGTCTTGATATTAAGTGGCAGATCCTCCTACCACTTGTGGAAGGCAAGGGCACTCAGAAGGTCAGCCTCTAGCCCACCTTTATTCCACAGATGGCCAGGGACATAGGCTGGTATTATCTTCAGAGCCATGAGCATAGGGAGGGGAGATATTGGCATTGTTTGACAGATACAGAATGTTCCTTCAATATCTTTGGGAGATCTTCTTGAATTAAGTTCTCAGTGATGGCAGATGACCAAACAAGGAACAACAGTTTCCAGTTGCAGTGGGGAAGGTCTAGGTTGGCTATTAGGAAACAGTATTTCACTAGGAGGGTGGTGAAGCACTGGAATGGGTTCCCCAGGGAGGAATCTCCATCCTTAGAAGTTTTTAAGGCCCGGCTTGACAAAGCCCTGGCTGGGATTTAGTTGGGATTGGTCCTGCTTTGAGCAGGGGGTTGGACTAGATGACCTCCTGAGGTCTCTTCCAACCCTGATCTTCTATGATTCTAAGTTTAAATATCTTTGGAGCCCATTCCATTAAATGTAAAGGGTCTGTATTGGGTGCCTGGATGACCAAACAACTTTACTGAGCATTGTGGCAGACAGAAATGAACTTATAGCACCATATGTATGAAATGGATTTCCTGGCAAAACCCAACCCTTTGACATTACAGCCTAAGGAGAAGGTGATTGTATTCTGATTACCTGTTCCCAGGGTCCCAGATCAAAGGCCCAAATTGTATAAAAAGGACTCCGATTCATGGGGATGCTTGTTCTGAGCTAACAGCTGTTATGAATTTGTACCCAGAGAAAACCTCTTAGGTGGTGGTTGAAGGACTGCTCATCTGCCAAACCCTCTGTTGGAGTTGGGATGATCTTGGTAAGCGGATTAGCATGTATGAAGGTTTTTAATGTTTTCCCTGTAATGCTTTTACTTTAAAAATAAACATGCTTGCCTAGAAAGGGCTTTGTGGTAACTTCCAACTGAAGGCAGTTTATTGCCTCTGAGGAGAAGGCAAAGTTGCCTGGTTAAGTCATCTGGTTTAGAGCCACAGGGTTAGTGGGACCACAAGGGTCATCTAGTCTAACCCCCAGCCAAGATGCAGGATTTGTGTGACTTGCTGGGAAACTCAGTGTAGGCTGGGAATTGTGCAGTCTTGAAAAACCCCAGTCAGGAAGGAGAGAGATACGGGTCTCTGCCCAAGACTCTCTGTTTGCCAGAAGCTGGGAATCGGCGAGATGGGATGGATCACTTGATTACCTGTTCTGTTCATTCCCTCTGAAGAATCTGGCATTGGCCACTGTTGAAAGATGGGATACTGGACTAGACGGACCCTTGGTATGACCCAGTATGGGTGTTCTTATGTTTGATAGATGAAGGCTGAGGAGCAGGTGTCTTAGAGTGAGTGCCCTTGCTGGGCCACAGAGGGGGAATACAGGTGCAGTTGCCCTGAACTGTGACAATGTTTACCACACACACACACACACACTCTCTCTCTCTCTTACTTGTTCCTTCTTTGACAAGAGAGGGCTGGTGCATTTGCAGTGTGCCAGGTTGCACCCTCCTGAGCCTCATGTTAGGTTCTGGCTGCACTCTACTTCCATCCCATCCATGGTCCAAGCAAAGTCTTGGGATCACCTTGTTAATCTCCTCCTAGATGGCCATCTGGGCCAGGGCTATCAGTCGAGGAGAGGGCTGGATGGGGGTGGTTCTTTCTGACTGTGGGGCCCACTTCCAATCACTCATTAGTTCACATCTCTAGGCAGAGTTCCTCTGGATGATATCCACTGATTCCTTGGACTCCTGTAAGGAGCACTGGTGCTGTCCAGAGTTCTCTGCTTAGTCCCCTTTTTGGTACCCGATTTTGATCCGTTGACTCCTCTTCCTGTTTGTTCATTAGTCAACCCCTGTAATCCAACTGCATTCTGGGTTCTGTGGCCCCTCCCCATGGTTGAGGGAGCAGGCCTTTTGTTGTGGGTGGGTATAGGCCCATTCCTACCTAAAATTCAAAAAGGCCTGAATGAGGCATTGTCCTGGGTTGGGGAAGGCGAACATTTAATTAGACTCTCATAATACATATGCACAAGGGGGCCAAATTAAGGTTCTACAGCCAAACTTTAATTCTGGCACTTCCTAACTTTTGAGTGCAGCACTAATGAGCAACCTTAATGATAGTTTAACATAGCTTTTTGTGTGTAACTTACTAGGCTTTTTGAAAAAGCAAACAGAAAAAACAAATCTCCTCATGTGACATCATATTGACACCTACATGAGCCAACAGCAGTGTTGGAACCTTTTATCCATCTAACAGACCTCAGTCACTTTTTCATAGCTTCCACGGCTAGAAAGGACCATTGTGTTAATCTTGTCTGACTTCCTGCATGACACATTCCAGAGAATTGCCGTGAAATATTTCCTAGGGCAGATCTTCTAGAAAAACATTCTCTCTTGATTTTAAAAATTGTCAGTGATGGAGCTAAAGGACTGATAGCAGTAGGTTGTCCTACATGGACCAGAACTAGAGGAGGATGAGTCCTGTGCTTTGCTAGTAGGTTTTATAGATGTGCTGAGCGCAGGGGAATGGTGAGACTCGGGAATCTTGGGTTCTATTCCAGGCACTGGAGGGGAGTGTGGTCTAGTGGGCACAGATGTTTCTGCCAAAAGCTTGATCCATTTTGCACAATCCTATCCTAGTCCTATGTCTCTTCCTCACCCCTGGCTCTTTGTCCCAGTCTTCATTCCTCAGGCTTCTCATCCCAGGGGGATCTTGAATAGGAGTAGTGTGGTGATTTTACCTCTCTGTGGCACTTGTGCAACCACTATTGGAATACCATGTCCATTTCTCGTGTCAACAATTCAAGAAGGATGTTGAAAAATTGGAGAGGGTTCAGAGATGAGCCACGAGAATGATTGAAGGATTAGAAAACCTGCCTTATAATAATAGACTCAGTGAAATCAACCTGTTTAACAAAGAAGGTTAAGGGGTGGCTTGATTAGTCTGTTAGTAACTACATGCGGAACAAATATTTAATAATGGGCTGTTTAGACTAGCAGAGAAAGGGATAACACAATCCAATGGCTTGAAGTTGAAGCTAGATAAATTCGGGCTGGAAATAAGGTCTACATTTTTAACAATGAGAGTAATGAACCATTAGAACAACTTAACAAAGTGGAGGATACTCCATCACTGACAATTTTTTAAAATCATGATTGGATGTTTCTAAAAGATTTGCTCTAGGAATTATTTTGGGGGAGTTCTCTGGCTTGGCCTGGGTTATTCAGGAGGTCAGACTAGATGATCCCAATGGTCCCTTCTGGTCTTGGAATCTATTAATCAATCCTCTGTCCAGCAAATTCCCAGCTCCTCACCAGAATTCAGTGCCCTTGTCCCCTTCCCTCTCCTGAGTCTCAGTTCTCTCCCCCCACTCCAGCCCCAATTTCACCAGGCTCCTCCCAATCTACTACTTTCACTCCCTTACCTGCTCCTGCCGACTGACTTTTTCTGTTCTCTTCATTTGGATCTGATGACTTTGTCCTTCATGCTGGCTGGATGCCATCAGGGACATCATTCTGAGCACAGAAGAGAGCAGGGAACCTATTTCAGTTCTGGCGTCCATCCCCATCCTGGCTCGCAGCTACAGTTGCAGGGAAATCTGGTTTTCCTCCTGTAGTTTTGGGCATATTCCGATGCTCTGAGCAGGGAGCGTGTGCAGTCCACTCACAGGTGAGATCTGTGAGGGGATGGCGCATGCTCTGTGGGGATAGCATATGTACAGCCTGGCTTGCACCAGAGCTGTGAGGGGCTAGAGCATGCCTGATGAAGATTGAATCTTCAGAGATTTTACCTGCCAAACTAACAAGTCTCTAGTGAGCATGTACAAACAGCAGTTCTTTGTCTTCAAAGGAATCTGGGAAGACTTTCACCGGGATAGCAAAAGGCACATACTGGACAAAGGCCACCTTGTGCCAAATTTCAAGTCTGTGCTCCAAAGTGTGGGGTACTGGAGTTGTTGAAAGACAAGATTATCAGAATTCTGTAAAAATAGGCCAAACAATGTGGTTCTTCCCTCCCCCCCCCCCCCCCCCCCCGCCTCACTTTTGGAAATGGCAGAACTGTTTTGGCTCTGATTTCCCAAGACAATTCGGTCTGAGACCGTTACCTGGCATGGAAAGTTTCAGTCCAGTTAGATTCTCTCAAAGTTACAAGACCCTGTTTCAGTTGCTTATAATGGGAAGTGTTAGCACCTCCTATTAAGGCTGCCCATCAGCCAGGCCTGTAGCTTACAATTTTATAAAAGAATGGAGGCAGGAAACCTCTCCTCTTCTAGACCCATTCACTTCTATTGTACAACGTGATAACAGAGAACACTCAGTCCTGCCGTGAGTGCTGGGGACTGGTCTAGATGACCTCTCGAGGTCCCTTCCAGGCCCATATTCTGTATTCTTGTAAAGAAAAGTGCTTGGTAAGCAGTACAGAAGCATAATTAATTCTGGGTGTACCTTAAGGATATTGCACGCATTTGACGTCTTTCTTTGACCTTTCTGTAACTTCATTAAGGAAGGCTAAATACAGGAATGAAGAAGAGGGAAAATATATTTGATCTGATCTTCTTGGCATAGAATCATAGAACTGGAAGGGACCTTGAGCAGTCCCCTGCACTCAAGGCTGCACTAAGAATTATCTAGACCATCCCTGACAGGTGTTTGTCCAACCTGCTCTTAAAAAATCCCCTATGATGGAGATTCCACATCCTCCCAGGGCAATTTATTCCAGTGCTTAACCACCCTGACAGTTAGGAAGTTTTTCCTAATGTCCAATCTAAACCTCCCTTGCTGCAATTTAAGCCCATTGCTTCTTGTCCTATCCTCAGAGGTTAAGAACAATTTTTCTCCCTCCTCCTTCTAACAACCTTTTTTTATGTACTTAAAAACTGTTACTATGTCCCCTCTCTGTCTTCTCTTCTCCAGACTAAACAAACCCAATTTTTTTCAATCTTCCCTCATAGGTCATGTTTTCTAGATCTTTAATCATTTTTGTTGCTCTTCTCTGGACTTTCTCCAATTTCTCCACATCTTTCCTGAAATGTGGTGCCCAGAACTGGACACAATACTCCAGTTGAGGCCTAATCAGCGCATAGCAGAGCGGAAGAATGACTTATCGTGTCTTACTTACAACACTCCTGCTAATACATCCCAGAATGATGTTTGCTTTTTTTTGTGACAGTGTTACAAGGTTGACTCATATTTACCTTGTGATCCACTGTGACCTCCCAGATCCCTTTCCACAGCACTTCTTCCTTGGCAGTCATTTCCCATTTTGTATGTGTGAGACTGACTGTTCCTTCCTAAGTGGAGTACTTTGCATTTGTCCTTATTGAATTTCATCCAATTTACTTCAGACCACTTCTCCAGTTTATCCAGATCATTTTGAATTTTAATCCTATCCTCCAAAGCACTTGCAACCCCTCTCAGCTTGGTATCATCTGCAAACTTTATAAGTGCATTCTCTATGCCATTATCTAAATCATTGATGAATATATTGAACAGAACTGGACCCAGAACTGATCCCTGTGGGACCCCACTCATTACGTCCTTCCAGCATGACTGTGAACCACTGATAACTGCTCTTTATGAGCTAAAGTCAAGTGAAAAATTCTCTGGGAACAGTTTTCCAACCAGTTATGCACCCACCTTATAGTAGCTCCATCTAGGTTGTATTTCCCTAGTTTGCTTATGAGAAGGTCATGTGAGACCGTATCAAAAGCTTTACTAAAGTCAAGATATACCACATCTACTGCTTCCCCCCCTTTCTACAAGGCCTGTCAAAGAAATCTATCAGGTTGGTTTGACAGGATTTGTTCTTGACAAATCCATGCTGACTGTTCTTTATCACCTTATTATCTTCTAGGTGTTTGCAAACTGATTGATTAATTATTTGTTCCATTATTTTTCCGGGTACAGAAGTTAAGCTGACTGGTCTGTAACTCCCTGGGTTGTCCTTATTTTCCTTTTTATAGATGGGCGCTATATTTGCCCTTTCCCAGTCTTGTGGAATCTCTCCCATCTTCCATGACTTTTCAAAGATAATTGCATGCATAATTGCATGTTCTACTTAGACACCAGAGCTAACCCTATCACCAGACCTTTCAAAAAGCTCATCAACCACAATCTAGGCCAGATCTTCAAAAGGTTTATGATTATCGATTTCAAAAGTTGGAAGCTGAGCTCCTTTTGAAAATATGGCCCCAAATGACTTAATCCTGGTCACACTGCAAGTTGGTCACATCATCAAGAATAGAACCATAACCACCTGGCTCTAATGACAGATGGTCAAAGGGGCTTGGGTGCCTAAAGATGCAGACAGGTCCCTAGGCAAATTAGTCACCCAGGCATTCCTGTAAACTCCACTCTAGGTGCCTGTTTGTATCTTCAGGTGTCTAAATGGATTGTTTTTTCCAGTGTGCATTACTTTGTATGTATCAACATTGAATTTCATCTGACATTTTGTTGCCCAATCACCCAGTTTTTGAGAGATCCTTTTGTAGCTCTTCGCAGTCTGCTTGGGACTTAACTATCTTGAGTAGCCTAGTACAAACCTCTGGAGGACACCACTATTTACCTCTCTCCATTCTGAAAACTGACCATTTATTCCTACCTGTTGTTTCCTATCTTTTAACCAGTTACCAGTCCATGAGAGAACCTTCCCTCTTGTCCTGTGGTAGCTTACTTTGCGTAAGAGCCTTTGGTGAGGGACCTTGTCCAAGGCTTTCTGAAAATCAAAGTACACTATATGCACTGGATTCCCCCTTGTCCACATGCTTGTTGACCCCTTCAAAGAATTCTAGTAGATTGGTGAGGCATGATTTCTCTTTACAAAAACCATGTTGACTCTTCCCCAACAAATTCTGTTCATCTATGTGTCTGACAATTCTGTTCTTTACTATAGTTTCAACTAGTTTGCCCTGTACTGAAGTCAGGTTTACCAGCCTGTAATTGCCATGATCACCTCTGGAGCCCTTTTTTAAAAATTGGTGTCACATTAGCTATCCTCCAGTCAGGGCCGGCTTTAGGCTGATTCAACCGATTCCCCTGAATCGGGCCCCACCCCTAAGAGGGCCCCATGCCCAAGCCCCAGTACGGCATACCGGCAAGACCCAGTGTGCCGTACTGGGGTGGCCCAGCTTCCCCAGGGGGCAATTTAAAGGGCCTGGGGCTCCCAGCAGGGCCTGGAGCCCCAGGCCCTTTAAATTGCCACCAGAGCCCCACTGCTGGAGCCCTGGGGTAGGGCTGCAGGGCTCTGGGGGCTATTTAAAAAGTCCGGGGCTCCCGTTGCTTCTACTGCCCCAGCCCTTTAAATAGCTGCTGGAGCCGCGCTGCTTCCCCAGGGCTCCTGTGGCTATTTAAAGAGCCGGGCGGTGGAAGCTGGGGAGCCCCGGGCCCTTTAAATAGCCCCTGGGCTGCTGCTGCTATCCTGGTGTGGGAGGGAGGAAGAGGGGGCACTTACCGTACAGGGTGGGCTGTACCCCCTGTATCCACACCCCCTGCCCTGCCCACACCAGCACCACCACCCCTGCCCTGCTGCTGCCTGCAGCCAGCCCTGCACCCCCTGCCCTGCCTCCAGCCAGCCCCATGTCCACTGGTGCCCTGCAGTTCCCAGGTCAGTAATCCTATACGCTCCAAGAAGCAGTCATTTAAGGTGTCAAGAAACTTTATCTCTGCACCCCATCCTGAGGTGACATGTACCCAGTCAATATGGGGATGAAATCCCCCATTATTATTATTGAGATTTTTTTATTTTAATAGCCTCTCTAATCTCGCTGAGCATTTCAGTCACTATCACCATCCTGGTCAGGTGATCGGTAATATATCCTTTATATAATCTTATTATTAAAGCATGGAATTACTATCCATAGAGATTCTATGGTACAATTTGGTTCATTTAAGATTTTTACTTCATTTGATTCTAGGCTTTCTTTCACATCTAGTGCCACTCCCCCACCAGCATGACCTGTTCTGTCCTTCTGATATATTTTGTACCCTGGTATTACTGTGTCCCATTGATTATCCTCATTCCACCAAGTGTCTGTGATGCCTATTATATCAATATTCTCATTTAAAATGGGACAGTCTAGTTCGCCTATCTTTTTATTTAGACTTCTAGCATTGGTATATAAGCACTTCGCAAACTTGTCACTTTTTAGCTGTCTATCATTACATGATGTAATTGAATGAGACTTTTTTCTTTTGACTGTTTCTCATCAGATTCTACCCGTATTTTATCATCTTCCGTTCTCTCCTCCTTACTAGGACATAGAGCATCTCCATTAATAGATCCTCCTCAAGGGATGTCGCTGTCTGAACCATGTGCTTAACCGCACGTGTCAGCTTTCCCCCAGCCCTTAGTTTAAAAACAGCTCTACAACCTTTTTAATTTTAAGTGCCAGCAATCTGGTTCCATTCTGGTTTAAGTGGAGCCCATCCTTCCTGTATAGGCTTCCACTTGCCCAAAAGTTTCCCCAGTTATAAATAAATCTAAACCTCTCCTCCCTATGCCATCATCTCATCCACGCATTGAGACCCTGCAGTTCTGCCTGTCTAACTGGAATTGGAAGGATTTCCGAGAATGCTACCATGGAGGTCCTGGACTTCAATATCTTACCTAGCAGCCTAAATTTGGCCTCCACGACCTCTCTCCTATCCCTCCCTATGTCATTGGTACGTACATGTACAATGACCGCTGGCTCCTCCGCAGCACTACACATAAGTCTATCTGGATGTCTCGAAAGTTTCGCTACCTTCGCACCAGGCAGGCAAGTCATCATGTGGTTCTCCCGGTCATCACAAGCCCAGCTATCTGTTTCTAATGATCGAATCACCCATTACTAATACCAGTCTCTTCCTAATACCTGGAGTTCCCTCCCCTGGAGAGGTATCCTCAGGGCGAGAGGATACCACAACATCATCTGGAAGGAGGGTCCCAACTAAGGGATTGTTTCCCTCTGCTCCAGTTGGATGGTCTCCTTCCCTGAGACTTTCATCCTCCTCAACAGCACAGAGGCTGTCAGATGCGGGGTGGGACCATTCTACTGTGTCCTGGAAAGTGGAAAGTCTCCTCTATGTACCTCTCTGTCTCCCTTAGCTCCTCCAGCTCTGCCACTCTGGTCTCCAAAGCCCGTACACAGTCTGTGAGGGCCAGGAGCTCCTTGCAATGAATTCACACATTCGCTACCTGCCCATAGGGCAGGTAATCATACATGCTGCATTGGGTGTAATAACCTGGATAACCCCCATTCTGTTGCTGGATTTCTGCCTGCATTCTCTTTTTACTCCCCAAACTCATTCCTTTGTTCTTTTGTTTTTATGAGGGGGGGTGTTTTTGGCTTTAAGTTTAAAGAATCGTAAGTGTATCCAGCCCCCACTCACACTCCCTGTATAAAATTCTTCAGTGGCTGTTGGGTCGCAGAGAAAACTAGTGCTCTGATGCTATCGTCTGGGGGGTAGAGCTCTTGCCCAGGAGGTGGAGGCCGCCTGGCTTCTGGTCCCTGATCCCATGAACATGCTCTGGAGTAGGGATTCGAACCCAGGTCCCTCCTTCTCAGGTAAGTGCTTAAACCACTGCTCCCATCCTCTTCTGTGAATGGTGCCTAAATTCCCTTGCCAGTTCAGCCTGAATAATCAAAATGTTTGCAGTGGTGTTTGTAGCTGTGTTAGTCTGGACAGAAGATCTAGACTCCCTCATAGATTTCCATAACTTCTAGAGTTTCATGGATGGGTGGTGGTGCTGGTGGTGGTTGAACACTCTTACCAGCATCAACTTCCTGGACACCATGATCAGCTTCAAGAATGGAACCTTACAGACAATTACGTACTGGAAACCCACCGATCACCACACTTACCTCCACAGATCCAGCAAGTACCTAAGGCACCCCCCCCCCCAAAGATTATCTACAGTCAGGCACTCAGATATCACAGAATTCGCTCCAAAGATAAAGTCCAGGACACACATCTTAACACACTTAAAATCACCTTCACCTAACAAGGACACTCCACCAGAGAAGTAAATCACATCATGGAAAAGGCTACCCAGCTATCCCAGGAGAACCTGCTTCAATACAGGAAAAAGAAACCCAGTGACCACACAGCTCCTGTTGTCACTTGCCACACTGCACGGGATTCCATAGAGGGTATCATCAAACAACTCACAACCCATATTTGATGGGGACCACATCCTGAAAGAAATCCTTCCCGAACCCCCTCGCCTGTTCTTCAAACAACCTGACCCAAACTCGCCAAGCTCCCCTGATACCAGGAACCACCAACTCAGTGGCACCAGGCCGTGCCAGAACAACATATGCAAAACCCTCTCCACTGCTACGATCACCAACACCCCCCACAATACACACTTCAAGATTCCTGGGTTCTACATTTGCCTATTGTCAGAGTGTGGGGGAGTCAGGGCCCTTCACTCTTCTCCCCTCCCACCCCCTGCAATTCACCGTGACTCTCAGCCAGCCACTAAAACAGGTTTATTAGACGACAGGAATACAATCTCAAGCAGGGCTTGTAGGTACAACCAAGATCCCTCATCCAGGTCCCTCTGGGGGGCAAGGATCTTAGACCCCAGCCCTGGGGTTCCCTGCCTCTTCCCAGCCAGTCCCAAACTGAAACCAAAAACCCGTCCAGCAGGCTCTCTCCCTTTGTCCAGCTTCCCGGGCAAAGGTGTCAACTCCCCACCCCCTTCCTGGCTCAGGTACCGTCCCTCACCTAAAGTCATCCCCTGCTCTCCCATCCCCCATGCAGACAGCCCCAGTAAAACTAAATGACATTCCCAAGTCAATCCACCCCCCTCCCTACTGCGTCACACCTATCACGTATGGTGTACCTCATCCAGTGCACTAAATGCCCCCATAACTGTGTGGGTGAAACCAGACCATCATTATTCTCTCAAATGAACTTACACAGAAAAATAATGCAAGAACTTCATATTACCTGTGGGCAAACACTTCTCAAAAAGCAATCACTCCATATATGATCTTTCAATATTTGTCCTCCAGGGAAACCTGCGGAACACCTTCAAAAGCTGAGCCTGGGAACTTCAATTCATAACTCTGCTAGGCCAGGTCAACACTAGGAAATCAGGTTGGTATAAGTCACTCGGGGGTGTGAAAAGTCCACCCCTCTGGTTTAGCTGCATCACTCAACCTAACACGTGGAGCAGACAACGCTATGTCGACAGGAGGGCTTTTCGCATGGACATAGCTACCACCTCTTGGGGAGGTGGAGTACCCACAGGATGGGAGAAGCTCCTGTCTGCATAGGTAGCGTCTTCACAAAAGTGCTACAGCTGTGCTGTTGCAGCATGTCAGCATAGACCTGTCCCTAGACACCAAAAGCCATGGACTTAACAGGGGCCCAGGTTTTATGGCTCATTACAACCATTTGTAGCACACCACACTTCCTGCTACCCTTAATTGCTCATTTCAAACCCTTTATGCATAACAATCTAACGGAATTGCCCACTTCGTTTCAAGTGACCGCCTCCCACATGTGTTACAAGTTGGGACAGATTGTTGAGCCAAAAGGGTATTTAGCTCAGACACTAGAAAATTAGGTTGGCATAACTACACCCCTCGGGTGTGAAAACTACACTGCTCAGGGAGGTGGATTTAAGATGACCTAAGGTCCCATGTAGACAGTGCTAGGTTGATGGAATAATTCTTCTGTAGACCTTGGCCATATTTACACTACACAATTGTCAACCTATGTTACATCGGCATACATCCGTCGCAGTCGTCATGTCACTTGTGGATGTGCACACTACGTTCCTTGTGTTTGGTGGTGGATACTTGTATCGATGCAGAGTGCATTGCACTGTGCAACTGCCACCATCCAGTGCAGGGTGTTTTGGGTAATTTTTTGCAATACCTCCATGGGGCCAAAATGAGTTGCTTAGTGGTGACTGGGCACATTGGGTCAAGTTCCCATAGTGCAGTGTTCTCCATCCGATAATTTCATCTGCATCAGATAATATTTTGGGCCTTCTTTTCAAAATCCCCTGCAAACCCACATGTCCCACCTCACTGTCCACCATCTCTGATAGAAGCATGGAGCCTACACAGCTCTGCACTGTTGTCATGAGTGTTGCAAGTACAGGGTCTGCGATTCTGTTGTATTTGTTACTCCTGGGGGAATTCTGCGCCCCCCCCAAAAAATTCTGCGCACAATATTGTAAAATTCTGCAACTTTTATTTGTCAAAATAACACTACATAATCACACCAGCTTCAATTATATTGAAATTTTTTTTCAAAATACTTGTCAGCAGGTATGTCTATCTGTAACAATACAGGAAAACAAAAATTCCCCCAGGAGTAGAGAGTTAAAGAACCCCTACGACAACCCAGTTCCTTCTTCTCTGCCCTTTCCCTCACAGGGCCCACCCATGGGGCCTCCCCCCAGCCAATACACCTGCCCCAGCCAAGCCCAGTATCGGGGCCTCCCCCCAGCCCAGACACCCATCCACCTACCCCTCAGAGTCCAAAGATCCAAAGGGAGAAAGCCTGATGCTTGATCCCAGGTTTGTGTGGCATTTCCTACATGCTGCCCTCTCCTTCCCTCTGGGCATGCCAGGAACTGCAGCTGACGGGAACTCTCCTGCTCCCTCCTCCTCCTCCTCCCCCAGCAGTGTCTTTTATAGGCTCTGCTGGGTCCAGCGACCCTTGGTGGTGGCCATCAGCATTGCAGCCCATTTCTGTAGAGGAAAGGAAATTCTGCATGCACAACATTAATTTCTGCAAAATTCTGTATTGCCCGGGAGTAATTTACAGAGCCACAAGAGGAGCTGCAAGGAACACGAAGATTCCTTGAAGACAGTTTGCTGTGGGAACTAGAAAGAAATAATTCAAGCTTGCTGGTGGCATTGATAGAGCAGCTGGAGATGGTGAAGCGCAGTTTTTGGAGCAGAGAAATAAACACTGACTGGTGGAATCACATCATAATGCAGGTTCAGGATGATGAGCAATGTCTGCAGAACTTTGGATGTGCAAGGCCACATTCCTGGATCCGTGTGCTGAAACTCACCTCACTCCATTGGTCCAGGAACACCAAAATGAGAGCCATGCTAACAGTTGAGAAGCAAGTGGCAATTGCACTATGAAAACTTGCAGTGCCAGATAGCTAGCGGTCAGTCAGGAATCAATTTGGAGTTGGGAAGTCCACCATGGAGGCTGTTGTGATTAATGGCCATGCACACTTCCTTGACCTCCTGCTATGCAGGACTGTGACTCTGGGCAATGTGCAGGACATAATGTATGGTTTTGCAGCAATGGGCTTCCTGAACTGCAGTGGGACGATAGCTGACACGCACATCCCTATTTTAACACCCTCCGCAGACTATATCAATAGAAAGGGCTACTTTTCTATGGTAAGGTAGAAGCAGTGGTTGATGTCGGTAAAGCGTACCTGGTGATTCATGTGGGCCGGTCAGGGAAGGTGCATGAGCATGAATTTTGAAGAACATCGGGCTGTTCAGAAAGCAGGGGCTTTCTTTCCTGACCAGCGGATTACCATCGAGAATGCTGACATGCCAATAGTGATCCTGGGAGACCCAGCCTATCCCTTGCTCCCCTGGCTCATGAAATTGTAAACTGGCCACCTTGACAGCATGAAGGAGTTTTTCGCCTTCGGGCTCAGCAGGTGCAGACTGACCACTGAATGTGCCTTTGGTGATTTGAAGGGTCGCTGGTGGTGGTTTTTACTTACGAGATTGGACCTCAGTGGGGGAAAAAAATCCCAGTGGTTATAGCTGCTGGCAGTGTCTTGCATAATATCTGTGAAGCAAAGGGGGAAAACTTGCTGCAAGGGTGGAGGTGGAGTGGATCTCTGCTGAATTTGAATAGCCAAATACAAGGGCTCTTAGAAGAGCTTAGCATGGAATGTGATGGTTCAATTAAGCTTTGAAAGAACATTTTAATAGTGAGCCAGAGGGGGTGTGGTGTTGTAGTGTGCTCTACATGGCCTTGCTCTTTTCCAGCCTGGTATGATTCTTGTCGTGATTGCTGTCTATGTAGGAATAGAACATTGCCAATGCACCTATTCGAACTGCCTGTGCACAATGTTATGGGGTCTCTGACAAAATGAAGTAACTGGAAATTTGTTCATGTCAGACCTGCTCAGCATGAGGCAGCGTATGTTGCGAACTAACAATGATGAATCTTGATCCAAAAATAGAATTTTATTCAGTAACCTGAACCAGGCAATTAAAAAAAACATTTAAAACTTAATTTATTAAGGGAACAGAATTTATGAAGGGGAAAGAACACACATTTCCATTTCAGGTACACCTACACCAACAGCATCTTTCACAGGTGTGTGTGTGTGTGTGTGTGTGTGTGTGCGCTACTGTAGTTTCCACTCCATGCATCTGATGAAGTGAGTTCTAGCCCACGAAAGCTTATGCCCAAATAAAATTGTTAGTCTCTAAGGTGCCACAAGGACTCCTCATTGTTTTTGCTGATACAGACTAACACGGCTACCCCTCTGAAACCTGTCAGCCACGGTGAGTTTGGCCCTTGGGGTGGGGGGAGGGAGAGGACGTGTATAGGGGACTGAATACTAGCACTGTTTTCCATAGACAGTGGTGACTTTAGCTGATACCCTCAGGAGTGAGTTAATGGGCAGAGAGCACAGCTACTCCTGGTGTCCTGATGCTGCCCTGGCCCATATGCTGCTAGCCTGCTGAAGTAATCACTGAGTGGTGTGAGAAAGTGCCCTCCTGCGGCAGAGGAAATAAGGCAACCTGTGATGCTGTGTGATTAAATATGTCCATCTAAATTGTTGATATTGCCACGGTCATACAATTGCAACAAATCTTCTACAGACCATGTCATGGACCTAAACTAGGGAAATGCAACCTAGATGGCGCTACTATAAGGTGGGTGCAAAACTGGTTGGAAAACCGTTCCCAGAGTAGTTATCAGTGGTTCAGTCATGCTGGAAGGACATAACGAGTGGGGTCCTGCAGGGATTGGCTCTGAGTCCGGTTCTGTTCAATATCTTCATCAATGATTTTGATAATGGCATAGAGAGTACACTTATAAAGTTTGTGGATGATACCAAGCTGGGAGGGGTTGCAAGTGCTTTGGAGGATAGAATTATAATTCAAAATGACCTGGACAAACTGGAGAAATGGTCTGAAGTAAATAGGATGAAATTCAATAAGGACAAATGCAAAGTACTCCACTTAGGAATTAACAATCAGTTGCACACATACAAAATGGGAAATGACTGCCAAGGAAGGAGTGCTGTGGAAAGGGATCTGGGAGGTCATAGTGGATCACAAGGTAAATATGAGTCAACCTTGTAATGCTGTTGCAAAAAAAGCAATCATTCTGGGATGTATTAGCAGGAGTGTTGTAAGCAAGACACAAGAAGTAATTCTTCTGCTCTACTCCGCGCTGATATGGCCTCAGCTGGGGTATTGTCCAGTTGTGGGTGCCATGTATCAGGAAGGATGTGAACAAATTGGAGAGAGTCTGGAGAAGAATGACAAAAATGATTAAAGGTCTAGAAAACATGACCTCTGAGGGAAAATTTAAAAAATTAGGTTTGTTTAGTCTGGAAAAGAGAAGATTGAGAGGAGACATAACAGTTTTCAAGTACATAAAAGGTTGTTACAAGGGGAAGGGAGAAAAATTCTTGTTCTTAACCTCTGAGGATAAGACAAGAAGCAATGGGCTTAAATTGCAGCAAGGGAGGTTTAGGTTAGACATTGGGAAAAACTTCCTAACTGTCAGGGTGGTTAAGCCCTGGAATAAAAATCCCCAATGATGGAGATTCCACAACCTCCCTAGGCAATTTAAGAGCAGGTTAGACAAATACCTGTCCGGGATGGTCTAGATAATACTTAATCCTGCCATAAGTGCAAGGGACTGAACTAGATGACCTCTCAGTCCTTTCCAGTTCTATGATTCTATGAAAGGTGCAAATGGAAAAATTATGATTATTCTGTTTAGATGCCTGTATCATCTTTGTATCTGAAGTTATGGATATTGGCTATGTAGTGGCATCATACCTGGGTTGTATTCCTGGCTAATGCCCACCAAGTAAAATTTACATTGAGACTAGACCGCTGTGTGTTGATGGACCATCCAGGACACTTAGTTCTCACAATGGGCCATAGAAGAAACTCATTCTGCCCAGATAGTTCTTCCTGTGGACACCTCGGCAAGAATATGGGTAATGGCTGCCCATGTGAGTCAAACTATGTAAGAGCATGTGCTATGCTCATGTGACCTAGGACTCCATCTTGAGCCAGTGACTTCCTACAGACTGAACTGTGAGCTTTGTTTGAAACAGTAAATTTCCAGGAACATGGCAAAGGATATAAAAGACCCCCGAGTTCACCATTTTGCCTCTTTCCTGCCCTGAGATCTGGACTGTGGATTTACAACCAAAAGGAGCATTTTGAACTATGTGTAAGCGGGGGAATGGTCCCGCTATTGTGGGGAACTTTCCTGACTTCTGCACTACCCCAGTGAAGTGGGCTAGCGAAAGGATCTGAGTCCCCGCTCCCACTTCCTTTACCCAGAGGCCTCCCTGCCCTTGAGGGCTCCCCTTCCACTCTCCTGTCTGGCTGAGTCCTCGTAACCCCAACAAGGCTGGGCCCAGGATTCCTGGGGGGCTCGACCCCCAACCCTGCTGTGGTCACCTAGGACAGGGGCTAGGGTGTCCCCACTCCGGGGTACTTTCTTTACACTGGGCACCTCCCTGACCCACTGATTATTCCATACAATTTAAAGCAAATACAAGTTGTTTAATTAACAATTAATCTAAAGAAAAGAACAAGGAAAAATGGGAAAGGTTAAAGGAAAACACATCACCCTGCTCTGTGGCAGGGAACATCACAACCAGTGTCTCTGGAATGTCAGGGCAGGTCACAGTCTGCTTCTTGTAGGTCCCAGGCCTCCTTCTCAGGCCCAGGCTGTGCTGCAGAGACACTGCGGGTTGGACACTTGCAAGGGTGGTGGCCACACACCTCCGGGCTTTGAGTGGTGGGACCCTTCTTCCCAGCGTCAGCCCCCCGTAGGGTTAAGGTCCCCCTCCCGGTCTGGCCTGCAAGGGCCCTTGTCTGGGGGTGTCTTTCTGTGCTGGGCCCTTTGCCCAGGTTCCCCCTTGGCTGGCCCCACTTGCTCACCACACCTGGCTCTGTGGCTGCAGCTCTGCTCCCAGCACAGGATCTGCTCTCCCTGGGCTGTGTCTCTGGCTCTGTGGCTGCAGCTCCGCTCCCAGCACAGGATCTGCTCTCCCTGGGCTGCGTCTCTGGCTTTGCGGCTGCACCTCTGCTCCCAGCACAGGATCTGCTCTCCCTGGGCTGCGTCTCTGGCTCTGGATCTGGCACGGTTCTGCTCTCCAGCTCAGCTTGGGCCCCTGCTCTCTCCTTAGCTCGGCCCCACTCAGTCTGACTCAGGCCATTCCAGTTCACACGGAGGACGGGACCCCCTCTGGCCTCCTGACTCCCTGATTAGCCTGCCCGCCCTGTCAATCAGGCTGATCTGGAGCATTGGCCTCTCCCCATGGTTCCTGGGGACTGTCAGTCTCAGGCTCCTGATTTGCCCTCGACCCTTCCCCTTTTAGTGCTGGGAGCTAGCCAACCAAAACACCCCCACTGAATGTTAGTAAGGGGGCAACAGTCCCCTTACATATGGACTGAGGAGCTTCCAATCTTTTGGAAGCAACCAGAGCGACTTTACTGTCCAACCAATCTCGACCATCACTGCTACAAACCTGAAACAAGGACTTTGCAATTATTTGTATGTATATGATCTATTAACTGTTGTTAACTTTTTTTTCTTTATTAAACCTTAAGTAAAAACTAAATGATTGGAAACTGTGTGATTATTGGGTAAGATCTGAATTCTATATTGACCTGCTCTGTGGCTGATGTCTTGGGGTTTAGAAGACCCCAATGTTTGATTAAATTTGTTTTCAATAACCACTCATCAGAGAGTCTAGGGTCTGGATGGTGAGACAGGCTGGGAAGCCTAAGGAAACTGCTGCATCTTTGGCTGCCTGTTAACCAGTGTGGTGAGACAGACGTTCACTTTTTTGTTAGTGGCTTGGTATAATCTAATGAGAGAATAATCACTCGTTTGGGGTGAGCTTGTCCTATTTCTCAGCCGTTTGTCCTGAATTTGGCATCTTCAGCTGTGACCCACTGAGGCAGTGACTCAGCCCTCCTCAGAAACCTTCAGCAGAGGATTGCAGAGCACCGCCATGAAAGTTTCATCAAGATCTCTATGGCGGATTCACAGGACATCCCGCTGCACTAACTCTAGCGGGGAATGAAAAGCCGATAGCAACTCCACCTCTTGCTCGTTTCACTACCTCTTCTAGCACAAGTCTAAAAGAGTAAATCAACAGATGTCCTGCTACTTTGCGGGTTCCAACCCTGTAACGTCAAAGCAAACTGCATACTCACCAGAGGCACCTTCCCCTGCATCAGGCTTGCTAGGCTCAACTGGCTGGCCTCTGGTGGAGTCGAAAACATGTCCTGGCTTGCTGCACTACTGGATCCCTGGTTATTTGTCCCCCCTACTCCTCCTCCTCCTCGCTGTTCACGGCAGGGGGCTGTGATTCTAGTTCCTCTGAAGTAATCACAGGGCTCTTGGGGGTGATGGTGGGGTCTCTCCGAAGATGGCTTGCAGCTCTTTGTAAAACCAACAGGATTGTGGCTCTGCACCCAATCGGTTGTTGGCCTCCCTGGCTTTCTGGTCCACCTATTGCAGCTCATTGACTTTCATGTGGCACTGCTGCTCCCTGGGGGAGTCTTTCTTCGGCATCCCCCTGAGCAATCTGCTCCTAGATGTCCACGTTTCTAGAGCTGGGTCTGCAAACCCTCTTCTCCCCACAGGCCCAGGAGATCCAATACCTCCTGTGTACTCCAGATAGGAGCATGTCTGCAGCATGTAGTTGGCATGGTCAGCTGGGCAGACACACACACACACACACACACACACACACACACACACACACACACACACACACACACACACGAGATGCTAGGTGTACTCACCAAGCCAGGCAACCATGAAAAGGAAATTCAAAAATTCTCAGCGCTCTAGTAGAGGGGAGGGGCAGTTCGTGTCCAGACTCCTGGGCAGTGGAGTTCACAACAGTGACCAGAGCCATCAGGATGGGGCATGGGGGACACTTCCTCAAGGCCAGTAACAGTCGGCATAAGTAATGCCATGTCTATGCTATCACTGCGTCATTTTAATTACGTAGACCATGACACTCTGCTGCATGGGGAGGTGGTGGTGTTACATTTGTGTAGTGGGGCATTGACACTGGCAGGAGTGAAATTTTAAGTGTAGTGTAAATCGGGCCCTAGCTAGCCATCCGCTGCATCTACACTGAAGCACTATAGCAGTTTTGCTGCACCGGTGTAGTGTTTCTAGTGTAGACAAGCCCTCTGTTTCTCTCCCCAGACCTGGGGAAAAGTGTGTGTCCCTTCTACCAGCAGAAGTTGGTCCAGTAAAAAATATTACTTGACCCACCTTGTCTCCAATCAAAATGTGCCTGTTTGATAATGTTGTAAACTTTCTTCTTTTCAAATTAAAAAAAAAATCATTTTGGCTGAAACAGTTTGGCAAAATTAACCCAAATGTGTTGACCCAAATCAGCATTTTTGGGGCAAAAAAGTTTACACTGAGAGATGTCACCGGCTGTATTGGTGGTTTGGTTTAGTTCTCTATAAGGCCTGTATTTGCCCTGATAACCATGGCTGTGAAGTCCATAGGACCATGTGGTGGGATTGTAATAAACTCCTTTCGTGTGGCTGTTCCAGTGCATAGAAATAGCTGGACCAAGTGCTGGGGGCTAGCCAGGATCTGGGGAGATCTAGGGTCAGTTTCCAACTTGGCCACAGGCTTCCTGTGTGACTTTTAAAAAGGAGGCGCTTGGGAACTATAGACCAGTCAGCCTGACCTTGATACCTGGGAAGCTCCTAGAACAACATATAAAACATTCAGTTTACAAATAGCCGGATGAGTGAGTCCTCATGTATTTATTGAGAACAAAACATGCTGTTTTTAAAATTAAATAGGCAGCTAGTATTGGTTTTAAAATTATTATAAAGAACAAGTTTAAGCTTTGTTGTAACGTGCGTTGTTTGCCTGGACTGCTCAAGACCTGAATGCTTGTGTAGGAGGAACTCTTTGAGTTGGCTTCTTAATTACCTTCATGCTGTTTCACATCTGATACTCCTTGATGAAACATAGGAGCCTTGTCTTATAACAGGCTTATTCAAAGTGATACAAGCTACAAAAGTGAGATCTTGGAAGAGTGTTGCCATTTTCATAATGTAATAAAAATACTATAATGATTAATAATTAATAATAAATTGTGTATAATAAGCATGTCACAAAACCAACATTTTTTATTTGCAAGATCACTGCTTTGATAATTTAAACTCAGGTAAAGGAGAAAATCCCTGGAAATATTCATTTTTAGGAGGGGGTTTGTGAGACTTGACATTTTAGTGAAAGGGGTTCACAGATTGTTAAAGTTTGGGAACCACTGCTATAGAGCTAATCATTTAAAAAAAAAAAAAAAAAAAAAAAAAAAAAAAAACTTAACTGAGGTCTCTGACTTGACATATTGTGGCAATGAGTTCCACAGGTTAACGCAGCTCTCTGTGCTTGTGCTTGAGCCAGAATTTGATGGTGGTGGTGTGGGGCGGATACCCATAATGCTCACTGTTTGTGTCAGTAATTGTGGAGTATACGCAGGGTCTCCTCTGTCAGAAAACGGGTGCACCTGGCCAGATAGTCTGCTCCGCAAAGGCACGGCTTGCTGAGGGACCCTGCTGCAGGAAGGAGTACCGTGGGTGACTGCGTAAAGAGGAGAATGCTCTCCCCAGGCTGCTGCTGAGAAAAGAGCGTTGAGTTTGATAGACTGGAAACTTACCAGTTTCCCAGCCCAGTTTAATGATTAACTGGTGTATCCCTCGGACTGCAGGGGAGAGCTCTGGGCCATGTTGGGAAGGAGTGGTCCATGCTTGCTCCTGAAACTCCTCATCCATGAACAGATGCTATCATTCCCCCCGCCTGAGCCCCGCTGCTGAGGCTGCCGCACGGCTTGCTAGTTTCTGTGGACACACCCCATGGATCACAGATCCTGCTGTGCAGCCGCTGAGGCTGAGCCCAGCAGCTGCTCGCTTGGCTGATGTTGAGTGACCTTGCCGAGGCTTGGTCTGGGGTTGGTGAGATGTAGCAGGGTGTGCGCTCTCCGGGTGGAGAGGGAAGCTCGGGCTGACTGGCCGTGGACTCAGTCAGTGATCTTGGAGCCTCCAAGGGTTAATGTGGGCTGGGAATACTTTGTTGGGACACTAGGTATTTATAAAGCACTCGCTGCCCTTATTGGCAGACTCTGTGTGAGCCTAGAACTCGCCCCTGTGATTATTAGCAGGGTCCGAACTGCCCTTAGCCATAGTGTCTCTTCTTTCGTGCTGGTCGTAGCCTATAGCAGCACTGTAGAGGTTTACGAATGGCCTCGGTCAATGTGATCAATATACCTACGAGTAAGTACAGTCACGTGAATTGTGACATGTAGCAACCTGCTGTATCCTTGTGCAGTAACTGGTCTATGAGCACATAGACAAACAGTGTGTGATTGTGAAAATGCCAGTGATGCCAGACACGGGTACTTGAGCTGGGGTTGCCAGCCCTCTAGGATTGTCCTGGAGTATCCAGGAATTAAAGATTAATCTTTAAAGATGAATGTCATGTGATGAAATCTCCAGGAATACGTCCAACCAAAATTGGCAACCCTAACTTGAGCTGCAGGCTTGACGCATAACCTGATCCGTTAGAGGCCTGGCAGGAAAGTTCACTGTTGGTGCTCTGCAGTGGGTGTGTTGTGGGGGTGTGTATCTTCTGTTTACTCTGCAGCATCAGGCCCTGTACCTGGCCTTACTCAGTTCTGGAGATGGCAGACCAGAGCTGATGGGCCAGTGGCTTGAGTTGCAGTGGCCTGTGGAGCTGGGTGAATTGTTTATTGCCTGAAAAATGCACTTTCGGTGGACTCAGAACAATTTGTGAATGTGACATGTTTGCCAAAAGTGTTGTCAAGGAAATGGGCACCATTCCCAAACTGGAGAAGGAAGTGGGTGCTGCCACCTAACTTACAGCTCTTACCCTAGTGCTGGGGCACTCACCCGGGATGGAAAAGACCCAGATTCAATTTGCCTGATGCGGAGATGGCATCTGAACTTGTTTCCCACATTGCAGGAAAGTGCCCAAGCCCCTGGGCTGTTCTGGGACAGGTTCTCGGTCTCTCCTGCTGACGCTGTATAAACTACTTGACTGGTCACTGGGCCAGAGAGCGAGCGTGGAGCTGACTCTTCGGTTAGGGCACACGCCTGGGAGTGGGGAGACCCATGCTCATATCCCTGCTCCAGTGACACTTGCATTATTTATCGGCAGTGGAACTGCTTCAACAGGAGAGTGTGAGAGGCACACACCAGTGTACTTCTTAGCCCAGTAGATAAGGCACTTTCGGGCAACGTGCGAGACCCAAGTCCAAATTCCTTCTCCATGTCAGACATGAGTGGGGGAATTGAACCTGGGTCTTCCATGGTCCAGGTGCGTGCTTGAACCATTGGGCTAAAGATTGTCACTTCCTCCTCTGGCTGTTTTGTGACTCTAGCCCTCTGCTTTTATGTGAATAAGTGCCCAGAAATTAAATGCAACTGTTTAATTGAAATGAAATCTTTGTCAACCATTTTGATTTGCCAGGGTTGCATTCAGTTCTATCCAATCAATTTATTTTTTATTATTATTTTTAGTTTTTGGAACGGCCAGCAAACCAAAAAATCCGTTCTTCACCAGCTCTACTCGCCAGTTCTCGAGCTGGTAACTGTGCCATGTTCTAACTAGCAGCTTTCTGAAGCTCCCTCCGGTCAGCCCTTTGGCCATGGTGTCTCTCTGGACTCACCTCTCTCCCTGCTCTCTCCCCTCTCAGCCTGACCGGGAAGGAAGGTCTGACCCATCTTCCCTCACTGGGCCCCTCTGCGAACCCTGCCCAAGGGAAGGCACACCTGAAGCAGTGTGACTTGCTCAAGCTGTCCCGTAAGCAGAAAAGGCTCTGCCAGCGGGAGCCGGGGCTGGCGGAGACCCTGCGGGATGCCGTCCGGCTCAGCATCATGGAGTGCCAGTACCAGTTCCGCAATGAGCGCTGGAACTGCAGCCTGGATGGACGGACCAGCCTGTTGAAGAGAGGTACGCAGCAGCCGCTGGCCTGTGGTACAGAATCCCATTCTGGGCAGTAGCTGGGCCTCACCAGAGCAGGGAACCAGGCTTGAGTTTGGAAAACGTGAGTCTTTTCTGGGAATGTCGAGCCAGTGAAAGGGCAGGATTGATGAACATTCAGTGACCAGGCAGGCGCTCTGCCCTCGCCACTGGGTTTCAGCCCACTCTCTAGGCCCATTCCATCCTTGGCCTCTCTCTGCTGAGGACAGCAATTGTAATGTGGATTTCCGACCCCTGGGAGCAGGACTGAGACTAGACTACTTTCATGCAGGCAACTGAACAGGCCACCTGAGAGGAGCCGTCAAGAGTGGCTATTCACCTGAATCAGTCACCGAGGGGTGAAAGGTCCCTTAAACTTTGAGATTCGGCCCTGAATCTTTACCTTAAGAAGGGTGTGTGTGTCTGTGTGTTCATTGCCTACCCAAATGGTGACTTGAGCACATACCACAGGTACCTACACGAGAAGATTCCTGACTGCCAAGGACTCTTTAATCGAGCAGAAAAGGACAGAACAAAATCCAATGTCTGACAGCTAAAGCTGGAAAACTTCAGACTAGCACTAAGGTGCCAGTTGTTCCAGGGGGAGGAATTCTCCACTGGAGATGTGGTGGATTCTGTCACTTGGAGTCTTTAAATCGAGACTGGATGCCTCTTTCAGACAGATCTGCTCCAGCTCAACTAGAAGTTGAGCGGGATGTGGGAATTAGTGGGGCAGGTCCCCAGCCTGTGTTCTGCAGAAGGTCAGACGAGGTGATCATAATAGCCGCTGCTGGCCTTAGAATTGAAGCGGGATTCTCCTTCCTGCTCTGGCAGCATGATGGATTTCTGCCCTCCCACCCCCCAGAATGCGAGAACTGAGTAACACCAGCGCACGCTGTCCTGTGAGGAAGAGGAGTGTGCGTGCCTGGGATGGGGGCGGGGCCTTAGCAGATGCCTTGACAGTAATTCTGTCTAGTGCTGCTGCCCGCAGGTCGCTTGGCTTGGGTTGCCTAGCTTCCCCAGGGGTCACGTAGGCCTAGAATTGGAAAACCGCAACGGTGGCTTAAAATCGCATTGGGCCCCCCTCTGTCCCTGGGCTCTGAGGGCTGAGCCGCTGCTCTAAGACCCAGAATGTCAGCTCGCCCTATGAACATACAGGACCAAACCTGGCCTTGGCGTACGTGGGTGCAAGCAGTGAACTTTTGGCTGCTTGCTCTAGCCCAGAGCTTGCTGCATGGTTTGTAAATGTGCATAATGTGGCATATGGGATGTTTTAATCACTCCAAGCTGGATTGCTGGGCACACACATCCTTGATGATAGATAATTTTATTCCTTGAAAAAGTTTTAATCTCAAAAGCCCACATCAACTTGACCATTGCTGAAATGCAACCAACTCTGGGGCAAAGCATGGCAGAATGTAACAGCTGCACAGTCATGCTATGGAATAACTTAGGATACTTCCACCCTTCCAGTCCTATCTCCAAGTGAAACTACCAGGGGCCTTTAGGAGGCAGTATAATTAAGGGAAATGGGAATTGGACACCAGGGTTAACACTCAGACTCTCCCTGCAAGTGCCATGCAAGCATTAATGATCCCAAATAGTGAGGACTGCAGGTAAATTTAATCTACAAGGTAGCACTTCTGGCAACACTGTCCCCTTTAGCACCCTCGGAGGTACTGTGCACTATTCATAGATTCTTAAGGCCAGAAGGAAGCACTGGGATCATCTAGTCTGACCTCCCACACAGCACAGGCCAGAAAATGTAACCCAGGGATTCCTGCTTCAAACCGTCATTGCTGGTCAAGCTAGAGCACCCTTTAGAAAGACATGCAGTCTTGATGTAAGACCCCAAGCGAAAGGAAATCCATCACATCCCAAGGCAAGTTGTGACAATAATTAATTAGCCTCATTTACAAATAATATGAGTCTGATTTATAGTTAGAACTTGTCTGGTTTCAGCTTCCAACATTGGACCTTGTTCTGCCTTTGCCTGCTGGAAGGGTTGCCAACTTTCCAATGGCACAGAACCGAACACCCCCCCCCCATCCCCTCTCCCTCTGTTGCTTGCTCTTCCCCACCCTCACTTTCACTGGGCTGGGGCAGTGGGTTGGAGTGTGGGAGGGGGATGAGGGCTCTGGCTGGGGGTGTGGGCTCTAGGGTGGGCGGGGGATGAGGGGTTTGGGGTGTGGGAGGGGGCTAGGGCAGGGGGTTGGGGTGCAGGGAGGGTATGGGCTTTGGTCTGGGAGTGTGGGCTCTGGGTGGGGCCAGAAATGAGGGGTTCAGGTTGTGGGAAAGGGCTCTGAGCTGGAGCAGGGGGTTGGGGCAGTGGCTAGGGGTAGGGCTGGGGATGAGGGATTTGGGGTACAGGAGGGGACTCCGGGATGGGGTTGGGGTGTGTGTGCAGGGTACAGGCTTTGGGAGGGAGTTTGGGTGCCGGAGGGGACTCTGGGCTGGGGCAGGAGGTTGGGGTACAGAGTCCCAGCTGTGCTTACTGCAGCTCCTAGGAATCGGCCATGTGCATGGGCGGCCAGGGAGGCTCCATGTGCTGCCCCCGCAGCTCCCATTGGTCACAGTTTCCAGCTAATGGGAACTGCAGAGCCGGCACCAGGGGCGGGGGTAGCGCATGGAGCCTCTGTGGCTGCCCATTGGCCTAGGGACCGCTAGGACCTGGTGGTCACTTCCGGGAGCCGTGCGGAGCTAGAGCAGGCAGGGAGCCTGCCTGAGTCCCGGGCCCCCGCTGCACCACCGACCGGACTTCTAACAGCCCGGTCGATGGTGCTGACTGGAGCCACCTGGGTCCCTTTTCGACTGGGTGTTCCGGTCAGAAACTGGACACCTGGTAACCCTATCAGCTAGATTAAAGAGCCTTCTGCTATCAGAAATCTTTCCCCAGGTAGGTACATGACTGCAATCAAATTACTACTTTACCTTCTCTTGGCTATACTGAATACACCAAGCTGTTTTAGTCTCACTATAAGGCAGGTTTTCCAGACCTTCAATCATTCGTGTAGCTATTTTCTGATCCCATTCCAGTTTAACATGGTTTGTTTTTGCAGCATGGACACCAGAACTGGACAGACCATTCCAGTAATGGTCTCACTAATGCTGTATGCCATGGTGGCAACTCCTTCCTCCTATTCAGTATTCCCATGCCTATGTTAAACATCCAACGTTTGCATTCGCCCTAAGTCAAACATCCAACGTTTGCATTCGCCCTAAGTCACAGCTTGTATTCGGATGGCTATCAACAATGACCCTCTCATCCTCTTCAGTCACCTCTTCTCAGTATCTCATAAGGGTGACCTACATTCTTGGGTTCAAGATGCCTGACCTTGTATTTTGGCCGTATTAAAACATGTTGTTGTTCACGTGAGCCCAGCTCACCAAATGATGTAGATTGCTCTGTAGAATGATTTATCCTCACCATTATTTATCATTCCACCAGTTTGAGTTGTCGGCATATTTTACCAGCCATGATATTCAACTATCTTCCAGATCATGGAGAAAATCTTGACTAGTACTTGGACAAGAACTGGTCACTGTTGGATCCCACTAGAAACACCCATAGTGGAGGATGATTTCGCATTTACTCGGCCAGTTTTTAATAAATTAAATATATGTTGCATTGATTTTTTTTTTTTTTCAGAATGCAATGCAGGGCTAAATCAAATGTCTTAGGGTCAGTCTACTATCTTGACACACTGATCCAAGGTTGTGAGTTCAATCCTTGAGGGGGCCACTTAGGGATCGGGGGCAAAAATCAGTACTTGGTCCTGCTAGTGAAGGCAAGGGGCTGGACTCAATGACCTTTTGGGGTCCCTTCCAGTTCTATGAGATAGGTATATCTCCATACCTCACCCACCATGTCTCTTTATAATTATGTTGACAGTTACTTTTGTCAATTGAATTTGTAACTGCCTCAGAACTGTATCAAGTTTAATTAACAAGACCTATTTTCTATAAAAACATGCAGGTTATTAATTACGATGCCATTATTTATACTTTACTAGCACTGTGAGTCAGAGATGTCGTATTATTTTGGTTCGATGGCACATCTGAAAAATTTAAAAAATAGTTTCAGGTTGACTCAAAACTGTAATTTTTCTAAATGTTTGGCAAAGTGAAAAGTTGAGAACATTGTTTTGAGTTGAACAAATATTGTTTTGATTTTGAGCATGTTTTACATTTAATTTTTAGAATAAAGGAAATTTCAGAACAGACCATTTTTATTACAAACGAAATATTTCTTTTTGATTGGCAAAACAACACTTTGATTTTTTTTTCCTGAAATTTACTGAGGTGTGGTTTTTTTTGTTTGTTTCAACCGAAGCAATTCAGCAAAATTGACAGATTTGTAAAATGCTTCAGTGAACCTGAATCTGCATTTTTTTTTTCCACTGAAAAGTTTTGGTCAAAAAATGTCATTCAACCTTGTTCCTAAATTGTTCCTTCCAGCTGATTTGGCTCATAATTGTTTTCAGCTTTGTGAAATTGGCCCTATTAAAGCACAAAGTATATATCCTGTGGTCTGGAATTTATTCTGCTTGCACATTATAAATGTGATCAAGCCATGATCACTTGTACCTAAGCTACCATTAATTTTTAGTTCTGTGATCAGTTCCCCTTATCTGTTAGGACAGTGGTGCTCAGTCTTATTACACAGTAGGGCCACATAAACCTAAGCACAACTTTGTGTGAGTCAAACAGATTCTACATATTGAAAGTCACCTGTATTGATTTGTATTTTAAGTTCTGCTTGTTTCATATATATTTAGATAGAAACAACCTATGTACAGTATTGTCAACTTAAAAACAAAGAAATTGGTGCATAAAATGTGTGCCAGAATGATAGAAAATGGGGGGGACGGTAGGGGGACGGACGGACATATAACCATCTCCCTAATCATAGAATATCAGGGTTGGAAGGGACCTCAGGAGGTCATCTAGTCCAACCCCCTGCTCAAAGCAGGACCAATCCCCAACTAAATCATCCCAGCCAGGGCTCTGTCAAGCCTGACCATAAAAACCTCTAAGGAAGGAGATTCCACCACCTCCCTAGGGAACCCATTCCAGTGCTTCACCACCCTCCTAGTGAAAAAGTTTTTCCTAATATCCAACCTAAACCTCCCCCTCTGCAACTTGAGACCATTACTCCTTGTTCTGTCATCTGGTACCACTGAGAACAGTTGAGATCCATCCTCTTTGAAACCCCCTTCCAGGTAGTTGAAAGCAGCTATCAAATTCCCCCTTATTCTTCTTCTCTTCTGCAGACTAAATAATCCCAGTTCCCTCATAAATCATGTGCTCCAGTCCCCAATCATTTTTGTTGCCCTCCGCTGGACTCTTTCCACATCCTTCTTGTAGTGTGGGGCCCAAAACTGGACACAGTATTCCAGATGAGGCCTCACCAATGCCGAATAGAGGGGAACAATCACATCCCTCGATCTGCTGGCAATGCTCCTACTTATACAGCCCAAAATGCCGTTATCCTTCTTGGCAACAAGGGCACACTGTTGACTCTCATCCAGCTCTCATCCCCTAATCACAAATAAAGAGTGCACTTTCTGAGATAGTGAGTCTATTGTGGCTTTGTTTTCTGTCTTACAATCTATCCCTTTGCTAATGGTTCCTAACATGCTATTACTGTTTTTGACCACTGCTTCACATGGAGTAGATCTTTTTCAGGGAATTCTCTATGATGACCCAAGACCATTCTTGAGTGGTAACAGCTAATTTAGACCTTATTATTTTGTATGCATAACTTGGATTATGTTTTCCAATGTGCATTACTTTGCACTTATCAACATTGAATTTCATCTGCCATTTTGTTGCCCAGTCACCAGTTTTGAGAGTTTCCTTTGTAACACTTTGCAGTTTGCTTGGAATTTATCTTGAGTAATTTTATATTGTCTGCAGGGTTTGCCACCTCACTGGTCACCCTGTTTTCCAGATCATTTTTGAATATGTTGAAAAGCACAGGTCCCAGCACAGATCCTTGGGGGACCCTGCTATTTAACTCTCTCCACTGTGAAAACTGACCATTTATTCCTACCCTTTGTTTCCTATCTTTTAACCAGTTACTGATCCATGATAAGACCTTCCCTCTTACCCCATGACAGCTTACCTTGCTTAAGAACTTTTGGTGTGGGATCTTGTCAAAGGCTTTCTGAAAATCCAAAGGCACTTATATCGGTTGAATCACTACCGCCCACATGCTTGTTGACCCCCCTGCCATAATTCTAATAGACTGCTGAGGCATGATTTTTCTTTACAAAAGCCAAGTTGACCCTTTCACAATAAATCGTGTTCATCTGTGTCTGATAATTCTGTCCTTTCAACCAGTTTGCCTAGTACTGAAGTTAGGCTTACCAGCCTGCAGCCATTTTATTAAAAATAATGTTGCATTAGCTGTCCTCCACCCATCTGGTACAGAAGCTGGTTACATCATACCACAGTTAATAGTTCTGCAATTTCATATTTGAGTTCCTTCAGAACTCTTGGGTGAATACCATCTAGTCCTGGTGACTTATTATTATTCAATTTATCAATTTGTTCTAAAACCTCCTCTAACACCTCAATCTGGGACAGTGCCTCAGATTTGTCACCTAAAAGGAATGGCTCAGGGATGGGAATCTCCCTCACATTCTCTGAAATGAAGACCGATACAAATAACTCATTTAATTTCTCTAACAGCCTTGTCTGCCTTCAGAGCTCTTTTAGCACCTTGATTGTCCAGTGGCCCCACTGATTGGCAGACTTCCTGCTTTTGTTTTTGTCTTTTGCTATTGGCTTTTCAAATTGTTTTGGTCTGCCTAATTATACTTTTAAACTTGGCTAGCCAAAGTTTATGGTCCTGTCTATTTTTCTCACTAGGATTTGGCTTCTAATTTTTAAAGGATTCCTTTTTGCCTCTAACTGCCTTGTTTACTCTGTTGTGTACCCATGGTAGCATGTGTCCTGTTTCTTGTTTGTTTTGTTTTTTACACTTGGGATATACATTTAGTATATTAATAGTAAGATCTAGTAATATATTCACTTCTATTATGGAGGTTTTTTTAAAGTTTCCATGCAGCTTGCAGGCATTTCACTCTTGTGACTGTTGCTCTTAATTTCTGTTTAATTAATCTCATTTCTGTGCAGTTCCCCTTTTTGAAGTTCAATGCTACTGTGGTGGATTTCTTTGGTGTGTTACCCCCTACAAGGATATTAAATTTAATTGCATTAAGGTCACTATTACTGAGCAGTTCAGCTATATTCACATCTTGGACCAGATCCGGTGTGCCGCTTTGAACTAAATCAAGAATTAACTCTCCCCTTGTGGGCTCTAGGACTAGCTGCTCCAAGAAGCAGCCATTAGTGGTATCTAGAAATTTTATCTCTGCATCCTGTCCGGAGGTGACACATATCCAGTCCGTATTGGGATAGTTGAAATCCCCCATTATTATTTGGTTTTTGCTTTTGTAATCTACCTGAACACTTCAGACTCACCTGGTCAGGTGGTCGGTAGTATATTTCTATTGCTGTACTCTTATTAGTCAAGCATGGAATGTCTGGCCTTAGAGATTCTATGGTACAGTTTGATCCATTTAAGATTTATACTGTATTTCACTCTGTGTTCTTTCATAGACAATGCCACTCCCTCATCAGCACAACCTACTAAATCATTCCTATATATTTTGCACCCTGGTATTACCATATCCCACTCATCATTTCACCAAGTTTCTAGGAGGCCTGTTATATCAATATCCTTATTTAATACCAGGCACTCAAGTTCACCCATCTTTGTCTTTAGACTTCTAGCATTTGTATAGAGATACTTATAAAATTTGTCAATATTTAGTTGTCTGCCTTCATGTGATGTAATTGAATTTGATTCTGTTTGTTTGTTTGTTTGAATGTTTCTCTTTGGTTCCTACCTGTACTTTATCAACTTCTACGCTATCCTCTTTACTTGAATATAGGGTATCCCCTTTAATAAATCCTCCACTAATGGATATGTCTGTCTGAACTGTGTGTTCTTCACCTGCTGGCTTTCTCCAAGCCCTTTAGTGTCAAAACTCCTCTATGACCTTTTTAATTTTACATACCAGCAATCTGGTTCTGTACTGGTTGAGGAAACAGGGGAATCTTGAGTAGGGAGTAGAGGTGATCTCTGTACCTTGCTCTAATGTGACTGCAGCCAGTATATTGTGTGCAGTTCTGGTGTCCACGATTAAAGAAGGAATTTGATACATTGGAGAGGGTTCAGAGAAGAGCCACAAGAATGATTGATTAAAGGAGTAGAAAACCTGCCTTACAGTGATAGTCTCGAAGAGCTCAATCTATTGAGCTTAACAAGGAAGGTTAAAGGGTAACTAAATTACAATCACTACCTACATAGGGAACAATTATTTAATAATGGGCTGTTCAGTCTAGCAGAGAAAGGTCTAAACTGATCCAATAGCTGGAAGTTGAAGCTAGCCAAATTCAGATGGGAATTTTAATAGACTAATTTACGAAGTGTCACAGTGGATTTTCCATCACTGACCGTTTATAAATCAAGATTGGATGATTTTCCTAAATATCTGCTCTAGGGATTCTTCTCCAGCCTGGGTTATACGGGGGGCAGACTAGATCATCACCGTGGTCCCTTATGGCCTGGGATTCTATGCATCTTCTAACCCAGCATGTCCAGTGACTAACATTTCGCTCAGGTTTCAGGAATACCAGTGATGTTTAACTTCTTTTTTTATAAATGGATGTGTCTGACTTCTCGTGTCCCCCAGGTTCTAGAATCCGTGTCCGGGCACTTGAGGAACCTCTTTCCTTTCTGTCCCTTAACACCTTGGTTCTTTACATTTGTGATACCCAGTGTCAGAGTTATGATTGTGCTGTTTACCCCATTCGCTCAACGAGCAACAGGAAGGGAGGGTGCTAGACTAGTCAGGAGCATGATAGTCTGTCACCCAGAAGATTGAGATGTAGGCCATCCAAACCATCCCATCCCATCTCCCCATAGAATAGGGCCCGGTATTTCTTTGTGTGGATACAGCAGAGAGCCCAGTTATGTGGGTGAATGCCTGGTCCTCATTCCCAGCCTTTCTTAACCTTTCTATCTTGTGCAGGTTTTAAGGAAACTGCCTTCCTGTATGCAGTGTCCTCTGCGGCGCTTACCCACGCCCTGGCCCGGGCATGCAGCGCTGGACGCATGGAGCGCTGCACCTGCGATGACTCTCCAGACCTGGAGAACCGCAAGGCCTGGCAATGGGGAGTATGTGGCGACAACCTCAAATACAGCACCAAGTTCCTCAAAAACTTCCTGGGCCAGAAGAAGATTGGCAAAGACCTGCGGGCTAAGGTGGATATCCACAACACCAACGTGGGCATCAAGGTGAGGGAGCAGGGCACTGGGCGCAGAAAGGGTTCAAGGATCAGATGCAAACATCTTGACTTATCCTCTGCCGTTATGCCTTCTACAGGGGAACTGGTGTGGTGAGGGAGAGCGGCCGCTGCCCCTCTACTGACTAGTCAGAACTGCTTACCTGGGGCATAGGCCTTGTGCTACTGAGAGTTAACCAAAAAGTCTCCTTTCGCTCGGGTGGCAGGGGCCTGGGCCTATAGAGAGGAGTGATTTCTATATGCCCACTGCTGTGAAACTGGGTGCCCACTGTCAGCAGCATAGTGACGCTATGAAGTCTGCGTATGACTCTGCACTTGGTAAATCCAGCCATGTTCACGTGGCCATTCGGGTTTTGAGTCTGGCTAGAGATGCAGGGCTGGCAAGTGGTTAGAGAAAGGGGCTGGGAGTCAGGACTCCTGGCTTCAATCCAGTGGCAGATTGGGAGTTAGTGGGGCCCTGTGTGCAGCTTCATTTTCAGGACCCCGCCAAGAAAAAGAACATTCTCTCTTATCCCCCCCTGTTTTTCATTATTTTTTTCTTCATCCTCCTATATTATAAGTAACAGGAAGGAAATGAAAATAAAGTGAGGTACCTTGATTGGGGCAGTGGGTTGGAGTGTGGGGGTTGGGCTCTGGGAGGGAGTTTGGGTGCTGGGTTTGAGCTCTGGGCTGGGGTAGGGGGTGTGGGTGCGGGGGTCGGGCTCTGGGAGGAAGTTTTGGGTGCTGGGTTCCAGCTCTGGGCTGGGGCAGGGGGTTGGGGTGTGGGAGTGGGTGCGGGGGTCGGGCTCTGGGAGGAAGTTTGGGTGCTGGGTTTGGGCTCTGGGCTGGGGCAGGGGGTTGGGGTGTGGGAGTGGGGTGCGGGGGTCGGGCTCTGGGAGGAAGTTTGGGTGCTGGGTTTGGGCTCTGGGCTGGGGCATGGAGTTGGGGTGTGGGAAGGGTCAGGGGGTGACGTTTACCATAGGCGGCACAGCTCCCAAAGCGACCGGCACACCCCTCTGGCAGCGGCGCCTAGGCGGGGGGGGAGGGACCAGGGGGTCTCTGTACGCCGCTGCCCACAGGTGCCGCCCGCACAGCTACCATTGGCTGAAGTTCCCGGCCAATGGGAGCTGCAGAGTTGGCTCTCGGGGCGGGGGCAACACACGGAGACACCCCCGCCCCCCTAGGGGCCATAGGGACACGCCGGTCACTTCTAGGAGTGGCACGGAGGGAGGGAGGCAGCATGGTCAGGGAGCCGCCTTAGCCCTGCTCTGCTGCTGCCGGCACATCTCTGCACGCCCCTTGCGGGGAGGGGGAAGCGCGTGGAGCCACCTTCCCCCCCCCCCCATCAGGGACACACAGAGACGGGCCAGCAGCCGGCTGCTTCTGGGAGCGGCCTGGGGCCACCGGCCAGGGAATGCAGGCAGCCTGCCTGAGCCCTGCTGCACTGCCGGCCGGGACTCAGGGGCAGGTTGTCCGATGAGATTTGTCCTGCATTTTGGGGGCCCCCTGTCATTGGGGGCCCTGTGCCACTGCACTGTTTGTTTCATGGTAAATCCCCCTCTGCTGCCTTGGGCAAGGCTTGTCCTAGATTCATAATTTAAGGCCAGATGAGACCATTAGATCATCCAATTATCGCAGGCCATTAAATGTCACCCCTGTGCTGAGCCCAATAACTTGTTTGATAAAACATCTTCCAGAAAGGCCTCCTGGCTTGATCTGGAGACACTGAGATGAAGAATCCACCACTCCCCTTGGTAGCTCATTCCCCCTCCCTGCTCAGTTTGGGCCTAACTTCTCATTTGGATTTGTCTGGTTCCAGCTTCTAGCCACTGGTTCTTGTTCTGCTTTTCTCCGCTAGATTCAAGTGTCCTTTAATACCCTGTGTTTTCTCCCTGTGAAGATCCCTAGCTGCTGAATCGAGTCACCTCGCCCTCTTCTTTTTGATTGAGCTCTGTCAGTTTCTCGCTGTACAGCATTTTTCCACCCTTCGAACCATTTTTATGACGACCCCTCTTGGTGCGCCGTAGTTTCCCTATCTGTAACACAGGACTGGCATCCCGCATGGCAGTGTTTTTGAGATGCTCTCAGTGCGGTGTTCTCTATACCGAGAGCTAGGCCCATGGTCCTTGCAAATACTAACTGGAGTTTCTTCCTCCTCAGGCCGTGAAGAATGGTCTCAAAACCACGTGCAAGTGCCATGGTGTCTCGGGCTCCTGTGCCGTGAGGACCTGCTGGAAGCAGCTCTCCCCTTTCCACGAGACTGGCAAGATCCTCAAGCTGCGCTATGACGATGCTGTCAAGATCTTCAGTGCCACGAATGCTGCTGTGGGGCACTCCGAGCTCGTGGGCACGCAGAGACATGGCCACTCCCCCAAAAGCCCAGCTACTCCACGCCCCACAGATCTGGTGTACGTGGAGGACTCGCCTAGCTTCTGCCGGCCCAGCAAATACTCGCTGGGCACTGCCGGAAGGACATGCTCCCGGGAGGCCAGCTGTGACAGCCTGTGCTGTGGGCGTGGCTACAATACACAGAGCCGGATGGTCACCTTCTCTTGCCACTGCCAAGTGCAGTGGTGCTGCTATGTGGAATGCCAGCAGTGCATGCAGGAGGAGGTGATCTATAGCTGCAAGCACTAGGGCTCGTGTAAGGAAAGGAATCCGTGCAAAGCGCAGGAGTGAGCCAGGCTCCTTTCTGGGGCGAGGCAGAGGCAGGCACTGCTTGCTGCCGGGCACTCAGCACGCTCACTCCTTCTCCTTCTGCAGGCGGAGGGGCCATGGCACAGGATACGCTCGATAGTCCCGTGAACCAGGGGTGCGAACAATGTGCATTTTAATGTGGCGAAATGTCTCTAGCTAGGAACAAAGAATATAGGCCATAAATACAGCCTGGGGGACTGCGTCCTGTGACTCTGAAAGAGAGTCGGGGGTCGTGGTGGACAATCAGCTGAACATGAGCTCCCAGGGTGATTCTGTGGCCAAAAGAGCTAACACGATTCTGGGATAAACGGGGCAATCGTGAGTAGGCATAGAGTTTATTTTTCCTCTGTATTTGGCACTGCTGCAATAACGTGTCCACTTCTGGTGGCAACACTTCAAGGAAGGTGTTGATAAATTGGAGCGGGTTCAGCGAAGAGCCACAAAAATGATTCAAGGATTAGAAAACACGATAGACTCAAGGAACGCAACCTTAACAGAGAAGGTTAAGGGGTGACTTGATCTTTCAATCCAGCAGCGAAAGATGTAACACGATCCACTGGCTGGAAGGTGAAGCTAGCCAAATTCAGACTGGAAATAAAGCACACATTTTTAACAGTGAGTAATTAACTAGTGGAACAATTTACCAAGGGTTGTGGTGGAGTCTCTATCACTGACCCTTTTTAAATCCAGACTTGATGTTTCTCTAAAATCAGCTCTAGGAATTATTTTGGGGCAGGTCTCTGGCCTGTGTTAGTCTAGTCTGATCTCCTGTCTATATCAGTGGTCCCTTCTGGGCTTGGAATCTCTGCAGAACCAGAGGCTGGATCAGGGACAGCTCACACACAAAGGGCAGAGAGAAGTTGGGGAAAGGGAAAGATGGCAGAAACACTAATGCACTGGAACTTCTTTCTTGAGCAAAACCTTGTGCTTGATGCGAGTAAAAACAATCAGTTGCAGAGAAATGGGTTAGGGAGGGAACACAAACCCTGAGGGACTTTGTCCCAGATTCCACAGGGAAGGAGAGGAAAGGATAATGGGGTTCCCTTGTGCTGGGCACTGCAGATGGATTGGGTAAAACTTTAAAAAGTACCTAAGTCACTTAAGCAATTTCAAAATGTTAACCACAGCAAGACGCAGCATCCCTGCCCTGAAGTGCTCACAACCTAATGTGACAAGGCAGGCCCAGGAGGGGTAGGAACACGGGTCCAGAAAAGAGAAGGGACTTGCTCACCTGGCAGAGCTGAGAAGAGAACCCAGTCTCTTCACTCCTAGTCCCCTACCCCACCCCTCAGTTCTGCTTGGTGACTTTTAGGTGTTAGCAAGATATTGCTGTGGGGGGCTCCCCAGGCTGCAAGTGTTTTGACTATTCTCAAGTGGAAGATTTAAAACTGCAGCCTCAAATCCAAATCCCTGAGAACTTGGAGGGTCGGGGGAGAAAGGAAGTGGGTTTGAATTCTCCAATCTGAACTGGCCCCTGTGCACTGGGGCTGCGGGTGCGCTGAACAGGACAGTTTGGGTGCAACTGAGTTCTCCCAAGGGGCTGGCAATGTTCTGGTGCTGTTAAATAGGCCAGGGCTAGACCTCGAGCCCAACTGTCTAGTTTCTAACCTTGGTGCGCATCCAAGTTGTAACCCATTCGTGCTGTGACATGTGAGGACACTCAAAGAGCTCGGCTTGTTTAGCCTAACCAGATGAAGGCTGAGGGGAGATCTGATCGCTCTCTATAAATACATCAGAAGGATAAATACCAGGGAGGGAGAGAAGTTATTTAAGTTAAGTGCCAATGTGCACACAAGAACAAAGGCCTATAAACTGGCCATCAACAAGTTTAGGCTTGAAACTAGGTGAAGGTTTCTACCCAGCACAGGAGTGAAGTTCTGGAGCAGCCTCCCAGGGAGGCTCAAGGGGGTAAAAAACCTAACGGGCTTCAAGAGTGAGCTTGGTAAGTTTATGGAGGGGATGGTCTGATTGGCTATATGCCATTGTTGGCAGTCCCATCTGTGACTGCTAGTAGCAAATATCTCATATGGCCAGTGATGGGACATAAGATGGGGAGAGCGCTGAGTTGTTACTACAGTGAATTCTTTTCCAGGTGTCTGGCTGCTGGGTCTTGCCCACATGCTTAGGGTCTAACTGATGACCATATTGGAGGGTGGGAAGGAATTTTTCCCTGCTCAGATTGGCAGAGACCCTGGAGGGAGGTTGCCTTCCTCTGTAGCGTGGATTCTCTGTAACTTGAAGTCTTGAAAGCATGATTTGAGAACTTCAGTAACTCAGCCAGAGGTTAGGTGTCTGATACTGGAAGGGGAAGGTGAGGGTCTGTGGCCTGCGCTGTGCAGAAGGGCTGACTAGAGGATCATGAGGGTCCCTTCTGACCTTAAAGTCTGAGTCGCAGACACAGGTTCATTAGCTCACTTCCGCACAGTATTAAAAAATGGCTTTAAGACTGTAAATTAATGCCCGTGCGTCTATTCATAGATGAGCTTGTGACCATTTAGTTTAAACCAAACCAGTGTGTTCGGGTTTTTTTGAAAGATGCTGAAGTTGACTGGCTCAGAGCAAATCTAGCTATACCTCTAGCCCCATATAACGCTGTCCTCGGGAGCCAAAAAATCTTACCGCGTTATACCGCGGTTTCACCTATATCGAACTTGCTTTGATCCGGCGGAGTGCGCAGCGCCGCCCCCCCCCCCAGAGCACTGCTTTACTGTGTTATATCGGGTCGCGTTATATTGGGGTAGAGGTGTATTTCTTAATTGAGAGTTGGAGGCCACTAAAATGGTCTGTTGGCTAGCAGTGGCTTTATCCCTTACACTAAGTCAGCACTAGCCAGACCAGGGAACGTCCTGCCACAGTGCTTATGACCTGCACATTAGTGCCAATGGGGATAATCTGCCTTAAATTTTTACCACTCTAAATATTTTAGGAATTAATAATGAACAGCTCATTACTTACGTGTTCCTGCTAATCCTCCCAGAGCATGAGCCTTCCAAGTTCCTCAGAGTGAGTGCAAAAGGGAAGAAGCAGCAGCAGTTTTCCATGAAGGGATAAAATCCCCCGGGATGGGTGTGAGGCCGGGAGGGGGAAGAGGGTTGTGAACATAGAACCCTCTGTGCTATGATCTACTTCCCCACTGCCACCAGAGCCTGGCCCTGGCCCGGGCACTTATGGCAGAGGTTCAGTGTTGTTCTAGGGGGGGACCAGGCCACTGCCGTTCTGCCAGCTTTCCTGCATTGCTCAGGAGTCCTGTGACTCCCCACCCAGCAGGCAGTTTTGGGAGAGTGACAGGCTGCAACGTTTGGGAAGTAAAACCAAAGGGGGAGTCCCCTTAGGAGGAGGTGCAGTAACTTGCGTGACCAGGAGCTCTAGGCCCAGCTCTTCCACTGCCTGCTGTCTAATATTTCTGTGCGCGTCATGACCCTTGGCTCGTAACAGCATTCACCCATTTCACAGATCAACATCACTGCAGGCAGAGCTGGGCACAGACCCCAGTTTCTAATAGAAATAAAGCCTAGTCTCTTCCATTTTGCCACAAAGCCTTTGAGAAGGAAAACTTGCTTCTGTAACCCACAGCAACCTATTGTGCCTCTGGTACCCTCCAGCTAACAGGTGGACCACAGCGAGAGAGTTACAGCTCTGCTACTATTGCCATGGCAAGATCTGGCTCTTACTCTCCCTTCTGGTCATCACGAGAGAAGAGGTCAGGCTGGGGAGTCTGGCCCATAGAGGACCTGGGGGACGTGAGGAACCACGCTTGCATTTCTGAATGGGAAGATTCAGGGGGTTGACTTTTGCCACAAAGTTGAAATTTTCCATGAGCATCCCATTTTCCGATGAGCTCTCAACAGGGTCTCAGATGCCCTGCCAGGGGGTCAAGCCGAACGATGGCCTAGTCTTGTTATCAGCTCAACACTGCATGGAAGCAAGAACTGGAGCAGAGGCACCATGGGCTGTTTCCTTAGCAGCTGCAGAAGCACCTGCCCGTAGCCGAGGTTCAAATTGCTCAGGAAGAGATTGTGTAATTGGCCAACCCAAGGAACTACTGCTGAAAGACCGTCCTGTTGTTTGCATTCCAGTAGCTCCTGGATGCTCCAGCGAGGAATCCGTGGCCCATTGCACTAGGCATTGTGCACACAATGAAAAGATGGTGCCCTGACGTTCCATTAGACAAGTGACAAGGCCAGCACAGGGGGAGGGGGAGACTGTTATGAGAAGGGTAATAATTCTCACTAATCACCTGAGCTCTAGTTCATGCCACAAGCAGAGGGGATGAGTTTGGAACTATTAGTGTAATGAACTAATGGTGCAAAACCAAATATTGCGTTGTGCTCTAAGGGAAATAAAGCAGTTCTCTACCTCAAAATGTACAGCATTTAGGGCAAGGAAAGAGAGATTTCTTATTTATATTCTTTGGCGAGCTCCCTGAAAGAAATAAGCTTGTATGTTTTTTAAATTGCATTCCAGTCCTTGTACATTTTCCTAAGCTGTACAGAAGTCTCTTATAACTTTTAATTTATATATTTTGTATGGCTGTCAGTTTCTGAGAAGTGTTGCACTAATGTCCAGTCTGCTTTGGTTGTCCATAAATATCAATTATTTCTAAAAACACACACATCTTTCTGCTTTTTATTGGGAATATTTTCAAAATTTCAAATTTTTTTTTTTGCCAGCTCTATGGTAGAAACTTCACCAATATCACATCCAACTATTTCCCGATCCCTCCTCCTCCCCTTTTGTTTGTGGGTGGGTGTGTGTGGGGGGAAGTTGCAGCTATTTTGACATTCAGAAGCTGATGAGCAGTGCTACACCTGGCCCTGTTGGCCAGCCTCTGCTCTTACCATATGTCTGCAGGGTAGCTGGGCCCGGGCGCAGGCTTCCCCCGGGCAGGTCGGCAGATACACACTAGTTCTGCCACTGCAATGTGGCTGCTGCATACAATCATGCCAGACCGCTGGCGCTACCAGGGCAGCTAGCCCAAGTTGCCATCCTAGCCACACCCCTAGTTCTAGGGTGCAAGCTCACGCAGAGATCCCTTAGGTCTGTCTACCTGCACTTAGCCACGTGCTCCCCCCTGCAGTGCTAAAGGCTGCATCTACACTGGAGCTACGGGGTTGATTCCCAGCTGCTGTACATGTGCTCCAGCTATTCTCATTGAACTAACATGGCTAGAAATAGCAGCAAAGCCCAGCCGCCTACATCCCCACTGGTTTCAGGGGGGGGTTGTCCTCCGAGGTGCCTCCACTCCCTTCCCGTGCTCCTAGAGCTCTGCTTCCAGCAATAGTCCTGCTGGGTCCCTGAGCGCCTGGCAAGTGCGGGTACCTGAGCAGAGGAGTCCTACCCCAGCTCGCAGTCTAGACAGAGCCCCCTCTTACTGCAGAGGTGGGAGTAATGGAGTGAGCGATCCTGGGTCACCCCAGGGGCCAGGTTAGGAGGGGGAGGTTTGGGAACTCCACCCCCGTGTGCGGTGACAAGCCCAGCTGCCAGGAGATGATCAGTAACTTCAAGGAAGCCAGTGTGTGTGTTCTAACTAACAGAGCCCCCTGAGCCACGGCACCAGACCAAGCTGCTTTCAGCAAGCAACTGTGGCTCCTGGCGGACCTATCCCGGGCAGCGGGAAAGCGTCTCCCTGCACCAGTGCAGACGAGGCTGGGTTCAGTTCCCCCTTCCTCAGGCACTAGACTAACAGTGGCAGGGATGCATGTTATCGCGGGTGATCCGGGATGGAGGAGGGGGGGGCTCTTTACCTGCTTTGGGAGAAGGGAGAATTCTGATGGGGCACAAATCAGCCCTGAATAATGTGAGTAGGGGACGCTGGGTTCTTCCTGTTTCCTCTAACCGATCCGTAATGTTCTCCTGGGCAAAGAGCTGGCCTGGGTGTCCCTGGATAGCACAGTCCCCGTCCCTCCTCTGGGGGTGGGTCTCCATGTTGTTATCACAGTGTTGCTCACAGCCTGCACTCACCCGCCCACCCCCTGTCCAGACCTCAGACCATGGACCCTCCCAGAACAGCCCAAAGCATCCCCATTGCCTTGGCGACAGTGAGTTCTCCCCATCACTCCCTCCCCAGCTCGTTTGGCCGGCCAGGGGTGGGAAGGGAGACGTTTACCCAGGCCCAGGTCAATACGTCCCACTCTGATTTGTGTTGCCATAGTACCGGGAACCCGCCAGCAACCACGGCTCTGTTGGGCTGGGTGCTGCACATGTCCACAGAGCGAGCCAGGCCCTGCCCCAGTGGGTTACAGTCTAAATAAACAAGGCAGATGGCTGATTATTAGCCTTGTTTCACGGGTGGGGAACTGAGAGATTAAGTGAGCGTCCCAGGGGAATCTGTTGCAGATCCAGACATTGAACGGGGATTATCAGCAGGGCCGGCTCCAGGCACCAGCTTAACAAGCAGGTGCTTGGGGCGGCCAAGGGAGAGGGGCGGCACCTGCGGCAATTTGGGGGCAGCAGGTCCCTCACTCCCTCTAGGAGCGAAGGACCTGCCGCCGCCGATCGCGGCTTTTTTTTTTTTTTTTTTAATTGCCGCCGCCGATCGCGATCGCGGCTTTTTTCTTTTTGCTTGGGGCAGCAGAAATGCTGGAGCCGGCCCTGATTATCAGACTCCCGCTCTAATACCCGATCCATAAGGCCAGTCTTCCTTAGAGCCTGGAGCTCTGCTCCAAATCCCTGGCAAAAGGTTTCAGTTGCTTCCTGCTGGAGTTGAGAGCCCTGCGATGAGTGAGGACCAGCTCTCCAAGCCCTCAGCACCCATGAGCGCTCAGGGCCCCGGCTGGCCTGCCCATTTCTTTAGATGCCGACGTGGGAGCTGAGCATTCTCAAAAATTCTGGCCTTGTAGCTGCTCCATGGAGTCTTGAGCCTCCAGTCAACCCAGCACTGGGCAGCTGGGGGAGCCCCGGGGAAGATTTATGCTCCATCCCAATAGCATTGAACAGCTGAGGCAGCTTTAGGGAGCCTATTTTCAGTCCTTCTGAAAGTGAGGAAGGGACTGATTAGCCCCAGATACTGAGCTGGGCAAACAGCTCTTGTGGGCTCGGTCAGGACCAGCAGCTTCCATTCGCTTTGGATCGAAAGCCCTTTTGAAGCTAGGTGTGCAGAGGTGCGAGGCCGGAGGGTGTCCCCTCTCTGCTGGCATGAACTGCTCCAGGCCTGGCAGCAGTAGGCCAGGACACGTGTAGCCGCTTCTTGAGTTCAGACACGTGCTGCCTTGCATGGAGACGGCTAGGGTCCCGCTCCTTTTGCTAGTCTCAGACAAAACTGATGTTAAAATAGAGCTAAAGTACAGCTCAGCAACAGATGGTACCGTTCATTGCAGAGAAGTTGTACTTATCCCCAACCAAGCATTACAACCCCAGGAAATTCAGCAGTATGGTTAAACTTAAAAAGAAATCCAGGCATGGTAAGGTGTGGAAATGAACAGCTAAGGCTCCCTTAACAACCCTTAACTCTGCCCTGTAGTGACACCAAGCAATACAGCAGGTTAAGGACCAGGTTAAGCAGACACCAAGCAGGTGAAGGACTATTTAGAAAAGCTGGACATGCACAAGGCCAGATCTAATGCATCCGAGGGTGCTGAGGGAGTTGGCTGATGTAATTGCAGAGCCATTGGCCTTTATCTTTGAAAACTCATGGCGATTGGGGGAGGTCCCAGACGATTGGAAAAAGGCAAATGTAGTGCCCATCTTTAAAAAGGGAAGAAGGAGAACCTGGGGAATTACAGACCGGTCAGACTCACCTCAATCTCTGGAAAAATCATGGAGCAGGGCCTCAAGGAAACCATTTTGAAGCACTTGGAGGAGAGGAAGGTGATCAGGAACAGTCAACATGGATCCACCAAGGGCAAGACATGCCTGACCAACCTGATTGCCTTCTATGATGAGATAACTGTCCCTGTGGATATGGGGGAAGCAGTGGACATGATATATCTTGACTTTAGCAAAGCTTTTGATACGGTCTCCACAGTATTTTTGCCAGTAAGTTAAAGAAGTATGGGCTGGATGAATGGACTATAAGGTGGATAGAAAGCTGCCTAGATCATCGGGCTCAACGGATAGTGATCAACAGCTGGATGTCTAGTTGGCAGCCGGTATCAAGCGGAGTGCCCCAGGGGTCGGTCCTGGGGACGGTTTTATTCAACATCTTTATTAATGATCTGGATGATGGGATTAATTGCACCCTCAGCAAGTTTGCAGATGATACTAAACTGGGAGGAGAGGTAGATATTCTGGAAGGTAGGGATAGGATACAGAGGGACCTAGACAAATTAGAGGATTGGGCCAAAAGAAATCTGATGAGGTTCAACAAGGACAAGTGCAGAGTCCTGCATTTAGGACGGAAGAATCCCATGCACCGCTACAGGCTGGGGACCAACTGGCTAAGCAGCAGTTTTGCAGAAAAGAACCTGGGGATTACAGTGGACGAGAAGCTGGATATGAGTCAGCAGTGTGCCCTTGTTACCAAGAAGGCTAACGGGCATATTGGGCTGCATTAGTAGGAGCATTGCCAGCAGATCAAGGGACGTGATTATTACCCTCTAGTCAGCACTGGTGAGGCCATATCTGGAGTATTGCGTCCAGTTTTGGGCCCCCTGCTACAGAAAGGATGTGGACAAATTGGAGAGAGTCCAGCGGAGGGCAATGGAAATGATTAGGGGGCTGGGGCACATGATTTATGAGGCGAGGCTGAGGGAAATGGGATTATTTACTTTGCAGAAGAGAAGAGTGAGGGGGGATTTGATAGCAGCCTTCAACTACCTGAAGGGGGGTTCCAAAGAAGATGGAGCTCAGCTGTTCTCAGTGGTGGCAGATGACAGAACAAGGAGCAATTGTCTCAAGTTGCAGTGGGGGACGTCTAGGTTGGATATTAGGAAACACTATTTCACTAGGAGGGTGGTGAAGCACTGGAATGGGTTACCCAGGGAGGTGGTGGAATCTCCATCCTTAGAGGTTTTTAAGACCTGGCTTGACAAAGCCCTGGCTGGGATGATTTAGTTGGTGTTGGTCATGCTTTGAGCAGGGGGTTGGACTAGATACCTCCTGAGGTCTCTTCCAACCCTAATCTTCTATGATTCTATGATAACCATTAGACTTTCCTTAAGCCATTTTAGTGGTTGTAGACCCAGATTACATTAAACTAAGTTTTAAAGACACATTGATTTCCCTCCCCCTTTTCCCCCCTCCTGGTGTCACTATAGGGCAGAGTCAGGCTTGTTAGAGTGCCCTAACTGCATTTTCATAACTTACATGTGTGAATTATATACTTTAGTTGACCATCGCTCTGAACTGCCTGGGGTTACCATGCTTGCTTTTGGGCTTATCACAACTTCCCTGGCACATATTTAATCCTAAATTACTAATATGTAGAGCTGGTCAAAAGTTGCATAGAGAAAGTTTTCCCATTGAAAAATGCAGTTTCATCCAGCATGACAGTTTTCATGGGAAAATGGCAATTCTGATGAAAACATTCCATTTTTCTGCAAGAAATGTCAAAATGAAAATTTTTGTTTCTAATCAACATTTCCAATTGAGTATCAAAGGGGTAGCCGTGTTAGTCTGGATCTGTAAAAGCAACAAAGAGTCCTGTGGCACCTTATAGACTAACAGACATATAGGAGCATGAGTTTTCATGGATGAATACCCACTTCTTTGGATGCAATTGAAATGCCAATCTTTATTTTGTTTCAACATAAAGAACGAAACATTTTCTGCTGAAATGTCAGTTCAAGCTGACAATTTTCATATCATTTTGTTTGAAGCTATGGACATTTTTGTTTCAACATTTCTGATTCAAAACTTTTGGGACTCATAATCCCAAATCATAGAAATCATAGAAATGTAGAACTGGAAGGGACCTCAGTAGATCACTTAGTCCAGTATCCCACTCTGAGGCAGGACTAAGTATTGTCTAGACCATCCCTGACGGGTGTTTGTACAACCTGCTCTTAAAAATCCCCAATGATGGAGATTCCACCACCTCCCTGGGCAATTTGTTCCAGTGCTTAACCACCCTGACAGTTAGGAAGTTTTTCCTAATGTCTAACCTAAATCTTCCTTTCTGTGATCTAAGCCCATTACTTCTTGTCCTCTCTTCAGTGGTTAAGGAGAACTATTTTTTTCCTTTTTATAACCTTTTACATATTTGAAGCCCATTATCATGTCCCCCCTCAGTCTTTCTTCTCCAGACTAAACAAACCAAATTTTTTCAATCTTCCCTCCTAGGCCACGTTTTCTAGACCTTTAATCATTTTTGTTGCTCTTCTCTGGACTTTCTCCAATTTGTCCACATCTTTCCTGAAATGTGGTGCCCAGAACTGGAGTCAATACTCCAGTTGAGGCCGAATCTGTGCTGAGTAGACCAGAAGAATTGCTTCTCACGTCTTGCTTCTAGCATGCCTGCTAATACATCCTAGAATTATATTTGCTTTTTTTGCAACAGTGTTGCGCTGTTGATGCATATTTAAGTTTGTGACCCACTATCACCCCCAGATCCCTTCCCTCAGTACTCCTTCCTAGGCAGTCATTTCCCATTTTGTATGTGTGCAACTGATTGTTCCTTCCTAAGTGGAGTACTTTGCATTTGTCCTTATTGAATTTCATCTTGTTTTGCTATTTCAAAATTCCATTCCAACTTGAAACAGAAACTAATTTTTAAATGTCAACATTTCCAGTGGGATAAAAATGTTACATTCCAAACCTCTTTTCTGCTGCGTGATTTGAACCTTAACTCCATCTCCATGGGCTTCTGGGCAAACTTTTGAAAAGTGCTTAAGTGACATAGGCACTGCCATCTCCAGTGAGTGCTAGGAGTCACAAGAGGGACTAAGTCCAATTTGTAGGTGCCGCTGCCATTCCCCAAACCCCTGCTCAGCTGCCATCTAACATTAGAGGTGCCCCAAGTCCCCACAGTGCCTGAGCTTCCTTCGTTAAAGTCCCCACAGCTGGGCATACACCCAGCCAGCTAAGTGCTGGCTCCTCCGAGTGCCAGTGAGAGTCACAAAGAAGGTGTCTCCCTGCCTCGCTTGGCTTCAGGGCCCAATCAGAGCGTGCCTGCATGGGGGAGACAGGGAGCCTCCTCTTATAACCTTGAGCCCAGTAGTTTGAGACTCTCCAAGGATATGGGTGATCAAGGTCCTGCTTCCCCCTCAGTCGGATGTGGAGCAGGGACGTGAACGTGGCTCTCCCCACCCCTAGGAGCATGCCACTGGGCTACGGGTTGTAGGGTGGCACCACCACCTCCTCCTTTCTTTGTGAAAAACCACTAAGTTCCAAGGACGGGTTCACAGCTGTGAATCCAGAACACATGTAGGCACCTCCCATCGGCCTGGAATTAAGGGCCTAACTTGTTTTGAGGGGCGGGGGTTAGGCCACACCGCTCTCAGTGGCTAGCCAAGGTGGCTTCCCCTTTCGGCTCTGCACTGCTGAGCACCCTGCCACCTAGTGGAACCCACCGCCCTGAGTTAGACACCCGGACTCCCTGTGTGATGCATGGGGAGAGCTGGGCACCTACGCATGGGAGCCACAAACGCCAGCAGGCTGAGTCCCCTTCTGAATCCCTCCTTAGAGTCCCTTTTGCAAACAGGGTCGACTTCGGCGCTTCTGAAAATTCTACCCTTGTCTGGAAATTGCTGCGAACTTAAAAACGTCACACAACCGAAAAGAGACTGGAACCCTGTGCTATGTTCACGATTGGCAGATACAAAGCAGCGATACTCAGACTGAGGCTTGCGAGCCGCAAGTGGCTCTTTAATGTGTCTTTGCAGCACCTGATATTAAAACGCTGTGTGATTGAATTACTAACCAGTCTAAGTTATTAACCAATCAGGATGCTTTTACTATGTTATTAACCAACTGTAGTTGATAAAATAATAATACTTGGTCAGTCATTTCCTGTGAAATTGTATATATAACTAAATAGTTCCCTGCCATGCTGTTTAAATATGACTAGATAGCAATATAGGAAATGAAACAATGGATTCACACGACTGCGGCTCTTTGGGGTAATGCTGATCGCTAATTTGGCTCCTGAACCACTGAGGTCTGAGTATCACTGATATAAAACATTGACCTGAATAAATGTTTAATATTAATGTCTATGGCCAGATTTTATGGCTGCTTTTATACCCCCTGGAGCAAAACAAAGCTCTAAATTGCTCTGCACACACAAGCCACATTCTCCCTCCTTTCTACCCTCCACCCCCCCCCCCCAGTTTTGCCTCCCTTTTGCACCGCACTTTCCAAAACACACACAGACTTCCCCTGCCTCCTTTCCACATGCACACATAGATCAGTTTGCCCTTCTCTTGCACCGCTGACATTCCCTGCACATGCACACAAACCAGCTTCCCCAGCCCTGCGGCACCCCCTCCAAAGCAGCACTTTTAACACAGCCCTTGGCCGGTCACATTCTCTATTGTCTTGCAAGGCTGCTGTGTGCCAGTTCATTGGGGCCAGGGGCTGGAGACTGTAATCAGTTGTCTGGTCTCCAGCAGCAGGCCGATGTATTTGGACCAGTGGGTCACCAGAGGAGGGTTCAATCATTAAAATATCACACGTTGTCACATCAAATACTATTTAAAAGGCTTAAGAACAGTCATTCTGTGGGTGGCTCTGGAGGCCATGATTATGGGGCTCTGCTCACATGCTTTAGGGCATTAGTCTGATCACTGGAAGGGACCAGAAAGGAGTTTTTGCCCATAAAGAGCATCTTGCAATTGGGAGTGAAGGGAATTCCATGCCTCTGAAGTACCAGCTACTGCGGGGCCGGATACCTTCTTTACAGCTGACCCAGTGTCAGCTGCAGGATCAGTGTAGGATGCAGGATGCCACTTAGTGGCATGTAAGTGCTCGAGTGCTGTAGACCATGGGATTATGGCCCATTCATGTTGTTATCAAGCTCCAGGTGGGGAGGCAGTGTCGTCTAGTGGGTAGCAGATCGGGCTAGGACACAGAAGACTTGGGTGCTATGTTCAGCTCCAGTGTGACTGTGGACAAATCACTTTCCTTTTCTGTGCCTCGGTTTCCCTTCCTCCCTGTAGCTGGTGAGCTCTTTGTGGCAGTCGCTCACAGTCTGTGCCGCGCCTTGGTCCAGATGGCAGCTGAAGCCTCTGGGTGCTACTGGACTGCAAATAACAGCAGATCTAATGATGCTAAAGGCGGTAGAGGAGCAGAATTCACTGGCTCAAGGGACTGGGAGTTGGTGCCCGGGTTGCTTGGGGTGGACCCTGCTGCCCAGCTAAAGGGAGAAGAGACGCAGGGCAGACAAGAGGCAGCCTGGTGGGCAGCTATGACAGGGAGCATTCGCCCAGTCTCTGAGTGGGCACTGAGCCCCGCCAAGCCTCGCTCTGTCCATGCAGGGAGGGGGATTTTCAGCGTGGCTGCCCAGATAAGCAGGCATCCCGCGCGCCTCATTTGCCAGAAGCCATGTCCCATGACACGTTAATCCCGCTGCGCCTGGCTCAGGCAGCACGAGGGAGGGTCAGCGCAGCTCCCCCAGCCCCCGTGCACGTCTTTAGAGGGAGCGAGCAGGTACCCCCAGCTGGGGGAAGAGATCACCCCAGCCAAGGCAGGCCGGGACACAGGGTTTGCGTGAAAACAGGAGGCCCCACAAAGAGCTTGGTTTGCTCATCTTCTGGGCAGATTCTTGAGCTGAAAAACAACGTGGGCTACTGGACAAACAGCTTGACTGAATCCCCCCCCTCCATGCTCTCGTGCCCTCTTTGCTCCTCCCCCCCTTTGCTCTTCCTTCTGGGCTCATGGGTTAGATCCGGGTGCTACTTTGCTCGCTCTCGTGCTCTCTCGCCTGGGTGCAGCCCTGTTCACGCTCACGACGGGCCTTGGCCCCTGCTTGGTGCCCATCCCACCCCATCCCCTAAAGCCCCCACAGGCCCTGAGTGCATGAGGCTGACTGACAAAACAGCCGCTAAAGGTGTGTTCGGGCTCAGGCAGCTCCAAATGGGCTGAGGCAAAGCCTGCCCCAGCCCCGCCCATGCCGAGAAGCCCCACCGCAGCCCAAAGGCCAGTCCTGGCTTCTCCTGCAGACTCTCCACCTCCCCCCCCCCCCCCCCCCCCGGCCACATCCGTCCAGCCCTAGAGCAGGACCAAAGCACGCAGGCTACAGGGGGATCATTGTCTAGCCACAGTACAATGCTCTGCCTCAGGTTCCCTCTCAGGGTGGTCAGTTGGGGTTGGGCGTATTCCTGGAGGTTTCATCACGTGGCATCTTCCCAGGACAAGCCTGGAGGGCCGTCAGCTCCGTCCCCTCTCCCCACGCCCAGGGAGTATGGCCAAAGCGCCCTGGCAGCGTGTCCCTGACACGCTCCAGGACCAGGCGCGGATGCTATTGGGAAGGGTGGAGTGGGTCTCTGACTCTCTGGCCAGGTAGGAGTGGCTCCCCGGGTCAGAGGCTCTGGGGAACCGGCTAGGGTGACCAGGTGTCCGGTTTTGAGCAGAACACCTGGTCAAAAAGGGATCCTGGTGGCTCCAGTCAGCACCATTGACCGGGCCATTGACTGTCTGGTTGGCAGTGTCGCACAGAGGAACTCAGAGCAGCCAAGCCTAGGGCGGTTTGAGCTGGTCTTTAAATGATCTTATTGTTAATTTCTGCCTTAACAAAGCCAAATCTTAAGCAGGGGGGTGAACTTGAAGGCCACGCTGTGCACACGTGCTGGCTGCCATCCCAGCTGACACTGAAGATTGCAGCAGGGCTAAAAGCACAATAGCGTGAGCTAGAATTCCAGCTCTGTACTAGGCTTTCACGTGCCCTGGGTCGGGCACGGAGCGGGACGCTCGCCACGCACTGGGAGCCAAGGATTACGGATTCCCTCCCGACACACAAAGCTCACCCTGAGCATCTGCGATCTACTGCCGTCCAAAGGCCAGATCTGTGCCGGTTTCTGGGCTTACCCCCAGGCTGGATGATGACAGGCATGTCCCATGTGAACTGCACAAGTCTCTAGACTTCAGCTACTGAGCCAGCTATGTCGCAGGAGTTGTAACATAACCCTGGGTGGACTGGGCACTGGGCGGGGGGACATGACAACATGGGAAGGTTTATACGCTCCTGATGAAATAGGGGGACCCTTCATTCACATGGCCAGCCCTGTTTAGTATAAATTCAGTGCAAGGCCCACATGTGGAACTGCTCCTCTGCAGTGAAGAACATGTCATTTCTGGGTGGAATATGGCAGATTTCATGGTTGATGACTGTACTAGCGCACCACTGAAAATACCCCGCTTGTGAAACCGAGAAACAAAAAAACATTGTCCAGGCTAAAGTTTTTTTTACTCCACTGGGCCTGGGGGATTTGAGTGAGGAGCGCATGAGGTCTGGTGGCTGGGGCCCTGGATTAGGACTCAGGCCGTATGGGTTCTGTTCCTGCCTGTGGCCAATCGCTTCCAGTCTCTCTGTCTCAGTTTCCCTCTCTATAAAATGGAGCTAATTCTTGTGACAGTGCTTGTAAAAAGGCTTTGAAATCTGTGACTGAGAAGCGGTTGGGTTTTAGTGCTATTCCTTCACCACAGTCTTCTTTTGTCCCTCGGTTTGTTTCTTTTCCTGCCGTGCTCATTTCCCACGTTTGAGCGCCAGCAAGCCCAGGGCACCTGACCCCATCGCGTCCGTTCTGCCGGCCAGCCAGCTTGAGTGTGAGGAGGCACGTAGCGCCCGGCAATGTAGAGCCTGAGGCTGAAGCGCTCCAGCAGTATCGCCTGCTCAGGTCCCACCAAAAGCAGTGCACACACGCTACTGACAGGGTGGGCAGGGTCCCAAACACTGCAATCCCAGCATGCCCTACCAATGCAGCTCATTGGCCTCTCCTCCAGCAGCTGGGGCTAGACCTTGCTTTGAGGCCGACATGCAAATTCAGCCCAGGTTCTTCTCCGCTCAGCAACTGGGCCTCCCATCCACTTGAGGCCTGGACATTCAGTTTGGTTCTTCCCCTTCCAAGTGCTGAACCCAGAGCCTGTTACTGGTGGCTGTAGAGGCCCAGCTTAAATCCTTTATAACAAAGAACACATTCCCCAGCAGCTTTCATTTGAAGGTCTCCAAGTATTTCAAAAACATGAAGGAATTTGCCCAGCCAACAGGGTGCAGATGCGGGACAAAGGCAGTGGGCATTTAAGTGACATGCTCAAGGTCACAGAGGGAGTCAGTGGCAGCGCTGGGGAAAGAAGCCAGGCCTTCTGATTCCACATCCTGCATGCAAGCCACAAGAGCACATCACTCCTGACATGTGCTCAATGTCTGAGGAAGTCCTTTGGCTGCCTGACACTGCTATGTCCTTGTTTTGTCTGGAGCAGTCCATCTCTGTTGGTAATGCCCAGCGAGAGTCTTTGTGACAACAGACTAGCAGATCCTAGGCCCAGCTCAGCATGTCTCTTGCTAGAACACAGTTTGGTTAGTCCCAGGTGCAGCCATGGAGGTACGTGTGTTTCACTCTGTTCTCATGTTTCAGTCCCGTCCCACCCTAATAGACCCCTGGCTACATGGCGCTAGTGCAGCTGCCAGAGCCCTTTCCAAAGCATTACCGAACAAAGCGGCTGCATTCCACCCTGCTCGTAATTACCTGGCTCAGGACTCTGCGCCTCCCAGCACTCGCACTCATACAGGTGTGTGGCCTTGGGAGTTTTCCGGGACGCCTCTCGTGGCTCTGGAAAGGGCAGGCGATTTTAACACTATGTGCTGAGGCTGCCCATGCAACGTGCTATGAAGTTGGCCCTTCGTGGATTAAATTCTCACCTATTCAACACATTTAGCATTACGCAGACCCCTGGCCGTGGGGATCAAACCTGGGACCGCTGGAGCTTAGTGCATGAGCCTCTACTGCATGAGCTAAAAGTCACATGGCTCCTAGCTAAGGCTGTAGAGCAGACACATTAATCGCTCTCGCTAAGTGGTCTCGGTGCCACTAGATGGGACAGACACCACCCCCAGGAGGTGTGTGGGTTACACTGGCAGCCTGGCTCCTTCTGCTGTGGGTCACGGAGCCGGGAGCACGTGGATTGTGATAGCCTCCATGCCACATCCCTGCTAATTGTCACCTTCCTTTCTCTCCCTCAGCTCTTCCCCTTCCCCTAGCTCGCACCCCCCTCCCTTCCCTCCGCCTCTTTCTTTCCCCCAACCTCTCCTCTCTGGCCCCTGCTTTGGGTTTCATCCTGGCCTCTTTGTGCTGCTCTGGCCTAGAAATCAGCCAGCTCATCCAACTGCAGCGTTCCCCTGAAAGGAGGACGTTTTGGTGGCGGAGTCCTGCGCTGCCCCTCTGGCAGGGGCATGCTGAAGGCCTGGCTGGGGGGCGGGTAAGACGCTGCATCGGAGGCAGGCACAGGTGGGTGGGCTCCTACGGAGTGCTGCAACCCGCCTGTGAGCTTGAGCAGCCGCTGCAGCTGCTCCGGTTTATGCCGGGGACTGAACTAGCGTCTAACAGCCTTGGAATCCAGGAGGTGCAGAAATGGCCCAGGCCCTGTGGTGTGCCACGGCCAGGCCATTTGTTCTCCCTGTTCCCCTGTCTTCGGTGGGAGCTTTTCTCCCCTTACGCCCCTTGCAAGCTCATGAAGCCAGCGGGGTTACACGGGTGTTGGCGGGGAGGAGGATGGATTTTGCTCCCTCCCTGAAGACGAGTATAAAGAACATTTCCGACAGAGTCAGGGGTTTGGCCAGACTAACAGGGAAGCCAGAAAGCAGGGAGATGGGCAGAGACCTCATTTGCCAGCAAATTCCTGCCCGTTTGCCTGGACAGGCCCAGTGACACAGGAGATGGATAGTTCATAGCAGCAGCTTGTTTCACGGCAGCTTCCCGGGGCTCAACCTTGCAACTGACATGCTCTGATCTTGGAGTGAGAATAAGAAAATCCCCAGGGTCACCTGAAAGTAACATTTTCATTTCAATTCTTTCCTTAAACTCTTTTTCACCTTCTCTGGGCTGTGTGGTTTCCAGCCTCGCTTTGCCAGAGGCACCGAAGGCAGCAGCCTGCGCAGGTGTTGCAGGGGCCAGAGTGAGCCCTGCAGAGAGGAGAGGCTCAGGGAATCGCTGAAGGGGGAGGGGGAGCCAGAGCTGCCAGCTTTAGTTCTCACATTTCCTCCCGCTCAGGCTGGGGAAAAGCTGGGTCAGGTTTGAACATGAGGCTTCATCTCAGCGCTGGCTGAGAATCCTTCAAGACGGACGGTGGCATATCGTAGCAGCCATCCGCTCTCGGCTCCACGTTTGCCAGGGGAGGCTTTCACCGGCGCACAGGGGATTTGGCCACCTGCCTCTCCGGGGCAGTGTAATCTTGCGGACGGGGCACTGGGGTGGGATTCAGGAGACTTGGCTCTGCCGTTGCCCTATTACGTGATTCTGGGCCAGGCACTTCCCTTCCCCCTTTGTCTATCTCGCCTAGACTGTGAGCGCTTGGGAGCAGGGCCTGTCTCTCACCGTGTATGTGCAGCGCCCGGCACGATGGGGCCCAATTTCAGCTGAGGCCTCCGTATGTTACTGTAATACCAATAATCCTATTCATTGTAATAGGGCTTGGGCAGCCAAATCCCTTAGGTGGTTTCAAAAATCTCAGCCTCCGTGTCAGAAGATGCTCTGCCCCATCCCAGGCTGGAAATTGGGGGCATAAGTCTGTGCAGAATTCCCACTCGGTAGCCCCTGTTAAGCACCTCAAGCTGCTGCATTCAGAAGCACTCGTCATTGGCTAAATTGTGCTCTGACTGGGGTTTACCATCAGCTTCAACAGGAGCAAATTAGGCCAGTGCTGAGAGCCCACCGAAGTCCCACCCAAACTGTCTCCACAGAGCGGAAGTGTTTGGCTCAAGCCCTTGTCTCTTAACATCAGCCCGCTTCTCCCGCAGGACAGGGAAGCTATTCGTTAGTCAGAGGATTACGATAGCACCGAGGTGTGACTGGGCTGAGTGCTGGACAGACATGTCGTGAACAACAGGCCCTGCCCCCAATGCTCACAATCTAAGTTGACCAGCCGTAGGGTGGGAGGGGAAACAGAGGCACAGGGGGGTAAGTATCAGGGGGTAGCCGTGTTAGTCTGTATCCACAAAAACAACAAGGAGTCCGGTGGCACCTTAAAGACTAACAGATTTATTTGGGCATAAGCTTTCGTGGGTAAAAACCCACTTCTTCAGATGCATGGAGGGAGGGTAAGTGACTTATCTAAGATCATGGAGCAGGCCAATAGCAGGATAGAACCGAGGCCTCCTAATGCCCTCTGGAGAGCGTTAGCCACGAGACTGCCTTGAGCCAGAGTGCAGCTAGCCTCCTGTCAGGATATGCCCACACCTCCGTGGGACGGGGTAGCTGTACATGTGCTAGCTTTGACTGAGTTGGCCACAGCAGTGCAAGCCATGGGAGGGACTAGCCAGCCCAAATACAGTCCCACCTGGGACCCTGCCTTTGTCCTCAGGACGGCTAGCCCATCCCACCTCTGCAGCTACAATTCTATTTTTAGTGCACTAGCTTGATCAGAGCATGTGTGTGTCTGTACACCCGAGTTGGAATTACACCTCCCTTATCCTTGGCGTGCCTACCCGAAATACTGCCCAGCTCAGGGCCCGCGAAGCAACCCATTCTTGATGGGAGCTGGGGCTCTCGTCTCTATGACAGCAGCTCACTGCTGAGGGCTGCCTTGTGCGTAATGTGGCAGGGCTCACGCTTGCCTGGCAGGTCACTCAGCGCAGTATGTTCAGGGCCATGTATAGATTCTGCAGACTGCTCCTTGAGTATATCCAGTCTGCCTCAACCTGCCAATCATTCCTTGATAAAATCACACTGGGCCAAAGTCATACCCCTTCTCATTTCACTGACCCCCAGAGAGGAATGTTATGCTTTGCGTTTAAAACATGTTGAGAAGAAGAATGGCTTAGCACCTAAAGCCTAGGACATAGGGGTTAGGCTCTTTGGAGTCTATGCCCAGCTCTCTCTCTCGGTGATCAGCTGCATGACCTTTGGCCATTCACTTAATGTATCTGTGCCTCAGTTTCCCCATGTTTAATAAGGGGATGATGATAATGATTCACTCACAGAAGGGATCTTTAGTCTTAATTAACAAAAGAAATCCCAGCACTGTCATAGGTACATTACTAGATGGGGATGGCAAAATTGTCAACAATGATGGAGAAAAGTCAGACATTTTCAATAATTATTTCTGCTGTGTATTTGGGGAAAAAACGGGAGTATGTATTCATATCTTAAGGTGATAATGAAATGCTTCCTAGTCCAACAGTAACTAGGCAGCATATTAAATAGGAACTACTAAAATTAATTATTTTTAAATCTGCAGGGCTGTGTAACTTCCACCCAAGAGTTTTAAAGGAATTGGCTGAGGAGCACTGAGCCATAGATGTTGCAATGTAATAAGTCTTGGATAACAGGAGAAGTTCCAGAGGGCTGGGGGAAAAAGCTACTGTTTAGCTGTAGGCCTGTTAGTTTGACACTGATCCCAAGCGAAATCATGGAAAGGCTGATATGAGATGCAAGCAATAAAGAATTAAAGGATGGCAGCATACTTCATGTCAATTAATGTGTCAGTTAACATGGATTTCTGGAAAATAGGTCTTGCAAACAAACGATGTCCTTTACTGATGAGGCTTACAGGCTTGACTGAAAATGTGTTGACATTATGTACTTCGCCTTCTGTAAGTCTTTTAATAGTTTCATAGACTAAGGCCAGAAGCAACCATTTTCCAAACCTAGTCTGACCTCCTGTGTAACACATGCTGGAGAACCTCAGCCTCGAATTGCTGCATCAGAATGTCTGGTTGGCCTGTAACAGATCTCTGAGAAGGAGACATCCAATCTTGAGTTAAAGGCCATAAGTGACGGAGAATCCACCTCACCACCAAATAAGTTGTGCTAATAGTTCACCACTCTCACTTACAAATGTGCATCTTATTTCTAGTCTGAATTTTTCTAGCTTCAGTTTCCAGGCATTGGCTCACGTTATTCCTTTTTCTGTTAGATTAAAGATCTGTCTGCCGCTATAGAGCTCGTCCTCATGCAGGTACTTTTAGCCTTGATAGTCATCACTTAACCTTCTCTTGGGTAAAACAAATCGATTGAGCTGCTTTAGTTTCTCACTATAAGGTTTTCCAGCCCTCAAATGATTCATTGGACTTAGCACTGCAAGACATTCTGACTAAAAATTAGCATTATTGAAACTCAATGTCATCATCATGACAGCAAATCCCAGCGGAATGCAGCCGGTTTGCAGGTCGCATTTCATCCGGTTCCATCTCTAGCTAGGTCCTTAAGGCCGTGTATCTGGTCTGTATCCATCACGGGGGATCTTATAGCACCACTGACACTCTTGGTACCCACATGGTCACTGACCACGTAGCTGCATTCCTTGGTAAAACAGTGCAGCCCATATTTAACTGATTAAAACCTGGCTATTTGTAGCTACAAAAAGTAACTGAAAATGGGAATCCACATCCCCGGGTGGGAGGGTGTTTCTAGTGGGGTCCCACAGGGATCGGTTCTTGGCACAATACTATTCAATATCTTTATCAATGATCTGGCAGAAAATATGAAATCATTGCAGTTAAATTTGCAGATGATTCAAAAACTGGTGGCATTGCAAATACTTATAAGACCAGAGTGACCTGGATTGCTCAGTAATTGGGGTCTTTGGAACGTGTCTTTTTTATTACAGCCAAATGCAAGGTCATACATCCAGACACAAACAATGTAAGTCGCCCTTACAGGATGCGGGATTGGCTCATGGAAAGCAGCGACTCTGACTGTGGGAATGGCAGATAAACAGCTGACTACGAGATTCCCATGCAATGCTGTAGCTAGAAAGGCCAAAGCTATCTTTGGATGTATAAGCAAGGAAATACCAGGTAGGAATAGGGAGGTGATATTACCTTCATATACCGCTGTGACACAGGGTCTGTCCCACTGTCCAGAATTCATAGACAAGATCAAAAATGCATAGGGAGTTTAACAAGGGTCTGACTAAAACCAGACAGGGTGGCCTGTAGAAAGCCGTAGGTGAGGTTGGTTGTTAAAAACCTTTTTAAAAGCTGGTTTTAATCTTCTGTGTATCCTTGATGGTCCATGTCTTAGAGAATTCAGGGTGTTCCCAAACCCTACTCTGTGCATGTATAGAGATGGAGTACCGTGGTTTGGAAACTGGGTGCAGTTGGTTTGGATTGGTGGGACTTTAATAGAAGGACCAGGGAAGGAGCCAGACCTCTCTCTAGACAGCAAGTGATGCGGACAGAGGCCATGTCTACACTAGAGAGCTTACAGTGGTGCAGGAATGTCAGCTTTCTTTCCTCTGTAACTCAGCTGAGAATGTTGTATCTACTTTACTTTCAGAGAAGTATAAATCTAGAGATGTGAAGCAAACTGATTCTTTTGTTTGCCTCCATTTTCTGTTTTTAACAATTTTTTTTGGTAAAGATTGCTGCTGTCCAGGTGATTTCATGTACACATCCTCAAGAGGTCCCCATGACCTGCTAGGAGACATATCGAAGGAAAGGTAGAGAGTTTCTGAAACCTGTATCCCACACAGACAAAAGGATTGAAGAAAGGTATTCACTTCCAGTAATTTGTGTTGTCATCATGCCATGGTTGGAAAACATGAGGAGAGACCAACACCAACCAAAAGACAACAATTGGTGGTGGTGTTGGTTACAATGGCATTTTCAAAAAGGAGGTTGGCAAAGTGTTCAGAAAAAAAACTATAGGCATTATCTGAGGACTGGAAAACCTGCCTTATAGCTAAGATGTGCAATCTATTTAGCTTAACAGTTAGAAAGTTATGAGGAGACTTGATCCTGGCCTACAAGTACCTACATGTGAAGATGATTTTTGATACTTCTTTAAATTACCAGGAAATGGTGTAATAAGAGCCAATGTCTGGAAGCTAAAGCTAGACACATTCAGATTGGAAATAATGCACAATATTTTAACAGGGAGGGTAACTGAAAAAACTTCCCTGGCATGGAAGTGGCAGATTCTCCATCACATGAAGCTTCTAAGTTAAGATTGGCTGTCTTTTTAAAAACATGCTCTTACACAGCCAGAAGTTGTGGAGTTGAGGCAGGAATCCCTCGGTGAAGTTTTATGGCCTGTGCTGTGCAGAAGGTCAGGCTAGACGATCATAATCGTCCCTTCTGGCCTTAAACTCTATGAATATACAATCCATTCCTCTAGGGAAGCATTGCACCTACATGATGCTACAAACCCAAGCTAAGGAGTAAGATGGAAGTTGGCTGACACCTGAATTTAACCACTGTGATGATTATGGTGCTTAGAGCTGTAATGTTCCTTGTGGTACAGAAGAATCTGGTCTTGGCTCTAATGAACACAAAGGGAGATTCTTCGTAGAGGGTGCTCAACACAGATAGGCCATGTGGTTTGCTTTGCTGGTCTAGATCCTAGACTGAGTCCCATGCTGCCACTCTCCCGCCATCATTCTTAGAAACTGAGGTTCCTGCACTTCTGTTAAGGAGGAGAAAGGTGCCTATGGCATATGTAGAAGGAGCTCTAAGCCATATGTTGCCCTGTAAACTAGAATCTTCTATCTCCCTACTGCGCCCCATGTCTTCCCATGTGGACTGGCAGCTGTGCGTGGAGGTCAGCCATCAGATGGAAAAGGAAGCCCCCACAGGCAAAGGATGTGGAAATTACAATGTTTTATATGAGCTGGTGTCACTGGTCGATTCAGGAGGGACTTTAACCCAGAGAGGCATGTTGTCTAGTGACTGGAGCACTCAACTGGGAACCATAAGAGCTAAGGTCTATTCCTGGCTCTGTCAATGACCTGCTGTGTGACCGTGGGCAAGTCAGGTCTCGTCTCTGTTTTGCCTTGGACAGTTTGTCTATTTGGCCAAAGGCAGGAACTGTCTCTTATCATGTGCCCATTCAGCTCCTAGCACCTGATCTCACTGGGCCTTCTAGATATTCTGTGATACAAATAACAACAATTCCAAGTGGAACAAAAGGGAACGAACGCTCCTTCGGTCTTGCATAATATCCCTACTTAGTACCCTGTTTGTCGTCTGAGCTGGATGGGTGTGAGACTTAGCGAGATGGTTGTAACTCCTTCTGCCAGATGCTGTCAGTAGCCACAAGGGCCTGGTTCCAGTGGCTACAGATCCAGCTGAAAACTAACACACACCATCAGCACAAGTTCACCCGTCCCCGCACCCACCGCGCCCAGAATTCCTGGGATCACTGAATACGTTTCCTGAGCACTTTTATAGGCAATTCTGCCCCACTTGGAAGCACCGAGTCTATGTATGAAATAAGGAAAACGATTAGGGGGCGAGGGAACACAGCACGAGGGTGCGAAAACACAGCACCAAACTATCAGAACGAATAAGGGCAGAGCTACACTTAAATGCTGCAGCAGCGCAGCTGCTCTGCTGTAGCGCTTCAGTGGGGACGCTGAGGGCTTCTCCCATCAGCGTCCGGACTCCACCTCCCCGAGAGGCAGTAGCGATGTCGACAGGAGAAGCCCCCACATCGACTTAGCACTGTTCTCCACCAGGGGCTAGGGCGGTATCATTGCGTCACTAGGGGGGTCGATTTGTTACACCCTGAGCAATGTAGCTACACCGACCTCATTTGCTAGTGGCCAAAGTAAAACTCTGCCCCACAGTAACGTTGGCAGTACTCTGCTCGCTCGGTTCCCCACCCACTGGGGTGAACGTCCAATAGACAATCTCCCTTTAACACATCCCAGCCCCATCTGCTAAATCCCACTCACAGTTTGGCGTCAATGGCTGTTTAGTGCAGAGTCCGGAGGTCCCTTGGACAGGCCTGTCTCCAGCCCCGTGGGGAGTGCTGCCTGCTTCTGTCCTGAGGTGCCATTGCCCGGCTAGAGTAATTTCATCTTTATATAGGGGCTGAGTAGGAGAAGCCACAGTGCAGTTCACTCAGCTCTCCTCCTGTCCACGGCTGCTTTGACAAAGAGCTTGCTCTGTATTTCACCCCACTGAGGAGCTGCTGCTTTCTACCACAGCTGTAGCAGGTCAGTTTTAAAGCTACATCATCTTTCATGATGAAGTTCTATCAATAGTGCAAGACCCCCAGACAAAGAGAACCAGTAACATAGAGAACTTTTAAACAAAGTGCACATTATAAGGAATACATTCCTTACTACAGAAGAAAAGTGTTCTTTAATTTCCCTAGTCAGATCCACTACCCAACCAATTATAAGTTTGTGTTCAGTTAGAGTGACTCCCAAAGTGTCACTGAGGGAATTCTGGGTAGAAATCTTAAGCAAATTAGGCTGTATGTCCCCCTGTTTACCAACAGATGTTGGCAGAGGGCTCTTTACCTTAGAGCTTAGGCCACAGGTTTTATACTGTATATGTTTTCCTCAGGGCCGGCTCTAACTTTTTTGCTGCCCCAAGCAGCAAAAAAAAGCGCCGCCCTGCCGAGACACACACCCCCCCGCCGCCGAGCGCCGCGCCGCCGGAACCCCCCCCCCCGAGCACCACCCCCCGCGCCGCAGCCCCACCGAGCGCCGCGCCGCCGGAACCCCCCCCCCCCGAGCACCACCCCCTGCGCCGCAGCCCCGCCGAGCGCCGCGCCGCCGGAACCCCCCCCCGAGCACCACCCCCCGCGCCGCAGCCCCGCCGAGCGCCGCGCCGCCGGAACCCCCCCTCGAGCACCACCCCCCGCGCCGCAGCCCCGCCGAGCGCCGCGCCGCCGGAACCCCCCCCGAGCACCACCCCCCGCGCCGCAGCCCCGCCGAGCGCCGCGCCGCCGGAACCCCTTTCTGAGCGCCGCGCCCCGCGCTACCTCCCTGCCGAGTGCTGTGCGCCGCGCCGCCGGAACCCCCCCCCGAGCACCACCCCCCGCGCCGCAGCCCCGCCGAGCACCGCGCCGCCGGAACCCCTTTCTGAGCGCCGCGCCCCGCGCTACCTCCCTGCCGAGTGCCGTGCGCCGCGCCACCGGAGCAGCCCCCCGCCGAGTGCCGCGCCGCCGGAGCGCCGCGGAATGCCGCACCACACTGCGCTGCCCCCCGCCACCCCAAGATTGGCAGCCCCTTACCAGGTGCCGCCCCAAGCATGTGCTTGGTTGCCTGGTGCCTGGAGCCAGCCCTGGTTTTCCTTCTGCTTCCCTGGAATTTGGATCATTTCAGGCAGCAAGGGGATGAATGTGTTTAAAAGGCCTCTCCGGGAATACCAGGTGTGTGAAACACTCATGGTTTCTCCTTTGGACAGAAAAGCTTCACATGATGCCACCTGCTAAATGAATTTATTGCTGGACTGAGCCCTGGAAACTTCTGTGTATAGCACATGCACAGGCAGGGCAAGCTTTTTCCATACACTGCCTAATGAATGAGGATGGGCCCAGATCTGTAGGGATTCCCCTCTAGGGGTGAGAGGGAAGACTAGGCTCCGTGGTCCAGTCAATCCTGCTGCCACCTGCAGTGCCGAATGTGATGGTGGGTCTTATCATAAATAGCATTAAGGGGTGTGATCGCAGGCTAATGTATAGGGTAATGTCTAGGACCATAGATAACTCTGCATTCAGAAAGTGCTTGATGAGAGAGGACAGTACATGTGGAGGAAGGAATAAAGCCTGAATGTTGCACTGTCTTGGCTCTCTCTTTTCATGCTTGAACATAGAACATGGTGTCAGAAGTTCGTCAGCTCCTACAGGTACGTGAAATCAGAAACTAAGAATATTGAGGAGAAGAGAAAACAACCAAGGCAGCACCAGACTCCCTGAGCAGACGGACATAAAAGGTGATGTGTTTAGCAACTGGACATTCTTTAGCTCACAATGTGAAAACTATGAAATTGCAACAGGGTTAGATGAAAAGGAAAACAAAATAAGACCAGCCCCACTACTAGCTGGATTGGACAAAGGCTGCATCTGGATACAGTGGCAGCAGACTGAGAGGCCCCATGTAAAATCCTGGAACCCACAAAAAATGTCATACACAAAAGACATCTTTTCAGTAGTTGTCACTGAGAATCTGGGGAAACAATTGCCAACGTGCACAAAATGGGTGACTTGTGTAATTATCAAATCTTAAACTATGAACTAATCTATGATACATTAGCAATAGGGACAAAAGTTGCAGTAGCTAAAATGAGACTGCTACCAAGAGCTATAAATGTGTGCAAAGCTAGCGAACAAGCTCACATTCAAATTCAGAGCAGTACAGACGGCACAGACACAGACACAATTCACTAAGTAGGACAGGGAAAGCATGAAAATACAAGGGAAAATATACCAAAATGTATGCACAAGCAAATACACTAATAAAAGCAGAGGGGAAAAAATGCAACGGAAGACCTCTGGGATCATGCAATAAATATGCAAAGCTTGTAGACAAGAAAAACAAAGAAAAAATGCACTATATCGAGGAAGTAAGCGGTAATGCATAGGATGAACTCTGCAGGGTATACGACATTAATGCAGTGCAAAACAGCAAAAATACGTGGTTTGTAAAACTCATACTCCCACCAAATGCAAAGACAAGGCAGCAGCACACAAACAAACAGAAACTGAATGCCAAATAGACAGTGGAGCGTCAGTGAATGTGCTGGACTACAAAGACTTTCTCAGCATTACACAAGAGAAGAAAGTGAAATGGCCATCAAATAAAGCCAAATTAAAATTATACAATGGCACAATCATAATACCATTAGGCAACGTAAATTATAAGCAGAATACCCAGGAAAAGTACACAGGTGAAACTTCAGTTAATACAAACAACACAGAAGCCCTTGTAGGGGGGCAGCTGCCCCACTCCCGCAGAACAGGGGTTGAAAGCAGCCCTGGAGAGGGCTGCGGCTGGGAAAAAGAGTGAAAGCAGCTGAGGGCGTCGCTGACCACAGGTGTGGCCAGCCCAATCAGGCCACAGCTGGTCCTATAAAGGGGCTGTGAGCCAGGAACTGAGAGGAATCTCAACCTAGCCCTGGAGTGGGAAGGGCCTGGCTGCCGGAGAGGAAGGTACCTGAAGTAGAGCAGCGCTGGGGAAGGGCAAAGAGGAGCTGGGGAGCAGGGCCGGCTCCAGGCACCAGCCCACCAAGCATGTGCTTGGGGCGGCGCCTGGAGGGGGGCGGCGCAGCGGGGCACACCGCCCTCCCCGCGGCACTCCTGCCGCCGGGGGCTCTCCGCCCTCCCCTCAGCACTCTGGCCGCTGGGGAGAGCGGAGAGCCGCGGCGGGCTCTCTGCCCTGCTCCCGGCACTCTGGCCGCCGGGGAGAGCGGAGAGCCGCGGCGGGCTCTCTGCCCTGCTCCCGGCACTCTGGCCGCCGGGGAGAGCGGAGAGCCGCGGCGGGCTCTCTGCCCTGCTCCCGGCACTCTGGCCACCGGGGGCTCTCCGCCCTCCTTCCGGCGCTCTGGCTGCCGGGGAGAGTGGAGAGCCCCAGACGGGCTCTCCGCCCTGCTCTCGGCGCTCTGGCCGCCGGGGAGAGCGGAGAGCCCCGGCCGGGCTCCCCGCCCTCCTCCCGGCGCTCCGGCCGGTTGGGGATTGCTCGGCACCCTCCCCTGCCACGCTGGCGGGGGGGGGGGGGGGTCGGCGGGTGGCTTTTTTGCCTAGGGCGGCAAAAAAGCCAGAGCCGGCCCTGCTGGGGAGCTCCAGCCTGATAAACCCCCAGGCTTGGTGAAGTCCTATGAAAGGTACTGGGGCTACAGAGGGGCAGCCTGGAAATAGGCAGAGGCAGCTGGTCCTAACCCCTTGCCAACGATGAGTGGCCATTACAGACTGCAGTTTGCCCCAGGGAGCGGGGGCTAGACGATGACTGGCAATAGCAGGAGCGGCACCAGGGTTTTTGCCGCCCTAGGCGGGGGGTCCTTGCGTGCTCCGGGTCTTCGGTGGTAATTCTGCGGCGGGGGGTCCTTCCGTGCTCCCGGTCTTCGGGGCACTTCAGCGGCAGGTCCCGGAGCGAGTGAAGGACCCGCCAGAGAATTGCCACCGAAGACCCGGAGCGCGGAAGGACCTCCCCGCCGCAGAATTGCCACCGAGAGTGGCAAAATGCCACCCCCCAAATCCTGATGCCCTAGGCAACCACCTAGGTCACCTAAATGGAAGCGCTGGCCCTGGCAGTAGCCACTAAGGCATGGTGGGTTTAGAGGGTTGGGGGTTCCCCTGGGAGGGGAGACCCAGAGCATGGGGGTTACTGCTGGGGCAGAACCCTGAGGAAAAGGGTACCGGGGTCCAGGGCCGCCCAGAGGGGGGGGGCAAGTGGGGCAATTTGCCCAAGGCCCTGGGCCCTGCAGGGTCCCCCACGAGATATAGTATTCTATAGTATTGCAACTCTTTTTTATGGAAGGGGGCCCCCGAAATTGCTTTGCCCCAGGCCCCCTGAATCCTCTGGGCGGCCCTGCCGGGGTCCGGGAGGGACACAGGGCCTGAGGCAGGCAAGACACCAGCCAGCAGAGGGCGCTCTGAAGGCTGGAAAGAGCTAATTCCCAAGACGACCAGCAGGAGGCGCCGCACTGGTGAGTCTCAACCTCGCTACACCACTGCTTTCAGATAAAACAAGTGAATTTATGAACCTAATGACACTAATCCTGGGACAAATGATTCATACAATAGACACACAAGCAAAACAAGAAACATAGCCAAGCGGACAATACATTGTGGCAACCCAGCAGCAAAGCTTGTTGAAAGATTACCACGGTGGTTTTGAACGAGTGGGATGTCGTGCTACACCTGAAAATAGATGAAATGATTCAGCCAGGACAGGACCTGCCTCACAGGGCAGTGGTGTGATAATTGGCCTACAAATTTACGCCAGTTGCGAGCTCAAGTGTCAAAGGTATGTGAAAGTTCATAAGATGTCACAATAACTTATAACAACAAATGCTTATGGGAAAAGATAAAAAAAATGAGATGGACTAAATTAGTCTAAACAAAAGAGCCTACTGATAAGGTTCAAGGACTATGTTAAAATCATGCTTGGTAAAAAAAGATGTGGAACTGAAAATTAATGAACCAAAATTTTTGTGACGGATAATAAGGCCTAATTGGTGGACAGATAGTGAGGGAAGGGGCTATTCCACCCACCACTCAAAGAGACTTCTGGGGGGAGGGGAAGCAGGTATGGAAAAACAGGCAGAGGCTACTGGAGCAAGCATCATGGCTGCCACCTCTCCACCATCTCCTGGAACCCCTGGCCTACATCATCCTGATCCTGAGAGATGTCCAGACCTGACCAGGCCAGAGAGAGAGGGAGCCAGACGGCATCGCCACCCCGACCAGCTCCAGCTGAATCCCAGACACTATCTGGGATGAAAGAGGATCAGACTTTAATAGCAGCAGCAACAGTTCCAGCCCCTCTGAACTAACTTCTCTTCTCCTCCCGCCCCCCAGGACAGTTATCAGTCTCTGATACCATCCAAGAGACTGTCAGACAAGGGGGGTTTCCTTCTACAACTCTCTGCAGTTCAAGGGAAAGGGAACAAGAGATGTTGTTATAATGACAGCCTCACAGAATACTTGACATTTCAAAGGCTTTCACTGTGTTTCATCTTCTGTGTATCTTTAATAGAAGGTTAAAAGGATTTTTAATGTGGAGTTTGCCATGACACTAGGGAAGCTGAGATCTCTAGATTCCCAACCAGCACCTTGTTTACCACTGGTTAATGTGGGACAGTGACTAGGTTATGTTAATACCTTTGGCCCTTTTATTCCATCTAAATTAATACAACAGTTCCCATTGCATTAAGTGAAAAAATATGAGGGCAATAGAGCAAATGGAAAATGAAGGTATCATTGCTAAAGTCACCGAGCTCACAAGCTGGAGAAGCATCATGGCGGCCATAGAGAAGGCAGGCTAGCTATGTGTTTGCAATTGAAACACCGCACTAAAAAGTACTCACCACCAAATACCTACAACTGAAGAAATATTATCTGATTTGGCAAAAGCAAAAATAGTCTCAGTACTTGATGCCAAAGGTGGATATTGCCAATTGCCGCTGGATAAGAAAGCGCAGCTGCTTAATCACATTCTAGTTACCAGCAGATAGATACAGCTGGCTAAGAATGGCCATTAGGATCAAACCTGCTGTGGAAGACTATCAACACTGCCAGCAAGATGTACTAACAGGAGATTATAATTTTCTGCTTTATACTTGGGGGAAAAAAACAGATGATGTAGTCATGTCATATACATTTCCATTCTACTAGTGTCTCAGGAGGATGTTAAACAGCAGCTACTAAAGTCAGACGTTTTAAAATCATCAGGTCCAAATAACTTGCATCCAAGAATTTTAAAAGAGCTGCATGAGGAGCTTATTGGACTGTCGGTGTTGATTTTCAATAAGTCTTGGAACACTGGGGAAGTTCCAGAAGACTCAAAGGGTATGTCTACACTACGAGAGTAGTTCGATTTCACTTAAATCGAATTTGTGGAACCGATATTACAAAGTCGAACGTGTGTATCCACATTAAGGACAGTAATTCAACTTTGTGAGTCCACACTAACGGGGCAAGCGTCGACACTGGAAGCGGTGCACTGTGGGCAGCTATCCCACAGTTCCCGCAGTCCCCAATGCCCATTGGAATTCTGGGTCGAGCCACCAATGCCTACTGGGGCAAAAAATGTGTCGAGGGTGGATTTGGGTAACTGTCATCATTCAACCGTCACTCCCTGAAAGCGCCGGCGGGCAATCACTTCGCGCACTTTTCTGGTGAGTGACAGCGCAGACACCACAGCACTGCGAGCATGGAGCCCGCTGCGACCATCGCTGCAGTTATGGCCGTTGTCAACACCTCGCACCTTATCAGCCACCTTTTTCAGAGTCAGATGCTGAGAAATCGGGCGAGGAGGCTACGGCAGCGCGGTGAGGACATTAAGTCTGAGAGGGGCACAGACCTCTCACAAAGCACGAGACCCCGCGTTGTGAACATCATGGTGGCAATGGGTCATGTTGATGCTGTGGAACGGCGATTCTGGGCCCGGGAAACAAGCACGGACTGGTGGGACCGCATAGTGCTGCAGGTCTGGGATGAATCACAGTGGCTGCGAAACTTTTGGATGCATAAGGGAACTTTCCTGGAACTTCGTGAGTTGCTGTCCCCTGCCCTGAAGCGCAAGGACACCCGGATGCGAGCAGCCCTGACTGTCCAGAAGCGAGTGGCCATAGCCCTCTGGAAGCTTGCAATGCCAGACAGCTACCGGTCAGTCGCAAACCACTTTGGCGTGGGCAAATCTACCGTGGGGGTTGCTGTGATGCAAGTAGCCAACGCAATCGTTGAGCTACTGCTGTCAAAGGTAGTGACCCTGGGAAACGTGCAGGTCATCATAGATGGCTTTGCCGCGATGGGATTCCCAAACTGCGGTGGGGCTATAGATGGAACTCACATCCCTATCCTGGCACCGGACCACCAGGCCAGCCAGTACATTAACAGAAAGGGCTACTTTTCAATGGTGCTGTAAGCACTGGTGGACCACAGGGGACGTTTTACAAACATCAACATCGGATGGCCGGGCAAGGTTCATGACGCTCGTGTTTTCAGGAACTCTGGTCTGTTTAGACGGCTGCAGGAAGTTATTTACTTCCCGGACCACAAAATAACTGTTGGGGATGTGGAGATGCCTATAGTGATCCTCGGGGACCCTGCCTACCCGCTAATGCCCTGGCTCATGAAGCCCTATACAGGCACCCTGGACACTGAAAAAGAACTCTTCAACTACCTTCTGAGCAAGTGCAGAATGGTGGTGGAGTGTGCTTTTGGACGTCTCAAGGGGAGATGGAGAAGCTTACTGACTCGCTCTGATCTCAGCGAAACCAATATCCCCATTGTTATTGCAGCTTGCTGTGTGCTCCACAATCTCTGTGAGACCAAGGGGGAGACCTTTATGGCGGGGTGGGAGGTTGAGGCAAGTCGCCTGGCTGCTGATTACGCCCAGCCAGACAGCCGTGCGATTAGAAGAGCCCAGCGGGACGCGCTGTGCATCCGGGAGGCTTTGAAAGCTAGGTTCCTCAGTGAGCAGGGTAACCTGTGACTATTTAGTTTGTTTACAGAGAAGCTGAACCTGCCCCTGTTTCTTTACCCACTTAATGTTGACTATCCTCTGCAGTTACATACCCCGTTCACCCCGTTCCCCCACTTCCAACACACGTTTAAAAATAAAATAAATGGAACTTTATTAATTAACACCGTTTTCTTTATTACGGATTTCGCGGTAAAGTGTTGAAACTGGGATGCAGACTGTGGTGGGGAGTGGGCGTAGTGATGGAAAGAACACTTCTAAACTCGAGGAATGACAGGCTCCTGCTCCTAGAGCGGTCCGCAGTGGTGGACTGGTTGTTTCAACGGAGCCTGCCACCCCTCCTTTTCGGGACTCTGTGTGTGGGGGCTACGTGACTTTGTGGCGGGGGAGGACGGTTACAGATCCCCTGCTGCGTGGCTCTGTGATCCAGGCTAAGGACTGCTGCATAGGATCTCTAACCACCCTCCCCCACCACAAAGTCACATAGCCCCCCCCCCGCCGCCGCCCACACAGAACATGAAAACCACCTCCCAGACTGACAAGGGTGCCTAGTGACTGCAATGTGTGTGTGACCTTCTGCTGAACCTGCCCCCGTGTCTGTACCCTGGTAAAGGTGACTGTCCTCTCCAATTACCAACCCCCTTTCCCCCCTTCAAACACACTCTCCTCTAAAAGAACATGACGGAAACAGTAATTAACAGAAACTTATTTTTTAATAGCAACTATACAGTTAGGGGATGAAACTGGGACGTGGGCTTGGGTGAGGTGGGAAGGAAAGGACTTATCAAATTTTTGGGAATGAGAGCCTTCTGGTACTTGAGCAGTCTGCAGAGGTGGAGTGACAGTTTTCACGGCCCCTGACGCCCCTCCTTCTTGGGACTTTGGGTGAGGGGGGTATGGGACTTTGTGGCGGGGGAGGGCGGTTAGAGATAGACTGCAGCGGGGCTCTGTCCTCCTGCCTCCAGTCCTGCAGAACATCCACAAGGCGCCGGAGCGTGTCTGTTTGCTCCCTCATTAGTGCAAGCAGCGTTTGAGTCGCCTGCTGGTCTTCCTGCCACCACCTCTCCTCCCGTTCGCTGTGCGATCGCTGGTATTGCGACATGTTCTCCCTCCACTGGGTCTGCTGGGCTGCCTCGGCTCGGGAGCAGCCCATAAGTTCTGAGAACATGTCGTCCCGTGTCCTTTTCTTTCTCCGCCTAATCTGCGCCAGCCTCTGGGAGGGGGATGCCGGGGTAGGTTGGGAGACATTCTCAGCTGTGGGATGGGAAAAAGGGAGTGAATTCCTCACAAAGATACATTTTTGTGAACAATGAACATAGTCTTTCTCTGTGAAGAAGACCATGCACAGCACCTATCACATGCGCACTCAGGACAAGGTCGAATTTTCAGCCTTCGCATTCAGTGCCTGGGGTCTTGCAGTGGAGATCAGACAAGCGGGGCAGGACAGCAGAATTCGGGTAGCAGGCTGAGATGGTAAGCCGTAGACTTTTGGCTGCTTAAAACTTAATTTATAGCAGTGCCCTCCTTTCACGTTCAAAGCAATGCTCCTAACGTTGGCCAGTTCCTGCTGCCGGCAATCCAGCAAGCATGAACTCTGCCCCTGTCCCACCCCCTCGTGGCTGTCCCCAGGAAAGATCCCTGTATGCTGCCCCTCTCCCACCTCCACCGCGTGGCTGTAAACCGCCGGTTACAGTAATGTAAAGGAACAGGCAAGCAATCCCAATACTAACATTCCCCTAATTCAAAGCAAGTCACCATGAGCGACATCACTCTGATGAGGATTTCTGACAGAGAAAGACCACATGCTGCGTGAATGCCAGCAAAAACCAGGGCCATATGCGGCCATGCTCTGCGTGGCAATGATCCCAGAGTACTTGATGATAGCCTGGCGTGGAAAAGTTTCCTACCACGGAGGACGCAATAAGGCTGCTCTCCCCAGGAACCTCATGCAAAGGCTTTCCAATTACCTCCAGGAGTGCTTCATGGAGATGTCCCATGAGGATTTCAGCTCTATCCCCGGACATATAGACCTTATTTTCCAGTAGCTGCACTGGCAAGGACTAAAAAGTAGCGCGCCTAGGGCAAACTAATCATGATAAACCGGACATTGTTAGATTCTTTTGCAGTAGTTGCACTGCCAAGGACTAAAACGTTAAGCGCCTAGGGCAAACTAATCATGAAAATCCCATTGTTAATATTCCTGTTCTGTTCAAAATAAATGTTTACATGTTTAAAACACTTACCGACTGATCCTTCCCCTGATTCAGGGTCCGGGTTAACGCCTGGGGAGGGTTGGTAGGGGATCTCCGTGAGGGTGATGAAGAGATCCTGGCTGTCGGGGAAATCAGCGTTGTAAGCGCTGTCAACTGCCTCGCCCTCCTCATCTCCTTCCTCATCTTCCCCGTCCCCTAACATGTCCGAGGAACCAGCCGTGGAGAGTATCCCATCCTCAGAGTCCACGGTCAGTGGTGGGGTAGTGGTGGCGGCCGCACCGAGGATGGAATGCAGTGCCTCATAGAAACGGGATGTCTGGGGATGGGATCCGGAGCGTCCGTTTGCCTCTTTGGTCTTCTGGTAGCCTTGTCTCAGCTCCTTGATTTTCACGCGGCACTGCGTTGCATCCCGGCTGTATCCTCTCTCTGACATGTCTTTTGAGATCTTCTCATAGATCTTTGCATTCCGTTTCTTGGAGCGCAGCTCAGAAAGCACGGACTCATCGCCCCACACAGCGATGAGATCCAAGACTTCCCGATCAGTCTATGCTGGGGCCCTCTTTCTATTCACAGACTGCACGGCCATCACTGCTGGAGAGCTCTGCATCGTTGCCAGTGCTGCTGAGCTTGCCACGATGTCCAAACAGGAAATGAGATTCAAACTGCCCAGACAGGAAAAGGAATTCAAATTTTCCCAGGGCTTTTCCTGTGTGGCTGGTCAGAGCATCCGAGCTCGGACTGTAGTCCAGAGCGTCAACAGAGTGGTGCACTGTGGGATAGTTCCCGGAGCTATTACCGTCGAATTCCATCCACACCTACCCTAATTCGACATGGCCATGTCGAATTTAGTGCTACTCCCCTCATCGGGGAGGAGTACAGAAATCGAATTAAAGAGACCTCTGTGTCGAACTAAATAGCTTCGTTGTGTGGACGGGTGCAGGGTTAATTCGATTTAACGCTGCTAAATTCGACATAACCTCCTAGTGTAGACCAGGCCAAAGAAAACTAATGTGCCAATATTTAAAAAGGGTAAATGGGATGACCCAGATAATTATAGGCCTGTCAGTTTGATATTGATCCTGGGGAAGATAATGGATTGCCTTATATAGGACTTGATTAATAAAGGAGGTTAATATAAGTAATGCAAATCAACATGGGTTATAGAAAATAGATCCTATCAAACTAACTTGATGTCTTTTTGATGAAATTATGTAGTTTGGTGATAAATGGTAGTAATGTTGATGTAATCTACTTAGACATCTGTAAGGCATTTCACTTGGTACCACATGAAATTTTTATTAAACAACTAGAATGATATAAAATTTACACGGCACACATTAAATGGATTAAAAGCTGGCTAACTGATAGATCTCAAAATGTAATTATAAACGGGGAATCCTCATAGAACAGATGTATTTCTAGTGGGGTACTGTAGGGCTTGGGTCTTGGCCCCACGCTATTTACATTTTTATCACTGACCCGGAATAAAACATAAAATCATCATTTATAAAATTTGCAGATGACACAAAAATTGTGACAGTGGTAAATAATGAAGAGAACAAATCACTAGTACAAAGCAATCTAGATTGTTTGGTAAACTGGGTGTTTAAAAAAGTAAAGGTATTTTAAAATGGCTAAATGTAAATGTCTATATTTAGGAACAAAGAATGTTGGTCCTACTTGCACAATGGGGGACTGTACCCTGGGAAGCAGTGATTCTTAAAAAGGTTTGAGGGTCATGCTGGATAATCAACTGAACATGAGCTTCCTGTGCAACACAATGACCAACAGAACTGATGTCATCCTTGGATGCAGAAACAGGGGACTCTCAAGTGGGTTTAGAGAGGTTATTTTACCTCCGTATTTGGTGCGGATACAACCCCTGCTGGAATCCTGTGTCTAGTTCTCGTGTCCATAATTCAAGAAGGCTGTTGATAAATTGGAGAAGGTTCAGAGAAGAGCTTTGAGAATGATTAAAGGATTAGAATACATGACTTATGGTAATAGACTCAAGGAGCTCAACCTATTTAGCTTAACAAAGAGAAGGTTAAGGGATGACTTGATTGTAGTCTATGAGGCACAGATCAGAATTCACGTCGCACTCCCCTTCAGTACCCAGGCCAGGGACTCTAATGATCCAACCAGCAGACCAGATTCAGTGATGAACCCTGGTCACGTGCCACAAGAGGCATGTTGTGCATATGCTAAGAAGAAGTACCTACATCCACAAATTCAAACTGGAGATCAGGCGTTAATCTGTAACAGTGAAAGTAATTAACTTCACTGGAACAACTTATCAAGGGTCGTGGTGGATTTTTAAATCAAGATTGAATGTTTTTCTAAAATCTGCTCTAGAGATGACTTTGGGGCGGTTCTCTAGCCTCTGCTATACAGGAAGGCAGACCAGATGATCACAGTGGTCCCTTATGGCCTTGCAATCTATTAATCTAGGACTCAGAGATCAGTATCATAGCTGACGACACTGTGGTGTACAGACATCATCCTCGCCTCCAGGGATAGCCGAGGATGATGATCTCTGCCACAGATTTACATGGAAAGATGTTATTTCCCATGGTAGAAGCCTGTGCGTGATTTCTTTTAATGTGGGGAAACTGGTGCTCCTACAGCAACCACACGATCATGACAAGCTGGAAGTCTGAGGCCCAGTGTCAGGGAAAGTCTGAGACAACTGAAGATCTACAACTTGCTGCAGCCTTCATCCACTTTCACAGCCATTGAGATCTGAAGATTCTCTTCCACCTGATCCACCGTTGAGGACTTGGGGGGATTGGACCGTGCTTTGTCCAGGACCTCCCCTCAAACCTGTTTGCCTTGGGAGACCCTACCAGGAGCATGAAGCCCCCGACACCATAGTTCTGAGGGTCATTGGAACACACAAGCCCCTTTGCCACATCAAGGTGACAGTCCCCGAAAAGGTGTCCAGACAGAGAGGCAGCATGATGGAAGGTGTGGCAGATCCCAACCACAACCTCGTTTGTCTGCTAGAAATGCCAGGGAAGTAAATCTAAAACTGAATAAAACCACGATGAAATGGTGAGTGACTGCAATACCATACCCGGGATACTTGCTGATACCCTAAAGGCTATGACTTGACCCTGAAAAGGTAAAAGCAATGCAGCAAATCATAGAATCTCTGGGTTGGAAGGGACCTCAGGAGGTCATCTAGTCCAAGCCCCTGCTCAAAGCAGGACCAATTCCCAACTAAATCATCCCAGCCAGGGCTTTGTCAAGCCGGGCCTTAAAAACCTCTAAGGAAGGAGATTCCACCACCTTCCTAGGTAACCCATTCCAGTGCTTCACCACCCTCCTAGTGAAAGTTTTTTTCCCCCTTTAATATCCAACCTAAACCTCCCCCACAAGGACCATTGCTCCTTGTTCTATCATAAATGCTGACACCTAAAGCTATTAAATCAGTTCAGAGACTATTAGGATTTTAAAACCATGTGATAAAGTTTCTTCCAAGCGTGTCAGATGTGTGCAAACCCTTGAGGTGACTTCCGGACAGTGATGCAATATGGATATGGTCACCTTAACATGATGTAGCCATCACGTGTATCAAAGAGCTGATGACCAACTACCCCAGCCTGCAATAGTATTATGTGACTGACGAGGCAACCACACAATATGGTTCAACTGAGACAGGGCTTGGGCATCATTCCTACAAAAGGGACTAGCCGTGTTGTCTTCATTTAGGCTGCTCACGGGAATGAAGATCGACCACCTGCACATCACGGGCCACAGAACCTGACTCACCCACTCCTGTAATAGACCCCTAACCTCTGGCTGAGTGACTGAAGTCCTCAAATCATGATTTAAAGACTTCAAGTTACAGAGAATCCACCATTTACACTAGTTTAAACCTGCCAGTGAGTCATGCCCCATGCTGCAGAGAAGGCAAATAAATAAATAAATAAATAAAACCACCTTGGGGTCTCTGCCAATCTGACCTGGGGGAAATTCCTTCCCAACCCCAAATATAGTGATCAGTTAGACCCTGAGCATGTGGGTGAGATCCACCAGCCAGACAGCTGGGAAAGAATTCTCTGCAGTATCTCAGAGCCCTCCCCATCCAGTGTTCCAACTCTGGCCTTTGGAGATATTTGCTGCTAGCAGTCACAGATGGGCCATGTGGCATTGTAGACACTCTCATCAACCCATGAATTTATCAAGCTCAGTCTCAAAACCAGTTAAGTTGCCTCCCACCTGCCTCCCTAAAATACTAGAATATGGAGACGAGCTGGGTGTCCAAGATAGCATCATACATAAAGGCAGTTGAATCACAACACCCTGATTGCTGAGAGCAGAAATTCTCTCAGGAATACATCGGAGCCATTCTGGAATAGAAGCCTGCAGCAGGAAAACCAGAGATGCTGCATATTGGCCAGACATGACCTGGTGAGCAGCTGTGATACATCCCCAATAGATCTTGGAGCAAAGTGGAATGGACCTTTTCACCGCAAACCACACAAACTACCCCATTACTGTAGATGACTATTCAGACCGCTGGGAACTAGACAAAGTTTGGACACTATTGCAGTGACCGTCGTAGACAAAGCAATGAAGCATTTCAGCTGGCTTGGTATTCCAAGCTACGTAGTCTCAGGCAACTGACCCCAGTTCACTTGCAGTGAATTTGTGCAACTTATCTGACAATGGAAATTCAGTCCCATCACAACATCACCACACCCAGCCAGTCAAATGGCAAAATTAAATCAGCCGTGAACATTGCTAAGATTCTATTAAAGAGAGCTGAAAAAGGCAAGAAATTATACAGCAAGCCATTCCTGAATGGAGAAACACTCCCACAGAAGGCCTTCATAGCAGCCTGGTATAACACTTGAAGTCAAGAGGCACTAATACTCAGCATTATGACAACCAGCAGCATGGACGCAGTAACAGACTAAAAGGAAGACAGACACCCAAAGGCCAAAGCCTCCTACGACTGATGAGCTAAAGATATCCCAGAACTACAACCCAGAGACCCATCAGGATTACGCTGTTTCCTCATGACAAATCATGTATTTGGAAGCAAGCGCCATGTGTTGAACAGATAAATCCTCATTCATATAGCAGTGGATGAGCATATAGTTCACCAAAACCGCAAATCCATACACGCACTACGAACACAAGACATAAACATGCATATGAAGGACAGGGAAATACGCCCTCTGCTGAGACTTGACCATCGAGACTCAAGAGAGACAGGCCAACATGTAGAGTGGGGTAATATTTTCATGTGAAACCTTTTTTTCACCAAAAAATGCAGGTTCAGATCAACTGAGCCAATTGGCAAATTCAGGTCAATTTTGGCAAATTGTTTGTCCAAAAAAGAAAAAGAAAAGAAAAGAGAGAAATTCAGAAATGTCAAATTCCTCCATTTGGCATCAGTGAAATGTAATTTTTGATGTTTTGTTTCAGAATTTCCCTCAATTTTATTTAAAAAAAAATTAAAACATTTTTAAAACCTCAAACTTGAAACAAAACTATTTTTGATATTTCATTTTGCCAAAAAAATCAAAGACATTTTCATTTTGGGTTGACCTGAAACAATTTTTGTTTATTTTACAGACTTGCGCCCTAACCTGAGAGTTATTCAGACCGACTGACTGATGAGCAGGGCCGGCTCCAGGGTTTTGGCCGCCCCAAGCAGTCAAAAAAAAAAAAAAAAAAAGCCGTGATCGCGTTCTGCGGCGGCAATTCGGCAGGAGGTCCTTCGCTCCGAGGCGGAGTGAGGGACCGTCCGCTGAATTGCCGCTGAATACCTGGACGTGCCGCCCCTCTCCGGAGCAGCCGCCCCAAGCACCTGCTTGACAAGCTGGTGCCTGGAGCCGGCCCTGCTGATGAGCAGTTGATAGATCTCAGATCAGACTCTCCAAACACAACCCCACCAAATGCAAAGCAGTCTCCTGTTGTCACAAGAAATTCACACTCACTCCAACATCAAACTTCCTGCAAAGGATACATAAGACTTTGTGCAACACAAATGTGTCAAAGCACAACCCTCCCACACACAGCAGAAAATGCTAAGGTTCCCAAGCAAGTTAAAAGTTAGTTAATATTTTTTCAGAAGCTGGTGTTGTGATCTAAATATTTCAGATTTTTACTCTATGCATTCTTTCACATACAGTGCCACTCCCCCACCAGCACAACCTACTAAATAATTCCTATACATTTTGATCTATACATTTTGAACTATACACGAGATCTAAACATTTATACATTAGATCTAAACATTTGATCTATACATTTCCTCTATATTTTTGCTATACATTTTTATCTAAATGTTGTGGCGGGTATAATAGAAAGTAGGTTGTAGAATTCATGTTTAATTTTAAACATGATACACATTGAATCTATTTCCCCATGTTAAGTATCCTCACACCTTCTTGTCAGACTGGCTGAAATGGGCTATCTTGATTATCACTACAAAAGTTTTTTCTCTCCTGCTGATAATAGCTCATCTATTAGCCTCTTAGAGTTGGTTGGGCAACTCCCACCTTTTCATGTTCTCTGTATGTATATATATCTCCTCACTATATGTTCCATTCTATGCATCTGATGAAGTGGGCTGTAGCCCACGAAAGCTTATGCTCAAATAAATGTGTTAGTCTCTAAGGTGCCACAAGTACTCCTGTTCTTTTTGCGGATACAGACTAACACGGCTGCTACTCTGAAACCTGTTTAATTTTACTATCTCAAATAAATGTAACAGAAGGGATGTTACAATAAATAGCTCCCCAACAGGGGGCGACATAGCATGATTTTGCTTAGGAATTCAGAGAACACGTCTTTCAAGACATGCTTGACGGGAGAAGACAGCACATGTGCAGGAAGGAATAAAGCCTCACTCTTTGGATGCTTGAACACTGAGCAGTGAGTTCTGTGATGGGGACTATAAACTGGTCTGAGACGAGTCCCACTTGTATCACATGTGCCCCCAAATATTCAGTGAGGCCAGAAGTTCCAAGCTGATTGGGTGCATGTTCCGGGCTGAGTTCTTGTGAAAATCTGGCCTCATGTGTGAGTCCTACGCACTCAAAAGCTTGGCCCTGAGATCTTTGGAAAATGTGCTTTCCGCGTGGCTCTGAACGTCCCCAGACTTTGAGAACAGGTGGCCCTATCTGACCCCCTTTCTGCTAACATCTTTTGATGGCTATTGACCGGGTGATCTGAAGGAGAGAGGCTCTGTATGCCGTCCCCGCCGCCTAGAACCAAGCAGTTCCCTCTCCCAACACTAGGCTGGTTCTTGGCTCTGGCAGCAATCTGCTCTCTGCAGCCTTCTCTCCTCACTGGTTAATAATGTTGCTGTCAGTTTGGATTACAGACCACTACTTTCTTCATCTCAGCTTAAAATACTTGTGGTTTCAGATTCTGTCAGAAGAGTTACATAAGAAGAGTTTTGCCCAGAGTGAGGATGATGCGGGGAGAAGGAATGCATTGCTGTGAATTCCTGCAGGAGTCTTTATTGGATTCCTCACGGATTATCAAAGGGCAGGGACGTGGGGAGGGAGGGGATGGGAAGCTGGACAAATTCAGACTGGAAATAAGGCATAAATGTTTAACAGGGTGGGTAATTAACCATTGGAACAACTTATCAAGGGTTGTGGTGGATTCTCCATCACTGACAATTTTTAAATCAAGATGGGATGTTTTTCTAACAGATCTGCCCTAGTTCAAAATGAATTCTTTGGGGGGCAGTTCTGTGGTCTGTGTTATCCAGGAGATCAGACTAAATAATCACAATGGTCTCTTCTGGCCTTGGGATCTTTGACGCTACCCCGTAGGACCTTAGTGCTCCTCTTTCACACACAGGTCCCTGCCCTGCAGCTCTTGTCTGTGTTATTAGGTGCTGGCTGCACACTTACTGGCTGCCCTAGCCGGAGTTCAGGGAGCTTTTCAGATGCTTTCTTGCAGTAGTATTTGACTTGCTGTCACTGTGGTTTAATTTGTTCAGCCGCTTTTTCCACTACTCCTGGCTGCAAAATTATATTTGCTGTAGGCAGTGAAGTGTGTGCAGTGACTCCTACTGCCCATGCCTTCGGGTGATGTATTTCTCCAGGCCAGTAATGCTGTCCGGGGTCTCACTATGGCTTTTTAAAAGGGTTTCTTGGCAATCTTGACAGCTGCTCCTACTTTGCCATCAGACTGGCTGTGATGGGGGGATGATGCGATGTGTGCTCAAATTCTGCAGCAGCTGAAAATTGGGCAAATTGCTGACAGCCAAATGAAGTAATAACAGTGTCTGGTGTTCCATGCCTGAGAATTGAGCATAGCAGTATTCAGTGAGAGAGAACATAAGAACATAAGAAAGGCCATACCGGGTCAGACCAAAGGTCCATCTAGCCCAGTATCCTGTCTACCGACAGTGGCCAATGCCAGGTGCCCCAGAGGGAGTGAACCTAACAGGCAATGATCAAGTGATCTCTCTCCTGCCATCCATCTCCACCCTCTGACAGACAGAGGCTAGGGACACCATTCCTTACCCGTCCCGGCTAATAGCCATTAATGGACTTAACCACCATGAATTTATCCAGTTCTCTTTTAAACGCTGTTATAGCCCTAGCCTTCACTACCTCCTCAGGTAAGGAGTTCCACAAGTTGACTGTGCGCTGCATGAAGAAGAACTTCCTTTTATTTGTTTTAAACCTGCTGCCTATTAATTTCATTTGATGACCCCTAGTTCTTGTATTATAAGAATAAGTAAATAACTTTTCCTTATCCACTTTCTCCACATCACTCATGATTTTATATACCTCTATCATATCCCCCCTTAGTCTCCTCTTTTCCAAGCTGAAGAATCCTAGCCTCTTTAATCTCTCCTCATATGGGACCCGTTCCAAACCCTTAATCATTTTAGTTGCTCTTTTCTGAACCTTTTCTAGTGCCAGTATATCTTTTTTGAGATGAGAAGATCACATCTGTATGCAGTATTTGAGATGAGGGCGTACCATCGATTTATATAAGGGCAATAATATATTCTCAGTCTTATTCTCTATCCCCTTTTTAATGATTCCTAACATCCTGTTTGCTTTTTTGACCGCCTCTGCACACTGCGTGGACATTTTCAGAGAACTATCCACGATGACTCCAAGATCTTTTTCCTGACTTGTAGCTAAATTAGCCCCCATCATATTGTATGTATAGTTGGGGTTATTTTTTCCAATGTGCATTACTTTACATTTATCCACATTAAATTTCATTTGCCATTTTGTTGCCCAATCACTTAGTTTTGTGAGATCTTTTTGAAGTTCTTCACAATCTGCTTTGGACTTAACTATCTTTAGCAGTTTAGTATCATCGGCTGCTGTATGATATCCATTTCCCAACCATCTAAATACCAATTAACATCACAAAGGATACTGGAATTTGTTATAGATGTTTCATTGGTTTATGGACCTTAGTCTTCACCTTTGGGCCTATAGAGAACATCTTGGATATTTAAAAGAAACATAAGGAAGTTTTTCTTCACACAACGCACCGTCAACCTGGGGAACTTGCTGCCAGGAGATGTTGTGTAGGCCAAAAGTATAACTGGGTTCAAAAAAGAATTAGCTATATTCCTGGAGGACCAGTCCATCAATGGCTATTAGCCAAGAAGGTCAGAGACATAACCCCATGCTCTGGGCATTCCTAAACCTCTAGCTGCTAGAAGTGGACAAACTGGGATGGATCACTCAATAAATGGCCCTGTTCCGTTTACTCCCTCTGAATCATAGAATATCAGGGTTGGAAGGGACCTCAGAAGGTCATCTAGTCCAACCCCCTGCTCAAAGCAGGACTAATCCCCAGACAGATTTTTACCCCAGTTCCCTAAATGGAACCCTCAAGGATTGAACTCACAGCCCTGGCTTTAGCAGGCCAATGCACAAACCACTGAGCTATTCCTCACACCCAAATCATCTGGCATTGGCCACTGACCCAGTATAGCCATTCTTATGTATTTATTTATCTTGTGTAGAATCGCTGTAGCACAAGTATGGCTTGAGTGCATATGAATTAGTAGTTCAGGATGCTTGTCTTTAGGTCTTATAACCCTACAATTTTTTACTGTTGGTTCTTCTTTATATGTGGATCCTCTTCTTCCTGCCTGGTTATGGTGACATAATGACTGTTCTGAGTGCTTGAAGAGCAGTTTCTGTTTGAGTAAGTCTCTGTATCTGCAGATACCACCTATCTGATCAGGGTCCTGTTTTAAGCCCTCTGCTGTTAAAAGGTGTCCAATACATAGCACATCTAACAGATGCAGTCTCCTTTGTTTTCCAGTCAGTTTGAGAGTCATGTATATAGCGGCTGTCCCGTATCTGAAAGGAGAACACAACTGATTAATGTTGATTTTCCACCTGGGGTCTTACATACGTTCGGTATGCATTAGACTGCCAGCGCCCAATTGCCTGAATAGCCTCTGCTTCCATACCTATCTGCGCTGCTGCCATAGCCACCCCTATTCTGAATGAGTGGGAACCAAATTCATGGGCTGGCAGCCCCAACCTCGTTAGCCTCCGTCTTAACATGGTAATCAATTGATATGCCGTGAGGAGACTCCCGTCTCCGTGTACAAAAAGGGGGTCTTCTCCCTTCCATCGTATTGCCAGGTAGGTCCTCAACGCCCAAATGGGCAGACCCCAGGCTCACCACCCTCCCATAGGGTAACGAATGCACCCCGGCCTATCCGGTTATGATCATAATCAACATTAACATCTCCACAGGGGTCTCCACAATCAACCACTGAGATTCATCTGCAATAACATCAACCCTTGGAGTGCCTCTAGCACTGCATGGCGACTCGCTGCAGTTCTCTGTCATCAAAATGGCATTCACAGCTGTCTATACCTATCAATGTCTATATCTGCCAAATGGAGTCCAGAGGGTCATCAAAGAGCTGCTTTCTTCATCTATTGTTTCCTGCCAGAAACCAACTTAGAGACACAAGGTGGGTGAGGGAATATCTTTTATTGGACCAACTTCTGCTGATGAGAGAGACAAACTCTCAAGCTACACAGAGCTCTTCTTCATGTCTGAATACAAGTTGGTCCAGTACAAGATATTACCTCACCCAAGTTGTCTCTCAATATCCTGGGACCAGCACAGCTACAACAGCACTGCAGAAAGCATCTGTGGCATCGAAGAAAAGGCGTTTGTGATAGGATCCCTTCGATTGTTAATAAAGGATAATGGGAACATTTTAGGGCATTACGGAGGTGGAAGGGATCTCATGGCCCTCAGTACCGAGGGGCCCACAGAGACTGAGTATGGCCTTTTGACACCAGAATGGCTGTACTGGAGGAGCTATGGGAGACAGAGAGGTACATAGACAAGACTTTCCAGGACATGGTAGAGAGGTGCCAACCCCAGTCTGACAGCATCTGTGCTGTTGATGAGGATGAAAGTCTTGGGGAAGGAGAACATCAAGCTGGAATGGAGGGAAATGATCCCATCATTGGGACCGTCCTTCCAGATGACATCATGGTATCCTCTCGCTCTGAGGATACCCTACGGGGGAGGAAACCCCAGTTATTAGGAAGAGAGAGGTCACAGTCATGGGGGATTCGACTATTAGAAATATCGATAGTTGGGTTTGTGATGACTGGGAGAACTGTGTGGTGAATTGCCTGCTGAGTGCAAAGGTTGTGGATCTCTCGAGACATCTAGACAGACTTATGGGCAGTGCTCAGGAAGAGCTGGTGGTTATGATACAAGGAGGTACCAGTGACACAGGGAAAGGTAGGAGAGAGGTACTGGAGGCCATATTTAGGCTGCTAAGTTAAAAATTAAAGTCCAGGACTCCTTTGTAGCATTCTCTGAAATGCTCCCAGTTCCATGTGCAGGGCCAATTAGACACAGAGAACTGCAGAATCTCAATGTGTGGATGAAACAATGTTGTTTAGAGGAGGGATTTAGGTTTATTAGGACCTGGGGATCAATTTGGGAAAGGAGATGCCTATACAGGAAGGATGGGCTCCACCTCAACCAAAATGGAACCAGATCGCAGGCCTGTAAAATTAAAAAGGTTTAAACTAAGGGCTGAGGGAAAGCCGACAGGAGCGCATGGTTCAGACAGAGACATCCCTTATGGGAGTATTTAATACAGGAAATTCACTTGACTAGCCTATGAAAGAGAAGAGGGTAGAAGTTGATAAAGTATAGGCAGAAACTGAGGAGAAACAGTCAAATGAAAGAGTCTCATTCAATCACATAAAGGCAGACAACTAAATATTGATAAATTTTATAAATGCTTGTATAAAAATGCTAGAAATCTAAATACTAAGATGGGTGAACTTGAGTATCTGGTTATTAAATGAGAATATTGATATAATAGGCCTCACAGAAACTTGGTGGAATGATGGTGAGTGGGACACAGTAATACCAGGGTGCAAAATATATAGGAATGATTTAGTAGGTTGTGCTGGTGGGGGAATGGCACTGTATGTGAAAGAACGCATAGAGTGAAATACAGTAAAAATCTGAAATTAATCAAATTGATCTCTATAGATAGCAATTCCATGTTTGAATAATAAGCATATAGCAGTAGGGATATAACACCAGCCACCTGATCAGGATTGTGAAATGCTCAGGGAGATTAGAGAGGCTACAAAAATAGAAAACTCAGTAATAATGGGGGATTTCAACTATCCCCATATTGAGTGGGTACATGTCACCTCAGGACAGGATGCAGAGATAAAATTGCTAGATACCATGAATGACAGTGTGACATTACACTCTACATTCTTCATAGAAATATTGTTATGATATTAATATGGCATAACTAAGATATGTTCTATGCAAGATGGGTCATGTGAAATCATTAGAAAGGTTATGATTTTCTGAATGTGTTTATCCAATTTGTAAGCATGAATCATTTCTGTATCTGGAATTACAAATATTAATTATGTAACAATTACAACTGTGTTTTCACCTGGGAAACGCCCACCAGACAGTAGGCAAAGAGCCTGGACAAGCCATTAAGGAGGACAATAGAACTTTGAAAATGCTAATCTCACTCCTTCCTGAGAAGTTTTCTGGGATGCTGCATTGACACTGTGGGGTCAGGCGACCGTGTCACCTGGTACTGGACAATGTCTTAACTTGCTGGTACTTTTCCACTGTGGGGGGATGGGGATCAAACAAAGGATTCCTGCCTTAGGTAAATCCTTTTTAAGGCTGGAGAGAAGGTTAATCTTGGCTCTCCCCCATTGCCTGCCCAGGAAGGAAGACTGCTAAAAACACCTGGAGGGAAAGGCAGGGTTGAGTCCAGGCTGAGAGAGGGGACCAGTCTGTAAAGAGAAATAACTGGAACTCTGAGCTACAGAAACTCTGCAACTTGCCTAAAACAACATTGAGGGTGAGAAATTACATTTTGTAACCTGTTTCTTGAGTGTTTTAAGCCTAGTTTGGGTGTTTTGTTTTATTTGCTCAGTAATCTGCTTTGTTCTGTTTGCTATCCCTTATAATCACTTACGATTTACCTTTTGTAGTTAATAAACTTATTTCTTGTTCATTTCAAAACCCAGTTTGTGCAATTCATATCTGTGAGGAGCGGCACAAAAAGCTGTGTATATCTCTCTCCACGTTGAGGGAGAGGGTGAATTTTTATGAGCTTGCGTTGTGCAGATCTTTCTACACAGCGCAAGACAATATTATTTTGGGTTTATCCCCCAAAGGAGGTGTGCACATGAGTGCTGGTGAATCCCCGAGCTGATTCCTCCCACACAGAGCTGATCTCAGTGTCTCTGTGTCCAATTTGCAGCTGGGTGTGTCCCTACCTGTGTGTGTGCCAGACAAGGCTTGAGGGCCTGGCACAGCTAAGACAGGGTGAGGAAACCCAGGCTGGTGGAACGGGAAGAACCAGTGGGACCCCAGCACATCAAATGGCATCTGGGATGGGGGCGGGAGGGGGGTCTCGGAGCAGCTAATCCTGGAACCCACAGTGGGAGAGGCAATTCTTGATTTAGTCCTAAGTGGTGCACAGGATCTGGTCCAAGAGGTACTATATAGCTGAGCCACTCAGTAATAGCAACCATAATGTAATTAAATTTAACATCCTTGTAGGAGGGAAAATACCAAAGAAACCCACCAAAGTAGCATTTAACTACAAAAAGGGGAACTACACAAAAATGAGGAAGCTAGTTAAGTGAAAATTAAAAGGAACAGTCACAAGAGTGAAATCATGGAATCATATGATTAGAAGGGACCACAAGGGTCATCTAGTCTAACCCCCTGCCAAAATGCAGGGTTCATTGTGTCTAAACCAGCTAAGACAGACAGCTATTCAGCCTCCTTTTGATAACCTCCAGGGAAGGAGCTTCCACAACCTCCCTAGGCCTCCGTTCCATTGTCCTCCTGTTCTTCCAGTGAGGACGTTTTTTCTGAGATTTAATCTAAATCTGCTCTACTGGAGTTTGAAGCATGAGATTAGATTATAGTCACTGTCTTAATGCAGAGCTACAAGTGTTATGAACATGTTGGGCAATCCTGGTCTCTCCATGGTTCGTGAAGAAAGGGGATGAGCAGAGGGATACATAGACTCACAGATTCCAAGGCCAGATGGGACCACCTTGACCATCCAGCCTGACCCACCGTACTCACAGGCTGTAGAATTTCTCTCATAAACTGGATTAAAACATCTTTCAGACAGAGATCTAATCTTGTTTTAATGACTCTAAGCAATGGTGAGTTCCTGTAAGCTGTTCCAGCATTTAACCACCCTCCCTGCAAGGAAAGTCAGACATATTTCAGGACTGAATTTGTCCAACTTCAGCTTCCGGCCACGAAATCTTGCTATGGTCTTTATCAGCATGACTGAAAAACCTCCCTTCCCCCATCAGATGTTTGCTTCCATGTGTAAGTACCTATACACTGTCATCACACCACCTCTCAACCTTCTCTTCGATAGGTTGCACCCCTTCACCCTCACATTATATGGCTTGTTTTCCAGCTCCTGAATTGTTTTAGTGGGCCTCATTGGAATGCTTTTCAATATTTCCACATCCTCTTGAGATACAGACATGAGAACTGGATGCAGTATTCTAGTAATGCTCTGACCAATGCCATGTGCAAAAGCAAGATCACTTCCCTACTTCTGGATATTCCCTTTTTATACATCCAAGGATCGCATTAGCCCCTTTTGCCTCTGCCATGGCTTGAGAGCCCATGTTGAAGTGGTTATCTATGATGACCTCCAGGTCCTTCTGAGTCACTGCTTTCCAAGACAGTCTCCCACCCTGTATCTAAATCCCGCATGTTTTGTTCCCAGGTGGATTACCTTGCATTTGGCTGCGTTAAAACATATCTGGTTAGATTGTGACTGTCAGGGACCCACAGCTGAGCCCAGACACATTGTCCTCAGCTGATTCAGCTAGCCATGTGATTGGCTGAAGACTCCAGCGGGCACATTCTTAAACCCTGCAGGCAGCCCTGGGTCTCTCGCTGCTCTATCGCACTCCGAGCCCACAGCTGTGTCTCTGGTCCTGCTCCCAGCTCCTCGCTTGCTCCTAGCCCTCGCTTCTGACCCTTGCTGCTGTCTCCTGCTCCATGGTCCTGGATTCTGGTTTCCTTCCCCAAGGGTTCCACTCTTGGCTTCTGCACCTGCTCCGGATCATACTCCAACTCTGACCCTTGGCTCCTGATTCCAGGCCCCAGTTCACACCCTGGATTTGGTAACTCACCTCCTGATTCAGGCTCTAGTTACTAGTCCTGGTCACCTCTGCCCCAACCACTAAACCAACCTCCTGCCCTGACCTTTAAGCAAGACCGCCCACAGCCTGGCCCTTAACAGTGACCATTTAGTCAGGCAAGTCAGATCACCAGTTAGTCGCTACCCCACCAACCTCTGTGTCATCTGCAAATTTCACCAGCAAAGATTTAATATCATCATCTAGATCATTGATAAAAATATTAACTAGCCTTGGACCAAGAACCAATCCCTGGCAGACCCAACTAGAAACAGCCCCACTCATGGGTATTTCTTCATTAACAACATTTTGTGATCTGTAAACCAGCTTTTAATCCATCTCCTGGAGGTCCTGGTCATTCCATATAATACACGATTTTTAATCAAAATGGTGGTATTAAGTCAAATACCTTGGAGAAATCCAAGTAAGCTATATCAATACAATGATCTTTATAAATCAGATCTGTAATCCTGTCAAAAAAAGACAATGTGGTTTGTTTGACAAGACCATCCTTCCATTAAACCATTCTGACTGGCATTAATTATCTTTTTAGCCTCTAGTTCCCTGTTGATAGAGTCCCGAGTTAACTATTCCATTATTTCACCCAGGATCGGTGTCTACTAGTCTGTGGTTCAGTGGGGCATCCCTTTTATCCTTTTTAAATATTGGAATTCCATTGGCAGTCCTGCAAGCCTTGGGAATTTTCCTAGTTTTCCAAGATTTATTAAAATTTAATATTAGTGGTTCAGAGAGCTCCTCAGCGAGTTCCTTTATGACTCTTGGGTGTAAATTATCCAGGATTGTTGATTTGAAAATATTTAATTTTAGCTGATGCTGCCACACATGCTCTTTTGTTACAGATTGTAAATCTTTTGCTCCATCCCTAACATCAGGGATGGATACATCCTCCTGCTTCATTCCAAATACAGAACAGGACTATCTATTGAACATTTCTGCCTTCTCTGCATCACTATTTTGAAGAGTTTGCAGCCACAGTGCAGTCTCCTTTGACTGAAGGTGCCCACCCGCAAGTGGTCAATTCGGTCCGTAGCTAAGAGCTACTCTTGGAATCCTCGATGATACTGAGCTCTCATGTGGCAGCATCTTCAAGTAACTTTCTATCATCTCTGGTTGGCTAGGAGATTCTGTCCCTTCTTGGTGGACAATGACCCAGCCTCGGTTTTTCACACCTTTGTCACCTCTTGGTTGGACTACCGCAATGAGATATACCTGGGCATGAAACCTTCAGCACTTTGGAAACTCCAGCTAGTATAAACGCTTCAATGTGTCTCTTCAGACAGGCAAATGAGACCCGTCTTCTGTTCTCTATACTGGCTTCCCATGGAACATCAAATACATTTAAAGATCTCAGTCCTTCAAGGCACTTCATAGACTGGGACCAAGATAAGACCAAATGACACTCTACAATGAAGACCGTTGGCACAATGAAATTCTCTACAATAAGGGTAAAACATGTCTGATGGAGACAAGAATTTGCTTGGGGGCTGGTCTGAGACAGTAGAATGAACTCCAACAGGAACTAAGTACACAAAATTTCCCTGGCGCATTTCTTTGACTTTGTACTAAATTTAGTACAAAGTAGAAAACTTAATCTCTCTTTTGCCACCACCAAAGGCATAACTTAAATAAAACTTGGACATGGCTTCTTCTCTGATGTGTGCTCTAATCTAGAAACATAGAATAGCAGGGTTGGAAGGGACCTCAGGAGGTCATCCTGTTCAACCCCCTGCTCAAAGCAGGACCAATCCCCAAGTAAATCATCCCAGCCAGGGCTTTGTCAAGCCTGACCTTAAAAACCTCTAAGGAAGGAGATTCCACCACTTCCCTAGGTAACCCATTCCAGTGCTTCACCACCCTCTTAGTGAAAAAGTTTTTCCTAATATCCAACCTAAACCCACTGCAACTTGAGACCATTGCTACTTGTTCTGTCATCTGCTACCACTGAGAACAGTCTAGATCCATCCTCTTTGGAACCCCCTTTCAGGTAGTTGAAAGCAAATCACACCTCATTCTTCTCTTCTGCAGACTAAACAATCCCAGTTCCCTCAGCCTCTCCTCATAAGTCATGTGCTCCAGCCCCCTAATCATTTTCGTTGCCCTCCGCTGGACTCTTTCCAATTTTTCAACATCCTTCTTGTAGTGTGGAGCCCAAAACTGGACACAGTACTTCAGATGATGGTACCTCACCAATGTCGAATAGAGGGGAAAGATCATGTCCCTCGATTTGCTGGCAATGCCCCTACTTATACAGCTCAAAATGCCATTAGCTTTCTTGGCAACAAGGGCACACTGTTGACTCATATCCAGCTTCTCTTCCACTGTAACCCCTAGGTCCTTTTCTGTGGAACTGCTGCCTAGCCATTTGGTCCCTATTCGGTAGCAGTGCATGGGATTCTTCCGTCCTAAGTGCAGGATTCTGCACTTGTCCTTGTTGAACCTCATCAGGTTTCTTTTGGCCCAATCCTCTAATGTGTCTAGGTCCCTCTGTATCCTATCCCTACCCTCCAGCATATCTACCACTCCTCCCAGTTTAGTGTCATCTGCAAACTTGCTGAGGGTGCAGTCCATTCCATCCTCCAGATCATTAATGAAGATATTGAACAAAACCGACCCCTGGGGCACTCCACTTGAAACCGGCTACCAACTAGACACGGAGTCATTGATCACTCCCCATTGAGCCCGATGATCTAGCCAGCTTTCTATCCACCTTATAGTCCATTCATCCAGACCATACGTCTTTAACTTGCCGGCAAGAATACTATGCGAGACCGTATCAAAAGCTTTGCTAAAGTCAAGGAATAACACATCCACTGCTTTCCCCTCATCCACAGACCCAGTTATCTCCTCATAGAAGGCAATTAGGTTAGTCAGGCATGACTTGCCCTTGGTGAATCCATGCTGACTGTTCCTGATCACTTTCTTCTCCTCTAAGTGCTTCAGAATTGATTCTTTGAGGACATGCTCCATAATTTTTCCAGGGACTAAGGTGAGGCTGACTGGCCTGTAGTTCCCCGGATCCTCCTTCTTTCCTATTTTAAAGATGGGCACTATATTAGCCTTTTTCCGGTCATCCGGGACCTCCCCAGATTGCCATGAGTTTTCAAAGATAATGGCCAATGTCTAATGACTTGTGGTCTTTTGGAGAAAGATGTGTGAAGAGGGATTTCGCTGTCCCTTATTTAGGATTTAAAGTTGATTCAGTATCAGAGGCACTAGAAAGTCTTGTCACTCTTGATGTTCAGTTTCCATTCCAGCAGAGCTGTTAGCTGTCCTGTTCCATTTTGTTTTCTCTCCTTTGAGGTCCAAGTTCAAATGCTGGAAAGCCCTGGTACAGAAATAAAGGTAAAGATAGTGTAGCAGCATTGTGTATTAGTGATGAGGTAGACTGTAAGGAAATTAGAAGTGATGGAAAGGATAAAACAGAGGCTGTTTGGGTCAAAATCACTTTGGGGAAGAAAGCTACCAGAGGCTCCTCTGGGATAGTGCTTGGGGTGTGCTACAGACCTCCAAGATCCGATCTGGATATGGATAGAGATCTCTTTAAAGTTTTTAATTAAATAAATACTACTGGGAATTGTGTGATTATGGGAGACTGTAACTCCCCAGATATAGACTGGAGAACAAGTGCTACTAATAATAACAGGGCCCAGATTTTCCTGGATGTGATAGCTGACAGTTTTCTTCACCAAATACTCACCAAACCAACAAGAGGGGATGCCATTTTAGATTTGGTGTCAGTGAGTAGTGAGGACCTCATAGAAGAACTGGGTGTAGAGACCGACCTTGGTTCAAGTGATCATGAGCTAATTCTGTTTAAACTAAATGGAAGGATAAACAAAAAGAGCTCTGCAACTAAGGTCCTTGATTTTTTTTTTACGCTGTTTTGTTTTTGAGTTAGCTCAAAAAAATTAATCACAGTTAAAAAATTAATCACAGTTTTAATTGCACTGTTAAGCAACAGAATACCAATTGAAATTTATTAAATATTTTGGATGTTTTTCTACATTTTCAAATATATTGATTTAAATTACAACACAGAATACAAAGTGTCCAGTGCTCACTTTATATTATTTTTATTACAAATATTTGCTCTGTAAAAATGATAAAATAAGTAGTATTTTTCAATTCACCTCATACAAGTACAGTAGTGCAATCTCTTTATCATGAAAGTGCAACTTACAAATGTAGATTTTTTTGTTACATAACTTAATTCAAAAACAAAACAGTGTAAAACTTTAGAACCCACAAGTCCACTCAATCCTACTTCTTGTTCAGCCAATCGCTATGACAAACAAGTTTGTTTACATTTACGGGAGATAATGCTGCCCTCTTCTTATTTACAATGTCACCATAAAGTGAGAACAGATGTTTGCATGGCACTTTTGTAGCTGGAATTGCCAGGAATTTATGTGCCAGATATGCTAAACATTCATATGCCCCTTCATGCTTTGGCCACTATTCCAGAGGACATGCTTCCATGCTGATGACGCTCATTAAAAAAACAATGTGTTAATTAAATTTGTGACTGAACTCTTTAGGGGAGAATTGTATGTCTCCTGCTCTGTGTTTTACCCGCAATCTGCCATATATTTTAGGTTATAGCAGTCTTGGACGATGACCCAGCACATTTTGTTCATTTTAAGAACACTTTCACTGCAGATTTGTCAAAACGCAAAGAAGGTACCAATGTGAGATTTCTAAAGATAGCTACAGCACTCAACCCAAGGTTTAAGAATCTGAAGTGCCTTTCAAAATCTGAGATGGAACGAGGTGTTGAGCATGCTTTCAGAAGTTTTAAAAGAGCAACACTCCAATGCGGAAACTACAGAACCCGAACCAACCTTCTGCTGGTGGCATCTGACTCAGATTATGAAAATGAACATGCGTGAATCTGCACCGCTTTGGATCATTATCAAGCAGAACCTGTCATCAGCATGGGTGCATGTCTTCTGGAATGGTGGTTGAAGCATGAAGGGACATACGAATCTTTAGCATATCCCGCACATAACTATCTTGCGACTCTGGCTACAACAATGCCATGCGAACGCCTGTTCTCACTTTCAGGTGACATTGTAAACAAGAAGCAGGCAGCATTATTTCCTGCAAATGTAAACAAACTTGTTTGTCTGAGCGATTGGCTGAACAAGAAGTAGGACTGAGTGGACTTGGAAGCTCTAAAATTTTACATTGTTTTGTTTTTGAGTGCAATTATTTTTTTTACATAATTCTACATTTGCAAGTTCAACTTTCATAATGAAAAGATTGCACTACAGTACTTGTATTAGGTGAACTGAAAAATACTATTTCTTTTATTTTTACAGTGCATATATTTATAATTAAAAATAAATATAAAGTGATCTCTATATACTTTGTATTCTGTGTTATAATTGAAATCAATATATTTGAAAATGTGGAAAATATCCAAAAATATTTATGTAAATAGTATTCTATTATTGTTTAACAGCGCAATTAATCATGCGATTAATCACAATTAATTTTTTTAATCGCAATTAATTTTTGAATCACTTAAAAGCCCTAATTTTTATTAATGACCTTTGTCAAAAACTGGGAGTGTGCTAATAAAATTTGTGGATGATCCAAAGTTGGGAGGTATTGCCAATACAGAAGAGGACCAGAATAAGATCTGGAAGACCGTGAAAACTGGAGTAATATAAATGGGATGAAATTTAATAGTGCAAGGTCATGGATTTAGGGATTAACAACAAGAATTTTTGCTGTAAGACGGGCACTTATCAGCTGGAAGCGACCTAGGAGAAGAAAGACTTCGGTGTATTGGTGGATCGCAGGATGACTATGAGCCACCAATGTTATGTGGACATGAAAAAGGCTAATGCAGTCCTAGGATGCATCAGGCAAGGTATTTCCAGGAAGGAGAAGGAAGTGTTAGCACAATTATACAAGGCACTGGTAAGACCTCATCTGGAACACTGTGCAGTTCTGGTCTCCCATGTTTAAGAAAGATGAATTCAAACTGGAACGGGTACAGAAAAGGTCTACTAGGATGATCCGAGGAATGGAGAACCTACCTTATGAGACAAGACTTAAAGAACTTGGCTTTTTAGCCTAACCAAAAGAAGGCTGAGGGGAGCTATGAATGCTCTCCATAAATACATCAGAGGGATAAATACCAGGGAGGCAGAAGATGAAGGTTACTAACCATTAGAGGAGTGAAGTTCTGGAACAGGTGACAGTGAAGGCCACGCCAACCGAAGCAGTGGAGTGGACAAAGGCGGACACTCGCGTAGCTGCGAAGAGACAGGATTTCTGTTTGCCAGAAACTAGGAATGGGCAACAGGAGATGGATCACTTGATGATTACCTGATCTGTTCATTCCCTCTGGGGCATCTGGCATTGGCCACTGTCAGAAGACAGGACACTGGGCTAGATGGACCTTTGTTCTGACCCAGTATGGCCGTTCTTATGTTCTAATGATAAGAGTAATTAACCATTGGAACAATTTCCCAAGGGTCGTGGTGGATTCTCCATCACTGACAATTTTTAAATCCAGATGGGATGTTTTTCTAAAAGCTCTGCTCTAGGAATTATTTTGGGGCAGTTCTCTGGCCTGTGTTATACAGGAGGTCAGACTAAATTATCACAATCATCCTCTGGCCTTGGAGTCTATGAATCTAAGAAAGTGTCCCGTTCATCTCAACGGACTGTGCTCAGCTGAATGAGAACATCCCATGATGATGAACACAGAGTGAAACAACAGCCCTGAGAAGTGTGACTTCAGCTCACTTCTGATCTTAGTGCTGTGTGCCTGTGTCATGTTCCCAGCATGCCTGTTTCCATCCCCTCGCCCTGGTCTCAGCATATTGAGGATGCCGGTTCTCAGTTCCTGGCACAGTCCCGGTCCATTGTGCCAAGAGCCCAGGACCATGTCATCATGGCTGGGACTTTTGCACTTGCCCATCTGGTATCATTTTCAATGTGTCCGCTAGTCCCTCCCATGTGAGCCCTGCATCACACCACCCTCCAGGCTCCATAGCCCGCTCACAGAACTGCCACCAAACTGTCCCAGGATGGGACATGGACAGAGAGGAATATGGCATTTGGGATACACTTGTGGAGTGATGAACTTCCCCAAAATTGCTTTTCCATAGCCAGCCCTACACCTTCATTGTGTTTTACAACCACTTTCTGTTTAGCCTCAAGAAGGAAGTCCAGTGAGTCCTGGGCACCAGTTTGTATGTGGGCTGTGGGACATACAAGCCATCGGGACTACCTGCGCTCCTTTAACAAGCTTCCTCTAGCATTCACCTGCTTCTTGGGCCAGGTTTTCCTGTGGCTCGGCCTCCTTGATTTGAGCCTGTACATCCATCCTTTGTTCTCTGGTTTCTTCCAAAACTCTAGACAGAGGGACGGCTTTTGCTTCAATATGGCCCCACTCCTTTGCATGCTGGGCAGAGCAGTTCTCCTCTGCCAGGAGCTGCTCCAACTGCTGCCTTTCCCAGGCAAAGATCCCAGCTACTGATGATCTACACTAACTACCCAGTCAACCAACTCTGGCTGGGATGAGGTCCCAATTCCCATCTCCCGTAGATCTTGATCCTCCCAAACATTGGTGAAGTTGATACATAGACTGATGGGTTGGGGATTGGGCCCATCTGTTGTTAGCCCTTGTTCATTCCCAGGCATGTGTTTAGTTCAAGAGGCACCAATCACCAGAACAGCCCCTAGGTTTTGTGAGGCTCTATAGGAAGTAAGACATGTTTGGGCCCCAGGCAGACTGATGGGGGAAGGGCTTGTAACTGAACAGGGATCAGTCCCTATGGGGAGGTAGGGGAGATTTTGGTGGATGGGAGGGGGCTTGGAGCCAGGGTGGGTCTATGAAGGGTTGGGTCCCCATCTCACCCTTCAGACTGGGCAGCAAGGAGAAGTCTAGGTGTGAGCAGGCAGGGGACAGACACATTTCACCCAGGTCTATCTCCTGCTTTCAAGGGGACACCAGAGTCCCAGTGACAGGGAAACCGGGGAGGAGGCACCCAGCAGGAACAGGCAGGTCAGATCTGCTGCACCTGTAGCTCTTTCATGTGCCTTTGACCAGGAGAATGAGACAAACAGCACGCCCCTCCAATGCGAGCTGCCGCTAATGACCCCTGCTGCCCTCAGGGGCATGGCTGGGGATCAGTGAAGGGTTGGCCATTAGACGTACATTTCCCAGTCGCCAGCATAGCACAGAGGGGTGGGGAGCTAATCATCACTTCTATCAAGCTGCCTCGCTGAAGTGTCCAGCCTAGGGCAATTGGAGCTGCATGAAAGATTAAACAAGACGGTGGGGGGCCTGCATGAATGTGCTGGAGCAGTTCCATGGCCCAAACAAGCCATTTCTGCGGCAGCGCCCCCCCCCCTTAGATCTTTCAGCCGAATGAACCATCAGGGCTCTCCTGAGACACAAAGTGCCTCCAGCTAAAATTCCACTATCTGACCTCAAAAATGATCCGGCTGCTTCCGCCAGCAGTAGTGCCGCCAGGAGAGAGGCTGTTAAGAGGCAGGTTACTCAGAAGTGTAAACCTCACAGGATGAAACCCCCCTCCCTCCCTCCTAACTCACCCCATTCAGCAGGGGCTTTGGAACCCGCATGGCCGGCGAGCTGACCAAGAGGAACTCTAGGCTTCACATCTGCTCAGCTCTTCTCTCTGTTCTGGTTCCAAAGGCAGCTGCGTCACTGTGTCCCTGATTAGGAAGGAGGGGCTCAACTTTCCTCAGTCCTCCTCCTTCCCTCCCCTCCCACCATTACACTAAAATCCTCTTGTACCAAAGCCTGTCCTCATTGAAGTCAACAGCAAAATGTCCATTGATGTCCATGGGCCTAGGGCTTGGCCCGTTATGAGACACCTTCCATCCAGGGAGCTCAAGGATTTGATTCATGAACAACTCTTTGCGGCCCCTCTGGGAGGTAGGTGCCATTGTGCAGCTAAAAAGAGAGAATCACAGAGAGACGAAGAGACTCGCTTAAGGTCACACACAGAGCCAGAAGCCCAGCCAGAAGTTGAACCCAGGAGTCCTGGCTTTCAGTTTTCTTTGGCAGCCATGATACACAATGCATTTCAGAGCATGGTCTGACCACTAGACTGAATGGTTTGCTTGCTGGCATTTTCAATAGCGCCTAAGTGACTCGTGAGCCTAAATCCCAGTTGCAGATGTAATTTAGTCACTTTTGAAAATGGGACTTACATTCCTGAGTCACTTGGGGGCTACTGAAAATTGCACCCTAGATCAGCTTCATTCCAAGTCTACCCTTCCCATAGAAGAGATTGGTTACAGAGGCTGCCACTGCTGCTCTATGAACTATGCATTATGTAGTTTGCATTGGTGCGTGGAAAATGTTATTCATTGACCAGGATTATCCCTTTATCAGGTCAGTTTCCTGCTGCATTTCACCCTTCGCTGCACTGGCACTTTATTCTTTTAACTAGGCTGGATCCATTCTTGAGTGTTAATTTAGAGGGTCTCATAATTTTACGAAATACATACACCGTTTCCTTTCTTTTTGAAAATACACGCTGGTTTCAGGAGCCTGAACCAGACCTCCAGATCCAAAGAGCCTGGAAGCTGCAGATCTTGGATCAACATCTGCTTCTGAATGTTGCTTTTGGATCCCTCTCTAGTGTTCAGTTCGCCCTACTCTCACTAGCAGGGCCAGGCACAATACAGGCTGGTGTACATTTTCTTTTATGCAGATCCTCTAATGCATTTCCTTCTTGAGCCCCACCACTCCTTCTTTCCCAGGCCTGTTTCTTTTGAGCAGAGGCTGCCACCTTGATGGCTTTTGTGATGTGGTCAACTGTCTGCTCTAGACAAAGCTAATTCGAGCATTGCATAATGCAGGGCTATGGGGTGCACAGCAACTGCATGCAAAGATTTCCTGGGTTCTCATCACAGTAAGAGAGTCAGGGGGTTGGTAATGGGATTCAGAACCATCTAATCCAGCCCTGGTCTCCACCCAATTCCAAAAGCTGCCACCATAGCTGGTCCCAATGGACACTTCCATTGGCTGTCCCTAGAGAGGCAAAACACTGATCGAGCCATGGCATCTGAAGTACCCTTGGAGATAGCGCCTCCTGATCTGGGATGAGGCATGTTGGCAGGGGGTGGCCGTGTTGCAGGAAACTTGCACTGCTGCTGTCTGTGGTATCGACAGAGGACTTCAATCGCAAGGGAACTTCCATCAGAGCTAAAGTCATGGAAAATAAAAGCAATTGTGGCGTCTCTTCTTCTTGTTGTTGTTATTTAACATTTATATTGCACTAGCATCAGAGTCTCAGCCAGTTCAGGGGCTCACTCTGCTACATGATAGACAAACATAGTGAGGGTCAGGTTCTCTGTGTGAAAATGCTGAAAATCTGTAAATTACATGTAAAATAGTAACCGACTATCCAATAAGCTAAAACAAAATAAAGTTACGATGGGATTTATGACTGTGAAAAGGAGCTGGTCAAAATCTTTTATTAAAAACAATTTTTTGGACAAAATGTTGCCACTTTTCAGCAATGTTTGATTTCCTAAAAAGGTTCCACAAACCCAGTTTTTGTTTTTTGGGTTGGTTTTTTTATCCTGTATTTGTTTTCAATCTTCTTTCCTGCGTCCAGTTTCACTCTTCTCCTTAGTCCTAATTTGGAATGGTCATCTTAGTCACATAGTAGGATCCTTTTACGACAGAAACATTTCAAAAATAAAATAGATTTTGACATTTAAAATGTTCATTTTTGAGAACGTTCTGGTTTAGCGAATGAAACCAGACTGATGAACATGTTGACAAATGGAAAGTCAGCCTCTTCTGAAACACAGCAGAATGAAAGGGTTTGACATTTTTGAAATTTGCACAAAATTATTTGCTATTTGAAGTTGCTTTAATATGAGCTTTTAACATCTGCTATATCCCTTATTAGAGACCTAAATACTGCCCTTGCCTTTTCCACAGGCCTTATCAATCGCAGATTACTCACCTCCTGTGAACAGGATGGACCTGTGTTTCAAGGAGTGGTTGGAGACTCAGGAGTCTCTGGGTACAGCTACTCCACCCCTGGGAGGTTTAATACCCAGATTAGGTGTATATGCGTGTGCTAACTCTGCTCAAGGGAGCTGCGTGGCTGCAGCAGCATGGGCAGTAGCTTGGATTAACCATCTGACGACGTACCTAGGATCTCAGATGAGGTGGCACTTGGGAAACGAGTCCAAGTTGCTGCCTGTGCCACTGTGGCTACGCTGCTATTTTTAGCATCCTGGCTGGAGCAGAGCTCCCCCATGCTGGGAATCACATCTCCTAGCTGCAGCATAGACATAGCCGTTGGTCTGATTCCTTGCTCAGCCAAAGACTCCTGGGTGACCTTTGGCAGATCGCTTTTCAAAATTGCTGAGCACATTGGATGTTGAAAATCTGGCTCTTCTCTAGATGTTTCAATGGGTGCAACTTCTCTTGAAATATCTCACCCTAATTGTGGGTGCCAAGCACATGAATAATCTGGTCCAAAGCTCTATTGTAAATATGGTCCCATAACCCCCAGTGCCCCAGCTCCACAGGTGCATCCTGTGTCTGCGGTGTCTATCTCTATCTCTTACTGTATACACAGAGAGCCCCTAGCCCAGTGGGGACATGATTTCATTGGGCCTAGGAGTGCTCCTGTGATACAAAGAATGATAAGAGAAGTTCTGACCAATGGTTTTGCAGAAGCTATGAAGGTGGCTGGGTGCCTGTGAAGGTTAACAAGACAAGAGCTGGGGTGCATCCCACCAGAAACAACTGAGCACTTCTCTCCCTGATCCCTGGAGTTCATTGCATCCTTGTCTCCTAAGAAGAGGAAATCAGACCTTAGGAAAACAGCACATCACCTGCTTCATGTACAAGGGCCAGATAGAGTCTCGGGTTGTGAAACACCTCTTGGACATGATTCCTGGCCAAGCCTTAAATGCCAGGGACCTGTGAAGCAGGGTGATAAGTGCAGTGTAGATAGATAGATAGATAGATAGATAGATAGATAGATAGATAGATAGATAGATAGATAAGTCGTGCTGGTGAGGGGAGTGTTACTCTATGTGAAAGAAAGCATAGAGTCAAATGAAGTAAAAAACTTAAATGAACCCAATTGTACCACAGAATCTCTCTGGATAGAAATTCCATGCTTGAAAAATAAGCATATAACAGTAGGATTATACTACTGACCATCTGACCAGGATGGTGACAGTGTCTGTGAAAGGCTCAGGGAGATTAGAGAGGCTATAAAAATAATAAACTCAATAATAATAGGGGATTTCAACTATCCCCATATTGACCAGATACATGTCACCTCTGGACGGGATGCAGAGATAAAGTTTCTGGACACCTTCAATGACGGCTTCTTGGAGCAGCTAGTCCTGGAACCCACAAGGAAGAGGCAATGCTTGATTTAGTCCTAAAAGGAGCATAGGATCTTGTCCAAGGGTGAATACAGCTGGACTGCTTGGTAATAGTGACCATAACATAATAAAATTCAACATCCCTGTGGCGGGGAAAATGCCACAGCAGAAAGGGGAACTACACAAAAATGAGGAGGTTAGTGAAACAGAAATTAAAAGGTACAGCACCAAAAGTGAAATCCCTGCAGGCTGCATGGAAACTTTTTAAAGACATCATAATGGAGGCTCAATTTAAATGCATCCCCCACATTAAAAAACATAGTAAGAGAACCAAAAAGGTGTCACCGTGGCTAAATAACAAAGTAAAAGAAGCAGTTGGAGGCAAAAAGGCCTCCTTTAAAAAGTGGAAATTAAATCCTATTGAGAGAGGGCCAGGGGAGGGTGAGCGCTGCTCCGGGATGCGGGATGCTGCTCATGCGTCTATAAAGGCCGGACTAGAGGCCCTTATGTAATAGACTCAGACATTCTTTGAGCCTTATGTGCAGCCTGAAGCTATTCAAGAACTCAACGCCCAAACATACACACACAAAGAGTTAGCTTTTAATGGATGGTAAATGTTTGTAGAGACCTTTGACCTGCGTTAATGCTGCTGCTGACCAGCCAAGGGCTCAGTAATCAGTGACCACATATTAGGCTCAGCTACTTGGACAGGGGCCCAGTCAATGGTTTTAAGGGGATTTTACAAGGGCTGTGCTGCTAAAAAAAAAAAAAAAAAAAAAAAAAGCCGCCTACATGGAGCATCAGCAAGCTCTCCAACCTGTCCAATTCGTTACTCAGCAGATTTGATACTCAGCAGATTTGAAGGGGGTTAAAGCAATGACGCCTGGCATTTGGGGCTGATTTGTTCTACCGGGCAGACAAAATGAGCTGGAAAACCATGCTGGTAAGGAAAAAGGTGCATTTAAAATGTCCCTGAATGGCAAGGGGGAGGCAGGGAGAAATAGCTTCTTCTGAAATCTCAAAGGCATTGAGTTCCAGCCCTGGTCTTGGTCAATAGCTGAACCTTCTCCAGATACATAAAGAGAAGGAACTGTATAACTAACTGCAGGGTCTTATTACTGCAGTTTTTTTCAGACTGATCATCCATGGCCATTTTAGTAACCTGCTATACACAACAGATTGCACAAAGATAGATCCATTCCCATCCCAAGATCATAGAATCATAGATGATTAGGGTTGGAAGAGACCTCAGGAGGTCATCTAGTCCAACCCCCTGCTCAAAGCAGGACCAATCCCAACTAAATCATCCCAGCCAGGGCTTTGTCAAGCCTGACCTTAAAAACCTCTAAGGATGGAGATTCCACCACCTCCCTAGATAACCCATTCCAGTGCTTCACCACCCTCCTAGATGGCAGAGTGGTGGTGCTTATTCTGGCTCTGCTGTGAGGACTGATGAGACCTCAGTCTCCAAGGCTGGCAACCTGGCAACCAGCACAAAATTCATGTAAAAACTGTTTTTTAAAAAGGAAGTGATGATTAGAGCAGATGTATGGAAAACAAGTAGTAATGGGAACAACCCACCCCTCTTAGTTTTGAGACAAAAGCAGGGATGGGGTAAAATTCTGACCTTCATACCATCTGGATATCCCCACTGAAATGAATGGGTACCTCAGAAGCAGAATGTGGTCCATGGGTCTCCCGGTGCTGCTGGGCAATGGTACATTAGAAGGATTTGCACTGTGGGAGTCATAGCAGTGGCTGGTCTGGGAGCTGCACAGGGGCTTGACGGAAGGTCTGTGCTTTAGGACAGAGAGGGGACCTCCAGCCAGAGTCCAGACATCTGTGGAGTCTGCAGAGAAGATTGCACATGTGCCCCTCTATGCATGCACGTTACATGGGGAAGCAGGGATAGGCAGTCCTCATGCCTATCCTCACCTAGTCCCTGCAAATCCCACTCACATCATAGTGTGTCAGAGCAGACTCTGAGACACTGAGTGCTACACTGGCACCTCGCCAGAACTCCAAAGGCTGGATAAAGCCATGCAACGTGTTCCTACCCTAGCATCTTCCTTGAGCAATTCATAGAAATGGCCAATTGTTCAACATCGATGATCACCTGCCATTGGTGAGCTTTGTTGCAACCCTGCGGTTACAGCCAAGGGTATGTTTTAGGATCCTAGGGGCCACACTAGAAGCAACACTGTCATGTCCAGCTTTTCAAGGGAGGGTGGGAGACTGAAATTGTCCTCAGTAGTGTCACCACCACACTCAACAGTTTAATGATAGCTCATTGCAGTATCTGTGGGCCCCTCAGTTATACTCAGGTGGCAGGATCAAAACATAAGAACATCAGAACGGCCAGACTGGGTTAGACCAATGGTTCATCTAATCCAGTGTCCTGTCTTCTGACAGTGGTCAATGCCAGGTGCTTCAGAGGGAATGAACAGAACAGGGAATAATCCAGTGATCCATCCCCTGTCGCCCATTCCCAGCTTCTGGCAAACAGAGGTCAGGGACACTTCAGAGCATGGTTTTGCATCCCTGCATCCTGACTAATAGCCATTAATGGACCCATCCTCCATGAACTTATCTAGTTCTTTTTTAACCTTATTATAGTCTTGGTCTTCACAACATCCTCTGGCAAAGAGTTCCACAGGTTGACTGTGCATGGTGTGAAGAAATACTTCCTTTTGTTTGTTTAAAACCTGCTGCCTATTAATTTCATTTGGTGACCTCTAGTTCTTGTGTTATGAAAAAGAGTAAATAACACTTCCTTATTTACTTTCTCCTCACCAGTCATGATTTTATAGACCTCTGTCATATCCCTCCTTAGTCATCTCTTTTCCAAGCTAAAAAGTCCCAGTCTTATTAATCTCTCCTCATATGGCAGCCTTTCCATACCCCTAATCATTTTTGTTGCCATTTTCTGTACCTTTTCCAATTCCAATATATCTTTTTTGAGATGGGGCAACCAGATCTGCATGCAGCATTCAAGATATAGGTGTACCATGAATTTATATACAGGCAATATGATATTTTCTGTCTTATTACAATGTCTATCCCTTTCCTAATGATTCCCAACATTCTGTTCGTTTTTTTTTATTGCCACTGCACATTAAGTGGATGTTTTCAGAGAACTATCCACAATGACTCCAAGATCTTTCTTGAGTGGTAACAGCTAATTTAGACCCCATTATTTTATATGTATAGTTGGGATTATGTTTTCCAATGTGCATTACTTTGCATTTATCAACACTGAATTTCATCTGCCATTTTGTTGCCCAGTCACCCAGTTTTGAGAGATCCTTTTGTAGCTCTTTGCAGTCTGCCTGGGACTTAACTACCTTGAGTAGTTTTGTATCATCTGCAAATTTTGCCACTTCACTGTTTACCCCTTTTCCAGATCATTTACGAATATGTTGAATAGCTCTGGTCCCAGGAGAGACCCCTGAGGGACACCACTATTTACCTCTCTCCATTCTGAAAACTGACTATTTATTCCTACCCTTTGTTTTCTATCTTTTTAACCTGTTATTGATCTATGAGAGAGCCTTCCCTCTTATCCCATGACAGCTGACTTTGCTTAAGAGCCTTTGGTGAGGGAGCTTGTCGAAGGCTTTCTGAAAATCCAAGTACACTGGATCCCCCTTGTTGACCCCTTCTAAGAATTCTAGCAGATTGGTGAGGCATGATTTCCCTTTACAAAAAACATGTTGACTCTTCCCCAACAAATCATGTTCATCTGTATGTCTGATAAGTCTGTTCTTTTCTATAGTTTCAACCAATTTGCCTAGTACTGAAGTCAGGCTTACCAGCCTATAACTGGCGGGATTGCCACTGCAGCCATTTTAAAAAATAGGTGTCACATTAGCTCTCCTCCAGTCATTTGGTACAGAAGTTGATTTAAATGCTAGGTTACATATCAGTTAGTAGTTCTGGATTTTCATATTTAAGTTCCTTCAGAACTCTTGGGTGAATACCATCTGGTCCTGGTGACTTATTAGCGTTTAGTTTATCAATTTGATCCAAAATCTCCTTCTACTGACACCTCAATCTGAGAGAATTCCTCAGATTTGACACCTAAAAGGAATGGCTCAGGTGTGGGAATCTCCCTCACATAATACCTCAGCTGTAAAGACCGATGCAAATAATTTATTTAGTTTCTCTGCAATGGCCTTATCTTCCCTGAATGCTCCTTTAGCATCTCGATTGTGCAGTAGCCCCACTGGTTGTTTAGCAGGTTTCTTGCTTCTGATGTAATGAAAAAAAAATCTGTTACTTTTTGAGTCTTTGGCTAGCTGTTCTTCAAATTCTTTTTTTGGCCTTTCTAATTATATTTTTACATTTCACTTGCCAGAATTTATGCTCCTTTCTATTGATTGGCATATGGACAAGCTCTGCCACTCCTGCACCCATTTATATGGATCACACCAAGGTGGGAAATAGCTATTCCCAACCTGAGAGAATTGCCAAGATTTAAAAAAAAAAAAAAAATCCTGTCATGGACAGAGACAAGAAGTTGAAATCTCAAAAATGTTCAAAAGCTGACCAAAAAGATTCAACTGGGTCCATCCAAACGTTTCATTTTGATCATTTTGAAATGCTCTGTTTCACTTTTGCCCTTTAATTTATTTATTGTTCATTTTTTTAGTCAAATTAATTGAAATTTTTAAACAAGAAGTTGTTTTGAAATGAAAAATGCATTTTTTTTTGTTTTTAAAATGTTAAATTTCAACAATTTCCAAACTCTTTTTTCAAAAAATTTCAAACTCGTAGAAATTGACCCTTTCCCACAAACAGGTTTGGTTTCGACGAATCAGCATTTCCCAACAAAAAACCATTTTGTTGGGAAATTCCAAACCAGCTCCATGAGACCTGCTAGGCCCTGTTCTCCCTGCAATGCCACTCATGCGGTGTGTGTTGTTCTGCAGGGGGGGAGCAGCAGCACCTGAGTGCATTGCCTGCCTCGTTGGAAGATTGCATGGGTCCCAGTTTCTATCATTTTAGTCTCCTATTTTGTTCAGCTTGGATCAGGTCTTTAAAACCCTGAGTCCAAAAGCTCATGGTCAGGTCCTGTGGCACCCCCAGTCTCCAGCAGTGTTCCCCATGCCCCTCTCCCACTCCTATTCTGACATTCTCATGGGGGGGCTAGCTCAGTGGTTTGAGCATTGGCCTGCTAAACCCAGGGTTGTGAGCTCAATCCATGAGGGGGCCTCTTAGGGATCTGGGGCAAAAATCTGTCCTGCATTGAGCAGGGGGTAGACTAGATGACCTCCTGAGGTCCCTTCCCACCCTGATATTCTATGACTAATTATGTCTCTCCCACTGTAGATTTCTTAAGCAGCCCCTGAAATCAGTGGGAGTTAGACACCTAAATGCCTTTGAGGATCTAGGCCTAAGTGTTTGGGCTCATTTCTTAGGCCCTAACTCATTCTTTACTCAGGCCAAAATGTTCAAACCCATGGGGCTAAACTTAAGCACCAAAATCTATTCTTAGGCACCTAACTAAGTAACCTGATTTTCAAAGATGCTGAGCAACTGCAGTTCCCACTAACTTCACTGGGAGTTTTGCCTTTTTAAGGACCAAGTAAAATCGAAGTCAGGATGTGGCCATTAGAGAGATCTGGTGTATACACAAAGGCAGCCCAGCAGAAATCAGCAGTCAGATTCCAGGGACAACCCAGGCAGCCACAGCATTAAACCAACCTCACAGACAAAGCAGAACCTCACTCAGTCTTTAATATACACTGTCTTATATTGTCCCAGGCAAAGCCTGATTATCTGCTTCCCAGACACTTGAGAATTTCCTTTGTCTATTTAATTTCATGCTTGTCATCAAACTAGTCATTAAATGGCTGCGTATTAAGGGAAAAATTCAAAGCTTTCTGCTCTGTCTTGTTTAATCTCTCAATTCTCCACCCCTCCTTCTCCATTCTAAAAACAGGCTGCAGAGAAAGGGACTGGGGCACCGATGAGGACACCTCAGTGAAACCTCTACTCGATGTGCTGCGGCAGTCAAAGCAGCTAACAAGATATAGGATGTGTAAGCAATGGGATGGAGACTAACACAGAGATTATTCTAATGCCTTTATATAACGCAAAGGTGCAGCCTCATCTGGCTGCTGGCTGCAGCATGGGTCACCCCCATCTAAAAAAGGATATTGCAGGGTGTGAGGTGTTCAGAGAAGGCTGATGAGAAAGATCAAGGGCCTGGAAAAGTTCTCATATGACGAGAGAGAGACTAGATTGGGATTGTTACCTTAGAGAGGAGACAAGTAAGAGGGGGCATGATAAAAATACATAAAGTAGTGAATGATCGTGAGCTTCTGATCTCTCTGTTTCATAACTAAGGCTAAGATTTTGTCATGGATATTTTTAGTAAAAGTCACAGACAGGTCATAGGCAATAAAGAAAAAATTATGGAAAAAGTCTGTGACTTACTAAAAATATCCATGACAAACGGGGGAGCTCAGCTGCAGGGTCCCCACACCGCCTGCAGTGGCTGGGCAGCTGCGGAGCCCGCTCAGAGCTCCAGGGTCCCCCATCACCCCACTGCCTGCAGCTTGGAGACGTGGGGTCCTCCCACCACCCGCAGCGGCTCGGAGCTCCTGGGGCACCACAGCTCCCGGCCACCGCCCACGGCGGGGGGACCCTGAATCTCCCAGCCACCGTGGGCTGAAGCCAGGTAGGTCTCTAGAAATCACGGATTCTGTGACTTCCACGACCTCTGTGATAAAATCGTCGCCTTACTCATAACAATGATAAAGGGGGTAATCAATTAATTTGAGAGGTGATAAATTCAAAACCAATCAAAGTAAACACTTTTACACACTGTGTGAAATGAGACAGTGGAACTCACTACCACAAGATATTGTTGAGGCCAAGAATTTAGCAAGATTCAAAGAGAAATTGGACATGGATATTGAGAATAATGAGCATTAGCACAGTTAATTCTATCAAACATTTTGGAAGGGATATAAATCTTTGTGCTACAACCCCTATTTAATGTGTGCCATGTTTATTTTATACCTTTCAAGTTTTGTAATCAAAATGTCATGTGGTACCAAGTCAAATCTAAGAGTATTACATCAATATCATTATCTTTATCAAAATGTCAAACTGGTAATCTCATCAAAAAAAAAGTTAGTGTGGTGGTTCTCAACCCGCAGACTGTGGACCGCTTGTGGCCCAGTCAGCAAATAGCTGCGGCCTATGTTACATCCTCAGGGCCATACAGGTAGTGTATATATTGTGTGTATGTGGCCCACATAATACATATGCAGCCCACAGTGGTAAATAGGTTGAGAATCACTGGGTTAGTGTGATGTGGGGAGATGTCTTTTCATCTCTCCTGTGGTTTTGCCTTATATCTGAATCCTCCAGTGAATAGGGATTGTACCCTATGTAGCCTGATCTATAGATTATGAATACAAATTCCCAGTTATCACTTTGAGGGTTCACAGGTTCTTGTCCCAAGATCAGGCCCAGTATTATTGAAATTATTAGATAGTTGGAACTCTAAGATTTACAAATAAATAATTTATTAATACATTTAGCAAAGTTTCACACACTCTACCTCAGTAAGGTAGATAGAGGTAATACAGAAAGTACATCTGAACATCCATACTCCCAATATTCCTTGCAGAACAACCTGAAATGTTAGCCATTATCTTCCTCATCACCGTCAGCTTCCTCATCTTCACCAGTGGCCATCATTCTGGCCCCTCCCAAGGGCTACAACTCTCTCCTACTGCCCTGGGATGCCACTTCTATAATATGTTGCGCTGACTTTACCATGTCTAATGCATATTCAAGAGGGTTTCTCCCCTTTTCCTTATTTGTATTTCCTACCCTTACTCATAGACTCATAGACTTTAAGGTCAGAAGGGACCATTATGATCATCTAGCCTGACCTCCTGAACAATGCAGGCCACAGAATCTCACCCATGCACTCCTGCAACAAACCCCTAACCTATGTCTGACTTACTGAAGTCCTCAAATCGTGGTTTAAAGACCTCAAGGTGCAGAGAATCCTCCAGCAAGTGACCCGTGCCCCACGCTGCAGAGGAAGGCGAAAAACCTCCAGGGCCTCTGCCATTCTTCCCTGGAGGAAAATTCCTTCCCGACCCCAAATATGGCGATCAGTTAAACCCTGAGCATGTGGGCAAGACTCACCAGCCAGCACCCAGGAAAGAATTCTCTGTAGTAACTCAGCTCCCACCCCCTCTAACATCCCATCACAGGCCATTGGGCATATTTATCTGCTAATAATCAAAGATCAATTAATTGCCAAAATTAGGCTATCCCATCATACCATCCCCTCCATAAACTTATCAAGCTTAGTCTTGAAGCCAGATATGTCTTTTGCCCCCACTACTCCCCTGGGAAGGCTGTTCCAGAACTTCACTCCTCTAATGGTTAGAAACCTTCATCTAATTTCAAGTCTAAACTTCCTAGTATTCAGTTTATATCCATTTGTTCTTGTGTCCACATTGGTACTGAGCTTAAATAATTCCTCTCCCTCTCTGATATTTATCCCTCTGATATATTTATAGAGAGCAATCATATCTCCCCTCAGCCTTCTTTTGGATAGGCTAAACAGGCCAAGCTCTTTGAGTCTCCTTTCATACGACAGGTTTTCCATTCCTCGAATCATCCTAGTAGCCCTTCTCTGTACCTGTTCCAGTTTGAATTCATCCTTCTTAAACCTGGGAGACCAGAACTGCACACAATATTCCAGATGAGGTCTCACCAATGCCTTATATAATGGTACTAACACCTCCTTATCTTTACTGGAAATACTTCACCTGATGCATCCCAAGACCGCATTAGCTTTTTTAACGGCCATATCACATTGGCGGCTCATAGTCATCCTGTGATCAACCAATACTCCGAGGTCCTTCTCCGTTACTTCCAACTGATGTGTCCCCAATTTATGTCCTTTTTCTATAGGTTAGTGTATTTATGATTTCACCCCATTATCATATACGTCAATTCATTGCCATGGCGCTCTTGCAGTCGGATGTTCCATCCAAAACCTTCCAGAAGCTGGTGTCAGTTCATGTTCTGTGGATGCCATTATGGACAAAATTCCCCCTACACTCTGCTTCCAGTTCTCCAAAATTTATGGATTACCTAAGTTTATTTATGCCAAGGTTCATAGGTCTCAAGCCTCATGGATAACTGCTGAAACAAATCTTACAGGATACAAGCCTGTAGGTTCCTTGCATTACCGCTGAATATAATAAAGCCGAATATAATGCAAAGCAGTGAATATAATAGAGGTAAGCTGGTCCACTAGGCTACACTTGTGGGCATGATTTTCAAATCTGGTTCCTATTTCAAGCAATAAAGCAGCTCTGTGTGATCTGGATTAGTTTGACAACACTAGTCCTAAAAAGCATTGTTTAGTGACCAGAAGACCCGGGCCTATGATTTCCAAAAGTCACTCCTTATTTTGACTGGTTCAGTGTTTAGATTCCTAATTTTAGAAACCGTGGGGGGAGGGGGGGCTCTCAGAAAGTGCTGAGCACCCTCCCTCTAACCATCAGCTTCTTCAAGCGATCTCCAATTGAGTCCCCCAAAACACTCCTCAGTTCTGACAGACGAGGCCCTGGTTTCTAGTCCTCACTCTGTTATTGCTTTATTGTGTGACTGTGAGCAGCTCATCAGCCTCTCTCTGGTCAGTTTCCTCCACTGTATTATGGGGATAATAGTTATACACTTTTGCAGAGCAGCCTGAGGTCCCCAGATGAAAGGCACCAGGTAAGTGTTACATTGTTATTGGGACAAAAATTCCACCTGAGGAACAAATCTGCTGGTAGAGCAGGGTTGGGCTGCTCAGGAGAGGAACTAGTCAGGTTCATGGAAACGTGGGGTCACATTTTTCAAGTACTGAGCGCTACAACTGAGAACAGATTTTC